>NC_071534.1:28185000-28810000 GCF_026979565.1 Vidua chalybeata | reverse complement strand
CATCCAAATTCTGAAAACAGGTGTGTTTTTAAAGGGAAGAATTGCTGGTCTTGTTACCTCTGTGAAAGCATCAAAAATTGTCCATGAAGAAATACAAGGCTCTCAACCAGTATTTTGGATGTCCCCTTTGCATTCCAGGGACAATGAAATACTCTATAGATCTGCTGATTTTTGTCTTCTTAACATGATCAGAAAAACAAACAGAATAAACTTTTATTGCCTGACAAAGAGACAAACACATAAAACCCTCAAAACAATAGTATCACAAAATAAAACAGTTTAAATAAATTCTCTCTACTGAGGTAAACTATTTTACTTGTAATTTCCTCCTTCAAAACTGCTGAATTAAAAGCTATTCCCATGGATAAACAGTCAGGGTATTTTACTACTCAGCTCTGTGTCGATTACATCTACACCAGGGAAAATTAATTGCTTTTAAAATATTAATAGCCTAAAATACTACATTTCATATAATATTAATGATCATCTGAATAAAGTGATATCATTTGCTTCTTTTTTCTCTGCTTCTATTTTGGGAATGCAGCATTTTAGTCCTATAATGGAGTGTTCCAGCACCAGCATGCTTCACAACTATGCATTTTATAGCGGTCAAATTGAAGCATTTTGAAAGGTGTTGCCCCTTTTCACAGTGGCACTTCAGTCACTGGCCAGGTGCCACATGGCTTTTGAATAAATGGCTTTATCGAGAATTCAGCCAATGTGGACAGTGAGAAAACCCTGTCTCCTATGAGCTCCTCAGGAACCCTGGCTTCCCCAAGTCCCTCTGCTCAGCACTTCTGCCTGTGGTGAGGCTTTGCTGGGCATTTGAGTGAGCGATAGGCAAACAGGAGCTCAGGCACTGTCTCTCTGTGCAGGAAGATGACAAACATCTTTGTTCCAAGCTCATCCCTCAGCTATTTCATATTTCAGCTCCTAGCATTTACACACAGTCAGGTTTTGGCTGACTGAGGTGTCTTGTTAGGCATGGTCAAAGTCATGTCTGCTTTGTCTGAGTTCCATCCAAAGTCTGAGGAGGTTCTTGTTTGGTCTGGGCAAAACTCCTGATGTGGTTGAGAAGGTTGTTTGGGCAGAGTCAGGAAGGCTGGTGAAGTGATAGCTGCCCTCCTGGTGAAGTAGAAAGAAATTCTTACAGGTGTCTGTGAGATCCACTGCTGCTGCCCCTGGAGAGCTCCCAAAGCTCCTCCATCACTCCACAGGAGCAGAACACTTCAGCAGCAGCTGGGCAATGGTGAGCGATTTCTAAAGGGCTGTATCTCTCCAGGGGTGTGCAAGGAAATGTCCTCCCCTCTCTGCAGCTCTGCTACCTCACCCCGGCAGCATCTGGCTTTTTACTCTCAGCTAAGACACCCTCTTGCTCTCTTGCTGTTTTCCCTGAATCTGGAGCTGGAGTTAACAGGCAGACACAACTTCCTATGCACGAACTTATGCTGCCTTCCAGATGTTTTACTGCACGTAACTAGACACAGGTCTGAGGGAAATATTGCTCTTATAAAGAGCTAGGTTGGAATTCATCTAGTCCAGTCCACTGCTCACAGCAGAGCCACCTCCCAAGCTGGATTGGGATGCTCAGGTCCTTGTGCAGCCAAAACATCCAAGGATGGAGATCCCAGTCTCTCTGGGTAATGCCTCAGTGCTACACCAGCATCAGGTGGGAGAACCTTGTAAAGAACCTTTTTTAAGAAAGTTTAAGAACTTAACTTCTGTTTCTTTGCTAAGAATCCTTGTGCCTGGTCAGAGTTTGCCTGGCTGTAATTCTTGTCCATCCTCTTGAAGTCTCTTGAGTATCTGAAAAGCAGAAGGAAGTAGTGGTGGGTGCTTTCTGGCCACTGGCATAATTGCATATACATAGCTCAGGGTGTAGCATGCAGGACCTGTAATATGGCTTTTTTTGAATGGAACTAAACTACCTTAAGTAACTAAAAAAATAACTAACACATGTCCCACACTGCTCTCATTCATTGAAACCTCCAGATCTCCTGCACTGTCTCCTCCCTTGGCTCTGTTCTTGGTCCTTCTTCATCCCTCGTGGTGCAAATCTGTACCCCAAGCAAAACTCTGTTGTGCTGTTGTCTGATTCTCTGTGTGCTGGAAGTCCTCCCTGGGCTTTCACCTCATCCTGACATTGCAATAACCTCTTGGAGTAGGTTCCTGATGTTGGTAGCTCCTTATCCTGTCCTTTAGCTCTTCTCAAGGTACTGTCTGCTGGCTGAGCTAGGAGCCCTTTTCTCTGAGTGGGTTCTCATGCCCAGACATGAACTGTTTCTTTTTTGGGTTTCAAATTTTTATTAATAAGGCTCATTGATGCCAAGCACCATCCTCAGAAGGGAAGCTTCCCACAGATTAGGAAAGCACCATTTCTGTTTCACAAATATCTGAGGCTTTGTGCTGTAAAGAAACGTCTTACATGAGCTCCATGGCACATCATGGAGTGGCACTGCCTTTCCAGTGTCCCAGCAGTTCCTGGACAGAAACACCTCCCTCATCAGAGAGGAAGGTTCATTTTACAGATGGCTTCCACATTTGTGTTCTAGCACCACCTTCTCTTGTGCCCCTATCTCACAAATGTTGCACTGGAAAGAAGGGAGGGGAACTGGTTTCTCTGTCTATGAATAGAGGACTATAAGAGACTGTTGGCACCTGAATGGGTTTGTTATCTTCAGATAACAAAGGAATTGCTCCATCCTGGAGAAGGTCAGGTTATGCAGATTCTCTGGGAACTGTGGGACAAGCATTGCCTTAGAAGAAGGGCTAAGAAGGCATTTGCAAAGAAAGCTTGGGAAGGTAAAAGATCAAGAAGGGAACACACCTCTGCAGAAGAGAACCTTTTTAATGAGTCAAGTACCTGTGAAGGGGAGCTACAGAAGAAAGGCTTAAAGTTGATGTTGCAACACCCTGTCCAGGAGTGGAAAAGGGTCCTCCTAAGAGGATTTGGAAAGGGCTCTCAAAGGACAGTGAAGGACCAGAAGCAAGGAAGTGCAGATAGGCTCTGTTGGTGCATTCTTTGGCTCTATAGATTTTCTCGCACATCTCAAGTAAAGCGTGATTATTTTTACAAACATTACACAATCGCTTTGCTATGTATTTTAATAGTTATTTATCCCTGAGGTGGTAAATTATAAAATAGAGGGCCTGCAAGGGTGGGATGCAAACAGAAATATAAGCTGGAACTCCTGGAGAGCTGGGAAAGCCAGTACTAATCTCTGTTTCTGGCTGTGGGGTCTAAGGAAGGAGGACTCAAGGGAGGAGCTATGTCCTGAGAACACACTTAGAAAACTCATGTTCCTGGGATCTATTTGGTTTAAAACATCATAAAAACCATCTGCTATGTCCCACAAACAACCCTGTTATGAATACTCAAAATATTATATGTAGGGTTTTGAGAGGACTCAGCAGGTTTTGGGGACAGAAGTTTGGGGTTTGGGTTTTTTTTGGTTTTTTTTTTTTTTTTTTTTTCCCCTTCTTTTTTTGGGGTTTTTTTTTTTTTTTTTTTTCATTTTGCTCTTTTTTTCCTGTGAAAGTCAGGGGCAGATTGAAATCTGCTGACTCCAGCACTTAGAAGATGGTTCAAAGTTGGCTTGGAATTTCCAAACCCTGCTGGGAATCAGAGCATATGTCCAGAAGAGCATCAGATACCCAGAGAAAGTTAGAAGTAGAGGTAATTTGGTTTATCTTCTGAGCTGAATAGTAATTATATAATGTTTGCAGACAACTTTCTGATGCTTACTGTAACTGTAGCTTTTTTCCCCCCCTCACACTACAGAAACAGCATATTCTTGTCAATGCAGCTGTTGCTTACTGTGTCTTCCTTCTGCTTTGGGTGGACTTTCCCATGTTCATATCTGTAGTTTTTGAGTCCTTCTGTCAGTGAACAGCTGCAGGCTGATACTAGATAGAGCTGGATTTTTTTCTCTGTTCACACACAAGCAAGCTTGTGAACAAAAGATTTTAAAGGAAACTGATAAATGAACAAGGTCTTTTGGACGATGCAATGTTGCTAACAGTGTGGACAATGGAAATCCTTGTGCTTGTCCTCACTGAAAGCCAAGGAAGACATAACTCAAGCTGTTTTATCTGGGAGCCTCCAAGCTTTTCCCTACAGGCTCCAGAGAGGATGTTCCCTAATGGACTCATCTTTCATGTGACAGAAAGGGAAGTGCTATCTCCCAGCCTAATGCTTGCCTTCCTATTTGCCATTTGACTTGGAGGTGGCCCTCTGAGGGGAGCCCGTTTTCAGAGCTCCAGGGAGGATCAGGCCTTTCCCAGGAGCTCCAGATGGGGCATGTACAAATCCCAGAGCTTCCCTGTGCCTCCAATAGAAGCAGACACACTTCTCTGGATGGATGTCCATCTCAGCCCTGCTCTGAGGCTGGACTCTGTGCACTTTGCCAGCTGTTCAGCTGCTGGGCCCAGCCAGGCACAGTGGCTGCCATTGTGTCCCGAGGGGATGACAACGGGAACGTGTGGGGAAGTCGGATGTACATTTGTCCCATTCCTGCAGCTCTCTCATGTTTCCTTTGGGTTCTGCCAGAGGACCCTGGGGACAGCAGCTTTATTTGTTTGTTTTTCCTGTGTCCTTAGCTTCTTTTTCCATTCTTGAAGTAATTGTTCCACTTATATGAAAAAAATCATTTGCAAATCAGCAGCAACTGACCCATTTGGCTGCCACCATCCAGTGTCCACTTTTGCACACAGTGGGACAAGGACAGAGACATATCCTGGTGCAATGGGAAAGGGGATCACAAGGAATTCTCTGTCCAGCTAACCCCAAGCAAGGTACAGGAGGGTTTTTTGAGGAGGAAAAGGAGAGGTCAGGGTGTTCAACAATGGGTTTGACACAGAGCTGGCCACACTTTGCCCTCTCTGCCAAGGGGCTTTGCCAGCATGGACATTTGTGTGTGGAGTGTGGGCTCAGGATGGGGGAGGCAAATACAGACAGATGGACAAGGGAGGATAGAAGGGTTCTGGCCAGCTCTGCTCAGCCTCCCTGTGTCACAGCTGCTTGGGACACTGCCAGGGGTGGGCTCTGGGGTGAACATGGGGAGAGGGAGGGGAAGCACCAAACCCAGGCCTGACATTGGAACACAAAAAGAAAGCAATAAAAGAAATTTGAGAATAGCTGGAGACAAAAGACAGGGTTAGGTGTATCCTTAGGCTGGACTGGCTCAGCTGTGTCCATTTGTTTTCCCACTTTGCTTCATCTGTCTCTTGTCTTAAGGAAGCATTGCAAGGTTAAAAGTTTGGGCCATTGATTTGTGTTTGGGCACAGTCAGACACCTGAGGAAATGCTGCCCATGTGCCAGCAAGGAGATCCAGGCTCATTTCCACTTCTTTTAGGGCAGCCCCAGTGTTACACACCTGTGGGGAAATATGTGAAGGCTTCCATGGCATTTTCCCTCCTACAGGTGGTAGAAGGGCAGAGTGAAAGCATGACATGATTTTTAGCAGCTTTAAACAGCAAAGCTTGCCCTGGGTAAATGTCAGCCTGCCCAGACATACTGTTCTGTTGGGGCAGGACTCTGGGCACTATGGACTTGTGGAAGGTTTATCCTGTGGCCAGCTGGTAAAAATGCAGTAGTCTTGATGAGTTAGCTCTCATATGAACTGCAACAAAGCCAGAGTGCCAGCTTCTGCTCTGGAAAAGTTATTCCTGTCTTCATCCCATCAGTGAGTTCAGCACCTGTAACTGAGTGGGTTGAGGAAAAGAAACATGAAGGGGTAAGTGGTATTTGGGATACAAATGGTCCACTTTTGGCACTTCCCAACAAATGTGCACTTTCCCCTGTACTGATCTTTGCAGAGGAAGGTGCCGAGCCTCTTCACCATCCCACAAACCTTTCCATGCTGCTCTTGTCTCCTCGGCTGCTCCAGAGACTTGGCAGTGGCAATGCTCCCAGATGATTGTCCCAGCTCATCTTTTCCCTGGGCTCCCTGCCCTCCACTGCAGCCCCACCTGCTGCCCCTCATTGTCCTGCTGCCTGTGTGGCCAGGCACACAATGGGAGCATGGGCTATGGTTTCCAGCCCCTCAGAGACAGAGCTCTCCAGGCAGTGTGGATGAAGTGTCATCCTGAGAGTGGGGTCTCATGCTGGGGACATGTTGCTTACCCTACCCTTGTTGCAAATACACTTCATATGACACCAAGGATGGAGGAAGGGTTCCTAAGAAGCTTTTTTGTTTTCTATTCCTACTAATTATGGCTTAATACTGTGGTGGAAGCATGGATGGGGTGTGAGTGAGGAGAAGGAAGCATACAGGACTTCAGACGCAGAAGGAACAGGGCCAGAGAAGAAAAGTCAGAGGAACAAGAGGAAGCATTTTGCAGGGGAGAGAAGGGGGAGAGAGTAAAATGTGTCAGTTGTGTGAAAAGTGGAGACCTGCAGGGAAAAGCAAGGCTTAAACTGTGCCTAGGGTGCTGTGCCAGCAGGAGCTAAGCTCCAGCAGTGGGGACTGATGGAAAATGACAGCTGCAGTTTAAGTCAGGGAGGCTTCAGGGCCATCTCCCATCACATTTTGACAGGCTGCAGCGTAGTACTGGCCCAGACATACTGCACCATCTCTGCTGGCACAAGGGGGAATTAAGAAATCTGGCAGTAATCTGAGCAAACCCAGGAGCTGAGGTGAAGGAACACAGTATCAGAGACAACCCAACTGCTATAAAGGCTTTTAGCTAAAGACTTAAAGAAAACAATGTGTCTTGGAGGGATAGCTCACACAGTGACTTAATATTTTGCACTATTATTACTAGTGCAAAATTACAGAGGAACTATTATAAAAACTTATAAATGGGGACAGTACTTTGTAAACAATAGAAACAAACATTCTGCTCTAAAACTAGTATGGGATTAGAAGGGATCATCTTCATCCCCTAGGAAAGTCCTCTGCAAATCACAGACCACTGAGCAAAGGTACTGAGCCCAAAGGGGTTCATACACCATTTATTTCCAAGAACCCATCAGAGCTCAGGAGATTTTTCACTACTCTATAAGAAAATCCTTCATTAACCCCACCCCCCCATCCCAATAAGGCATGTGAGAACTGTGTCATGGGCAAGTGGATAGATCAAGGACCTTGCTGAGATGATTAGCTCCTGCTGACCTAACAGGGAGTTTTACTTCATTGTTGTCCCTTAAAAGTGCTTCTTCATCAACAACTTCCCAACTTTCTGGTTTGTTGGTTTTGTTTGTTTTGTTATGTTTGTTGTTTTGTGGTGTTTTGTTGGTTTATTTTTTCTCCCAAACAATAGACCCAGCAGAAATATTCAGAAAAAGGTGATGAATAAGGAGTTTTCACTGCCAAGCAGAGCTGGAGGGGAAGTTTCTGATGAGGTGGAAAAGGAAAGGCTGTTTGCAAGTCTCTTGGACAGCAGTAGGAACAGTATGCACTGAGTATCAGAATATTCTGATACACACAAGGATCATCAAAGTCCCGCAAGGTAGCACAGGAATTGCTGGCAAGAATAAAAAATGAGACTTTCCTGTGCCAGGCATGCAGACAATCATATCAGTAATATCATATCAGTGTTTGTTATCACAAAGATAAAAGGGTGAATACAAGGAGAGAAGGACAGATCAGACAGTTTTCATTAGAAAATTGCAATCCTTTAAAATGTTCGGTTCTTTTGTAAGCTGGTTTCAGTTTTTCTGAAATCCTGTATAGGAAAACTCAGGAAAAGGCCCAGGATCATTTTAAAAATAAAATAGTGTAATTTTTCTCTTTGAAAAACTCTTTCAGTGAGACTTTATATTGAGTTTGTGTGACCCATCTGTCAAAGAAAATCTGAGCAGAAACTAAATGCTCAGGACTGTTCTGAAGAACTTTACCTTTGCTGATGTAATTTTTGTCTGTGGAGAAGTGTCGAATTTTCTGTCTCCTTTCTGCTTGAAGCTGAGCTGAATTTGGGCTTCCAAAATACTTTTGTGTGAGTGGAATCCACAGACAGCTGCTGGATGTGCTTCCTTAAGAGCCCTTGGAGCATCCATGAGTCCAAAGTAGATCAAGGATGCATTGTGGGGGAAAGTTGTGGTGAGATCTGGGCAATAGATGGGCTCAGTCAAGGTGATGAGCAATCTGGTCTCAGATCAGCACAGCTTTTAATGGGCTTAGTTTCATTCTCAGTGACTCAGTAACAATTTACATGCCTGAAGTTAAGCACCTGCTCAGGGATTTTTCTGAATTGCACCCCTGGGATGTGATCTGCTTTTAACTCACCACTTCAAGACCATTGTCCTCCTCAGTTTCTGTGCTCTAGTCCAGATCCCCACCTGAATCTTCTCCCACCCCTTATTTTCCAGGTCCTGCCAGAAACTCCCAAATACCTCTGCTTTTTTTTTCCCTTTTTTTTCTTTTTATTCAACTTGTGTTTGTATTTATTATCAGCTGTAACTTTCATTCATGCACAGATCATCCATCCATTCTTGAATGCAATTTAATAACACCGGAACTAACACTGATCATTTTCACACCTCAGGAATGGAACAAACAAAGCCTTTCCAATATGGTACATTGTTTTTTTGTCATCCCCCTTTGTTTCTGTTCTTCCAGCCTGTTTGCTGCCCACATGTTAGTTGTTTTGGTTTGTTTTTTCCTCAAGCCAATTTGGACAAATTTCTCCACTGTTGGTTTCATAGGACACCGGATCAAATATTTTGTTAAAATCCAAGCCCATTGTAGCTGCTTGTATTGCCTTCACCCCCTAATTGTGTAATCCATCCACAAATTAATCTAATTTATCTGGCAAAATCCAGTTTTCTGAACCTCTTGCTGCCTATTCCTCATGATTCACTTACCCCAGAGATATCTAAGGATGTACCACCCCCATTGTGCCACACCATCTTTGCTTCCATGCTGTATTTTGGATAGAAGCTGGACTTATGGCATGAGGGGGGCCACCCTGTGTTATGCTGGGCTGTCCTGGGAAGAAGGAATGCTGCTGGGAAGGGTGTGTTCCATGATGCACAACCAGATGAAACAGTTCCCTGCCAAATGAGCAATGACTGGGAGTGCTTTCACATGGTGTCATCCTTAGTCCAGGGTCCAAAGGGCGCTTTGAAAAGAATGGCACCAACTCCAAAGCTGTCAGAGGAAAGCAAACAAAATCACATTTCTTGGACATTTGTGTGTCTCACTAATGGTCTGAAATGACCCAGCCATCAGTGTTGGAAAGGCTGACAGTCTTCTGTTTAAACTCTTACACCTAAAAATACCTTGGAAAACCCTGGATATCTCATCCAAGGCTCCAGTGCAGCAGGGGAGGGGGGGATTCTGCCCCTCTGCCCCACTCTGCTGAGTCCCTGCTGCAGGGCTGTGTCCAACCCTGGGGCCCAACACAGGAAGGACAGGGAGCTGCTGGAGCCAGGCCAGAGGAGGCCACAAAGCTGATAAGGGGACTGGAATATTTCCCCTATAGAAACAGGCTGAGAAAGTTCAGCCTGGAGATGAGAAGGTTGTGTGGAGACCTCACAGAAACCTTCTGGTGTCTGAAGGGACTCCTCATCAGGAACAGCAGTGACAGGAACTTTCACACTGATGGAGAGGAGGTTTAGATCAGGTATTAGGAAGAAATTGTTCCCTATGAGAATGGGGAGGCCCTGGCACAGGCTGCCCAGGGAAGCTGTGGCTGGCCCATCCCTGGAAGTGTCCAAGGCCAGGCTGGATGGGACTCTGAGCAACCTGGGATAGTGGAAGGTGTCCCTGCCCATGGTGGGGGTTGGAATTTGGTGATCTTTAAGGCCCGTTTCAACCCAAGTCATTCCATAATTCTTCGGAAGTAGGTATGTTGGAGTGACCAGGCTCTGAGTTATCCCTCACACACAAAAGGGCTTTTTAGGAGAAGTGCCACTGTAGTGCGAGGAGGGACAGCCTTGTGAGCCCATAATGGAGATACATGTGTTTGAATCAAACGGGTGAATGTACAGTGCTGCAAGTGCTGAGGAACAGAAAAGATTGTATGGAAGGAGAGAAT
This sequence comes from Vidua chalybeata, assembly GCF_026979565.1. Lineage (NCBI taxonomy): Eukaryota > Metazoa > Chordata > Aves > Passeriformes > Viduidae > Vidua > Vidua chalybeata. Next base: position 28,800,018 of record NC_071534.1, on the reverse strand, counting down.
GAACTTTAACAAGAAGCTACCACAACAAAAAACAACCCAAGCAGTAAAATGAGACTTTGAAAATAATAAATTTATTTTTTTAATAGCTACGTTTTTGTTGCTTTTCAAATCAGGGTCAGGGGTGTGATATAAAACCATCTGGGAGAGAAAACAATGAAAACCAAAACTGGATGATCATACATCTGGCATTTTGTACTATGAGTTTTCTCCATGTGTGTGGGTGCTCCAACAGAGCTACTTGCATTGCATACTTGAGAGCAATTCAGTGACCACAAAATAGTCCTTTAATTCTAGGGGAGGGGGGAGAAATCTTGCTGAGATTTTCAAAACTCTCTGAATCTTTCCAGCAGGCTTCCCAGCAGTGCTGTGTTTCAGGTGTGTGTGATTTTGAGATGGCCCCAGATGCTTTGACTAGCAGAGACTCCACATGAAACTGTGGAACATGTTTGCCTCCTGGGAAGCAGAGATGCAGTCCTGAGGCTAGGATTTCTCCCAGATCCATAATCCCAGCCATGTTTTCTCTTTAAGCAAGGTGGCAGGAAAGCAGGGATGGGTGGCCCATAGTGATAAAGAAACTTGTGAGCTCCTCCACTGCCACTTCCCAGGAAGCAGCATTCTGGCACCACTGAAAAGGGCTTATGGGTACTGACCCAGCTCAAAATGAAACATGCCTTGGTATTTTTTGCTTACCAGCCCCTAAAAGCCTGCACCTGGACAGACGCACTGTTGGCTGCTTGGTGAAAGCTGATACATAATCAATACTTTGTAGCCTAAGTTTGCCCTTCATGGGAGGATTACAGCGCTCAACCAATACGTACAAGGTATTTTCTGGGAAAAGTCACTGTAGCAGGGCTATAAATAGAGCTATACTTCTCCATCTCATTTTGGGGATACATGCTTTATAATCTTAGGAACTCATGGACCTCTCAGGTTTCTGTAGAAAATACATGTGTAGAATTTTTACTGCACTTCCTCTACACTTTTACTAAATTGAGGTGTTTATGCAGCACAGTCGGATTAGATACAGACCTAAAACAATCCCCCCATGACCCAATTCCACCTGGCTAAATCCATTTCACTCTTTTGACGAATCTTGGATTTGCTTGTCTTCCTGAGGCTGCCTGGTTGTTTCTCCACGAGGGAAAGGGAATGGACTGGGCATAGGTTTTGTGTTTGCTTGTTGCGATAATGGACAACGCAGGGACCTCAGGCAGGTGCAAAGGAGTGCTCTTTATTGCCAAAAACCCGGCCTTTTTAAGCAGTTAGCTGGTTATCAGTTTACATAGTTGTAAGGCACAACAAGCCCAAGTCAACCAACCACCATGCACCACGATGTGGACATGATGTGGCAGTCACACAGCATGTCTCCCACATGTCCCACGTCTCTCATGTCTCTCTACCCCTATTCCAACCAAGCAACTCTCCCATAGTTCCCTTGTACTTAGCCTAAGTAACAGGCCAGAGCCATGTTACAAGGCCTTTCCTTTATAAAGCCTACCCTATTGGTAACATTTGCTCTCTGCCCAAGGAAGAGCTTTATTTGCTGCAGAAGATCCAATGCTCTGTTGTCAAAACAGGTTTCTTCTTCACCTGCAGTTTAGTGCATTAGCAAAGCAGAGTCTGCAAGGATAAACCACTGGATTTCCAGCATGACTTTCCCCTGTTCCTATATCACTAAGGTAAAATATATTTTAACCTTTGTTGGTTTTCTTTTTCCTTCTCAGCAATCAACCAGCACCTGCACAAATTTCAGAGAAAGCAAGACAACAATTTATCTGAAACTTTATGATTATGCCTGACATTATGCTCTGCCTACAGACACCTGGAGCAGGTGACACAGGAGCATGTCCAGGTGGGTTTGGAATGTCTCCAGACAGGGAGGCTCCAGGCCCTCCCTGGGCAGCTGTTCCAGGGCTCTGCCACCCGAGTGTGCCGAAAATCTTCCTCATGCTGAGGTGGAACTTCTTGTGTTTAGTTTATGTCCATTGCTCCTCATGCTGTCCCTGGGCACCACTGAACAGATCCTGGCACCATCTCCAAACCCATATTCAAGATGCTTGCATGTATTGATGAGATTCTTTTTCAGTCTTCTCTGGTGCCAGTGGTGAAACTCCTGTGTCAGGAAGGGAGCCAGCACCAAGGCCTGACCCGTCAGGAAGCTGTTCAGTTGTGGCAGCTGCACTATGGCAGCAGTTTAGGTCACGTGTGTCCTCTGTCCCCCAGATTAGTTCCTTGGGAGGTCAGCCGAGCTCCAGAGCTTGTGGCACACAGACCTTGGCAGATAGGCCGAGGCCTTTCCCTGCCTCCAGGCCGTGCTGGTCCTGAGGGCCTTCCTGAGGTAGGTTAATGAAGCACCTCTGCACATGAGCTGTGAAATTATAGCCTTTAATAACCCCAGTTAAGCCTTGAACAGCCCTGTTACACTGTGGAAATCCCCAGAGCATTTGGCTGATGGGTGTTTGCCTTGAGCTTGGAGCTGAAAGGAAGGTCAGATTGCGGCCTACACATCCCAGGTAAGCTGGGCCAGGCCTGCACTGCCCCTGCCTTTTTGTCCTTTGGGGCTGTTGTTCGCAGCCTGTTGTTCATTGCATTCCTCTTTGCTGCTTAACCCTGGATTAATTTTCTATTGCACTTTGCTCCTGAGGGCAACATACTGCTAGCATTAAAAATAAAAAGAAATCCATGCATCCCTGCTGGTGTTTTACACCCAGGAAAATGCCTATGGGGCCAGACTGAGTGGCACTGAAGCTACACCACAGGTGTGAGGAGAGATGTGTCCTGCTGCCCTTTCCAAGCACCCAGGGACAACAGGCACTTGTGCACAGGCTGTGTGTGTGCTGGGTGGCCCAGGGCAGTTTTCATGGCTCTTTGTGTGCAGTAGGTGTCATTAAAGACTCAACACTTGACACCCTGCCTTGGCTGGAGCACTTGGTGGCTATAGCTCCCAGTGCAGTGGGATCAGGAGTGGCTTGGTGTGATGGACTTAACTTTTCCTTCTGCTCCTTTCTGGAGCAGAAAGATTTGGAGGGACATGTGGATTCCCTTTCTCTGGTTAGAGATATTGGTCATGAAATGTGTTACATAAACATGTCCGTGCCAGCCTGATACATTAAATCTGATTGGAAAATGTTTTCTATGAAGGCTTTATCCCAGCCTCTACTTTCACCACCTTAATAGTGGGGATGAGGGAAGTGAAAGAATGGTAAAAGTACAAAGATCTTACTGGGTAGGGTAGGCCAGCTAATATGTCTTCCTTAATTTTTTTCTTTAAAACATGGCTTTTCCCACTGTCAGGTTACGTACCCGACTAAACCTGCTCAGTTTCTGTATAGGCTGACTCAAGAAACGTGATAAAAAGCAGTGTGGCAGCAGCTACAAGTCTGAGTCAGAAAAACTGGTAAAATCCAGTATTAAGATGTAAACTGTGGAGTGCACATCTTCCTCCATATAACAGATCTGAACTGTCTTTGGACAGCTGCAAATTCAGATGAGCCTGATCCTTTCCCTTCTTCATGAGGAGGGGAGGAGAGGGCTGTGCTGATCTTTTCTCTCTGGTGCAAGGGAATGGCTTAAAGCTGCATCAGGGGAGGTTCAGGCTGGATGTTAGGGAAATGTTCTTCCCTGAGAAGGTGATCTGGCAGTGAAAGCTGCCCAGGGAAGTGGCACCAAGCCTGCTGGTGTGCAAGGAGCACTTGGACAACATTCTTTGATACATAGGTTAATTTTTAAGCTGTCCTGTGTGAAGTCAGGCGTTGGACTTCATGATACTCATGGGCCCCTTCCAGCTCAGGGTATTCTGTGCAGTTGAGTCTACTTTGAATAACCAAACATTTCACCCAGAAAGAACTAAGATGTGCAGTGGAGTTTGTTGTGGTTGACTCAAAAATTACTTATCTCCACATAAACCCCAGCTATTGGGATATCACATGGATCCACAGCATTCACTGCAGCTTTGCCATCTTTCCTTGCACTGATAACAGTCTTGTTTTGAGCTTGGATTAATTTGTCACCCATTCTTCCTACTGAGGGCATGGTGATTACAGAACCATCTCCTCATTATTAATAATTACTACTGGATTCATAACTAGTAGAGATACAGAGAAAAATCCTCATTCTGAGCAACATACACATTAAGAGGACTAAAAAGATGAAATTTGAGTGACAAAGATTATAATTATTGTTTGTCATAGGTGAGACACAAGGCAACAAAATCAGTTGATTTCTCCCCTTCCCAAAATCATATCGATAGTGGAATTTTTTTTTTTTTTTTTTTTTTTTTTTTTTTTTTTTTTAATTCATAGCTCTGGATGCCTAACCAGACTTCTGAGTGTTTGGCAGAGTCCAGATTTCCCTCAGGCTCTTAGTCCTTTGTCTGAAAAAATGTGTTTTAACGAATTTCCAACCTGATTTTTATAGTTCTCCATATTTTTTTTTTAAATTTCATTAACCACCATGAAATGCTCAGGTGTGACAATAACAGTAAATGAACCAAAATTGTCAACTTTTATTAAACATCAGAGCTCTCAAATACAGAAAGAGTCCTAAAAGTCTGCTTGAAGTTGGAACACAGTTAAATGCTGGACACAGTATCGGAGCTGCCACCTGGAAAAGCAATCAGGAATGTGGCTTTCTGTGGGCAAATCCAGCTCTCTCTGATCAAGTACATGAAAGCAGCACCTTGAAATTACTCTGAAGCTATATTCATGTCATGAAAATGAAACATAAATTCCTTGGTTAATCTAGGTGGTCGATTGGAGTGAGATTCCATGTAAGCTCAGTTTTAATGTCCTTTGACATTTGTTTTGCAGTTTGGATTTTTTGAGTTTTTTTTCTTTCTTCTCTTAAGATCTTACAGAAAATCTTTGAAATCAGATGCTGTGTGAAATTTAAACCCTTCTGGGTTTAAATTCATACATGCATCTACATATGGATTTTTTTTTTTTTTTGGTGGACTACATCTATGTTGAAAGACATAGTCAATTAAAAAAGGTAATCATCCTGGATGCTGAGTTTTTATGGTTTAACAGCTGATTTAAAACTGAAATTGGATTTCCTTTCACTTCCAGCCATTATCCATAGTGTAATTAAGCAACACCACCCTTGTGTTATTGATAGGGCTGAGTGCACACAGCCCTTCTGACTGGGGTGGGGATAACTGCACCCATCTTTAACTGGTGAACCTTGGGTTTTACAGCAGGGATTTCCTGTTGTTGCTGTAGAGGCAGAAGCATTGATCTGGAACTCTTCGGAGGTGTGTTCTTCATTCTGATCTGTGCCTTTTCTGGCAAAGCCTCCTTTTTCTTCTCTTACATGTCTCCTCCTCAATCACCTGTTTCCAAAAAAGCATTTCTGAGTACATTTTACTCCTGCAGCAGATGTAGCAGAGCTGGAGGAAGAAAACGAACCTGATAAAGATTTGCAGATCAAATGGGGCAGAATTAAGGCTGATGTCACTTAAATGTTTCTCAGCTGGGCAAAGAGCTGGTGAAGGGTCTGGAGCACAAATCTTATGAGAGGGAGCTGCGGGGGGTGAGGGGACCCTCAGGCTGGAGAAAAGGAGGCTCAGGGGGGATCTTCTCACTCTCCACAACTCCCTGACATGAGGGTGCAGCCAGATAGGGGTCAGGCTCTGCTCCCAGGCAACCACTGACAGGATAAGAATAAATGACCCCAAATTGCACCAGGGGAGGTTTAGATTGGATATTAAGAAAAAATTATTTACTGAAAGGGTTGTTAGGCACTGGAACAGGCTGTCTGGGGAAGTGGTGGGATCACTCTCCCTGGAAGTGTTAAAAAAATGTGTGGATATGGCACTTGGGGACATGGTTTAGTAGTGAACATGGTGGGTTCTGGCTTAATGTTTGGACTTGATGACCTTCTTCATTTTTTCCAACTTTAATGGTTCTGTGATTCTTTGGACCTCAGTGTTGACATGGTGGGAGCTGCCATGCATGTGGAGATGGCAGCAGGAGCTCTAGGCAAGGCGTGTGGAGAGAGCAGGGAAGGTGGAAAGGGAATTAATTGATACTTCCAAGCAAGTAATGGATCACCACTGGCTTTCTGAGTGGGGCTCAGGTCCCCACAGCAGTGTGTGGGAGGTGTGTCATGTTGGTAGCGGTGGGAGGTGAGGAGAGAGTGTCTATGTGAATTGATGGCATGAAGATGCATTTTCACATGTGGATTTGGGCTGGAGCTGTTCTGCTCCACCTCAGGTTGCCTCAACAGAGTGCTCGGCAGGCAGATTAAAAAATTAACTTTAAAGACTGTTGAGGGATGTCACTCAAAGGTGCTTAAGAAAAGCCATGTCCTGCTTCCTGAGAGTGAGGATGGATATCCAAGGGTGACCATGAAGCCATGGCATTGCAAGGGTTTGAGGGCTGTGCCTCTCCCCAAGAAAAGAGCATTTAGGGCAATTTAATTGTGTATCTGGTTCACTGGAGTCAATGGTGGCATTCCCAGGCTCAGCATCTGCTTATGTACCGTGGAATGATATCCAGAATTCATCCTCAAGGACCTGCCTTAAAACAGAGAAGGATGTAGACACTCTACTAAATATAAGTGGGATCCACAGAAGAGGTCAAGCTAAGACAAAACACATTCCCAGGATAAGGTCTATCGGTCTGAAATTCTGACCTGAGTTTTCTAAGCCCAGTAAATGGATACTAATGCAAAATTCCATGCTGGCTAAATGGATTTCAGTTAATTTTCTGCTATGAAAGCATTTCAATTTTAACAATAGCTGTCACTCCCAATATAATACAGAAATAGTTTAGTAATACAGGCCTTAAAACACTACTCTGATAAATATTTATATTACTTATTTTAAGTTAAAAGCTTGGTTAATTTGTTTTCATTCCAGCAGTGTAAACATCCTTCTAGAGTCTGCACTGTAATGATGAGATTGAAGTCACTTTCCCTATTTGCCTTCTCTTATTTTATCAGTGCAAAAATATTCCTTAGTGGAGTCTGATAAAAGTATTTCACTGTACAAATGCCCTTCTTTTCTGTACAGTACAGAAGGGAAAAATAATGTTAGGTGCTTTTCTGCAGTCAGCAAAAAAGCATCAGTTCTTTGTCAGATTTTAGTTTAGTTTAAACATAAATTTCAATACATGACCATAAAACACAGGCCTTCTACGCAAGGGGCATTTTCCTGGTGATAAATGGATTTTGGCTATTGTTTAGTTAATGTTTTATGCTTATTTGATAAAGGAAAGTTTTTTAAAAAGAGAAACAAAAGCTATTTAAGGTGTGTGAAGCGAGGTACCAGCACAAATAGCCTCAGCTCTGAACTGACGAGCAGTAATAGATAAATAACTGGATATGGGGTTTGAACTGGAATCCCAGCCATATTCTTGTGGTGAAAGGGAAGGATTTGAATGATGGCAGCAGAATCATCAGTCTGAAGTGGCTGTAGAAATTCAGGCAGTCATTTAATAAAAACACCTCTTTTACTATGAAGGCTGTAAATTATACAAGCCTGTCAAGTTACAGCTCTGCCTTTGTGCCCAGCACAATTGTAATGTTCTCAGTCCATAATTTAGAAAAGGATTAAAGTTCTCCAATGCTCTGCTGTTTTTACAATGTTTTGGTGATAATAAGATTACCTCAGCCTCCCTCTCTCATGTGAAAATGTCTCTAAAAAGACATACCATATTTGAAGGTGGGGTTTTCTCACACACAGATGCATATATTTGAGAGGGAGAAAATACATGACAGTGGTGTCTGACATCAAACTCTTATTGTGGGACTGGAGATGCCTCATTACTCATGGATGATGAAGGCATGCAGCTGATGTATGGATTTGCTCTGTACAAGTGCTACTGCATCTTTCAGGTCATGTCAGCAAGGTTTCTGTTTATTAAAGAAAAGCTTTCAAAAAGAGTTTTTAAAAACCTTATGAAACAGCAGAGATTTTAGAGGACCTATTCCTTGGAAAGGCAATTTTCTTTAATTACCAGGGATAACTACTGGATAAACCTCCGAAAGACAAAAATACTGCCAGTGTTGTCTGTCAGAAAGAAAAGGCAAAATAGATTTTCTACCTGAATTAAATAATGCATTTAGAAGCCTGGTGTCAGTGGGTATTCTGGAGATGGTGAGATGGCAGAAAATTACACAAGCTCTGCTGGTGGTCTGGAAATTTCCTGTTTTCAACAGTAGCAAGCTATGACTTCTCTCATCATCTGCCTCAGCATGTCAGGTCTTCAGTTTGCCATTGGGCTTAGAACTTGGCTGCTGTGCCTTTTAGGATGAGGCAGTATCTCATTTGTGAAAAAAAAAAAAAAAAAAAAAAAAAAGGAAAAATATTCGTGTGACAAGTTTGTGGTTTGGGTTTTTTTTTTTCAAAGATGGCACCATGAAGCCACCCAGATATTTGGCAGAGGTCCTGTGATGGGCAAATTAGACAGCAAAATGCTGGAGAGTCAGGCAGAGATGCATGGAAGACAAAATTTGTCATATGCTGCTTCAGTATTTCTCTGATTATCTCTACCACATACCAGACATACTTAGGTTTCAATTTCATTGAGAAAACTCGTGTTAATAGCATTTGCTTGAATTATTTAAGAAAAAGAAAGGATTATAGAAGACATCAAATTCCAAGTCCTCACCAACAGTCAGAGCCTACAGCCTCTATTATAGAGGGAAAAAAGACAAGGACAAAAAAGACATTAAAAAAGACAAAAATAAAGGCAAAAAAAGACATTAAATTCTTTCTCTTCTAAGATCCAGGACCAGGCAGCTCCTCTGAAGTCAGTCATTAGTCCAGCTATGAATGACCACAGAATGTCATCCTGTCAGGAAGGCTTGACTGTCATTCATGGACATCTTGATCATGCCTCCCTTCCCTTTCACCCTGCTGCTGTGAGGAGGAACTGAACAACATGAACAATCTGGCTCAGAGGAGGGTTAGGGTGGATATCAGGACAAGGTTATTCCCTCAGAGGGTGCTGGGGCACTGAACAGGCTTCCCAGGGAATGGTCACAGCCCCAAGACTGCCAGAGCTCCAGGAGAGTTTGGACAGCGCTCTCAGGCACAGGGTGGGATTGTTGGGGTGTCTGTGCAGGGCCAGGAGTTGGGTTTGACAATCCTTCCAACTCAGCATATTCTGTGATTCTATAATTCTATGAATGTGGCCACCTTTATTCCCCAGAACTCCCTCCAGGCTGGATCATGTAGATAATGTGGTATCACGGGTCTGTTGCAGACATAACTTCACCCCCCAAGCCCCCAGTCCTCTGGTGTGGAGCAGCCAGTTCTCAGAGCTGTGCAAATGCCCACTTCAGCTGTGCTCTCCTGGCTGTTCACTGCACTTTCTGTGCAGCTGCTGAGGAAAAGCTGAGGTCTCCAGTGGACCACGACAGAATTGGACAAGCTGGAAACTGTACCCACCACCTGGAAAAATTATTAAACGAGCGCTTCAGATACCTCACATGCTCAAAACACCAGTGTCTGCCTCTGGAGCTGGAAATCTCTGGTGGCTATGGAGAAGCCTGGAAGGGAAACAGGCATCATAGGATGGGTCAGGTTAGAAGGGACCAGAGAGGGTCATCTGGTCTCACCTCCCTGCTCCAGCAGGGCCATCCCAGAGCACAGGGCACAGGATTGTCACAGATGGTTCAGGAATATCCCCAGTGAGGAGACTCCGCACGCTCTCCAGACTCAGTCACTGCACAGGACAGAAGTTCTGCCTCCTGCCCAGGTGGAACCTCCTGGGATCACTCCCTTCCAGTTCCTCTGGTGCCATTGCTGGGTCCCCCAGAGCAGAGCCTGGACCCTGCTCAGAGCCCTCCCTGCAGACAGGGACACCCAGGGCTGAGGGCCCCTCTCAGCTGGGGCTCCTTTTGAGGCTGGACAGCCCCAGCTCCCTCAGCCTTTCCCTGCCAGAGATGCTCCAGGCCCTAAATCATCTCTGCATCCTCTGCTGGCCCCACTCCAGGAGCTCCCTGTCCCTCCTGTGCTGAGGAGCCCAGGACTGGACACAGCACTCCAGATGTGCCTCCCAGGGCTGGGCAGAGGGGCAGGATCACTCCCTGACCTGCTGGCAATGCTCTTCCCAGTGCACCCCAGGATTCCATTTGCCATCTTGTCCCCCAGGGCAGTGCTGGCTCATGGACAGCCTGTTGTCCACCAGGACCCCCACGTCCTTCTTAGCAGAGCTGCTTCCCAGCAATCTTGTGCCGTGTGCTCTGGAATGGCCCTGCTTGAGCAGAATTGTGGGACCAGATGACTCCCTGTGTTCCCTTCCAACCTCAACCAGTCTGTATTTCTGTATGAAGGGAGGCTAAGGGTTTGTTCTACCTGGATAAGACTCAGGTGGGTTGGTGCAGACTTCTGGCTAAAGGGGAAGTTTAGAAAAGGCAGAACTGGATTCTCCTCAGAGGTGCATGTAGAAGGGACCAGAGGCAAGTGGCACATGTTGCAACTAGAAAAATTCTGATTTTTGATTGGGAAAAATTCTTCCCTGTGTGAGTGGTGCAGCACAGAAGCAGGAGCCTAGGGAAGATGAGGGATACCCATGCTTGGAAAACATCCAAGCTTGACTGGGTAAGGCCTTGTAGGATCTCATCTAGCTTTGGAATTAGCTCTGCTGGGAGCACAGGATTGGACTATGGACTTGCAGAGGTGCTTCACCACCTGAATTGTTCAGTCAAAGCAGTGTTATAGTCTCAAAGTCCACGCAGGCTGTTCCAGCTTCTCCAGAGCCACTTTCCACCCTGTGTTGCTGCTCCAGGGGTTGCTTGGTCAGTGTGTGCATCTCATGATATCATGAAGAAAGCTTGCCTAGTCCTCCTGGCTATTCCTGACTAAAAGATTGTTTTTCCTAAAGAGTAAACTAGGAAATTTTAAAAACAGCTCAGTTTTGTGTATTTCCTTGTCACCCCCGCACCCCCTGCTTCCCTCACCCCAAGTCTCTTGAACATTTTCTTCAGTCAGCCTCAAGTTTCCTAAAAGGACATTCTACCCTGAGTTAATATCATGCCTGTGAAAGTTCAGGCTGATTGTTTTTCCTCTAGAGAGGGCATCAAAATTGGGCTTATAATGGAGGTCTTGTTTCAAACCACGATGAAAGAATTTAGCATTTCTGACATCAGTGGGGTGGCACAGGCATGGAGTCGCATGCGAGCGGGCGGGGGCAGCTGGGCTCTCCTCTGCTCCACTGATTTTGTGAAGGACTCTTTCACTGGTGGAGGTTCATCCAAAGCCACCTAAAGACATGTACATATTTATTTACTAAAACAAACCAGGCTACAAATGGGACCAAAACCCGCATTTAAACATCCCTACAAGCAGCCCCTCCGTGCCAAAATTTTTCTCCAGCCCTGCTTAAGAAAAAGCCTGGGAGAGTTCATTTTCCTCAGGCTTTACAACTCATTGTTTTTCACAAAAGCACCCCTCTGCTTTTCCAAGAGTAAGGATAATTCTGTGGCTAGAACATATGACTAGGACTTGGGGTTTTCTTCCAGCTGTTGCACAGACTGCTTGTGAGTTCTTGAGTAAATCTGATTAATCTTGCTGCACATTTGTAAAATGGATGCTCTCCTCTTTCTCCTCATTCACAGAAGTGGCTGCGAGCCTTTTAGACCTTTACAAGTCAACTGAATAGAAATGGAAAGAAATGGGCTTGAAATTTTGTGTACAAGTGCTTTTAGAGGAAATAGTGGATTTCTTTTTTTCTTTTTCTTTTTCTTTTTCTTTTTCTTTTTTCTTTTTCTTTTTTTTTTAATGTATTTGACAAAGCTTATTAATTCTGTACAAGGTTGCATGCAACATTTGTATCTAGAAAGTTTATGAGTTTTTCCTTCCAAAGTGAAGGGGATGTTTCTTTGAGTGAGTGAGCCTTTTTTTTTTTTAATGAAAATGAGGCACTAAAGGTTACTTTCTTAAATGAAGAAGAGAAATGCTCAATTTGTCAGTATTATGTATTATTTTTAAAGGGCAAAGGAGATCTTCCCAGACAGCTATAAGCCACAGGCTTTATGGGGAAAGCAATGCCATTGAGGCTGAGTGCAGGCACACTGAGGACTGGGAAGTGACTGGAAACAAGAACATCCATCTCCATCCCTGCATGCTGGTGGTTCAATGAGCAGACAGGCAGGATTTTCCGATGAAGTGGAGGAGTCCCCACTCCTGGAGGTGTTCAGGAAGTGGCTGGACGTGGCACTCAGTGTTCTGGGCTGGCTGTCAAGGTGGTGAAGGAGGCCAAAGGTTGGAGCTGCTGATCTTGGAGGTCTTTTCCACCCCTAGTGGTCCTGTGATTTGTTTTATCCTCAGAGTCAATGTGCAGCCCTGTAACTCACCATCCACATCTGAACCCTGCTGTGAGGAGAGACAATTGCCACTTTCCTGTGGTTGTCTGTCACACTCACCATCCCAGTCCCTTGAGTACTTGACAAATATTGATGGAAATATCTCCAGGAAAAGGCATCTACCACCACAGGCATTTTCTGCCTCAGAGCTGAAGTTACAAAGGTATCTTCAGATATGTGGTGTCCTTTTAGGGTTAAATCTGGCTTGAATTGGAAGGATGTACATACATAGAAAAAGCAATATAGAATCAATATATTCAACCTTCTGCACTTTAAAGACTATAACAATAACAATTCATTATGGGCCAGGATTTTTCAGGTGCCTGGTCAACTTCTGTGCCTCTCTTCCAGATGTTCATAATGTGATACCTCAGAGGGACTTGGTTTTCTGTGTGCTGAATATTCACAGCTGAAACAGAATTCTTCTGACAATGAGGCTCCTTTCAATTAATTCAAGATTAGGTTTCGAAAATAGTATGCAGAATTACTAGCTGAATTGAAATATAAATAAAGATAAAAACATTCTGCTATCATCCTAATTTTCAATTTGTTTTCCCTTCAAATTCTTTAATAATAATTTTATCAGGTGTCATGTGTCATGGCTGAAAACAGTAAAAAATGGAACAGCTCCACAGAATCATGAGATTTTTAAAAAAAGTTTTTAAAATAATTTTTGAAAATTATAAACCACTTACAAAACTGCAAGTCTTAAATTGTGCCTATTTGTAATAGTTAATTCCCATTAATTTTGTCAAACTGTGATCTGCACCCTGCACTTTGAAGCATAAGAACATTGCCAGTGCCAAAAGTTCAGGCTGCAAGTATTTACGGGAGTGGCTGAAAAATGAGATTTAGGAAGTAGTTCAAGTTCTGTTCACATTTTTCAGTTTTCATTCATCTCCTGTTACACTTCTAAGCTTTCTCATCAACAGCAGGCACAGATGATTCACTGAAAGAGTACGAGTGAGTTGCTTATGTCACCGCATTTCTCCAGGAGCTGGAAATTTAAACAGAAAAGTATCATGGAGTCATGATAAATCCCATGCATTGGCAAAGTTAATTCACTGCAATGTGTACCTGTCTCTGTTTTTAACAATTTAACTCAGTACTGTACAGAGATGATCCTGTTCCTGCTGACAGTGACTGCAGCATTGTGCAGGAGCAAGATGGGAACATGGAGAAAGGCATGGAGCTGTGTCAGGGAAGGGTTAGGGTGGATATCAGGAAAAGGTTCTTCCCCCAGAGGGTGCTGGGGCACTGAACAGGCTGCCCAGGGAATGGCCACAGCCCCAAGGCTGCCTGAGCTCCAGAAGCATTTGGACAAAACTCCCAGGCACAGGGTGGGATTGTTGGGGTGCCTGTGCAGGGCCTGTAGGACCTGATGATCCTTGTAGGTGCTTTCCAACCCAGGATATTCTGTGATTTTATGATTTCAGGCATGGTTTTCTGACAAAAATCCCGACTGAAATCTGTGTGTCATGGGTTGGATTCTGATTCCAGGCTCCGGAGGTGACTTGTGTGCTTTGCATTCCACAGGCTTCTTGTGTGAGCCTGGGCTGTCAGCCCTCTCAGGTGGTACCTTCCTGCTTTGCCTATAGTGATAGCCACCTCTGGTCTCACAGCAAGTTTTCAGGATCGTGGCAGCTCCCTTCTGAACCATTCCTAGCTTTTTAATGTCCTCGGAATGAGCCTAAGCAGTAGCCACACATCCTCCTGTCAGACACTGACAGACACTGCTGATGTGTTGAGCCCAGATGTGCAAAGCTCACCACACCAGCAGATCCTCCACTCAGGGGGAGCCCCAGGGACCCCATCTGGGTGCTGTAACACTCCCAGGGCCTTTTTCCAGCATCAGAGGCTCACAACATTTTAGATTTTTCCTTATTTTGACAGCCAGCAACTGCCAGGCCTGGAATCTGTGTTTCTTTATCAAGCAGGCTAATAAATGGTGCTGCACTGCTAAATCTGTCTTATTCAGCATCTTATTATTATATCAGCCTGTCTTAACCCAGCCAAGTATATTTACATGAAATAATGGATGAGTTTTGCAAATTCCCCCCCCCTTTTTTTTTTTTGTATTTTAAGTGACTGTCTAGCCAAGTTCATTTCCTCTCCTGTCTGAGCTCCTCTCTGAAATATATTATCCCACTTATTAGAAGCCAATAGCACTGTGCTTTGCTTTTCTTCCACCCTCTCAGAAGAAGGAGCATGCAAGGGATGCTTGGATTAAGTGAGTGGGGCACCCCAGAGCGGGGATTCCTTATGAATGAGCTCACATCCTCTCTCTGTATGATAAGAGGAATGCCATTTGCATCCCAAGCTTGTTGCATAAACACACACACACTTGGATGGGGGAGCGTTTAGCCTCAGCAGAAACTGGGATATCCAAAAGATCTAAGGGAGCGGGGATCATCTGCCAGCCCTCTGCTCAGACACACCATGGCCACTTCTTGGTGGCCATGGTCCCTGATTCCTGGAGAAATCCATCCCTCCCAGGAGGGGGAGGGCAGGAGGGGAGAGATGACAGATCCCTGTTTGCATTCTTCAGAGGAAGCAACTGCAATTGTCTTACTCCAGTATGTCAACATGAAATTATGACAAATCAGGCCAGGATGGACCGGCAGATGAAAACAATAAGGAGGAAGCAGGGCAGAGGGAAGCCGGGAGGAATGAATAACACCTAAAACTCAAGAGGCCTTTATCATCCTGGTGGGAAATGCCTTTGGAAATATAATAGGACTGTAATAGGATTGAAGTCTGTGGGTATGCCTGAGCATATGCTGAGTTTTCAGGTTTGTTTAAATCTGCCTGTAAAATACTTTTTTTTTACATTTTGTAGGAGGAACCTTATGAAAATTTACCTGAGAGCAGCTGAAAAAGGCTAGTCTGACACCTTTTCCTGTGAATGGGACACAGACAGGATCCCCACAGTACCAGGAAGCACCCAACACTCTTACACTCTATGTGATGCCAGGCTTTGACCTTGGCAAAGGTAAAGAAACCTCTCCGGCCTCCACAGTTACACAGTTTCCTTTTATGTCTTTTTCATTTAAAGTAGTGCTGTTTGCTGGCAAAGGGAGAACTACCAAGAGCGAAGCTTCAGCTTCCTGTCTCCTTTCTATCTAATGGAAGTCCTTGAAATGGGATGCAATGAATGTTTCCTTTATTAAAAACTGAGCCTTCTCCAACCCACACAGTTTCACAACACTTGATAGAATGCACATTTTTCCAGTTTCTTTTTTTTTTTTTTAAACAATGTCCAACAATTAAAAATAAGTCACTGAAGGGGCCATATTCAGCATTAATGTAATTGGGAGCAGTTCCCTCTGGTCCCAATAGGAGATGCATTTACTTTCACCAGAGCAGAATCTGCCAGCTTGTGGACACCTCAGATTTAGGATTGTCACCAGTGTCTGCTAAGAGTGGCTTATAAACTTTGTCAGGTTTGTGCATTTATCAACTTACCACTGTGCTGCAAAAGAAAGAAGGGAAAAGGCAGTGAACACAGGATTTTCCCCAAAAAGCTGGCTTTCTTTCCCTCCATCCAGGCTGTGCTGCCTCTCTGCCTGCTGCAGCTGGCTGGCACCTCTGAGGAGCCTGCCATGTCACACCTTGCTGGAGTCAGGGAGAATGTGGTGGGTTTGCTCTGGAGGGTGGAGGGTGCATGAAAATATTTTCTGTGGTTTCAGTTTGCATGTCTGCATGGAAAAGTCTAGGGAAATGTAATAGGTATGAATCCAGGAGGATCCACAGAAGTATGTGAGAACAGATTTCAAGGAAATTAATGAAAATCCCCCAAAACATTTTCAGGGGAACATATATTCCCAATAACCTTTCACAATCTGTAATAATTTTTTTCTCTTAAATTCCGTAAGAGATTTACATAGGTTTGGTTCAAACCTCCCCTTTCCTAAGCTCTAAGCCCTACATTAAATGAACTGAGAGAGCTTTGCTCTGTGCTCACTCATTGCATCTCTCATCAGTGGCACTTTTCTAAGTGCTCTGAAACTCTTTTGTGTTTGCACTGTTCTTCTGAGACAGTGGGAAGTCCCCAGACTTGGAATCTGAGTGAAACAGCTGCCTTTTCCCTTGTAATCTTAAGAACTTCAAGTAATGTGACAAACATATCCTGCAAGATCACATCCTTCCGGTTGGGTTTGCTCCCACCAGGCAGAGTGCCCTGATGTAACTGTTCTGCAGATCTATGGCATTCATCTTCTCCTGGCGATCAGCACAGGAAGGACAGGGAGCTGCTGGAGCCAGGCCACAGCAGGAACACCAAGGGGATCAGAGGGATGGAGCAGCTCTGCTGGGAGGAAAGGCTGAGGGAATTGGGATTGTTCAGCCTGGAGAAGAGAAGGCTTTGGGGTGACCTCACTATGGTCTTGCAGTGCCTGAAGGGAGCCCACAGGAAAGATGGAGAGAGACTCTTGACAGGGGCCTGGAGTGACAGGACAAGGAGGAATGGATTTAAACTGACAGAGGGGAGGTTTCAATTGGATATTGGGAAGAAATTGTTCCCTGTGAGACTGGTGAGGCCCTGGCACAGGCTTTCCAGAAAAGCTGTGGCTGCCCCATCCCTGGCAGCATCCAAGGCTGGGTTGGACAGGGTTTGGAGCAACCTGGGATAGTGGAAGGTGTCCCTGCTCATGACAGGGGGGTGGAATGAGATGATCTTTTAAGGTTCCTTCCAACCCAGGCCTTTCTATGATTTTTTCTCTCTGGCCTGAATGAGACAGAAGAAGAAAGGTGTGCTGGGAAGCTCAGCTGAAACACTTGAAGAATTGCTAGCTCTGAAAGGCAGGAGCTATGAAATAATCATATCTAGTCTATCTAGAAAGCACTTTACACAGAAGGATCCAGGTCAATATCACATTTAAAAGGTCAAGTCTCCTTAGTTTGACCTCATGTCCTGCCTTCTTGGCTATCACAAGGTACCAAAATCCAAAGTTTTTTTGCACATGTGACCTCCCTAAACCGTTGCTGTATTTTACTGTGATGATTTAACATAAAAACACACAAGACTAAAGACACATCCCTTACTCCACTGTGTACTCTAATTCTTGAACATTTTCCCCCCAATGTGCTCTTGTTCCAGAATTGAGAATTTCCTTTGTTATGTGGGGCTCAGCACCAGCAGACAGAGCTGTGGTACTTTTGCCATGAATTTGTTCTGCACTTGAGTGGTGAATCTGGTGCTCTAGGGAGGTGCAGGAAGGGAACAAGTGCATGGTCTATGAGAGGCAGAGGTTTTGTGTGCCCACCTGAACCCCCCTTAGTGCTGAATGAGGCACATGGGTGCTCACAAAGAATTGAAATCTCAAACCCAACCTCCAAAACACACCCTTGGCACAGTCCTGAGATGACATTGAGTGTGAGATCAATCACTGCAGATCACCCCCTCCCAGCTGTTGGGAACTGAAGCACAAAACCACTGAATGACTTGATTAGACACAGGAAAGCTCGAGGACCCCAGAGCTGTCCCTTTTACAGAAGTCTCTGTCTGGTGCTTTCCCATAAAACCAAGGCTCTTCTCAGAACAGTTTTCCCAAGGCCCTTGCACTATGTTTTGCTGAGTTTTACTGTAACAAACTTGGTTTAAAAATAATGACATTTTTCTTCTGTAAGTGTGACAGTAGCAGAGGAGAAGGAAGCCCTGCACATGTGTAGGTGAAGAAATATGAATGTGCAACCAGAGAATAAGTGTTTATTCTCCCACACTTTCTGTTTTGCTTTACAATACTAACCCCCCTTTACTTGCAAGTACTGAGTGCATCAGTGCCTTTTACTTTCAGTTTGAATCACAAGTAATTTTAATCTGATTACAATCTCACAAGGCACCTGCCCACTGCATTCCACACCTTTGTGAGCAAACTCCTAGTTCCTAATGATCACAGAATCATAGAATGTACTGAGTTGGAGTACCCACAAGAATCATCAAGTCCAGCTCCTGGCCCTGGAACCAACCCCAAGAATCCCACCCTATGCCTGAGAATGCTGTCTTGGAGCTCTGGCAGCCCTGGGGCTGTGACCATTCCCTGGGCAGCCTGTTCAGTGCCCCAGCACCCTCTGGGGGAAGAACCTTTTCCAGATATCCACCCTAACCCTCCCCTGACACAGCTCCAGCCATTCCCTGGGTCCTGTCCCTGGTCACCACACAGATCAGTGCCTGCCTGTTCCCCTCCTGAGGAAGCTGTAGCTTCATGTCAGCTTCAATGAAACAGAGCTCAAGTCTTTTCTCTTTATTCCTCACTCTGTCCCCATAACTAACTCTGACATTTTGTTCCAGTCTTTTTCTTGTCTGGTTCACTCCTGGTGCCTCTTTCTTGGTCTCCTGACCACTGCTCTCTGTTTCCCCCTGTGCTGCAGTGGCAGCCAGACCTCTGAGCTGCCCCTAGAAACAGCCCTCAGTTTCCCTTGGCGTGGCTCAGGTTGGCCAGCAGAGTCAGCCCCGGGGAAAGCTGGGGTTTATTCCTGTTTTCTTGGGGAGACTAGAGAAGGACCTTCGATTCTCTTTGTGTCCCAAGTTCCAGGTGAGGGCTTTGAGGATTTGAATTTGGACTCTGAAATGACACATCAGAAGTCACCACAGAGATACTTTTTTTCAGGCATGGTTGGGACAATCTGCCTTTCCACCGCTTTGTTCTTATAATCAGCTAAACTGTTTTGCTTATGTCTAGGGAAAAACCAAACCAACAGTTTAACATCAGAATATTCTTTTCTACTATGGACAAAGTTCTTGCACAGGTAACACATCAACCTAGTAATGTGGAAAAGTGATAATTCACTGAAAGCAAGGTCTTATCTACTAAGAGCAGTTATAACAAATCACTTCTCTGACTACAAAGCAAGTGTGTATCTTACTTCTGGCTGCCCCCAGATGCTCAGAGCACTTTTATGCCATATTTGCACAGTGTGATATCTCTTCTGGTCACCTGTGGTAGCCTCCCATTCCCATCATGAGGGCACAGTGCCAGCATGCATGCAGGAGGGCTGAAAGAAAAAGTTAATTGTACAATTACAGATTTGAGAAGATCAGTATCTTCTATTTTGAATGCTTTTAATCTTTAATTATTTCCAAACTCTAAAAGCTTTATCAGGAACAATGACGTAACTTGCACTCAGCTTCCAGTTCTTATTGTCTCTGTGACCACCTGATTACTTGCTCTTTCTTGCTTGCAGCTGCATCTCTCCACCTTCTGTGGAGGAAACAGCTGCTACTTCTCTTTTCTTGGGCCAGGATGCTGGTAGTTTGTGTCTCATTTTGTACATACTGAAATCAATTTGTTTGACACACCAACAAGGGTCCAACACCTTTGACAAGAGCCTTCCTTCCTTCCTTCCTTCCTTCCTTCCTTCCTTCCTTCCTTCCTTCCTTCCTTCCTTCCTTCCTTCCTTCCTTCCTTCCTTCCTTCCTTCCTTCCTTCCTTCCTTCCTTCCTTCCTTCCTTCCTTCCTTCCTTCCTTCCTTCCTTCCTTCCTTCCTTCCTTCCTTCCTTCCTTCCTTCCTTCCTTCCTTCCTTCCTTCCTTCCTTCCTTCCTTCCTTCCTTCCTTCCTTCCTTCCTTCCTTCCTTCCTTCCTTCCTTCCTTCCTTCCTTCCTTCCTTCCTTCCTTCCTTCCTTCCTTCCTTCCTTCCTTCCTTCCTTCCTTCCTTCCTTCCTTCCTTCCTTCCTTCCTTCCTTCCTTCCTTCCTTCCTTCCTTCCTTCCTTCCTTCCTTCCTTCCTTCCTTCCTTCCTTCCTTCCTTCCTTCCTTCCTTCCTTCCTTCCTTCCTTCCTTCCTTCCTTCCTTCCTTCCTTCCTTCCTTCCTTCCTTCCTTCCTTCCTTCCTTCCTTCCTTCCTTCCTTCCTTCCTTCCTTCCTTCCTTCCTTCTACAAATAGCAATAAACATAAAAAAGGGAGATGTGGAAGGAATGTGCTTCAGTAAAAGAAAAGCAGAAAAGCTTCTCGTTTTCCCAAAAAGTGGCACCTTGTTTCTTCAAAGTCATCTCATTTCTGCCACAGAGACTCACAATCCCTATGTGCACTGCAGTGCACACACTGAGAGTTTTGGGAGAAAGTATTTATTTTCTTTCTTTTTTTTTTTTTTTTTCTTTCATTCAACAGTGTTACATGATAGATGGAGTCAGCTCCTTTGGGTTTTCCATGGCCTTCTTTCTAACCATAAGTCCTTTGAGAAATGTGGAGGAAGGGCCAGTCCCTTCTCTGAAGTTATGGGAAATGGAGACCGATTAAATCATAGGCTTTGCCCTGTCACTAAAAATGTAAAAATGTCAAACATGAAAAAAACGTATTTCCATATTGGGTGATGTGTGGGGTTTTTTCTCAGCTATAATTGCTCTAGCAGTATAAGAAAGCAACACAAGGTTTAGATTAGTCAAGCACATTTTTGCACTGTGTATATAATAACAAAAACCCTAGACCTGCCAACCCACCCCCAGGCCTTGAATTTTTGGTAGACTTTCTAGTAAAGTTCCCTCCTTAGAGGAGTCTTCAAGGGTGAGCAGATGAAGACATGCCTCTGGTACCATTTGCATTTTTAGATCATGAGCTCCACTGCCATCTCCTCTGTTTGAAATTTGTTCCATTAATGCTCCACTCAGTGGGAGCAAGGACAGCCCCAGCTCCCCTCTGTCATGGCAGCTTTTCTTGTTGGTGGAATGCCACAGCAGCAACCTGAGCCCAGTGCCCTCCCTGCCACACAGCCCAAGGTGTTGTGCTTCTGATTGCAGAGTGGAACCAATCCCAGTTGCCTTCATGCATTGCTTCTTTACTTCCCACATCTCAAAGATCAGAGTAAGACCCTGAACAGGCCATGGCAATGTCTCTTCTCTGTCTTTGTTCTTCAAAAAATTCAAAATCGGATCCTAACTAGTTGTTGAGGCAAGCTGATAGGCCAGTGTGAGAAGTGGATACTGCACCATCCTCAAGCAGTCATTTGAGACAGGTAGTAAGAATTCAGCTCTGGCAGGAGACCTTTCATTTTAGTGGCCATAGAAGATGGCTAAACCCCCAATTTGGATGGGTTATTTAGCTTTTAAAGAGGTAAAGATAGGAGAGATAAACCTTACTTACTGTGAGTTGGAAGGTGTCAGACCTTGCCAGGGGTAAAGAGCTACTTCATAAGCACAAGGATGGCAGATTCAGGAGTGGGAGGAGGGGTGAGGGTGGGCTGGGCTGAAGAGGCTTCAACCAGCTAGAAGAGCATTTTCCATATGTCAGAGCAGAGGCTGCCAGCTTTGCGCCTGCTGAATGCTACCTTTCCCCATGATTAGTCCCATTGATTTTCTCAGCTCTGCTCACAGGGAGCTAGACCAGACCTCATGCTTCAGCCCCAGGAAAGGAGCCATCCACTGCTGAGCTACCGCTGGGACAGACCTGTCTCCTTGCTACTCTGGGAAGGGAGCAAAGCGTGACGGGTCTGGAGCTGGCACAGCACATGCTGCTTGCTGCCAGATGCCTTGGGAAAGGAAATGAAGGATCCATCAAGCTCTCTCTTCTTCCCACTTGGGCTAAGGAAAGGGCATAGTCCACACAAGGCTATTATTCCCCTGTGTGTGAGAAGCAAGACACAGGACACGTTATGGCCCCTTACTCCTTGCATTGACATGCTGGCCATGATCTGGCCCAAAGTGAGGTGCTACTCTGCATGAAAAAGGGGCAGTGCCTGGCTCTCAGTGGCCAGAAGGTTTTACATGGCCCAGAGCATGAGGTCAGTGCAAGCCCCTTGAAGAAAGGTGTAGCGACAATGCATCTAGTGCATTTACTGGTAAACACAAAAGCCATTTACAAGAAGAGGGAAAAAGAAAAAGAAAAAAAATAAAAGAAGGAAAATAAAAAGGCATGCATGCATTTATTCTCAGGGCAGAAAGAGTGTATGTGCCATCGAGCACCCACTGAAAGGCAAAGGGTTGGTCTGCCACAATGCACCATTTGCTGAAGGTTTCAGCCCCACTATGATACTATGGCTGGTGCCTCAGAGACCTTGCTTTGCCTACCAATGTAATTGGCATGGCCTGGATGCTTTTGATGGGGTTTTAGCTGCTCCCCAGCAAATCTGCTGAATGATTCTGCGGGACCTGTGGGTGTGCAAAGCCCCCATATTCCTCACTGACCTGCCCCTCTGGCTTGCTTGTCATGCGATTTACACTAACTAGCACTGTCCTTGTAACTCTAAGGTAAGAAGTGAAACCCCTTTCTTTTCCCCCTAATTGTTCTACTGATTTTACAGTTACCAAGCTGTAAAGCACCTCATCACTCTTGTTAATTCTTTCTTCCTTTTGAGCTGCCAGTTAGTAATCAATTATTACCCTTGTCATTCATGCTGCAGCACAGCAGCTGGTCACAAGAAGCCTCTGTTTCATTGGGCTGGAGCCAATCAAGTCTCTCCAGCTGTCCCTTGCTGCTCTGAATCATAATGTACAGTACTTGTTGCTTTACAACTTCCTTTACCAGACTGCTTTAAAAAAAAAAAAAAGTAAATGAAAAAAAGTTTTTGCTCCCAGTTCTAACCTCGTGGCACATCTGGCTGCTGGAGGTTAAACTAAACTCCCCAGCACTGTATTTTTATGAGGGGTGGGGGAAATACCCTTCTAATACTAGCACAACAGATATTTTTGTCATATTCTCTGTTTTATGCAATGACTGCATTGATATAAAGACTGCTGATAGATCAAAGGTTTCACTGGTAAAATGATATGAAAGGCAGAGACATTAACATCCATCAAGGTCCTGTTAGGATTTGCAGAACAGGGGTTCTGGGCCTCCCAAGTGAAACCTAGCAGGAAGGTCTGCGAGCCTGCATAGCAAATGAAAAGAAAACAAGAGAGGGCACACAGAATATTGGAGGAGGTAGTGACCCACAAAATAGCAACAATTCGAGCTGCAAGGCACCCTGATTGAATTGCAGTGGAGGCAAACACTCCCAGGCTTGCCGGTCTTGTTCCGAGCCGATGTGCTCTGAGCTATCAGCTGGGCTTTCAGAGTGGCAAACAACAGTACCACCAGCTTGCCTGGCTGTCTTTGTTCCCAACTCCCACTGCTTGCTGTGGAGATAAGAAGACTTGTGAAAATAGCCAAGATGAGGAGTACTGGGGAGAAGCGACTGGTTTTGGGGAATAGAGACTATTATCCTGTAACTCTGCGCAATTTAATCAAAAGGAAGAAACCTATTTCACAAGTCTGCTACTGATAAAGGTATTTTGATTGGCTTCAGCCAATAGTGACAGGAACAAAAGATGGGGATACATCTTTCCCAGTTACTTATTTTCCTCTCTCATCTGTCCAAAGGAACCAGTTTCATAGGAGCAGTAAGCAACAAATTAAGGCATGGTCTAGCCCCCATTAATTAACCTGTTGCAAGATTTTGTCCTCTTGATGCTTAGAAACACAATTAGTGTTAACTATGTGATGTCCACCAGTGGCATTATGTAAAAGTGTGTAGGTTTTATTGCTGCTGCAGCTGAAACCAATAAACTCCACTGTGCCAAAATGAGCATTAAAATGGTTTAAGAAGGGTACTATGCAAATCATAGCAGTCAGTGAATGTTTGCCATGGGTTTGGTAAGAATTTTCATCAAAATTCTGAGCTGTAGAGAGGTAAAAAGCAATTCAATGCAGTCACCTATATTCCATGTGACAAGTCCTCCTGTTTTGGCTTCCTAGCTCTTTGTGCCAAAGTGCCTGGGTGGTGATGGTGCTGCAGTGCTTTTCATACTGACACAGGAATCTTGGAAAGGCCAGCGTCATGGGATGCAGTGCTGTGCAGGTGTATCACACAGAGATAAGAGAGCACAGGTGTCAGGCCAGGTGTAGATCCTAAGGAACCATAAAACACAATCACAGAATCATTTAGTTTGGAAAAGATCTTCAAGCAAGATCGTGGAGTCCAACTGTCTGATCACCACTGTGTCAACCACACCCGAGCACTCAGTGCCACAGCCTGTAACGTCTTGAACGCCTCCAGAGATAGTGACTCCACCACCTCCCTGGGCAGCTCCTTCCAAAGTTTAACAACCCTTTCAGTGAAGAAATTCTTTCTGATGTCCAACCTAAGCCTTCTCTGGTACAGCTTGAGGACATTTCCCCCCGTCCTGTTGCTGGATTCCTAGGAGCAAAGCCTGACCCCCCATCTGGCTGCACCCTCCTGTCAGGGAGTTGTGGAGAGTGAGGTCTTCCTTAAACCTCCTTTTTTTCTGCTCTAAACACCCCCAGCCCCCTCAGCTACTCCACATATGACTAATTCTCTAGAAAAAGGGCAATTTCAGCCTTTCCTTCAGTTCTAGCAACTCTGTTCAGAGGAGCAAATGTCTCTGATGTGAAGGTTGTGATGACCAAGCACTGTGACAGGTAGGCTGCTTTGGGACCCCTAAGAGCCCCCCAGGCTGCTTTGATGATGTCCATATGGCCTGGCCCAGTGCTGTGTAGAAGACCCTTTTGAAAGACAGGGAGTTTTGTCATTGTGCACTCTTGGGGTGGGATTAGTTGTTGGTCAGGGGCCAGCACCCGGGTGTGCTCTGCTGGTGTTGTCCCGCTTTGCCATCAGTGCCCTGCTTGGACACGGAGTCTGCTGGGGTGTGGTGCTGTTCCACAGACAGCTTTGACTGGCTCTCGAGGAGAAGACAAGCTTAGGAGTGTTCTTCAAAAAGCAAAAATTTTCAAAGAAAGGACATTTTTCAGAGAAAGAGGCCTTTTCCATGGGTATATTTGGGAATCTGATGCCATGAAATCCTGTAGGCACAGAGCTGACATGCCCTGACTCTCAACTCTGACGGTTTTCCAAGTTTTCTGGCCTCCCAGAACATTCTCTAAGCTTCACCTAATAGAATTAGTCCTTAAAACCAGTGAGGAGAAGCATGTGATGAGAAAAGAGGGAGAGCTGTGTGGTTCTGGTGTTCCATATTGTCCTGGAAGAACTGCTGGTCAGATTCCATAACCTCCATCACTGAGGATATGGCAAGTTTGCACTGAATATTTGATTGATCTCCATGTTCTAAAAAAGGAAGTCTTTTGAAACAAACTAATTTTAAAAGTTTATGTTGGAGTTATTTGAACTTTGAGGAATCAAAAAAAAAAAAAAAAAGCATTTACTTTTTATATGCTTCTCTAAATGACAAAACAAAAACCCTTTTTAAAGAAAAAAAATAGCATTTGTTCCAGTACAGAAGGTGTTTGAGCTTATTAAAACACTCCAAGACTCCTTTTTTTTTTTTTTTTTTTGAGATCGATCACTTTGCATTGCGTTTAATATTCTCCCATTGCTGTGTGCTTGTGTCCATACACATTATTTAATGGTCACATGAAATGAGCAGTCATGGTGAACTCCATCTTGATACATGGCATAAACTTTCACAGTGAAATGTGAAAAGTGTTTTGAAAAAATAATAGAATATGCATCTAAATATATCATAGATACATTTGAATTATATGAACTAATATTAGTATGTCTACTGGAATAAAAATACTGGGTGTTTCTTAGGTTGCAGAGAGGAAGAGAAGAAAAGGGTAAGGCACCTTTTACACTTCACCTCCTGCACAGATCTGGTGGAGAAGACTGTAAATTTTCTTCATCTTCTCTGTCCCAAAAGATAAGCTTCAGATCTAGTTCATAATCTTATTATTAAAGGTTCCACAGCAGACTAGGACCACTGGATCAGGCATTCTTTCCTCTTTGGAATATCTCTACCCCAAGCTAACTGGTACCAGCAGAGTCAGAGCTGGAAGAAAAACCTTCCAGGAGCCAAGGAAGGAGAAGTTTATATGATTTGCAGAAAAAGTCTTATACAATTCACATTTCTCTGGAAATTCAAGTTAGGATTCAGTTTACCTACAATCTCAATGGACACAAACATGGACTCCTAGTTTGGGTGTTCTGATCTCTCTTAAATGTCCTTGCTCTGAAAGGAAAAACTGTCTCCATTATTCAGCTCATCTGAAATTATGAATTTCTGGTTGCTGTTTAATGCTACAATGAATCTTGCTTTAGGATTTGTGACATCAGGTCACAAATATCCCTCCTCAGGACACCAAGGTCAGTGTTGTATCATCCCACCTCGTTGGTTCAAGCTGTTGAGATGTCAGTCCCGCACCAGCAGGGTTTATGTTGTGTCAGGTGTTTTCCATTGCTGCTGTCCAGCTTTGTGTTAGATCATGCACCTGTAATGGCTCCCCAACAATACTCAAGGCAAGAAACTTCTTAAAGCAGTGATCCCATCGGAAATGGCAACACTAAACCTGATCTTGGCTTTTTTGGTTTTTTTTTTGAAGCAACTCTATGGTTCTAATATTACAGTTCAACTTCTGCTGTTTGTGTGGTGCTTACTTTGCAAGTACCAGGTGCATCTGCCTTGAAAGAAACACAGATTTTTGTGAGATTCCTGAATATAAACTTCCACACCCAGGGTTTTATTCTGTTCAGTGTGATTCCTACAGCAATACCTTTTTCTTTCTTCAACTAATACCCCCACCATTTTTCTTCTAAACCTCGATTTCCAAGAATTTTTGCCCTTCCCTCTCCCCTGGAATCAGAGGTTTGTGGTTAACAGCTTCCTGGATACACAGCCTGCCTTACACACTTTGCAAATTAAAGACAACATCCCACTGAAATAAAAATCAAGCCTGATAAAAACACAAAGGAAAATGCAGAACCGGGCACTACCCAGATGTGAGATATTGGACTAATTTCTCATCTTCTCTGGACTTTGTGCTGTGGAAATAAGAGTGCTGGTGATCATGGGAAAAGTGCTACTGGCTTTTCTCGTCATAATACACTGGTCTTTTCAATATAGTCTGGTGGCTCATTCACTTTATAGCTACAGTTTTCTATTCAGTTTGATCAGCCACTTGGAATTCCCAAGTGTCAGCTGCACAGTTTAAAAACTGCTTTCCAAAGGATAATTATGCAGACCTATTTTTAGATTCCTAAGTACCTGCTTTTAGAAGCAGAACTGTGGATTTAGGCACCCATCTTTGAAGTGTAGCCCACAGAATGCATTGCTACCCAGATTCCTGAGCTGGGGGCTGAGCTAGGAGGATGACACTGTGTGTTTGTCCTGTGTCAGCGTCCCTCCATGGCTTGCCTATTGCTAAAGACTTTACATACTTCCGTAAACAAATTCTCCACAAGAACTGGGATGAGGCAATATCAGCTCTCAAATTGATGGCTGTAGTTTGGTGAGAAATTTCCCCCACTGCCTTCAGTTTTCCATATTGCTTTGGGCTGTGGTCACCCAAGGATTTGTCCCTTTTTACTGGACAAGCCATACTAATTAGAAGTATTTTGGATTTACCAGAGCGCCCTGCATTAGCTGCAAATGCCACCTACAAGGAACAGAGAGAAGCCCATTGTAGGAAACCCACATCTCGCACTTGATTAGAGCTTTGGAGCATTTTGAAACTCCTAGAAAAAAGAAAAAAAATCCAATTTCAGAGCATCCCTGAGTCAGTTCATTACCTTAGTTGTCCTCTAGGATTTTCTCCAGACTGCAATGACCCATTTTCATTGGGCTACTTAGTGAATTCTCACTGAGATTTTCCTCAGCTGCAGAAATCTCCAGGTCATCCACCCAGGTGGATGTAATATCTTAAAGGTTATCTTGCACAGTTAAGCTTTAGGTCTGTTGGACACAAGTGAGACTCTCTGAAGCTACCTACACCTCTTCTGTACACTACCTCATTCACTGGGGCATTTTTTCTCCCCCCTTATCCAGGCACCTATGATTGCCATTTCCAATTTGTGGTTACTCAGTGAGATTTCTAGAGGAAATCCTTCATTTCACTAGTCCTGGGAGCATCCTTACCTATAATGCTCCCTTTAGGGGCATCCCTAAAGGGATTGTTTGACTTTTCCCATTATAGAACCAGTAGTGTTTGGTTTGACAGACATTTAAAATCACCTAGCGCTGCTGCCTAAAGAAACAGCCCCACTCTTAGTCTTGTCTGCTGGCCACTCTTTCTCTGGTCTGGATTAGCAGGGAAAAACATTGACTTAAACACATTAAAGAAAAATAGGTTGTTTTTTTTTTTTTTTTCAGTTGCCCAGGACATTTCACCTGGCTGCAGAAAGACCCATGCTAGCAGAAGGGAAGAGTGGGGAATGGTACAGGAGATCAGATCTGCTGCTTTCAGTGTTGTCAGCCTCAAGGACTTGCAGAAGTGCAACTTAAAGGAAAATGTTTGTATAAAGTACTGCAAAATATTGGGAAATGATTATTGTAAAATATTGCAAAATTACTTTCCATCTCATGGCTATCCTGACTTTCTGTATGCAGTGTTTTTTGTTGGGACACCTCCTTTGCTTTTCTGGAGCATAAAGATATTTGTAGGTGTTGATCACATTGTTCTTAGCTTCAAGATTGGAGGTTGCACAGATTTATGCTGTGAATAAGAGGAGTTTATTTTGTGTTCAATAATTTCTAGTGCAGATTTGAGGGGTTCCATACAAGAGTCTTGCAGATGAAGAAGCACGTAAGGATAAGTAATATTTTCCTTTCCTTCCAGACTGGAAATCTCTTCTCTCTGCAAACGTGTCTTGATATTTCAGCTCTTATTATTAATAAAGACCCATCAGAGATTTTAATTTAAACCCCAAACATACATGCTCATTAAGAAGAAATTCTTCCCTCTGAGGGTGGTGAGGCCCTGGCACAGACGGCCTGGAGAAGTTGTGGATGTCCCATGCCTGGAAGTGTCCAAGGTCAGGCTTGGATGGGGCTCTGAGCAGCCTGGGATAGTGGAAGGTGTCCCTGCTCATGGCTGGGGGTGGGACTGGATGATCTTTAAGGTCCTTTCCAACCCAAACTGTTCAGTAATTCTGTGATTAGACTCCATAGTGATGTCTGATAGACCCATCCCTTCCCCTGGGTGACATTTAACTCAATTCAGAAAACGTGTGAAAGTCTTGTCCTCTAAACTGCAGCTGACACTCAGATGACACCTATAACTGGATGATTTTTGTTTAATTTTTTTTTCATCATCTATTTGTTGGAAATTATAATGGTTGAAAATGTGGTCAAAACATCAATACAATGGTGGTGCTCTTTCTGTACTAGTGGAATTCCCAGGTTTCTGGTTCCCTGCTGGAAGTTTGTAAATGGCACAATTTCTCACACTACCTGGTTATTTCAAATTTGATGTTGCTTTGGAGTGTTTTTCCTATGGCATCCCCTAATTTGGACCCTGCAGAACCAGATGTTTCCTTTTATGTTGCTATCGATCACAGGAAAGAAAAAAACAAAACTAATGTGCAAAAAATTTGGCAAGTGACAGCTTGAGTGAAGAATTTTGTAATGCTGAGCCTGTGAGCCTCATACTAAACTAGTTCCAAAACAGGATGTTGCAGTGCATGTCTAATATCCCTTTTCTACCACACCCCAGAGCAATTTCTGTTGCTATCTGAACTATGAATTACATTAAAAAACAGCAATCAAATCTCACAGAGAAAGATTATATCTACTTCAACAAGCAGCAGGCACAGGTTTCATCCATCTTGCTGGAAGAGATGAACACAAAGGTGTTGCACTTGGAGACACTGTGCAGTGAGAACCCCCCTTCCCTCCCAATTCCCTGACAGTTGTGTTACTACAGCGACAGAAATGATCCTGTTTGTTAGTCATATCCAAAACTCAGACTTGCAGAGCAGAGTTATCCTTTCCCATTGCCGCTCCCATCATCTAAATAGAGCCAGGATAAAAATCAGATCTTAATCTGATCTGGTCAGTCATATGGCAATCCACGCCATCCTTGATTATCAGCTCTTGTTCCCCAGCAGTGAATATGCCGTAGTTCATTCCATAACAATCTCAGTTGCAGGATATGGTTATTAGCAAAGTTTTGAGGGGTTTATTAACATGGTCTCTTGGTCTATGGGGTGTCACAAGTTGTGTAGCTTGGGGAAAAGCACTTAAAAAAACCTCCGTAGTTTGCACTTTTTCTAAGAACAGGCTGCTATTTATTATTGGCAAGAACAGAGCACGGGCTTTAGAATTTAAGCAAAAAAGACCTCTGGCAATGAGGAAATGAGCCTAGACATTTTTCATGAATGGGTTAGAGATGCTTAACTCTGACTGGCTTGTTTTCTTTTCTTCCTATTCACATCACTCAAGTCCCACCTTCCTGCCTTAAAAGGCATCTCGTTCCCTGGCAGCAAGACAAGTATCTGTTTGATGTCAGCACCCTTTTATTTGCTTAAAAGCATCTTTTTTTCAAGGCAGTAAATTGAAAATGACTACCGCATCGAGAACTAGCCAATTTCCAGCACTCTCTGCAGAACTGCTCTGCTTTCACATTTGAGAGTTATCATTAATTTTCTAATGAATAATGAGATCAGAGAGCTTGCATGCTGCATTATGTGTAGGAAAATGCTTATGTAAATCAGTATGGCTGTGGTAGCTTCCCAGGGGAACTTTAAAGCTTATCATATCATTAAATCTGATAACAATTCATTTTTTTTTTAAAGTAATGCAAGAAAAAAAAGAGGTCTATTCACTGCCTGTTTGTAATAATATGTTTATAATATGAAAGAGAAAGGAAGGCTGCAAGATCATATATGAGAAAATGCAATGAGAAATTCCTTAGGCTTTGCAAGCTGCACCCTGTGTGGAGGAAGAAAGCACTCGCTGTATTTACATAGCTGAACCTTGTGAAATATGTTGATTGTAATGAGAACATTGTCATCGTTCAATATGGATTTCACTTTTCCAGGCTCCCTGCAACAGATTCCAAAGCTTTTCTAGCACTACACTTCCAGGCACCTTAGGGGCACCATCCTCATGTTCCTCTTCTTCTCCTTCCCATGTGAATAATGAGCTCAATAAAAT
This sequence comes from Vidua chalybeata, assembly GCF_026979565.1. Classification (NCBI taxonomy): domain Eukaryota; kingdom Metazoa; phylum Chordata; class Aves; order Passeriformes; family Viduidae; genus Vidua; species Vidua chalybeata. Next base: position 28,768,892 of record NC_071534.1, on the reverse strand, counting down.
TTTAACCCAGTCTTGGCATCTTAGTGACAGGGATGCTTATGAATTGTACTGGGGCTAAAGACATCAGGATACCATTTTCCATCAGACAGACAGCTGCTCCATGGATTCTAGTCATCATGTTTACCACCTAGAAAACTTTTAATTAGTCTTCCTGTTTCCTTCCTCCCCTGCTTTGTGCTGAATATAAACAGCATTTTATTTGCCAGGACTGTGCAAGCTGCTTTGTGTATTGTGGAAGCATCACCAGTGCCTCCGCAAAGTCAAAAATCTCAGTGTTCCTTTTATTTCCTTGGGATGAACCCAGACAGAAATGTGCCTATTCTCATGCCCAGGTGTACAGTGAGTTTAGATTGGATATGAGGAAGAAATTGTTCCCTGTGAGGGTGGTGAGGTCTTGGAACAGGTTGCCCAGAGCAGCTGTGGCTGCCCCATCCTGTAAGTGTCCAAGGCCAGGTTGGAAGGGGCTTGGAGTAACCTGGGACAGTGGAAGATGTCCCTGCCCATGGCAGGGGGTTGGAACTGGATGAGCTTTTAGGGTCCCTTCCAACCCAGCCATTCTGTGATTCTATGATGAGTGAGGTTCCTGCATCTCCCCCCTCCCCTATTCCTAAGGCATGTCTGAACCTTAGGAGGTTAGATATGTTCTTACCACTGCATCCATGTGGGGTAATCTCATTAAAAAATTACTAATAATACTTTGATTTTTGGAGCTCCTTCCCCCCTGAATCTTAAAGTTTGAAAAAACACAAATTCCTGCTTCCTACTAATGTAATCCTACAAAGACAGACTTAGAAGGAGGTGTTCCCCATTAAGCCAGCCTGATGTGACACATCCTTTTGCTTCACAAGGTAGTGGATTATGACCTCCACCATCCATCTGCAAGAAGTGAGTACCACTGAGACTTGGGGGAACACAGGTGTGCTGATAGGAAGCCAGCAGCTTCCTCTTTTTAACCCAAAACATCCCCTCTGCCATGTTTAAATATTAGCTACACGTTTTTCCACATTTGTCAGAAAGGGGGAAAAGAATGCATCTGCTCCTCAGGGATGATGAACTGAAATTGGCCCCGATTCAGGGGGAAAAGTCTATTCAGCACAGCACTTAAACTGAGACATAAGTGCCAGCCTGAATAGAGATGGAGTTAAGCCTCTGTTTAAATGCTCTCCTGAGCAGGGGTCATTAGCACCAGCTCTCTCCCTGCACAAAGCATTATTCCTCATGGAAGCAGCCAGCATTCAGATGGTCATCCAAACTTTGGCGGGGTTTGCTTTATCTCAATCGTTTTCTGCTGCTCCTCGCAGGCCAGTTGGCTGCTGCACACTTGGGGATCCGAAGGAAAGGCTCCCAGTACTCTGCCAGGAGAGGCATTCAAGCCTCAAATGCTGGTTTGGAGGGCACTGGCATGAGGTGGGGATTCCATGTGAGGCAGGTGGGGACTCCCTTTGAACTCCAGGAGTAATGAACACCTTTTTCTGTCAGATACCTGCTCAAATTATTATCAAATTACTATTACTGAGAAAAATTATGGAGCGACACAAACATTCTGGCAGATTTAAAAATAAATCTGATCTTCTTCTGTGATCAGCATAAATATTTGAATATTGCTTATCAAACTGAGAATAAAATTGATTTACCCATAAAAACTATTTTACCAAATATATAGATTAGTTTAAAAATATTTTCAAACACTTTTCCCCTTCTCAGTAGAAAATTTTTGATGCATTCTTCACACATGGAGCCTTCTTGAGTTCAGCCATTTGAACACATTTGAGTGAATTATGGCTGTAACTAAAAGGCAGATTTTTTTGATTTCCCAATATTCTTGGGAGGAATTGTTATAGCGAGTTTGAAAAGTATTTTGGTTGTTGTTTGCGCAGTCAACGGCAAAATATCCATAAGAACTGTTGGACTCAGCTGCCTCTCTGTTACACAAGGTGGCAGAAGGTTTGTAGTTATGTGACAGAAGGGCAGGAAGAACAGGCCTGCAAATGAAACATTTCTGAATTAAATTTAGATGTATCTTCTTTGTGCTAAAGCATTTGAATTGGGCAAAAGAAATACAGAATACATGAAGAAAATCAAGTGAAATGTTTTCTTGATATTTGGAATTCAGCTAGATGCCAATTGCTATGGAATACAATACTCCATCACTAGGAATTAAGGTCATCTTAATGACCATTAAGGGGATTTACCTTGGAGGCAGGGATGGTCACTTGTCAGGATAAGGTTTTATTGATGGATTTGACAAAGGTATTCAAAGTAGTGACTGACGTGTAACCAGTTTGCCTTTACATTGCAAATTAAAGTTTTCCAAGAACCTTGGAATAAGAGTTATTTTTACAGCAGTGAAAATAGAAAGAAAATTGAGCCGTGCATTGCAAACACCTGTAAATGTGGCGTGATTGGACAACAGCTCTTCAAACTCTTCCCTCAGCCTCAGATTTCTGAATTGAACATTAAAGGTTACCTGAAGGTATCTGGTTCTGCTCTTAAGCTCACATGGGCCAGTCCCTGGATCTGTTCCCTGTGAGCATGGTGAGGGCCTGGCACAGGTTTTCCACAGAAGCTGTGGCTGCCCCAATCCTGGCAGTGTCCAAGGCCAAGTTGGATGGGGCTCTGAGCAACCTGGGATAGTAACCTGGGATAGTGGAAGGTGTCCCTGCCCATGGCAGTGGTTGGGTTGGATGAGCTTCCAACCCAAACCATTCTTTGATTTTGTGATTCTGTGATCTATGAATATGTGCATGGGTTGAGAAGGACTAATTTGGTAACTATGATTTGGGCAGTTTTATAGGAAAGATGTGAAACTGCTTCACCCATATCCAGTGGGAATATCCCAGCAGCCCAGAATTGCATCTCTGCCAGTCTTCCTGCTCCAAATTGCTTCTGCTGACCAATTCCCAACTATCTCCAGGCAGAAGGGCCCTAGTCAGTGGGAACTGCAGGGGAGCAGGAGCAGTGGAATGGAGGCAGCAGCCAGCTCTGCATGAAAGCAGAAGAGCCATGAGCTGGAGAATTGGGATCAGAAGACCCTGAGAGGGAGAGGGGCCCTCCCTGCAGCTGGCAGGGCACCAGCCCTAGCTGTAGCACAAGAACACAGGGCACTGGCCTGCAGGCAAGACACTGGGTTGGAAGCATCCCAACAGGATGCCTCTTTTATTGCTCTTGTATGGGCTGCCCACAGGGGCTGGGCTAGGAAGGGTTGTTTTGTTCCTTCTCTGAAACCATTGCAAAAGTTGTGCCCAGGGTAGTTGCAGAGCTTTGTTCTGGCTTCTCTAGCACAGTTACTGGTGGTTGATCCATTGAAAGCTGCCAGTGTTGGTGCAAACCTGATGAGGGCTGCCGTCTCTGAAGAGCTGCCAAGTGTCTTGGTGCACCTCAATTTCATGTATCTCCCCATTTTAGCACAGGGTGGCAAAGGGCTGCTGTGCCCTCAAATTGGGGCACAGCAGCCCTTTGCCACCCTGTGCTAAATATGAGGAGCATACAAGAGTGACATAGAAACATGAGCACATATAAGAGTGACAGAGGTTGTATGGACACTGCTTCCAATTCCAAGGGTTTCCCAATTCCTGCACTGCTCGAATTTTGGGTTCTTATTTCTTTTTTTTTTTTACTCTTTTGCAGTAGTAGTCTTCACTCAGTCTGTTTTCAAGCATTTCTCTGCAGCTGAGGGACAGAATATTACTATATTGGAATATGAGAGCTGAGATTCACACTGGTTTACAGCAATCCAGGACCTCCAGATAAAAATTCAGTAACCACTACTCTGACTTACAAGTATATGATAGGAAGCAGCAGTATTTAGTGTTTGGATATAAATCAAGGACCTCTACATATAGGTATTATGTAGAGTCCCTCCAGTAGGTATTCCTTTTTCTAGTCCTAAGGATAGATAGAAACTGAAGGTAGCGGACTTTTCAACTGAAGAGAATGGTCATTGCCCATGCTGTCTCCTTCTGGGATTTTCCAGGCTCAGTCGGCAGGATGTATCCCAGTTGTTTGCCCCTGACACCTCATTTGGAGCAACAGTCAAGCAGCTGGCTGCAGCTGGGAGGTAAGAGACACTGGGATGCTGGAATGGGGGCTAGGAATAAAAGTCTAATTTTCCCTGTGTGAGAAACATGGGAATTATCTAATGCCAGCTCTGGCTGCCCCCACAGCAACTCCAGTGACACAAATAGATGTGGAGTATTGCATTACATCACCAGGACAAACCCTAATGGGTTTATTTATGACCCAGGCAAAGCGAGACAGAGTGAGATTCTGATCTCTGCTTACCTGGTGTAAAGTGGGAGTAACTGCAGAGATAAACTGACATAACAAAGATTAGAACCTGGCCTCTTTGTCTGTAGCTGGTTGTAGAAGCAGCTGGCTTTTAGAAATTGCAGATGTCACATAAATCACTGGTAACAAAGTGGTTCTGGACTCCAGCCTCCAGCAACTTCTGACCATCTATCTCTGTAAAAGTGATGGTTCTCCATGCAGCTGGTTTGTGTCCAGAGGCTTTCAGCTGAGCAGAGTGGACAATCCTCCATCTCCCACAGCCCCAAGGAAGCAGTGAGATTTGTGCAGCACACAATCAGAAGGAGGCAGCTCATGAGATGCCATCTGATCAGAGATGGGGCTCCAATAATGGAAGTCTGCTGAGCACAGGGCAGTCATATCTCATCTGCTGAGCTCTGGAGGGAGGAGGGTGTTGGACAATAAGTAATCCTGATAGCAAAGTAGATCTTCCAGTGAGATATGCCCTGGTACTGACTGCTGGCACAGTGCTCTGAATATAGCTAAGGCAGAGGAGGTAAATAGGTGTGAATAAATACATCTCACTCTTCCTTAAGCACCTTGAGAGGAGGAATGTAGAGTGCTTGTTGTTCTCTTCTATTTAATGTGGCTTTCATTTTAGAAGACTCTGATATTCTACATACAAAATAACCTGAGGCTGCACTGACTTTGGGTGTGCTTATCCCAGAATAACGATTGTGGGGCTGTATCCTCTGTTTTTTGGTTACAGGGCTGTGGGGCAGTGTATTTCACTAAACAATTAGTTACCTGTCTGTGAGGAGTAAGACATGAGGGTATTTATACTCAGTTTACACTGAGAAGAAGGCCATTTTTGTGCCCTGAGGCACAAAAAGATGTAAAGGTCCACGGTATCACAGGCTCATCCAAGGTAAATATAGGGTTCATTTTTAGTAATATGTTTGAGGAGTAGCTTAACTAATAGAAGGTTTTTTTTTTTTTTTTTTTAATGTTAGAATTGCTAAAAGATGACATCTACCTCGGGCCAGATCCTTTTCAAACTATACAAATTGCTTTAGCCCCATCAGCAGTAGTTTGCACTAGCTGAAGATCTCACACCTTCACTGATCTTAAATTGCAGAAACTTCCAGGGTGCTGTTTCTGAATTGCAGCTTTTGCCTCCTTTGATACATTTCTCACATGTAATTTTTGGTGTCTTCTCCAGAGTCCCACACAGGACTATCACCAGTGCAAACAATGTATTTAATGTGTCTTAATGAATGTTACAATTCCTGGTATCTGTTGCAATGTTTATACTTGAGAAGACCAAGTCTGATTTACTCAAAGGAAAGCTGAGACAATTTGGTTATGTTTAGTGGCATCAGAAGGGGCAAAGGACCTGCCAGCCAAAAACCCCCAGCCCTAAAACATGTTATGGGCAGCTGAGCAGACAGTCTTATAAAGAAAAGTTAAGTTCATTACTTCAATATTTATTGGTGTTCCTGTTTGGAAATGGCCTCAGTTTGAGCCAGGGGAGGCCCAGGCTGGACATCAGGAGGACTTTCTTCATGGAAAGGGTGGCAGGCATAGGAACAGGCTGCCCAGGGAAGTGATGGAGTTACAGTCCTTTGTTCAAAAAACAACTGGATGTGGCACTCAATGCCATAGGTTAATTGACAAGGTGGTGATCAGTCAAAGACTGTATTTGATCTTGGAAGTCTTTTCCAACCTAAATCATTCTGTGATTCTGTGTGGTCTTGTGTGGTCTTGAAGGTGTCAGCATTTGCAGAAATAAAGGTCTAAGTTCTGCTTTTGTGAGGTTGTCAGCAGCCTGCATTTTTTAGGTTGCAGAGAGATTCTCTGTCAGAATGGACTAAAGACAGACTTGCAAAGAAACCTGCTCTACCTTCATGATTTACAACTACATTTCACTGCACTTGTCTGTTGTTTTTGGAAGTGTCTTTTTCAAATATTGGGATATCCTGGGATCACTCTATTCATTAACCAGCTAGAACTGAGCAGGAGGGGAGTGGCTGCTCTGCCTAAAGCACAGTTGGGGCTTTTTGTCATGTAGGAGTACCTGGCAGCTTTGCAAAGGACAACAAATGATTCCTTCCTAATGTGAGAGCAGCAGGAGCCAGGCATGCTGGTGGAAGGCAGGGCTGCTGCATCAGAGGGAAGAAGTTGCTGACACCCAAAGAAATGAGAGAGGGTGTGATAGGAAAGAAAAATATTTTGAAAAATGTTGTTTGCAAGTGGGAGCTGAATAGCTCTGAGAAAACCAGGGCATTAAACATTTTTCCTCTTCTCTAAGAAAATAATTTCCAAAGGGTGGAGCTATAAAATACCTTGATGTTATAGTTAATACTTCAGTAAAATATTGTTGTTAAGACAGAGGTCTCTGCTCATGGAATTTCTTCTGACTCCTATCCCTTGTAGAAATTCTCTCACTTCTCCATTCAAGGGATTAAAATTTGGCCTAGAGTAGATGCCAGCCATAGCCTGAACTTCTAAATATTTTCAATTTCATGTGAGAGAGTTACAATTTCTCTTAGAGAGAGAGTGACCATGAAATTTCCTGTGGAGAGCAGGAAGAGCATGTGAAGGCACCCTTCAAAGGGTTCTTTTGTGAAGGGTATGATGTCTGTCTGACACCACAGTTGCTTTCCTAGCTTTTCCGGCTAGCGCTGCTTTCCCCCTTTCTGAGAGACTGGGCACGGTGGTCAGGATGCTCCAAGATGATGGGCAGAAAGCTCCCAGCAGGAAGGCACTAAGAGGGTCACTGTCTGGGAAAAGGGACTCCTGTTTTGGAGAGGGATGTACAAGGGGCATGGTATGGCTCCCAAAGCAGGCTTCTGTTCTGAGTTTTCACTTCTGCAGTCTCAGCTCTCCCCAAATCCCTGGCTGCAAACAGCCTAGTGGGATAGGCAGCTCTTTAAGGCAGGAGATGTGTCCCATTATGCATCTGGCACTAGGAAACCTTTAATTTCTAGGCATCATTGTAAGGCAGGTAGTAACCAAGGGTTGATTATATTTGAGAGCGGCAGCTTGGCAGACTGCAGAATGAAATACAGATAAAGTGACCTTGTGATTTTGAAAGCGAGACCCATTATTTGTTTTGAAACATATTGCCTCAGTGACCCTGCAAGTTCTGCAGACATGTCCTGTCTGGAAATGCCATAACAGGTTGTTCGCTGTATTTTCAACTGAGTTAAGGTTTTGTTGAAATAAGGAGTATCAATCAAAGGCCAGAAGGCCACATTCCTTTGGTGTTGTTGATTTCACCAGTATCTTTTGTCTGAATGCCTGTGCTGACAGGGCATCAGGGGAGAACTCCTGGGGTGAGTGGGGATAAGTGAGGGCAGCCACATGGATCTGCATCCCTGTCAAACTTGTGTCAGCAGAGGTCAAGTTCTCAAGCTCCAGAGAGGACCCTCCAGCACCCAGGGATTAGTCAAGGGGAGAACCAGACACCCTCCACAGCACAGAATCAACATTATCTAGGGTGCAACAGGGACAAGTGGAATATAATACATGGGGGTGTGCAAGGGAGGTGCTGTTCACATCTTCAGAAAATGGCAGGGACACAACTCTCTCTCTGCTCTGAATCCTCCTCACCTTTTGTCACAGGAAATGTTCAAAATGAGATTTTTGTGTAGGGACAGTCAGACCATGGTGCTAAGGTCAAGTGTATGTGTTGGTCTTGGTTCATTGCAGCTTTTTTTCCAGGCTAGGATTTGAGTTCACATGAAACACAGCTCACCTACATATAGTGAGACAGAGCTGAGTGATTTTTCTTTCCTCTTGGTGGCAAATGGGAATTTTGCTGAGAAAAATGCTGGTTTTATTGTCTAGAAACTGTTCAGAAACTTGGTATTTGTTGAAAATTTGTTTGGAAAAAAAATATATTAAGGTACACTGACAAAACCAAAGGAAAAAATCACGTGTCCCTTTTCATCTCTTAGCACCAAGGATGTGGGATCCTCTCTTTTTCCTGAGGTGACATGATCTTAACTTTCCATCATGTTTGGACTATTTTGGTTGGTGATGTTCATGGCTGCTTCTAAGGGAGCCATCCAGTTCTTCATGGAATACTCAAATATTTACCAAGCAGGGGCAGGGAGGGAGGGCTGGGAACGAGGAAAAGTGGTGGCCACTCTGTCCACAAGATATTTACCAAAGAGAGGGAGCATCTGAGTCACAGGATCTGATCTCTTGCATATTTGTTCAGGCAAAGAAGACTTGGGTCAGCCAAGGGATTGAGAAGAGCAGCTTTGACTCCTCCTCTTCTGGTGAAAGCACTGAGGTGGTGAAGTCACTTCCCTGAGGGGAGTCCCCTAAGGCAAAAGGAGTGGTCTGAACGAGCCCCACCACTCAGAACTGGGAAAGAGGGGACAGAACTATCTTCATTCTGTGATCAGTGGTTTTCAGCAATAATTTTATCTACTTTTGTCTTTGATTTTTTTTTCTTTTTTTTTTGGGGTGGGGGAGGTTTTTGTTGTTGTTGTTGTTGTTGTTGTTGTGTTTGGTTTGGTTTGGTTTGGTTTGGTTTGGTTTGGTTTGAACTGTAAAGGGAGAACCTCCTGTTTCAAGCCTGGAATGCTTTATTCAATGTAAGTTGAAATGTTTAATTTTGAAATAAGAAAAAAACAACTACCAATAATTCCCTGTACTAAAATTGATCCCACCTCTTGATTTGTTTGGGATTAATGGCAGAAACTTAAAGTCACCATTTATTAAGAGGATCACCTGGCTTCCTCAGTCTGCAGATACCTGTGGAGGTGCTTCAGCTGAAAGTTGAGAGGGAAGTGAGAAGAGGAGGAGAAGAGGCACTGCCAGGAAAAGTTGGGATTTCATGGCTCCCTGGGAGGGGGAGAAGGACAGCACAAGAGCTCTGCACACTCTTGCCCTTGGGTCTGTCTTGCTGCAGTGGGCTCCATCCAGGACCTTAGAAACCATTAACCATTCCCAAGGTTTTGTCATAGCTGGCATTTCCATAAAAGATTTTGGGTTTAGAGTATTGGTAATTATGATTATTTTGTGTAAAATATATCCTTAGTAGTGTTATCACTCCTGAGTGATGGAGATGATGGCAGAGTCACCGTCCCTGGAGGTATTGAAGGAATGACTGGGTGTGACACTCAGTGCTCTGGTCTGGATGGCAATGTGGCCATGGATCAAAGGTTGGACTTGCTGATCTTGGAGGTCTTCTCCAACCTAATTTTCACACTTCTAATTTTAAAATACTAACTGAGGGAGGGAGAATTTTAAAAAGTTCTTCCTCATGTCCAGGTGGAACTTCATGCGCATCAGTTCCTGCCCATTCCTCTTGTTCTAGTGGTTGGCACCACCAAGAAGAGCCTGGATTTGAGGAGCTGACAAAAGGATTTTTGCTTTTCAGTACTGAAATGCATCCACACTTGTGCATGATGTATTGGCTAAGGCTAGAAGCAGCAGTCCTGGGAGATCCCTGGAGGTGAGTTCCACAGGGCTAGAGGGACCCAGCTCAAGGATCAGACTGGGAGGGGAGAACACATATGTAGCAGTCACTGCTGCTTGATGACTTATGGCTGTCTTCTGCTCAGTGGTGTCTGTGGACATGCCCAGTCCATGGCAGAAGTGAGGAAAACCAGGTTATGTGAAACCTCAGAAGAAAGTGGCAGAAGTTAAGGACTTTTCAGCTCATGCTGGCTAGGCAGTAAAAGGATATGCACCTACCCAACTACCTTGGTTCAGCTGGGGTGCTTTAATCTGATGTGTCTGAGCCCTTCAGTCCCATCCTTGAATTAGGTGAAGGAAGCAACAACGTGTAACAAGTGCTGGCAGTCATACTGGGTTTGTGTGAACATCAAGGTTAGCATTTCCAAAGCATGCAGGTGACTTCTGAAACCAAATTCAATTTAGAGTTAGACTTTGTGGCTCCAAAGTGCCTTCATTATTTTGGGAAATTAGATTTTGGGCCAAGTTTAAAAAAAAAAAAAAAAAAAAACAAACAACCAAATCAATCATAATTGCTAACAATGGGACACAAGTTCCTGAGTTACTTGGGTAGCTTTGAAAGCATTACTTGCTTATTTGCTTCTCTGAAAGAACTGAAAGAGTGACAAATCTGTTTTCCAGAGAAAAAGAGTTTCAATTGCAGGACACAGTTTAAGGTGCAGATTACAGTGAAAGATGAGATAAGACAGAGATAGCTTTCAAGAGGATAATCAACAACACACACGATTGAGGTGTAGTCTCCCGGTCTGCCCTCCCTCCTTCACGTAGTGCTCTTAGGAAGTCAGACATTGCCTCAGAGGAGGAGAGCACCTTCTTCCAGAGGCGCTGAAACCCTTGAGCCGGGCTCCTGCTGGCCCTCTGCCCCTGCAGGTACTTTGTGCCACGTGGGTGGGGCTGCAAGGTTTAAAAGCGCTCAGCTTCTCGGAGATGGAAACAGCACAGGTAGGGCACGATAATCAAGAAGATAATCTGGAAGGCTATTTACAAGGACCATAATAGAAACAGGTTTCCATGACCTCCTCCTCCTCCTTTATTGCCGAGCCTTTGGCTTGACCCGGCTCAGGGCTCCCACCGCTGCATCGCTGGGAACATCGTGCTCAGCCTGGCAGGGAGCCCGGGGCTTCCAGAGGAGGGGGAAGGTTTTGGCTACTGCTTGTAGTGGCAAATCAGCTGCAGAAGAGGGAGCCCATGTCTTCTCCAGCCTGGCACCTCCAGTTTCCTGTTTTCTCTCCAGTCATTTTCACACCTGCGCAGGAGGAAACTGAGAAGGAGGAAAAAAAAATTCAGTCAAAGTACATTGGGTTTAATTGGCTTAAAGAACATGAGTGTGGACATCACAGCCTAGCCCAGACACCTCCCAGAGTCTCCCCACGGGGCCAGGCCCCTCACCTTCAAAGGCCAGAGTCTGCAAGAAGAGGAAAGGTCCCTTTGGGCAACCACAAGAGGTACCAGTCAAAAGTCTTGTGACTGCCAACCACACAGGTGCTTGTATTCCAGGCATGCTCCTTGCAGGGTGTCAGAATGACAGGAATGTTTCCTCTGCGGCACACAGACATGAGCTGGCTTGCATGGGACACGGTTCAGCAGGAGGCACCTCAAACAGCCATAACACCAAAACAAGCAACACTCAGGCAGAACCCCTCTGATTATGCCCTTCACCCACACACTTCATAACCATCACCCCTTTTACTTCCCACTCCAGTTCATCCTGACCAAAACAAAAGGCAAGGGAGATACTGTTAATGAGGTGCAGGGGGACGGACGATATCACACTTCACACATCTGTAACTAGGGGGTTTAGCAGAGCTCCCAAAGAAAATATAAGGGGTTGCATTAGCCAGCTTCAGAAAATGTCTGACCTGCCAAAAAAAAAAAAAAAACACATTATTCCCTCTGAATACTATGGTATGTTATTGCCCCTCCACCCCGCACCAGGAAGGCATCATCTGTGGCAGGGATATACTTCAAGGAGACTGTGGTTTATATTACAGCTGCTAAGATAACTGGGAGCATTCAAAAGGAATCCCAGCTAGTGCAGCTTGTTTTACAATACCAGACTCCAAGCGGGAGTGGAAAGTAAGTTTGTTTTCCACGCTGCCCCTTTATCTTGATGTCAAATATATCCCCTGGGAAAGGAAAACATTTAAGCAGCAGATCCCATGGACACACACAAACTCATGCACCTTTTCCCCCCATCAAGCCGCAGCCATGTCTGGAGCATGGCACTGTTCAGTGCGTGGGTGCTGCTGGACAGCTGGAGTTTTGGCAGGGAAAGCCCAGGAAAAAGGTGCTTCAGGTGGGATAATCAACAGTCACAGGTGCTGGTGCCAGTGTGTGATCAGGGCTGGTCAAACCCACAAGCCACCTGCTGCAGGTGGAGTTGTGATCTCTTAGAGAGCACCTCCATGTGAGGGGATAATTACAGCTGGACAGGAACCATTTATTTGTGCGGACAAAAGCATAACAAAATCCAGTCATAAATCTCCCCAGATAGCTCATGTCTGAATTAAGATGCACATTTTTTAAGAAGAAGGGGCAGGAACTATTGGCTTGGCTTTTCAGGGGAGCATTGAGGGGGGTCTTCATTGCCTCTTTGAAGTACTGTAAATCTTTTGATCTACCTCAATCAGAGCTTGGCCTTAATACTGACACTATTGCCTAGATTCTGAAGTCTTAGATGATCATAATGGAACTTCCTGGTCTGAAAATCTGTTACAAGGCACTGCTATGTGTAAGAAGCATACATGGATGCAAGCCCTTCCATTATTATTATTATTATTATTATTATTATTATTATTATTATTATTATTATTATTATTATTATTGTTGTTGTTGTTGTTGTTGTTGTTGTTGTTGTTGTTGTTATTGTTATTCCTGGAGATGGACTCTTTATCTGGAACTATAATTACAGGACAAGGGAGAATGGCTTCAAGCAGAAAGAGAGTAGGTTAAGATTGGATATTAGAAAGAAATTTTTCCCTGTGAGGGTGGGAAGACACTGGAACAGGTTCTCCAGGGAAGCTGTGGCTGCCCCATCCCTGGAAGTGTCCAAGGCCAGGCTAGATGGGGCTCTGGGCACCCTGGGATAGTGAAAGGTGTCCCTGCCCATGGCAGGGGGTTGGAACGAAATGGTTTTTAAGGTCTCTTCCAACCCAAACCATTCCATGATTCTATGATTATTGCCCAGTCTGATGATGAGGATCTGTGTCTCCAGAGCTCTGGATCACAACTCTGCTGGTGGCCATGGTTTTTGTACCAGAAGCATGGTATAAATGCAAAGGGAATATCACGCTTTGGGCTGAATTGGTAAAAAGACAACCACAGGATAAGAATAAATGTTGCAGCTGCAATGTGGAAGCCAAATTTCCTTGCTGTCACGTGAGGGAGGACTGAACCAGTGTTCCTAAAGAATATGAGGATGCTTGAGGACATACCTTCTCACCCACAAAAATAAATTAATAAACTGGGATTCTTCTTAAGACAGGATCAGAGAAGCAGCCAAGGTATTTACATAAACATATACCCATTTCCAGTGCTAGTTAGCTAGACAATGATACCAAAATGAAGTGGGGAGCTCACTGAACATACCCATGCTCTGGAGGATCAGCAAGTTCAAACCTATATTTGGGTTTCACAGAAGGTTGTTGCTTTGTTATGAGGTTGAAGCACATTTCCAGTGTGAAAATTCTTCACCCATGCTTTGTTCTACATTGATGTGTGACTGTCACCAGCCCCTGTGGCTTGGGGCCACTGCTGCTCACACCACATCTTACTGCTGAGCCTCTGCAGCTGTCCTATTTTCTGAGTGCAAAAACTGATGCTAAGAAGTCTGGTTTCTCTCTTACTTGACACATGCTTTACACTGGTGATGCTCCTTGCCTTTCTAACAGCATGAAGAAAATCTTGGCAACAGCTTGAGGAATGGGAAGGAATGTTCTTTTGAGAGTCCTAACTGCTCAAACTGCAGTAATTTCAATAGGTAGAGCCCTGGTGTCACTACAGGGAGTTGAAAGCTGGGCCACCAAGCATGGGATCTTTCAGCCCTTGCCTCTGTGTCTTCTGCACCCACCATGAAGTTTATGGTGTAGGTATTCTCCTCAGAGGAGGCCTCCTCTGGGAGACCTCCTAGTTTCCTGTTCCTTCATAAGAGCTTTCAGTGTGTGGGTCTGGGAGGTGTGGTTGTCAGGGATTGTCACCTGAGGATGCCATTCCCAGAAACAGGGCTAAAAGTCTTGTGGTCATGATACAAGGCCAGAAGATATCACTGTGATCATCTGTATGGTGTGCTGTAACATAATCAGTCAAAATAAACTGTGGAAAGGGCTTGATTGAAGAAAGCATGTTTCTAAACAAAGTTATTTTATTTCCTCTCTGTTTTCAACAGCACTGCCTCTTTCGACTATTTCTCTCTCTCCTCAGTTATTCACCCATTCTTCTCCTAGTGTGCAGAGACTCACAACTCATACCACAGCACCAGTTTTCCTCCTCTACCCCCTTGGGCACTACTGAAATGCAACCAAACCCAAATCAAACCATTAGACTCTCCCCACGCTGAGCATTTTACTATTTTTTGGAACACCTTCTAGAAATGGAGCTGGTACCTCTAAAGATGTAAATCAGCATCAGGTTTTGTTGTGGTTTTTTTTTTTTTTTTTTTTTTTTTTTTTTTTTTTTTTGTTTGTTTGTTTTTGTTTTTGTTTTTTTTGTTTTGTTTTGTTTTGTTTTGTTTTGTTTTGTTTTTTACAGCCAAAAAGATTAAAATTACAACAAGGTAGATAAATCTCAATAGATTTCAGTGGGTTTTCTGTCTAGTCAAAACCATTCAATTTTCAGCAAAATTGAAGATTTGATTGATCAATTGATTTTTTATTATTTCGCTGGATAAGCACATGACAGACTAAAATCCACAGACATCTCCTGCAACTTCTTATCCTCTGATTTTGAAATGTCCCCTGGCTACTTGCCATCTGAAGTGCAGGGTGTCACTACACTCTGTGTGTCAGCTGAGATTTGGGAAGACTATGGCCAGCACCAGATGTTTCTTGCATGTTCACAAGTGCCAAGCGGTCTCTTTCCTGCCATTTACCAACAGTTTATATTCACACAGTCCTTCTCAGAAAACTCCAACTTATTGTCCTGATGATACATTTTGAACAGGAGTTCACTGTTGCTCTTTTGAACTTCCTCTTCCTTGTCCTCATTTGTTAATGGATTTCATTCCTCCCTAGCAGTTATTCATCCCTGAATGCTTGAATTAGCTGAAAAGGTTTTTCTATAACTGGTGGTCATTGAGAATCTTTGTCAATGAGCATTAATAGACATGAATATATTGAGAAAGTCATAAAAATCATCTCTATGGGGATTATCACATTTTATCTCTTTGATTTGATATCTTTGAAAGTGGTTGGTCAAGCACTTTATAATGAAGAACTTTGAACCATTGTACTTGTGAAGGAATTGTCTTCCTTGCCCCAGCTAGATGATGTATTTTATGTTTGGTTTTTAAAATACTGTAAGATTTTTAGTATTTTTAACCCCTAACTCTTCATTCACATCTGTATCTCAGGACATATAATCAGCTTTCAGAAAACCTCTTTTTCAACATACCGTAATTCTGACATTAGTACCTTTATTTTGGAAAATAGTTGCTAAGTGAGAATTATATTTAAAAAGCTTCTCTAACAGGATTTAAACATTTTATCCATGCATTAACATAGGCAGCTTAAAAAATTATATTCTTATGATTTACTTTGGCAAAATATCTATTTGGAGTCACTGGTCTTGTGGTGATAGATCTACTCTCACTGTTTGTACTGGATTTAAAAGGGAGTGCCTCATTCTTAAACTAATTGCCTGTCATTTATCCCAGGGGAAATACTTTTATAAGGATAAGGGGCTAAAGGCCAACTTTTCAAAGGCATGTAGGCACCTTAGGATGAAGACAAGGCACTAGGAAAGCACCAAGACAGCTGAGGTATTCCTGAGAAATTCTGTGGGTGTTTGGCTGTGCCTCTAGGTGCCCACATGTGTTCCTAAGACTTTTTTCTCTCCTTGGCCAGAAGAGAGGTTTCCAGAGCAGCTGTGACACAGACGATCTCTGCGAGAGGCATGGGGAGAAGCTGCTCCCCTTTCTCTTATCCCAGGATGTGATTAAACTGAGCTGGATGGGAAATGCGAGGGAGCCTCAGAAATGTCATTTGTAGGAAATACAACTTGAATCCTGGGCTTTAAATGTCACAGCACAGCCACTGTGCTAGGAATTACTCTCTGAGGGGCTGGATGGTGTCACATCCATGTGGAATACACAGGACTGCAGTAAGAGGTGCAGGGAACATCCAAGGCTTGCAAGGATGACCCTGCTCCACCTGGAGACACTTTTCCTTGGAGGTTCCATGGTGGTGCCAGAGGGTTCCTCACTGCACCCGAGCTGGTGAATGGCTGTGAGGCTCCTCACCAAGTGCAAAGCCATTGCTTGCAGTGAAATTCAAATGCTTGCTGGAGGGAACAATGGGAAAATGTGTCCCACATCCTGTACACACATCCTGTCTCACTCGTTCCCTGCCTTCCTGCTCAGTCACACAGCACTGCCCTAAGAAAGGTTTCTTGTCCTGGTCACATTCCTCTTTGCTTTGTCTCTTGTTTCTGTGTGGATTCCCTTCTTTTCTTGTAAGGACTTTCCTTGTTTCATCACATGTCCTCTTATGGTCCTCCTTTCCTTCTTCTCCCTCAGTAATTAGTTTCAATCTGTGTGCTGGTGCTGCACAATGCCTTAATTTTCCTCACTTCATCCTTCATCCCATTTCTCATTTCTATAGTTCTCTTGTGCTCCTTCCCCTCTCCTCTCCCCAACTTTCCTCAGGTTCCTCCAGATTTTTAGCTCCTTTTTTTTTTCTTCCTACCCTCTGTCTCTCTTTAATAATTTAATTGGCATGCTTTCTTCAAGCTGTCTTAGAAAGCCTTATTTTTTTTCTTCTCTCTTTTCAGCTTCTTTCCTGAATTGCAGTCACACAAGTTCTGCTTTCCTGACTGCAGAGTCACAGCAGCTGTGGTGCAGCAGAGCATCTGAAAAGAAAATGCTAATGGGGGTTTTTATAGAGTACAGTAAAAGGCTCAGATTTAAAAAAATAATAATGCTACACCTCAGTGCTACCTCTAACCGAGACTATTGCTTCTTGAGAGTTTCCTTCTAGAGCCTGCAGTAGCAAATCAGAATCCATAACCTCTTGTGCCATCTCCCTGCCTGTCATAACCACAGGCAAAGCTGAGTTAGCAATTTTCTTTTGAGGGAAGCAAAGATGTATCTGTGTAATGGTATCTCCCCTGTGCCTGATAACAAGATTACAAAGAGTGTGCAAGGCAGTTTTATGGACATCCTGCCAATATGTCAAGTACTGATTGTACATGGAAGCATCTCTCATCAGACACTTTCAGATCAAACTGGTTCTGCAAACATTTCTCCATGAGAGTTCATTAAAATCCATACAGGAATTTGCTCCAGTCATACTAATGTATGACCCTCAGGTCAGCTTTCTGTGATCATTCACAGTTTATTTATCACCAACAACCGGTCTATACACATTTCAGCCTTGGATGGGTCAGTATTTCCACATACGGATACTGGAGTTCATGGTCATCCAGCTCAGGACAAGGAACATGTCATAGACTCAGCTACACCAAAGCAAATTATTTCCTCTATAAAAGAGAGAAATCTGTTTAAAATAATGCAATATTATGTAAATTATGAAAAAAATCTCCTTAGTGCTGGATATTTTTGTAGAGCAGTGACAATCTGATCATTTCCTGGCAGAAAATCTGTAAGAAGTAAAATACATTAAAGTAAATGGTTTCTCTCAAATTACTTATCCATAGAGCTACTTAAAAAGAAATCTTTGTAACCTAAGACAGCCCTAAGACAAGGCTTAGCCCGTAAGTTTCTCTGGTTTGATCCCTTTTAAAGAGGAGTCCTAGCAGGGTCTTCTAGGACACCACTGAGCTTCCATCTGCTGCCAGCCCTATCCCACCCGGATGTCTCTCATGTCCACAGCAATTTTAACCTGCTCTTCTCTCATGCCGGGAGCTCCTGAGTTGAGGAGGATTTGGTGAGCTGTGACAAGTGGAAAACAGGAGCCAAGCCACAGAAATAGAGCGTCAGTGACTGAACTGGCAGGACATGAACGATGGTAAAGAATCTGGGCTGGCCTGCTCCATCCCATGGCCTGAATGCAGGAACACCACCTTCCTTTGTGCGGTGCTCTGGGAGGCCAAGGTGGAAAAGGCTCTAATGGAATTCCTGCAGGGACAGTTTTCCCTGGCTCAGTGGGAGCTGTTTGCACACAGACGCCACGGAGTAAGCTGCTAGGTGTTTATTAACTCAGCTTGCAAGAGGAGGGGAAGGGCAGAGGAAAACCGCTGAGGGGAAAATGCCGGTTAAAAAGACAGACCACCACCCCCTGCTGTTCACCGGAGCTGAGGGAGCCGCGGCTGAGCGAGGTCCTTGTAACCTGTCTGGTAAGTTTTAAATGATGTTTTCCCTCTCTCTAACTGGCTGGCGCGTATGTGTGTTACGAAACAGCAATTAAAATATTCAACCAAGGGCTTAACCCTCGACTGTTTCTGTGTTTCACCCCTCATTTAGTGACAGGCCCTGCGCCGGGGGCTCAGGGGGCACGTGGGGGGCGATGTGGGGCCTGCCGGACACCTCGCCCGCCCTGAGGTGCGGCCTTCCCTCTGTGGGATTCGGTGGCACGCAAGGCGAGAGATCCTTTGGGATGAATAGAGCCCTTGGCCTGTCGTTTAGGCCATCCAGCCGCTCTGTGTTCTTTGTCAGGGCCAAACAAGTTCCATATCATTACGCTGGCATTCGCTTGCCCAGTCTCATTATTAGGTGCATTAGCTGTGGGAACTAAATCCATTACAAAAAAAAAAAAAAAAAAAAAAAAAAAAAAAAAGAAAAAGGGAGTGGAATTGGCTCTCTCTCTCACACACACACACACACAAAAAAAAAAAAAAAAAAAAAAAAAAAAAGGCTTTCCCAGCTCAGGCTAACAACTTGTGCCTATTAACTAAAAACGATCATTAGAAAATTCCCTGCAGACGTAAAGCTTCAGGAGAAGCTCGTTTCACGTATGCACTTGCCTTGTTACATGGCCACATAACGAGCCTTAAAGAAATATACCCTCCCACACTTGGGTCGGGATTGGGAAAGGGGCTTCCAGGCAGGTCCTGCACTGCCTTTAAAATAAGTCTTCTTTCTCTCTGCGTCTTCCAACAGTACTGCTTAAAAAATACCGTGCCAGTAGGAGGTAATAAATCTATAGCCTGAAAAGGGGAAGGATATTAGGGGACAAGCATGTCAGATTGGGGTGGTCACTGAAAAAAGAAAACAAGTGGTTGCATGTGAAAGGAGAGGTGTGCTAATGTCTTTACAAACAATTCCATGGGTGAAGGTATGGGTGTTAACGTCTTTGAAATAGGTCTTAATGTCTCTATCAACTTCAAGCCAGCTGGTTTGTTACAGAACCCGGACAGTTTTACTCCTGAAGCAGACAAATGGGGCCTCATAAGCTGGAGTTCCTGAACTTTGGGGTAACATGACAGGTTCAAGGGGGGATATGTTGCAGGTGGTTTGGGAAGGCTGTACCTTCCCTGTACCTCAGCCAGAGGGGAAAGGCAGAGGGCAACATGCAGCCGGGAGTTCAGGATAAAAGGAGGCTGTACTCTCCAAAACTTCGAGAGAGAGAGAAAAACCCGCAGGTGCGCCCCGGTGGACTCTCTCCCTTTACTTGAATAAAGTTGCAGGACTCTTCTGTCTTCTTTATGGACACTGGCTTTTCACAGCGTGATTTTCCACACACATAGAACTTTATTTTTTTATATTATAGTGACCTTTTATACAGGTCAAATAATGGAAAAAATCAATGGAGATTAAGTCTCTGAATTACACAAAGGTAGTTCTCTATTAACAGCAAACTGTCTTTGTGGACATTCATAGAATCTTCCCTGGATGCTTTACTGTAATTGCAACAAACCACGAGGCAACAGGTAGATGCATGGGGATCCCCAGGCTGCTCAGGAGCCATGGGGAGTTTTCCATTGGGTGAGAATGTACATGTCAACTCAAATGTCCTGGTTACTCTGGCTTTTGGTGGTCCTTGTGCTTTTGGCACTGGGGAAGCTGGTCCCTGGAACATACTGGTTGGTTGGTTTCTCTGGGATTTTTGTGGGTCCCACTTCCAGTGGTCCATTGCTTTCAAAGGCAAAAAATACTTCCCAGCTAAGCATAGAATCTGTTATTTGGTCAGCAGCTCAATTCACAGGCTTCTGATTAAAAGCTTTTCCTCACAGAAGATATTTTCTTTCTTAGTATTTCCTAATGCTAAGACTTTTTTAGGTTGTATGATAGTCTTTCTAGGAAATTATGAATTTTCCAGTTTCCAAGTCATGTGAAGATAAGCAGGACACATCTCTGGAGATTATTGGGGACAGTATTTTCCTGACAGCAAAAACAAATGCACAAGCCTTTCCCACCCATAATGAATGCACAATAGTTCTCTTCTGGTTACCAAGCATCAGAAACAGGTCCCTAAATTCAGTTGATTTAAGCCAGTGATAAATAACCATGGTTTAGCTATTCCCTCTCTGGAGTGCCCACCATTGACTGGTGTGATGGAGCAGGAAGCGACAGCTGGGAGTTGAATGATGCTCCCCATGGGGAGGTAACGGGGTGGGCAGGGTGCTGTCTCACCAACCAGGGTGCTGCCCTGCAGCACCTGAATGCAAAAGTGTCACAGGACCTGAGAGGCAGTGAGCAGGAGCAGCCATCTGGTCAGTGACGGCCAGGAAAATTTGGAGGAATGAGGCAGGACCCTGGTATGCATCAGTGAGGTGCATGGCCAGGCAGAGGCACAGCTGCTTTGTAGCTCATGCATACATCAAAGCTGAGGGAGGAGGAGAGTCTCCCAGTGAGGCTTTTCCCAGCTCTTTCCCAGCAGCCAGATCCAAGGTCACATAGCTGCACCACAGCTGGGCTGGGGCACAGGCAGCTGAACCCCAGGGATGTGCATTTGCCTCTGGCAAGCAGCTGGATGGGTGCAGAGGTGACATGGTTCTGCTGCTCCCACAACCCTTCACTGGAAATGGTGGAACGGACGCAAGAAGCTGTGTCTCCTAAGCAGCTTCAGCCATGCTTTGCTTGCCCAGGGTTTGTCCTCTTGGGCCAAGGATGGAAGCAGCCACCCCTGAAGACACTCTGGGCTGAGCAAGCCCTTGGCTTCCTGCGCTGGCATTCTTTCCTGGTGCTCCATTTGCTCACCCAGGCTGTGAAAAATCTACCTCACAAGGATGCCCCGTCCATATGGCAGCCTAAGGTCATGCTTGTGTGTGGCTGTGCAACCAAAATGTGGGGATGCCAAAAGCAGACTCTGTGATCTGCTTCCCTTTGGCTTATCCCTACCCCCTGTGGAGACCAATCATGGTATGCACCTGGAATAGATGCAGATTTAGGGAACTACTTGACCAACAGGCTTGCATAGGTCTCATTCAAACACATGTCAATAGTTTTTGCTCTAATCCCACTTCTCTTCAGTGCTCCTGAATGATGGCCATAATGCCAGCAAGCACAGTCTTAGCAGAAGGTTTATCTCCTGCCATTTCCCCCTTGAGGGCACTTTTCTCCCAGATGAAAGTGTCTTTGGATCTGTCAGGCTGAAAAAACTCCATAGTGCTCTGAATCTTCACTCAGCAGATGGCAGGGAATGAGCAGCCTCAGTGCCCATTCAACACATTGGAGGCTAGGATATTTAAGCAACTCCTCTGCTGCTTCCTATTGAGATATTAGCTCACAAACTACCTATTATTGTCTCTCCCAAACTCCTGCTCAGAGCAGTGCTCAGCTTTGAGAGAAGTTAATGAGCAAGTTTTTGATCATTTGGGTTTCTCACTGTCCCTGGACTCCTGCACAGGGGTATTTGGTAAGTTAAGGACCATATGGGTTAATTTCAATCAAACTGATAAACAGAGATGTCTGGCACTGACAAAACAAGATAACATCCAAAACTGACCAGAACTTAAGACACCAAGTGACATGGACAGAACCTAATCAGACCTGCTCACCCTCTTCCTCCTTCTCCTCACACCAGCAGCTCATGCTTCCTACAAAAGAAATGTAATGTTTTGAAAAAAAGTAGCAGGAGCTAGGATATGTGTGCTATTAGGCCTTTCTCAGATGCCAAAGCAAGCAACTTTGTGGAAATTTAAAAAAGGAAAAAAGTCTGCTGTAATAAACCTTCATTGCACTGTTCTTTCATCCGGATTGTTGCAAGCATCTTTTGGGTGTGCTGACATTAAAAATTATGATCTGTTAAAACATGTTCATTTCAAATGCTTACAGCTTTTCAAAGCACCTTTTTTTTTTTTTTTTTTTTTTCTGAGAAGGATATTTTCCCATCTTAGTCTGGGAAAAAGTGTATTTCTAGAAGTTTCAAATCCCAAACATGTAATTTTGTAAGAAGTTTTTGCATTAAAAAAAAAAATCCTTCTTTAATGAAAAAGATAGGATGAGCTGGTTTTGCTGTGGGAATAACAAAAACCAGCCAAGACATAAAGTATTTCATAATACAGACATTTTCAGGTGTATTGCCTTTTTTTTTACTAACCTGCTACTAGCACAGTGTAACACATACAGATCTTCCTGCAGGACTTGTTTTTGATGGAGCACAGGATGAGCTGAAAAATCCTGCTGTCTGTCCTTGGTGAAAAGTTTTGCCTTCTCAGCATCACTGCCTGAGGAAAATGAAAGGTGTTCTTATTTTTTGTCAAGTTCCACGAGTTCTAACAGGTCCCAGACAGTGATTTGGGAGTTCCTCAGAATTTTACTGCATCAAGTTCTTTATGTGATGGCCCAGTGTATCAGTGAATGAAATCAGAGCCAGAGAGTGAGTTTATATGGGTTTATTGTAGATGTTATAAAAAGCTTTAGGCATCCCTCCCTCTAATCACTTGCTCATTCATCAGGTACTCCCAAACCATGGGATGCCCTTGATGCCAAATCTTTTTGGATGCTGCTTTGATCCCAAAAAGGCATCAAAAGGTAGAAAAGGTTTGTGGAGTTTCTAGATCCAGCTCTTTTGACCATTTCTTTGGGTTTTTGGTTGTTTGGGGTTTTTCTGTGTGAGCAAACTAGAAAATTAAATAACTGTTTCCTTTTTTATTTTCTTTTCAAAGAAAAAGAATGTTTTCTGTATTATTCTGCATTATTACAGAAAATAATCTGTAGGAATAATTTCTTGAGCTACCCCTCTTCTCTTCATGTTCTGAGCTCAAGAGAGACCTACTGAGAGAGGCAGCTGTTCCAGATAGAGAAAACTTCTTCCAGAATGTGATTAAAACCATAATTTGAGTGTTATATCCAGTAAGATTAACTGAGATAAAAGAAAATTTAATTGATGAACCTTTGTTCAACTGACTTGCAATTGGTGATCATGGAACTTCGTGAAATTTCAGCTTTTGTTGAGTAATACTTTTCTCAGCAGTGTCAGTTCTTTCTTAGGTGTGGAATGGAATCCTTGTTTCCTGACTAGCCCTGGAAGTTATCTCATTGACCTATTTAAAATTTATCTGTGTCTCTGTTGTGATCCATACACATATCTCAGTGGTCAACAGAAATATTTTGCTGCAAATATTTGAACTTCCAGCCAGTTTATTGGAAAAAATGTCATCAGAGCTAATGTCCCTGTTCCCTGAGGAATGTAAATCCTGCAGTTAGGTTTCTAAAGCAAATCACAAGTGTTCATTCCAGTTGCTTCACAGAACTGTTCTGCAGGATTTGGGTAAAATTTACCCTGAAGCAGAAAAACTTTTCCATAAAAAGTTCACTGAGCTGTTTGCTGTGAATACCAAGCATGAGCAAGATGGAGAAGTGGGACTGATGTGCTGTAAATAGTGAATGAGAATTTGCTGAAAAAATTACCACAATTTTCTTGAAAACAGAGCTATCATGGAATCATGGAAAGGTTTGCGTTGGAAGGGACCTTAAGGATCATCCACTTCCAACCCCTTGCCATGGGCAGGGACACCTGCCACTGTTCCAGGTTGCTCAGAGTCCCATTCCACCTGGCCTGGGCACTTCCAGGGATAGAGCAGTTATTCCCACAGCTTCTTGGTGATTGCAATAGGCATTGATCAATAAATTACAGTGACATTAATTGCTGTTAATATTAGTCTAACTAATATAATTACACAGGTTTTAATATTTTTTTTTTCTATTCTGTTCTTTTTTTTATTAATTGTTTTTCATGATATGAGCCACTGATTTTGTCTCCAGTTCAAAACTTGATCTAATTCCAGGAATGCCTGAAAACATTCACTATATCTTTTCTGCTGGGAAAAAAAAAAAAAAAAAAATCTCTCAACTTACTCTTAGCTCTCTGCTCCAAAAATAAAATGTACGGTACATAACAAATTTGGTCTGACAGCATTTTCCCAGCTGGAAGGATGGAACTTCTTAATTGGTGTATAAATAAATAGTGGTTTGATCCTGCTCTTAAATATATATTAAAAAAAAAGAATTTTGGCTTTGCCTCTAGTATGCATAGGAACAGATCTTCCTTTCTAACAGAAACAGTAACAGAAAAGGACTCTTCACTGAGCCCAATTTAAAAGCTAAATCTGAAGTCTAAACACACTGAAATAAATTTAAATCCTGCTGCTGCTGTTGAGGAAGGCCTATGAAGCTCCCTGTGTCTCTTGACATACGGTTTCCATACCACTTTAGTTCATAAATCATAATTTTTAATTGCTTTGAAGTTTGACGTAAGAACCTCAAGTGCTGTTGAATCATCAAATAAATAGCTGCTTAGCAAGAAGATGCTCCTCTGAACTGAGGTTTACCTTGTGTTTTCCGAGTAAAGGAAGTGACAGTTTAGATGGGAGTTCACCCAGAATAATGGTGTAGTTTTCACTTTTGCTACCTGGCAATAAATTGAAACTAAATGTAGACACCAATCTGCAAATCCAGAAACTAGAAGAGGGACAAGCACATTGGTCCAAACCCATAAAATGTGTTTATTTGATCCTCAACTGCAACACAAGGCACCATGAGGCTCTGAAATACTCATGCCTAGTGCACCTGAGCACTCCAGGTGCATTGCTTGGTTGAAGTTCCCTTGGCACTGGAGTTTTTACAGTAGGAGACATGCAGCAAACACCCAAATCCTGAAGCTTTTCACTCCATCTCATGTCACCTCTGAGTCCAAACCAGAAGGATCCTCAGAAGCCCAAGAGCCTGACCTTTTTGGGATGTGTCTTCTTTTTCCTCATAGCCCAAGAATTAATAATTCATCCTGAGAAAGGAGAAGGTCTATTTGGGGAAAAGTGGGAGAAATCCAAAACACATCTCCTAGCTCCTGAAAAAGGACAGCCCCACCAAAATCAGCCAGTAAACATTTTGTTTCCTGGCCCCATCTGTGCAGCACACAGACCAGAGGCTTTGAGAAGCTCTCCCTGCCAGAATATGAGATAAATGTGCCATTAGGGAACTCCCTTTTTCTGTTTCTGGGGTGCTGGCACACTTTTGATTAAAATACGTCAGTTTAAAGGACTATGCACCAGTCTGGGCGTGTAATATTTGTATGGAGCTTAAGATGGTCCTGCCATAACACTTCTGTCTCCCCCATTGTGCAAAGTTGGACCAGAAATCTCATGCGAATGAGCTTACTCATGAGATATCTGCTAATTCTGGCTTCAAGTTATGCTGTAAATAGTATGAGAACTGCCTTTCTAGCAGTTTTTGGGAATTTGGCTCCCAGCCATTGCTAGAAAAGCCCAAGCTGTGACCTAAGTGAAAAGTAAGGGGGAAAGAAAAATGCTCCAGATTTCCAGAAATCTCTTTACTAGTACCAGAAGTTGGTCTTCTCCTCTGTGTTCATCTGCTCAGGTGGAATGGCCTCTGTTTGCAAGGACATGCTTTTGTGAGATCAGGGACCTTGCAGAAGGCACACTGCCCTGTATTCAGGTACTTTGATGGCTGGGTACAGCTGTTTTGTGGAGTTTTTGAGGAATAGAAAGCTATGTCAAAAGCTGCATGGCAATCTCAGGACTCCGTCTACAGCTCTTCAGCAACTGAGACTCCTGATGCCATTGCTGCTTTCTCCTCTGCCTCCTTCAGAGGTGCTGGGATGGTGCCCTTTTCCCTACCCTGTGATTCCCTGCCCTGCCAGCTACCTGCCCTGCCTCCCAAGTCTCATTTTCACTGCTGGGTCCAGGAACCCAAGGTTCTGCCTCGTAGCAAAGCCCTTGGGCAGTTCTGTGTGCAAACAGTGCCTCAAAAAGAATCTGGGTCTTGGCAGACAGGTGGCTTTTTTATTTTTCCCTCTGTGCAAATAAACCTGGTACCCCAGAAAACAATCTCTGCTTTCAAAACTAAAGGCAAAAGTCATGTGCTTTACAGGCCTAAACTTGAGTACTGGATTCTTTCTCATATGCAAATTATTCTCAGCCTTGGTATCAAAAGTACCAGTAAGCATGTACCTATAAACACTCATTAGCTTTAATTGCACTGAGAACGCCTGTGAGGGGTCTTGGATTAGCTGACTTAGTGCACTACTCAGAGTTTCTAAGGCTGACAATGTCACACAGAAATTTTACATATATCAGAGATGAAACATGGCATCATAGAATCACAGAATATTCTGAGTTGGCAGGGACAAACAGGGATCATCCAGTCCAACTCCTGGCCCTGCTCAGGACACCCCAACAATCCCACCCTGTGCATCCCTGAGAATGCTGTCCAAATGCTTCTGGAGCTCTGGCAGCCTTGGGGCTGTGACCATTCCCTGGGCAGCCTATTCAGTGCTCCACATCCTCTGGGGGAAGAACCTTTTCCTGATATTAACCCTAACCCTGTCCTCACACAGCTCCAGCTGTGCCCTCAGCTCCTGTCCCTGGTCACAGATCAGGGCCTGCCCCTCCTCTTCCCCTCGTGAGGAGGCTGCAGAACTGCTGTGAGCTCTGACCTCAGTCTGCTCTTCCCCTGATGAACAGTACATGTAACACAGCCTTGTTGCAGTATTAGTAGCCAAGTTACTGTGTTTTCATAATGACACTATTGGTCACTAATGGTCACTAATGGTCACTTCCAAGTATTTTCCAACAGATATTGAAAGCACAACAGGTGATTTAAAATTGCCAGGAAGAGATGGGTTCCTTCAGTAATTAATCAAGTAAGCAATGATTATCACAGAAAACATCTTGTCTAAAGCCTCCATCACATTTAAAAGATGGTTGCTTCTCTGGGCAACCTGTGCCAGGGCCTCAGCACCCTCACAGGGAACAATTTCTTCCTCATATCCAATCTTAACCTACTCTCTGTCACTTTGGAGCCATTCCCACTTGTCCTGTCACTCCAGGCCCTTGTCAAGAGTCTCTCTCCATCTTTCCTGTGCGTTCCCTTCAGGCACTGCAAGGCCACAGTGAGGTCACCCCAAAGCCTTATCTTCTCCAGGCTGAACAATCCCAATTCCCTCAGCCTTTCCTCCCAGCAGAGCTGCTCCATCCCTCTGATCCCCTTGGCGTCCCTGCTGTGGCCTGGCTCCAGCAGCTCCCTGTCCTTCCTGTGCTGGGATCCCAAAGCTGGATGCAGCCCTGCAGGGGGGTCTCAGCAGAAGAGGGCAGAGGGGCAGAATCCCTTCCCTCACCCTGGTTCCATAACTGTATCTGATTCAAACATCATTTATTAATGTGTGGGTTTTGCCTCTGCTGGTTTGCAAATTAATTTATTCCCAATTCTAGGGTAAAACCATGTCAGCAGTTATTTGTAATTTACTGTTTGTGAATGTGAAAATTGTGCCCTCTTCCACCTGATAAAATATCCAACCCCCCAACTCTTTATAGTGTTTATGTGTCTAATTGTTAGTATTTTCAATGAGGTTTAGATGTCTGTGCACCTTAGGATTGATTCAGTCATTCTTCTAAAATTTGGTACTGAAATAAATATCCTGATTGGCCTCATGCAACTGTGAGGGTCTGAGCACATGGACTTGAGACTAGTTGTACAGGAGCCTTTGTAAAACAAGGACTTTCAATCGAGTTTATAGGGAACACCTGTGGAAACCTCTGTGTACATGACACACAACCTGCAAACAATTTTCCAGTGACTTGTGTTGAGGAATGTTATGTACTGGTATTTACTTTTCAAATTCTTCATGTTGTAGCAAGTAACACACACACATTCTCTGACAAGGTCTTTGCAAACATCTGTGGGAACACCAAATATGCAAATTGTAGCCAGAACAAGTTCTTCATAAACAGCCAAGAAGCTGAAACAGATTTTCATAAAACCTTTGTTAAATGGTGAGAGTATCAGCAGTCACTGAAGCCCTTTTAGTCAGCATGTATCCCCAGAAGGGCTGCGTCATATGGAGAGTTTCAATGCCCACCAGGATGTCCTCTACAGGACCAGAGGCTCCTCCTCCTCCTTTGTAAGACTTTTGTGAGCAAAAAGTGTGACAGATTTGAGTAATGTGTAGTTATTTGCACGGGCAGCCATCAGACATTGGGCACATTTTGAATTCCATTGCTGCAGTATCCAGGCATCTCCCAGCTGTTTATGCATTGCTTCTTCCTTAAGCTCCATGTAACAGGAATCTATCCATCCCATTTTCCAGGTCCAGCACCTGAGCACAGCTGGGACAGTTCATAATGCTAATGCTCTGCAAGAGCATAAAGGGGCAGAGGGACATCTAGTGGGATCTCTACTCTCTCTGCATTTGCAGGCCACCAGAAATCTCACAGGGTTCACCTCACCTGTGACACATCTTCAGAGCAGCACCCAGATCCTTCACTTCATGAGGATGCTGAGGCTGGACTGTGATTCAGGCTATGGATCTTGTGTTTATACTTTCTGAAGATTCACAGCCTGTTGTGAGTAAAGGCAAGAGTAATGACTAATCTGATTTCTGTCAGAGAGCTCACCTTGACAGACTTCCAGCAGCAGTGAGGTTGAAGGTATTTTGAAGGTTATCTTCACAAAAAAAGGACTGGCAACTTACACTGGAAAAAACCAACTGTGTGATTAGCTACTTCTTTCTTGACACTGCTGATGGCTAAGTGATTACAATGCACTGTATTGCCCTTCTCAGCTGGTGTAGTTTCATCCACTGAAGGCAAAAGGCTAGGAGAATTTATATTAGCCAGGGGTCTGTGACTAAACTACTGTGTCCATATATCCATTTTGCAAGCTCTTCATTCCCTGCAACTGTCCTCAAGTTCTTTGTGCCAGAAGAGCAGGATTTCTCACTGGCCAACATATGAACCCCTTCTAGTCACTGAACTTGTCTTTCAGGCATCATGGAAACTGGCTTTGTTAGGGAAGCAATACCTGAACCAAGCCAGGTTGCAGGTACAGTGCAGCATGGCTCTGAAAGCCAAGGACATGTTCGCCATCCTACAGGCACCATCATTTGTTTACATGGCAGTAGGACACCAAGGATGGGCAAGGTGTGTGTCTGTTATGGAATCACAGAATCATGGATTGGGTCGGAAGTGAACTTAAAGATCACCTGGTTCTAACCCCCTGCCATGGGCAGGGACACCTGTCACTATCCCAGGTGGCTCAGAGCCCCATCCTGCCTGGTCTTGGACACTTCCAGAGATGGGGCAACCATAGCTTCTCTGGACAACCTGTGCCAGAGCCTCCCCACCTTCACAGGGAAGAATTTCTTCCCAATATCCCACCTAAACCTACTCTCTGTCAGTTTAAATCCACTCCCTCTTGTCCTGTCATTCCATGCCCATACAAAAAGTCTCTTCCCACCTTTCTTGCAGAATCCCTTCAGGTACAGGAAGGCTTTGGAAGAAGGCAGACCTGCATTCCGCCATCTCATTAATGCTGCACAGTATTGGCAGTGGATTCAACTGACAGAGGCCTGAGTGTCACAGCCATGTGGCAACAAAATGACACAAAGATTTCAAGTGCCCCTGCTCAGTTCTGAATGAACAGCTCTTCCACAGCAGTGAGGTAGTGGAGGTTTCTGGATGCTCCTCACACAGAGATGCAGAAGGGGACTGGAAGATGTTCTGCCCTGCTTTTGCCCTGACCCTGCTGCCCCTTCTTGAGTGACTGAATAACCTGACAAGACACAGGGTAACCAAATGAATAAATGTTTGCAGGATTAGCTCTTCACTTTCTCCAGGCATCACTATTGGAACTTACACGTTTTACCTAAATCTATTTCATCGGTATTTGCACATAGGACATTTCGTGTGGTCAAAGATGACATATAATCCAGAGATAGGGTGGAGTATTTGTGCATGTTCCTTATTGAGGGCTTTTCTCATTAAAAGTGGCCTGCAAAAAAAATGAGCATCCTTTGCCTTGCACTGTGTTTAGTCAAAGACCTGACCAAAATATGCTAAAATTTAGATGTATTTTCCTTTCAGTCGGATTATCCTTTGAAACTGTGAGCAAACCCTGCCTGACAACACAAAGGAATTTTCCCATGGATCAGCTAAAGCTGACTCACATGAAAGACTTGCCCAAAGTGGTCATGCCCTCTGAGCAAATACCACAGGCATGAGGATCTCTGCTCTTGGCCTAGCAGCACTGTTAGGATTCCAGGGACCCAGCCTTGGAAGGCAGCTTTTATTGGAGGAGGGGAGGTCTCCTACCTGTGACCCAGCCAATCTACTCTGTTATTTATCTGTGTTGCTAACTTTCAGTGGAGGTGAATGTTTTGCTCTGTCACTGCATTGTTGCAAGAAATTTCTTGCCTGGCCCGCAAAGTTCACCAAATAGCACTGGCTGTTTGCTTAAGCAGGTACAGCACACAGCAAAAGGCACTGCTGTGACTCAAAGAAAGAAAGAAATAAAATCATCTGATCATGAAAGCTTTCAGAACCAGGTTTTAGTGCTGGAGTGAAAACCTAACGGAAGCTGTGCACCCTTCTAAGATAAATATTTCCTCTGCTGGAGTTGCTGAGTCTATTACAGATCAACAACCAGGAAGGCTTTGCTTACTCATCTCTGCCACATGTTTCTGGAGTGGTTTTCTGCTCTTTTAATATTACCAAGGAGTGCATCCTCTGGCTGTCCTGTTTTAGAAAGGCAAGTGCATGCTGAGCAAAGTCCCAGAAAAACCCACAAAGCACTGATGGAAATAGAAATGGAATTTTGCACTCAGAGAGACACAGAGAGAGTTAAAGCTTCAGGCCAATGTGTTGCTGAAATTTTAAAGCTAAAAGGATTTTGAACTAACCTTTGCATTTTCTCCCTGAACTTTTTGTTTACTCTCTGCTCTTTTGCTCAGTGAAAGTAAAGCAGGCAAGACAATGTCACTTGCTGTTTCCAACTGGCTTCTGCTTTGTTTCTAATACTTCTCTGAAAGAGGTCTGTTTTATTAATTGGGTATCATTTTATTAATTGGGTATCTGTCCCTCACTTTCCATTTTTTATCACTGGTTGCCCTCAAATAATATTTAGGCTTAAGTTATTTGTAATTTTCCCTTTGTATTTAATCTGGCCCATTTTTGTGTTTGAATTTGGGTTTTCAGTAAGCTCACATGTGATCTGTGCCAAAGTAGAGGCAAAGTCTCTTCTCACATTCCAATAATATATGACACTGGGATTACAATCTCAAAATTATGTGTCAGCTTATTTTAAACAGGAAAACTCCAGTGGGCTTCACTCAGCTGTATATAAAAGCCAATAGTACACCTGGTGGTAGTCCCTGTGTTATTTGTTTTAAATTATGTTCCGTTTCATACTCTCTCCACATTCTCCATTTCCAATATCCAGCAGATTCTTGTATTGACAAATATGTGACTTTTACAGGAAGCTGTTATGGAGAAAACCTGTGGTTCTTCTGTATGGGCTGAGCATAGTTGTGGCTTCTGACACTTGGGAGAGCTGCTTGAGTTTGGGATTATCCTATTAGATGGATGTTTCTAATAAAACTCCCTAAGACAGATAGCTTATCTGTGTTACTACCACACAGTTCCAGAGCCAACATTCCCCTCAGCATGAAGGGGGTGAATCCTGAGTGTCATTATTTGTTTTGAGTGTGCTGTGGGCTCAGGTTGTAGCTGAGCTTCCACAGTGACTGCAGCTGATCTGAACCAGGGCTGCCTTACCCCTTCCCACTCCCTTCCTGTAATCCACAAGGTAAATCCATCCTGCTAAACCCGCAGCAAACCCTTCTAAAAAGCAATCAGAGAATGTTCTGTCATCTTAGCAAGATGTTCTATGTTGTTTCTTATGGTTCCAGGAGAAACTACTGATAAGAGTGGCCAGATAACAGAAACTATGCCAGAGAACTGTGACAGAGTTTGAATAAGAGAGCACTGTTTCTTGGAAACTGCTGGAAACACTCAAGTCCCCTTCCTTTGGGCTGAAACTGTGAGTATCCTGCTGCCCTCACTCTGCACCTCCTCTTTGTTTTCCCCTTGTTGTGATTTATTGGGTTGGGTTCTGTAGCTGCTTCTTAGCTGAGTGCAGCTAAGGTATGTAAATTGCTTTTTAACAGCTAATATGCACCCACACTCCTGAAAAGAAAAAAAAAGGCAAAATAATATTGTCAGCAATGAGTTATAGGAGATCAAGAAAGCATCCAGAGGTGAAAGTCAGTGGCTGGCTGGCCAAGTCCTGAATACTGTCACAGCTGTGTTCAGAATAATCCAAGTGGAGAGGAAATTTGGTAGCTTCAAATTAGGATTTTAAAGGAGAGGACTGCCTTTGTGGATGCAGTACATACTGTGTGAACTGGACTTCTCTGACCCAAGCATATTTTCTTTTTATAGACATTTCAAACCCTAAATACAGTGTTTGATCCTGCAGTGACATCTCACTACTTGTCATGACTTGGTCCACTTAAATAAAGGACAATGACCACAGCTCTGCTGAGACCCCCCTGCAGGGGTGCATCCAGCTTTGGGATCCCAGCACAGGAAGGACAGGGAGCTGCTGGAGCCAGGCCACAGCAGGGACGCCAAGGGGATCAGAGGGATGGAGCAGCTCTGCTGGGAGGAAAGGCTGAGGGAATTGGGATTGTTCAGCCTGGAGAAGAGAAGGCCTCACTGTGGCCTTGCAGTGCCTGAAGGGAGCCCACAGGAAAGATGGAGAGAGACTCTTGACAAGGGCCTGGAGTGACAGGACAAGGGGGGATGGCCTCATACTGTCAGAGAGGAGGTTTAGGTTGGGTATTAGGAAGAAATTCTTATTTGTGAGGACAGTGAGGCCCTGGAACAGGTTTCTCAGAGAAGCTGTGGCTGCCCCATCCCTGACAGTGTACAAGGCCAGGCTGGATGAGGTTTGGAGCAACCTGGGATAGTGGCAGGTGTCCCTGTACAGGTGGGTTAGAATAAGATGATCTTTAAGGTCCCTTCCAACCCACACCATTCCATGCTTCTGTGGTATCTACAGCTTTCTGGAAAGCCACAGCTAATGGGGTCATATTTATTCTTGTTGTCAGAGCTTTTCTTGTGGCTTTTCCACGCCATGTGGTTCTTGATGGAAAATGAAAGTTGCCCAGGGCTAGGACTGCATCCTCCAGCATGCCTGTGAACGTCCCAGGGTGTTTTTACAGTTGCTAAGACATTACAGATAAACACAGTGAGTGAGCCCCATCTTGCCATTCAGACTGTGAGCTGCAGAAAACCACCAAACTCCCCAAAGCTCTTCTGGTAAAGGAATGTCAAATCAAAAGCAAACAAATATGGATAATCGTTCTGCTGGCTAAGATGTGTTACCAGAATACCAAGAAATGACAAACCTCAAACCGGAGTGATTCATCCAGGCACCCAAAAAGCACTTACAAGAAACCACTTGACTAATCATGCTGGAGCTCAGGGACAGTCCTGTGCAATCAACACATGTAATTATACATTTCAGAAAAACCAACCCTTGTCCTCTCAAGGTAAATAATATCTGCTGTGCTAAAGGTATTATTGTGCTAATGGTATGAACTGCTTGGAATAACATTCTCCTTCTTGGGCTCCTTCTCCTACTCATGTATTCTTTGCCCAATACCTGGCAAAATAGTTACACAAGCAACAAAAAAGAAAACCCTAAACAGCACAAACCAAAAAGTGAAAGGCCCAAATTGCCACCTGCCCATGCTGATTTTTTGTGTGGTGGCATTTCATGTGGGGGGGAGCTTCAGCCATGCTACACACACAAAGGCAAAAGCAGACCCTGTCTTTTAAGCTGCAATTTAGTGATACACCCCAGATAAGTGGGTTGGGAATCTGAGCAGAGGAGGCTGATGAGTGTCCATGGAGTTGTGATGTCCCTGGAAGGGAGGTGAAAGCCTGTGACCCCATCCCTCACAGTGAGGAAGTGTTTCTCCTGTCAGCTGAAATATGGCTCTGAAGGCACCAAGATGCTTCCACTTTGGCAGGGAGAAAATCATGTCTAAATTTGAATGTGTTTGATGATACTATAAGACACATAAAGTTACAAGGTAATTATTACAGGAAACTCCTATTTCA
This sequence comes from Vidua chalybeata, assembly GCF_026979565.1. Classification (NCBI taxonomy): domain Eukaryota; kingdom Metazoa; phylum Chordata; class Aves; order Passeriformes; family Viduidae; genus Vidua; species Vidua chalybeata. The sequence continues at coordinate 28,734,674 of NC_071534.1, read as the reverse complement.
GTTATTTCAGCAAAATTTCAGCACCTCTGTACATTTGAAGGCCTGGAACAAAGCAACTGGGTTTCGACTTTCACAGTTTACCTAACGTGGCATTGATGGTGAACCGTATGGTGATGTAAAGGACAGAACTATATTTGTTTAAGGAATCTTCAGGCTGAATTTCCAGCTTTGTGAGTGCTGAGAGAGAGGAAGGAGGGAAGTTCAGAGGAAAACAAATGCTTCCTGAACTTTGAGTTTCTTTGCTTTTATATATCACCAGATTTTTCTGTGATGTGACCAGCCGTCCTTTATAAACTTTGCTTTATCTCTGTGACATTTTGCGTCTAGGAAATGATTAAGCTGTCATATTTGGGGACTGAAAAGAGCAAAGGGCTGCAAGAGTTTGTTCTACCTGTCAAGTTACCCAGTTACAGCTGAGTCCCTTTGCAGACATGCATTTCCACTAGCCTCCACACACAGACACACCATGAGCTGGCCCTTGCCTGCTCCTCATGCTGTGGGAGCTGTAGATATCCAGAAAATGTATATAATCTATATGGATGAAAAATGTACCACCTGATGAGGAGGTTCGTGGGACTCAGCAAAGCTCCCTATTACTTATTAGCTAGCTAGTGGTCTGGCCTGTGTGTCCCTGTCCTTGGCAATAAAATGAAGATGAAAGGTAGCCGCTGACTTGGAGCCTCGCCTGAAAGTACAGTAGCTATCTCAGCCCTCGCCTTATCAAAGGCTGGGACAGCAATAACCATGCTGAGGGAGCAGCAAGGACGTGGTAGGCTGGGCTGACAAACAGTTACACCTCGTGGGCAAACAGCAGTTTCACATCCCCAAAGGCACCCAAACAGCATTGGCAGCTGAGGAGAGGCTGCAGCAGATGGTGCCCAACATGGTGCCAGCCCTTTCTCCAGGACAGGCTGGGCAGGGCAGTGCCTCTCCAGCCAGCGGACCTGCCCAGGAGCTACCTGGTGAATGATCCTAGGCAGAACGTGTGCCTCAGGCCACCAGAGGAAGCTCAGCTGTCACCAACCCAGCTCTGCCAGACTGGGAAGATCATTTTGAGACCAAGAGTCTCACAGATCAGCCCCTACTCAGGCTAAAACTCGATGGCAGTGAGGACAGTCCTTTTTATGGGTGTAAAAACAGTCATCTCTAGTGGTGGCAGAAAGGTGGGACTTGGGAACATTTGTGTTTTAGCAGAGGTGACCTTTTCAAACTTGAAGCTTCCTCACAATGTTGAAACCATAGAGTTTCCAGATACTCGCACACAGAATTGACTTGAATCAATAACTTTGACAAAGAAACAGGACCTCTCTTGAGAAGAAATAGAGGTATTGAATCACTGCAGCTTTTGTTGGCTGCATGAAATGGGTTTTTTCCAGCTTACCAAATTTGTCCATACATGTCTCCAAAGCACTAGGGCTACACGTACCTGACAAATTGTCTTACACAATACAGCAAATGTGGCTTCAGATCGTGCTCTGTCATGGAACTACTCAGTGAAGGCCAGAAAGACAATATTATTTTGGGTAGGTAAGTCAACCAAATCCTTGGAGCTGGGCGTGCAGTGTTAGTGCTGGAGTTCCTCTCCACAGATCAGGTTTTCAGTTAGAGGAAGGAGATCCACAAAGAAGATGCTGAAGACACAACATACACAACAGAAGATATTGAACTGGCAATAGTAGCATAAAAATATATTTGCCCTGGGTCACAAGGACTTCATCAGGAGAGGGTGCAAGATCCCACACGGTCTTAAATACCAAGTTCTGTGGCAAACTTACCTTTCTACTGCAAAGTAATGATGATGTGCTGGATAAATGTACATAGGAAGGACATGGAAATGCTGGAGCAAGTCCAGAGGAGGCCAAAAATTTGATAAAGGGACTGGAGCACCCTCCCTGTGGAGATAGGCTTGGAGACTTGGGGCTGTTCAGCTTGGAGAGGACAAGGTTGTATGGAGACCTCAGAGCACCTTCCAGTATCTGAAGGGTCTATAGGGAAGTTGGAGAGGGACTTTTCATCTGGAATTGTGGTGACAGAACAAGGGGAAATGGATTTAAACTGACAGAGGGGAGGTTTAGATTGGATATCAAGAAGAAATTTTTCCCTGTGAGGAGGGGGAGGCCCTGGCACAGGTTGCCCAGAGAAGCTGTGGCTGCCCCTGGATCCCTGGAAGTGTCCAAGGCCAGGTTGGACAGGGCTTGGAGCAACCTGGGATAGTGGCAGGTGTCCCCGCCCATGACAGGGGATTGGTCCAAAGTGATCTTTAAAGTCCCTTCCAACCCATACCATTCTGTAATTCTATGCAAAAAGTAGCTTGACAAGTTTTAAGGAACTTTTAATACATTAACTGAACATAAAACTCCTAGTGAACAATTTTCCAAGTCTGTGAGTAAAGCCTGAGGTAGCAAAAACTGAGGTTGCAAGAGGCCTCTCAGAAAAAAAAGAAAAAAAAGCATTTTCTAAATGTGTTTCAGTCTCACTTAATGCAGCCCATCTGTATTACACAGCTGATATTTCTGGCAGCCTTAAGAGCTGCTGGATCCAGGCTCCACAGCATTATGTAATTTGCTTCATTTTAGTCCTGATAAGAAAATTCTTGGAAGTCACTTTATAAACAGTAACTATGGTCCTGATCTGTTCCATTTTGCTGCAATGAAGCAGTGTCCTGAAGGCAGCCAATATGATGGGAAAGATGATGCCCAGTGAGAGATCTTTCCCGTGTGTTTTTCCATTCCTTAGGGTAAACTAATTTTGGAAAACTTAAGCTTGGGGCATTCTTTTTACTCATATCTGTCATGCTAGTGGTCAGCATTAATATTAATATTAAAGACCAAAGTTTTAAATCACATGTTTAACCTGAAAAAGTCATATACCTGCTGAGATTTTTTTCCTCTAAATTTAAAAAGAAAAGCTAAATAAGCCACTTTCTGTTGTGTTTTTAGTGTGAGATCACTTGTTCCATTTGTCTTAATTTCCTTTCATGTAGCTAACTAATTTCAGCTTTTGAAAATTATCACCTTGTGCTAATTGTAACTTTTAGAACCCACTTATTTTTGACAATTTTGAACATTTTGCTAATTTTTCTCCCGTCCTTTGCAGCCACTCCTTGTACACCTTCATTGAAATCCTTTTTGCAGCTCCTCTAGTCTGGGTGGACTATTGGACTTGAGTGACCTGAGCTGCATGCAACATGCAAGAATGCCTCCTATGGAAATGATCTTTTATTTATAACCAGTGACCTAGCAGTTTAATATAAATAATGTCTAAAGGCACGACCACAGACTCCACACTGAATTAGTGCATCATGGGCCTATCTCCTGTGGGTAAAATTGAAACAGATGCTTGACTGTGTTTCCCATGGACCAATGGCAAGGTATTTCTATTTGTGAAGAGACAGTTTTGCCTCTAGTGAGCACCCTAAAACAAACTAAATTCCTCTCTTCAGCAGCAGAAAGACTGAGAGCCCTCTTGCTGGAGTGGCAGGAGCTGCTGGTTAAAACTGAGAGTGGAGCCCAGCCACCAGTCCCTCATCGTGACTTCGATGGATAATTAGTCAGGTAACAATTCCACTGTTGAAAAGCCTGTGTGGCTGGGATCAAACCAACTCAGCACTGCAGGCAACTGTCATGAGATAAAAAGATAAGATGAATGAGTTTGCATTGCGCTTGGAATGCACAGAGCCCAGTATAGATGTAAAATATTATTACTAAATGTGCTGAGGGCTCTATTGTAAGGAGACTTCCTGCAAAAGCAACTGAATGGATAAACTCCAGAGACCTGGACGGGTCACAGAGATAAATCATGTCAGTAAAGCAGTACTGGTTCCCGGGCTGCACCCTGCTCTCCTGTAACAATGTCCCCATGGCAAGGTTTATACCTGTGTGCCATGGCCATAGCAACACTGGTGATGACAAATACAAGAGCCCCTTTTGCCAGGTTGGTGAATCTCAGAGAAGCAGTTTCTGGGTTTCCATCACAGCAAGGTGCTGGGTTATGATCTTCTGGCAGTGCCAGAGAGCTTGGGGGCTGCCCAGTGGAGAGGTTCAGGGTAGTCAGTGGGGTGAGAGAGATGCTGGACCCATCAGGACTCTGAACACTCAACCACACAGCAGGAGGAGATACATGTGTCCACCAAAACATTCCAGAGCCCTTTAGTGGCTTATTTCTTGCATGGTGCCCTCCTTCCTCTTGGAGGGCTGCTTTGTTCTGGTTACCAAGGTGAAGCAGGTGCTGGAGCAGATCCATGGATCCAGGATCCAACCTGCTCCGAGGCTGAATACCCACTCGTGGGCAGCGTGCTACGCCCAGCACTTTGCTGGCTGAGTTGCTGTGTGTACAAACTTTCCCAGGATCATCTGGACTGCTTTTCTCATCCCTTCAGGCACAAAGCTTGTAACTGGGAACAGTGCCACAAGGACAAATTTCTGCTCAGGTGACTTATTCACATTTAGCATTGCAGTTGTCTGTTCTGACAGAGCCACTACAGGTTCTTTCCCAGAGCAAGTTTAGCTGATGATTCAGACATGTAAAGGCAGAAGCAAAGGGATTACTTACAGATGATGCTGGGATTAATCACATATCCAAAGTGCAATTCAGAATTCAGCTTTGTTAAGGAATGAATCCAGAGCAGGGACACCAAGGTGATCAGAGGGATGGAGCTGTTCTGCTGGGAGGAAGGACTGAGGGAATTGGGATTGTTCATTCTCAGGGTGACCCAGCTGTGGCTTTCCAGTACCTGAAGTGAACCCACTGGAAAGATGGAGAGAGACTCTTTACAAGGGCCTGGAGTGACAGGACAGGGGGGAATGGCTTCATATTGACAGAGAGGAGCTTTAGATTGGATATGAGGAAGAAATTGTTCCCTGTCAAGGTGGGGAGGCCCTGGCACAGGTTGCTGAGAGAAGCTATGGGTACCCCATCCCTGGAAGTGTTCAAGGCTGGATTGGATGGGGCTTGGAGAAGCCTGGGATAGTGGAAGGTGCCCCTGGAACTGGTTGATCTTTTAAGGTCCCTTACAACCCAACACACTCCATGATGCTATAATTCTTTTACATTGTGCTTTTAGAGTTCACTTTATTTCACATCATGATCCGGTGCCATGAGAAGTTCTCACCAGAATATCTGACACCTCATTCTTCTCTTCCGAGATGCAGAGACAAAAAGAAAGGCTGGCTGGCAGCTACCATAAGGTCACTGGGGTGGGTTTTAAATGCAGGCAGGCTCCTTTGTAACCCTTTGACACACCCTTTTGCTGTGGTGCTGCAAATGAGTACCAGGCTAATTGAGAACACAGGCCTAAAAATAGATGTGCCTGGAAAGTGATGATTTTCCCACAGAAACATCAGGTTTTCATAAAAAAACTCTAAAAACATGGAAGTTTTAAATATAATGCAGAAAGCTTACCAAGCTTAGGTTTTATGTACTTCTTTTTGACAACACTGAAGATTTTTGTTGGGATTTCTTTCTAACAAAATTTATTGTTTCCCCAAAGAAAACCACAGATACTGACAAAATAATTTTAAAAAATCGTTAGGATGTTAGGCTGAGCTTACATTTTTTCCCCTGTTAATCTGCTTTCCTGCTTCTTTCCTTTTTCTGTTTTCTGCCCTCTCCTTGTCATGTGCAGCCCACTGGGTGGTACTTACATGGTAACCAGTCCTACTTAGGGAAACCAGTGCTTTCATCTTCATCAGTTCTTCCCTCACTGTTTTTTTTCCTTTGTTGTTGTTTGTTACTGTTCTTTTTCTGTCAATTTATCTTTATGAGAAGTTATCTTTCCTTTATCTTTTCCATATCATATTAATCCCCTCCCTTTTTTGTCCAGCAGTTAGATATCGCTAATAATCTTTGTTCCTTCCTGCTTCCATCTTTAATTCTTTCTGGTACCTTTAATACCTGTGCTTTCATTTCTTTGTCTTCTCTCTGGATATTAACGTATGTTGGCAATCTTTCCCACCTGTATCTCTGCAGAGCACATAATCCATAGGGCTTTAAAAAGAATAAGCACTTTTTAATCACAATACTACAAGAGCTCAAAAAGTAAATATTATTCTATTAATTTTATATGTGGGAAAAACTAAAGGCAGAGATATTGATTAATTCTTCAATAGATCTGATGTTTCTTTCATCCTATCCTGTGGTCAGGACTTCTGTAGGCTTCAACCCTACTTTATTCTTCATCTTCCATCACTTGAAAGTTGTCCCACAAACTTTTTCATGTGGATATCACCAGGCAGCAGCAGCAGCAGCATTGGGCCTGAGGGGAGTTGGGTAAGAAAGCACCACTGGCAGCATCTGAGGTCACTGGCCATACAGTGAGAAATACAGAAAAAATAGTTGTGAAGATCAAGGACACTTCATTCCACAGAACCACAGATTCACATGATGGGTCAGGTTGGAAGGGACCAGAGAGGGTCATCTGGTCTCACCTCCCTGCTCCAGCAGGGCCATCCCAGAGCACAGGGCACAGGATTGTCACAGATGGTTCAGGAATATCCCCAGTGAGGAGACTCCGCACGCTCTCCAGACTTGGTCACTGCACAGGACAGAAGTTCTGCCTCCTGCCCAGGTGGAACCTCCTGGGATCAGTCCCTGCCAGTTCCTCTGGTGCCATTGCTGGGCCCCCAGATCAAAGCCTGGGCCCTGCTCAGAGCCCTCCCTGCAGACAGGGACACCCAGGGCTGAGGGCCCCTCTCAGCTGGGGCTCCTCTTGAGGCTGGACAGCCCCAGCTCCCTCAGCCTTTCCCTGCCAGAGATGCTCCAGGCCCTAAATCGTCTCTGCATCCTCTGCTGGCCCCACTCCAGGAGCTCCCTGTCCCTCCTGTGCTGAGGAGCCCAGGACTGGACACAGCACTCCAGATGTGCCTCCCAGGGCTGGGCAAAGGGGCAGGATCACTCCCTGACCTGCTGGCAATGCTCTTCCCAGTGCACCCCAGGATTCCATTGGCCTTCCTGGCCCCCAGGGCACTGCTGGCTCATGGACAGCCTGTTGTCCACCAGGACCCCTAGGTCCTTCTCAGCAGAGCTGCTGGCCAGCACATCACCCCCAGCCTGTGCTGGTGCATGAGGCTATTTCTCCTCAGGTGCAGAATCCTGCATTTGCTCTTGCTGAACTTCAGATGCATGCCTCCTTGGAGACATGGAAAGATACAGGTTATACAGGTTCAAGTGTGCAGGTCATTGTACCTGCAGAAAACTTCCTAAATGGCAGGATGAGCTGGGCTTCTGGGAGAATAAGCAGCCTGGCCTTGAGAGGAGAAAACAAGAATGGGTTAACAGACACAAAACATTTTCATTTGGGTTGCTGAATGGTTGGAGGCTGAGTTTCAGATTCACTAACCTGTGTGTTTTTCACATGAGTTTGGGTTTCAGAATGAAAGCTGGCATAATGGTAGCAGGCCTGTGAGAAGAGAGGAGGAATTTGCCCCTGCTTCAGGGTGGAAGGGTTAGTAGCTGAAGACTTGAAATTACTTACATATGCACAATGTGTGTCAGTGGAGGATTTTTTAATCATAAACCTAAAGTATGTATTTGAGTCCAGTCTGTTGGGCTTGCAAGCATAACAGATCTAGGAAATTCTGTTTCTGCAGATGAGAGAAATTTGATAAAACTTGGAATGCACTTCCTAGCAAAGTTTACTAACTTTGAGAGGCCTCTGCGGTTCTATTTTGTGTTCGGACCATGTGGTAATTATAGATCTTCTATTTCTAGTGCAAGCTCCCTTCTCACCACCCCAAAATGATTTCAGTATAATTTCAAGGGAAAGAGATAGGCTAAGCACAGTCCAGATCAAGCACAGTGTGCATTTTGTGCTTTTTCTCATCTTTTCTGGGAAGCTCAGACATTTCCAGAGGAGGTGGGTGGGAGACAGTAACATTTCTCAGGCTGTTCAATCCTGGCCTTGCAGGGCATGAGCTTGGGCTCAGCAATCTGTCCAAAGCACCCAGGCCACGTTTGTGGAGGCCCCAGAGAGCAGAGTGAACATCCAGAGTGAGCTCTCCTTGAGGTGAGCATGGTGCCCATCCCATAAATTCCACAGCAGACCCCATAAACACGGTTGTCCTGTGAGTCGTCTGGACGCGCTGGCACTGCCAAGGCTTTGTTCTGTGCCACCCATCCTGCTTGGGGCTCAGCCCTGTCAGCTCCCATCTGCTGTGCAGGTTTGGGCTTGAGTAGATCACCAGGAGAAGGAGGCAGAGCTGGAGGAGGCTGGGCTGGTGACTCAATGGGCACAATTCTTCCCTCTGAGTCAGAGCTGAGTCAAGGGGTGCTAAGGGGGACTGTACTGCTCCAGCTGCTAGATTTGGGACACAACTGAGAAACCAAACTCCCAACCACCAATCTCTTCAGGAGCATCTGTGGTCCTTCCTCAGCAACAATAGCATTTACCCACTATCTTGACCACATTCCAGTGTGGAAAATGCATTTCACTGAGCTCCAGCTCCCTCTGTTACCCCAGTGAAACACCTCATTCTTCACTACTGCAGCACAATACATCAGTAAGGATATACAGTTTTTCATGTGGCCTTTTGGCTTTAACATTGGCCAAAATAGCTTGCACATACATTGCAAAACTTTTTTTCCATATGTCTCTTTGATGCATATCAAGGGATATCCTGCTCACAAATGCACAGTACTTCCACAACTGTTAATCAGGGATCTGCACAGGTAAAGAGAGCATCACTTCTCATAGGCAAGTTTATCTCAGGGCAAATAATACAATGGGGTAGCTATTGATTTAATAATGCAAAGTCCTTTTACACCATCAGTTGACACTGAAGTACAAGTATTAGTGTCACTGAGGCAACAGCCTTCAGCACAGATGGCTTCTCCTGGTCTCAGAAGGTCCAAACCCTTAATGATGTCCTCTTGCTATTCCATCCACAGCGACAGTGATTTTTGAAAGCAACCAACTCTGCAAAATTTATACCTGAGGTCACTTTGGAATCACAGAATATCCATAACTGGAAGGGATCATTCAGTCCTACCCCTGGCCCTGCTTAGGACACCCCAACAATCCCACCCTGTGCATCCCTGAGAGTGCTGTCCAAATGCTTCTGGAGCTCTGGCAGCCTTGGGGCTGTGAGCATTCCCTGGGCAGCCTGTTCAGTGCCTGACACCTTCTGGGGGAAGAACCTTTTCCTGATATCCAACCTGACCCTCCCCTGACACAGCTCCAGCCATTCCTTGGGTCCTACCCCTGGTCATACAGAGCAGAGATCAGGGCCTGCCCCTCCTCTTGAGGGAAGGAAGCTGCAGAACTGCTGTGAGCTCTGACCTCAGTCTGCTCTTCTCCAGCTGAACACACCAAGTGCCCTCAGCTGCTCCTTGTGTGGCTTCACCTCCAGACCCTTCAGCATCTTCGTAGTCCTCTCTTGGATACTCATTAATAACTTTATATTTTTCTTACATTGAGGTGCCCCAAACTGCCCCAGGACTCACTTTGTCCCCACTTTTCTCACTTGCCATGGCTGATATGCCTCTGTTTGTGCCTCCCAGCGATGAAGGCTGTGTGCCAGCATTGAGACACACATGCTGTCCGATACTTGCTTCATTTGATATGTGATGACAGCTCTTTATAGGTGTCTGAGAAAAACAAATGAATGGAGAAGCAGTTCCTGGTGGCCTCTGCCAGCTGTTGACAATACCAAATAATTTGCTTTTCCTGAAACAGACCTGATGCCTCTTGTGGATTATGTGGCACGTAGGTGTCGTGTCAATCAATAAAAATTAAAAGTTGCTGAAGGGCAGGAACAGCAGCTGTGAGATTTCTTACTGCTTTTCATTCACAGGGAAGTGGTATCTGACTCTGTTTAGTGGCTTGTGTGATTTACTCTCACATTTATCTCACACGCTTCAGCAAGGACTTGCACAAGCAGATTGATTTTAGACCCTTGCTTTTAAAGGTAGAAGACAAATGGTTCATTCATAGAAACTTATTTTTGGAATCTTGTTTAGCATCGAAGCTTTTTCCAGAGCAGCTGGCATGGACCCCTTTACATTCAGGAAGCAGTGCACACCAAACATGGGATGCCCCAGGTGCCTCTATAGAAATGTCTCTTGGAAAACACCTCTGGTGCTAAGTAAGCAAGAAGAGAGTAAAGGAACATTGCCCAACTTCAGTGTTCCTGTGTCAGACACATTAGCAATGCCCTTGTGCCTGAAAACAAACAAATAGATATAATTAGGTATTACCAGAATAATAAAAAAAAAAGATAATAAAAAATAGAGTTTCTTTTTTGTTTGAAATCTCTTTCCCATGAGGTCTGATTAAAGTGTTTCTATTGAAATTGTTCTTCAGCAGGAAAAGCTGTTTCAGACAGAGCAGGTCTCACAGAAGTGTGGATTCATTGAGGAAGATCTTCCTGCTATAGAATGTTTAGACATTTCACTGGAAAGCAGAAATGCCTCTGACAAAAGGATAGATGCTCTGCCATGTGTTAACCCAATGCTATGCACAAGGAATTCTGCTGGAGAGCCCTGGAGGTGACACTCCAGTGTGTCTGACGTTGCCCTGTTGCTTTGTTTTTACAGTAAGTTCTGTAAAGTCTCCATGTGTCACCAGCCTAATGAGAATCCAGAACCAGCAGAGGGTGGAGGACGGGTACATGAAGCACCCAGAATTACACTCTTATAATGTGGCATATCCATTTTGTTCCATATTTCATTTATTGGGCAATTTAGCTGAGGTTTTGGCTTTCAGTCAAAACCAAGGATTTTCCCAAAAAGAGAAATTGGATGAGGGATGAAAGAAACTCCACGAAGTGACCAAAACACCTCCCAAGCACCATTTTCCAGTATTCATATTTGGAAGAATTAAATGCGGTTTTAGTGCAAGGAATAACTGTATGCTAGCCCTAGGGTTATGAACTGGATAAGCTATTAGGAATTTTCCATTTCTGACTGACTGTGATCTCACATCAGTGTAACTCTGCTCACTTTAGTGGAATTACTTCAGAATTGTTCTGATGGGAAAGCAGAACGAGGTCCTGTGATTCTATAACTATTTCTACTAAGCTGTTTGCATATGCCTGAGAGAAGCAGCTTTTAAGAAAATATAGTGGAATTTAGAGCCTGTTTTTCATCAGTTCAGTTAATCAGTTTACTTTGGTCTACTGATCACTTCTGCTGCTTTGCATGTGATTGTCCTTATAAGTGAGGTCAGTTTTATAGGGAAGGAAAATACCCTTTATAAGTCCAGATGATATCATTAGAAGAAAAACACAAGTTGGGCACCTCTAAAGTTTTTTTATTTTAATCCTTCTGAAGACAAATTTTAACAGGAACTAAGGATTTGTTGTTCTATGCTATAGTTTATAAGAAATTACAGGTTGTTGTTGTAAGACCCTAAGATCTTGATTTTTTTTGCTTCTGTCAATAGAAAATTACTGCTGACCTGTCTGGCAGGTCTTTGAAGGTTTGTAGAAACACTGCAAGATCCTCATTTACAACATGACATATGGTTCCCATCCAACTAGAATCATAGAAATATAGAATATCCTGAATTGGAAGGGACTCACAAGGATCATTGCGTCCAACTCCAGGAAAATAAGAATTGCAACATGCCAGTGTTTTATGAAGGAGCATCTTGAGTTCCCTGTCCTGGAACAGGATCACAAAATGCAGAGCTGTTCAACAGGGAAGTAGATTTCAGTGCTTACCTGGCTACACTGTCAGTCTGAGGAGACTGGGCAGAAAGGGTGGGAAGGGCTGAAGATCCTTCTCACCAACTCCTTCCTGCATGGAATATTCAGCATATACATGAATAGCAGGACCTGAGCCATAAATTCAGAAGGTGACAGAAAAATTGAGGTCCACAGACATCTGTGAAGTCCTAAGCCCCACCTAGAGCCAAGCTAATTTCTGTATTTTTAAAAAAAGAATTTCAGGATCTTTTCTAGCTAAGTTCTGAATATCCCAATATTGATATGTATTAATATGTCTTTTTCAAACTGATAGAGAGTAGGTTTAAATTGGATATTAGGGAGAAATTCTTCCCTGTGAGAGGTGGTGAGGCCCTGGAACAGGTTGCCCAGGGAAGCTGTGGCTGCCCCATCCCTGGAAGTGTCTAAAGCCAGGTTGGACAGGGCTCTGAGCAACTTGGGATAGTTGAAGATGTCCCTGCCCATGGCAGTGGGGTGGGAACTGGATGAGCTTTAAGGTCCCTTCCAACCCAGGCTATTCCATGATTCTGCAATAGCCTGTAGGCACAGGACCAGTCATTTATAATGTATCAAAATAGAGATGGGTTTGAGGGCTGAGATCAGATGTATTTCAGGATTGGAATATGACTTCAAGTGGATTTAAGCTTCACAGATTTTGGAGAGGAATAGTTTAACCAACCTAATTCCAGAGGGCTAAATCCAGCAGTTGTCAATATCCCCAGAGGAAAAGAAGTAGCTACTGCAGTCTTTTGATTAACTGAGCATAAAATGAGCCTTCCTCCCCTTACTGTTTTAATTAGATATGAATGAACCAGTTCAAACCACATAAAAATTGACTCTTGACTCCTCTGCATGTAAATTGACCACTAGGTCACAGTTTTATTTTTTTCCCTGAGAAAAACAGTTTTCCCAGAAGGGGGAGATGGCGTTTAGAAGTACTCCCACTATTATCTTCCTTCATCCCAAAGCTTTCTTACACATGGCTGTTCAAGTGACAGGAGGACTGAAGCCAGGTTAGACGGTGCTCTGAACAACTTAGTCAAGTGGAAGGTGTCCGTGCCCATGGCAGGGGGTTGGAATGAGATGATCTTTAAGGTCCCTTCCCAACCAGGCCATTCCGTGTTGTGGTTGAACAACCAGGAGCCATGACCCCCGCTGGCTGGTCAGCAAGCGCTGGCAGATGTCGATGCTTGGGTGGTCGAGCTTACAGCTGCAAAGGGAAAGAGAGCAGGTTTACACGTGTGGGCTGTTTGCCAGCCTAGAGGCAAACAGGGTAATTTTTGGGGGGGTTAGTGTGGGGGAAAGCCGCGGGTCGGGCGGCTGCTGTAGCGCGGGCACCGCTGCCCTCTGCTGGGTGCCGTCCCACCGGGCACTGCCTCCTGCAGCATCCGCAAGAACGGCAGGAACCGGTCCCTGCTCCCTGAGCTCTGCCACAACTTCAGCCAGCCGGACACTGCTTTGTATACCTCCAGTCCAGGGGCAGAGCAGCAGAGAAACACCTCCTGCAGGGATGGAAGGACTTCTCGAGAGGGTTCAGCGTGAGCTTCCATCACACCCAGCTGCCATCAGCTGTGTCCTGCTGTTATCCCAGACCACCCTCTTGGCTGGCAACAGTTTTGCTTCTTCCTCATGGAGTGAAGAAGGTGTGGATGTGTGTATTTGCTGGGGAGGTGCAATTGCACTGCAAGCTTGTCCATCCCATGGCTATCCATCCTAGAGCTCTGTCTCGGATGAAAGTGACCTGAGGGTTCTCAACCACAGCAGCTGAATGTGAGCTAGTTGTGCACAGGTGGCCAAGAGGTCAGTGGCACCTGGCCTGGATCAGCAATGGTGTGACCAGCAGAGCCAGGGCAGTGACTGTCCCCCTGCCGTGGCCACTGGTGAGGCCACATTTCAAATCCTGTCTCCTGTTCTGGGCCCCTCATGACAAGAATATTGAGGGGCTGGAAGGTGTTCAGAGAAGGGAATGGAGCTGGAGAAGGGTCTGGAGAGTCAGTCATATGAGGAAGCAGCTGAGGGAGCTGGGGGGGAGGGGTGGGGGGCTCAGCCTGGACAAAAGGAGGCTCAGGGTGGATCTTCTGGCTCTCTACAAGTCCCTGACAGGAGGGTGCAGCCAGGGGGGATTGGGCTCTGCTCCCAGGGAACAAGGGACAAGACAAGGGGAAATGGTTTCAAGCTGTGTCAGGGAAGGCTCAGGCTGGATATCAGGAAAAATTTCTTCACTGAAAGCATTGGAACAGGCTGCTCAGGGAGGTGGTGGAGTCACCATCCCTGGAGGTGTTCAAGACTCAGAGCTCTGATGTGGTTGACACAGTGGTGATTGGTCACAGGTTGTACTCAGTTATTGGGAGATCTTTTCCAGCCTAAATGATTCTGTGATTCTGTGAACGCTCTGTCTTACTTCCTCTTGCAGTGATAATATGTAGCCATAAAATCAGCCCCTCTGCATTTTAGCTAGCTGTAGAAAACTCTGTGTGGGGCTATTTCTCCTTTGACAAATCCCATAGAAAGCCTCACCCATGAGCTTTAAAATAATGTAAAATTCATAATCGAAGGACAATTTTCAAAGCCTCAGCCTTTTAAATAAACCTATCCAAGCCTGTTCACTTAATTAATGAACAAAGATGCAGGAGATGCAGAGCTTGAAATGAAATGTGAAAACTAAATTCAGCCTAGCTGGGGAGACAGATATGTAGAGGGAACTGAAAGTTGCTGTGCAAGGGGTAGTTCTGAGAGTGTATAGTAGTCTGATAGAGATCAGAGTTGGCTGCTGTTAAAATTGGTTTTATCTGTATCTGTAAAGAGGTGAAGGGGGATTAAAGAGTACTGCAAGGCTCTTATGGTACAGAATGGAAACAGAGGGACAGATGGAGCTGCTGAAACTCCTGCAAGAAATTGCTAGCTGACATGAGTGAGAAGATCAAAATGCTGGCATATTATACAACAGCACAGTGGGGATGGATAGACAGTACAGAGGGAACTGGAAATACTGTTTGGCAAAAAAAAGATTCTTAAACATCTGGGAGAAAATACTCAGAAATCGAACTACTCAGCAGGAGGGTGGAATTTGGAAAGCATTCAATGCTGAGAGACTCCAGGGTGATAAGGGCAAAATAGACAGAGTCACAGAATCATAGAATGGTTTGAGTTGAAAGTAACCTTAAAGATCACCCAGTTCTAACCCCCCGCAGGGACACATGCCACTATCCCAGGTTGCTCAGAGTCCTGTACAACCTGGCCTTAGACACTGCCAGGGATGGGGCAGCCACAGCTTCTCTGGAAAACCTGTGCCAGGGCCTCATTACCCTCACAGGGAACAATTTCTTTTTTATACCTAAAGTAAACCTATTTTGAATTAAGCCATCGCCTCTTGTCCTGTCACTCCAGGCCCTTGTCAATAGTCTCTCCATCTTTCCTGTAAGCTCCCTTCTGGTACTGAAGGCCACAATAAAGTCACCCCAAAGCCTTGTCCTATCCAGGCTGAACAATCCCAATCCTCTCAGCCTTTCCTCACAGCAGAGCTGCTCCATCCCTCATGTGGGTTTTTTATAGCCCATAGGATGGCAGCCAGCTTATGTAGGGATCAGTTGCAGCCTTCAGAGGCATTTGAAAGCCTGCCCTGGTATGACATGACATTTCCCCCAAAAATGTGGGATACTACATCTCAGTTCATTCAGAGGGAAAATAAGGCATGGAAAGGTTAAGTGACTTGCTTTGTGTTGCGCAACCAGGAATGGAAATAGCTCTCAGATCTTTTATTCTTAGCAGCCAACTGAGGGAACCTCTGCTTGGATCTCAAGGGATTCCTTCCTCCTGGAAAGACTTTCATTTCCAGTAAAAGCAGGGAGGCTGGGTGGGAACAACCCGAGATGCCATGCATTGTTCACGTGCTTGCAGTGGTGTGGAATGTGAAGGCTGAGGAGCAGGAGGCAGCAGTGCCTGGCCAGGAGAGCAGGAACAATTCAGGTGGCCCTGGCAGGCATCCACACAGCAAGCCAAGGGTGACTCAACAATCAGGGGGCACTCAGCCAGGCTGTGCCGGACCTTGCAGCCAACTGGTGGAGAGCAGTGCCATGTCCTAATGTCACCTCAGTGTGGCTGAGTAAAGAGCAAACATGGCTGCTTAAATGCTAAACCTCCCCAAATTCATGGCAGGAAACCTGAAACCCAGCTCAGCAAACCAGTGACTTTTGTGCATAAGGCAAGCCCTATATCAGGTGCATTTGAACTACAGTTTGGGGCTCGGCCATACTAAAGGCATGGGGGCAGAAAGGCTGATTGAGATGTTTAATTAAGGTGGTGCTTGGTGAGTTTTGGGAATGAATTTTAGGACATATTTTCTGGGATTTCAATGAGCAAATTTAAGTGTCCAAGAGATCCCTGTCTCAAGTACTGTGGGTCTACAGCCATCATTTAACCCTACTCAGTGTCACTTTTCTTAACTACAAAATGTGAAAAATGAACCTTTTAGAAACTATTTTGAGTGGTGAAGGGCAAAACTAGGTGTGGGCCAATGAATTAAGCAGTGGAACTGTTAAGGAAAGGATCAGGAACTTCCTCCTAGCAGTGAGGTCTGAAAGTGTAGCTGGATCTCAAGGGAGACATGAACCCCATGTGACTTGAGTGAGTGAGGAGTGCATGGTCCTTTCCTGCCTTCTTTCCGAGGGAGTGGGGCTTGTCTCCTCAATCTAAAGAAACCTTTCCATCTCTAATTTCCCCTTCCTTTGTTTGAATAGGTTATCTGATATAATTACACAACATTCAAGTGCAGGAGTGCAGGAAGAAGTGATAAAATCAAGAACAGCTTTAATGAGGCCAGAAAAGGAAGAAAAATGGAGTCAACTCAGGGGAACTTCAAGGTCCTTTTGGTGCTATTCAAGCAAATAAATGGGAATACTGCTAAAACAGAAGAAGCTGGGTGGAGTCAGAAGGTTGATTTGGAACTAGCAGAGCATTCAGTGGTTTCAGCAGGGAGCCTTAAAGTTAGATGGTGTCAGGAACACACGGAGGTAAGCAAACATCCCCTTGAGCAGACATGCACCTCTGCCTGCTGTCAAGTGATGTGTCTGTTGCAGGGGGAGGGACTGAAGGGAGTGACACAGATAAGGAAGGATGGATGGCCACAGAGGAACAGCCACATCCACATAGAGGTCTGGCCAAGACTGATGCTGGCCAGGGAGTGGGGAGTGCTGAGGAACACACATTTACACAGAAAGCATCAATTTGCTGCACTCACTTGTATTAACTTATCAGTTAAAATTAAACCTGATACAAAGATGGAAAGGAAGGGGAATTTCATCTCCTATGAAGAGTGTTTGTTAGTATCCAGTTATTCCAGAGGAAGCTGAAGGATGCCATTGCCTGCTAGACAGAAATTTTGATTTACACAGTAGTTCAAATTTTGATTTACACAGTAGTTCAAGGGCACTGGACACAGCAATTCAATTTCTAACACAAGGTAATGCAATCAGGCCCACTCAAGATACCTCCAAGCCTAATGGGAAAACAGCACAACCAAATGTTGTCACCACAACTCCGAAATTAATGGGGGGATAATTCATGTTCTCAGGTGTTCATGTGGGCTGGGCTGGGGGAAAACAGGGTGTCTAACACTGGTGGATGTTCTTGCATTCTATTTATGACATCATTTACTAAGAGTATCTATGTGGTGTATCACAGCTGTATTCATAGCTGAATTCTGACACAAATGTCTTCCTGAAGCCTAGATGTATTTCTCAGTCAGCTTTTGGGTGATGATAAGGAAGCCTAGACCTTTCCTGCAGAGATAAGTACTGTAGTTCCATTCTGGATGTTCCCATTGCTCTATTCCCGCCTCACACTTTTACCTGCCTTTACCAGGAAAAGTAACAAGAGCAGCGGGTTAGGAGTCAGTACCAGCACCAGGACCTGAATTCTGGCTCCACAGCTCACTTCTTGAAGTGAAATTACTTCCTTTTTCCTTTTTATCTCCCTGGCTAAAACAGGAATAATTTTTGCATCAGACTACAGAGCTCATGGTCCTTCCTGTATTTTTCTCAGCTATTTCTATTAATCTAAATTATCATTGCAGCTTAGACCTTGCAGGTGAGTTAGTGTTATCTCTAGCCAGAATAAACAAAAATAGGGGAAAAAGAAAATAAAGATATATAACTTTTACCTCTATAGAATATCAGGGCAAGCATCTGTTTCCAAAACAAGGACAGTGTTTAATTTAGAGTGAGCACATGGACATCAGAGTGCTGCCTAACTATCAAAATAGGTGTTAAATGAAGATTTCCCTCCCCAATATTTTCCCTGTGACTAGAATTTATTCATGGAATAAACCACAGTTATCATAGTTGTACAGTTTTCCTCTGTTCAGCACCTACAATATTTTTGCTCAGATTTTTTCTGTTCCAATTAAAAATATTTAGAGCTATTCTTCTATAAACCTAAGAAAGGTCTAACTAAGCCACTGCCATTCCCCTGCTATCCTACATAACAGGCTAGGTGTAAACTTCTTTATTAGTATTTTGGTTCTGGAACTAACTTTGCAAAAAAAGCAGCCAAAGTTATTGGAAATATTATCAAAGCTTGGGGAAAAAGGAAAGCATGTGGCTCACATTGCTGTTAGTGACAATAATCAATGCCCAGACAAGCACAGCTTCAAAAAATGTGTCAAGAACTCACTTTATATTTTAAACAGACCATGAAGACATTCAAATTCTTCATCTGGAAGAGAAAAAAGAAGAGGGGGAGATGGTGGGAGGGAGATATTTCCTTCCACCAGGCAGCGAGAGATCACTTCACGCTTCCCTTTGGTAGGTTAGAGGGGAATTGTAAAGCCATCGCATGTGAACAGATGGAGGGAAAGGATCTCAGCTTTCACAGGAGCGGGTTAAAGATCCGATGCCTGGGACAGTGGGCGAGACAGGGCCCAGCAGCAGGGGCTTTCTGCCCCCTGACAGTCAGACGTCTCCAGGGCCCGCTGGGGTGGCAGCAATCTTTGGGGAGCACCTCGGCAGGTTCTCAGCAGCCCGGCACCAGCTAAGCCCCAGACTTGTATAGGCACTTCACATTTAGGAGCATGTCTAATCCAATCAGGGGCAGATTGGAAGCTATCCGTGTACCTCCCAGATAGCATATTCTTGTCGGCTTGAAAGCAACCCTCTCCTCCTCAGCCTTCCCCCCAGTCTCCCTATCAGTCTGTGCAAGCAGCGGCCTCCCCCCTTGGGCACACAGAGCTAATCCTATTTACTCAGCCCATCGATTTAACAGCTTTAATATTCGCATGGGTTCGATGGATGCAGCTGAAAGGTTTGCAGCAGCCAGGGAGGAGGGAGAGGCTGTGGTGAGCGGTGGGAGGCAGCCTTCCCATGCTGGCCAAAGCAGAAAAAAGTCATTCAAAACCATGAAGGCTCATGCCCACTCACACAAACTCACAAAGCAGACAACACATGTGCAGCCCACTACACACCCCAGCAGTGTCCCTTTGGCACATCACAGCCCCAGGTTCTGCTGCCTGGTCATTTCCCTGGTCCCTCTCGCAGTGTTGGTGCTGCGGTTGGCAGGAGTGCCGTGGTCCAGTGGGATTGAGCCTGTGTTAGCATGAGGTCTCCCTTAAACTGGAAGGTGTGCATGGAAGGACAGACACAGGAACAAAAACAGAGGGTGCCAAGCCCCTCTAATGAGAGTGGTGACCCTGAGAGCCTCCTGCTCACACACAGGCAGTTCAGTGGAGGAGCTCAGTCTGATTCTGTTAGATGCTTAAATGTTTCTCAACTCTCTGTTTATAAATTCCTGAACTCAAATTCCTCCCTTTATCTGTCCTGAGCATCCTTTAGCATCCTTTAGTTCTACCTCCTGTGCTCTGGCTATAGATTATAGCAATCCTGAGAAGGCAAGTCTTTTTAGGAGGATTCAAGAATGCAATCAGGAAGCTCTTCAGTGCTCCCAGCCTCTTGTCACTGCTCCAAGTGATTGTGGACTTCAGAAAGAACCAGCACCCACATCTGAAACCCCTGTGGGGTCTGTGTGCCCCTCCTCCAGCACTTGGGTCTTTACTAATCACTTTATTCCAAATGTGGAACAGCTCTTGGTTTGTGGTTTAACTCACCTGCACGAGTCACACCTGAATTCCTCGCCTCACTACTGAGGTTAAATAGAACTGGAGTGGCTGTTGCCTTTCAGGGTATTGCAGTCTTTGATGTGCAAAGGACACAGATTTGTCTCATATTTCGACCTGACACATTTTTTACTTTTAATCTGCTCTTTATTTATCTGTTTAACTCTTGAACTAAATGTGGCTTTGGTTGTGGGCTTTTTTCTTCAATTTGCTTTTGCTGCTTGTGCTAGAGATCATGTGTACTAACAAAAACCTCAAGTTTTCCAGTGCCAGCAGGCAGCCAATTTGAGGATTTTCTGTGGGTATCCAGACTTGGGCTCTGTGCCTAAGTCAGGCAGACACATTGCCATCATTCTGAATTAAGGCTGAAATGGAATAAAGAGGAAGAACAGTGAATTCCTTCAGTCATTCCTGTTCTCTCAAGACCTAAAGGTACTCCTCTATAAGAAATCCCAGTGTTTTGATCTAGTGGACAACACCATTTTTCCCCAGGCTGAGAGCCCTTTGTGACTTTACAATTCAAGGGGGCTATTCCAATAGCACTACAGAGTAAGTCAGATGAAGTGAAGGTCCTTTCTTTGTCCAACTAGCAATGGGAGGTTATGGCAAAGGAGAGCACTCAGAGTGTGCACTTTCCAGCTGCTGGCATG
Source organism: Vidua chalybeata (assembly GCF_026979565.1). Lineage (NCBI taxonomy): Eukaryota > Metazoa > Chordata > Aves > Passeriformes > Viduidae > Vidua > Vidua chalybeata. The sequence continues at coordinate 28,714,260 of NC_071534.1, read as the reverse complement.
CTGTGAGCCTGACACGCCCCAAGGAATCCAGAAAAAATTCTTGAAGCATGAGAATCATTTTCCCCCTAGTTCTGCTTCCCCTTTTCCTCCAGGAGGAAGTTCCCAAATGTTGTTTAGGGCTACATCTTGATTTCGCCATTGTCCTTCTCAGCAATATATGTCATCCCTGGATTTTGATGGAAACACAGACACTGTTTTTGCAACAGATCTGTGTTCAGCCCATTATCTGGGGTTTGTATCATTTTTTTTAATCTTACCCTCCTGTTTTGTTTCTTGGCATTAATTGCTCATACTGTCCTCCTGCTTTGTGCAGTAGGACTAAGTATTCTCTTATTTGGAAAGGATGGGGATGGTTTTGGTAGGAGATTTCGCCAGTGCAGCTTCAATTAATTGTGTCAGCTGTGGTGATAATCAACCATCAGGGAGCAATTCACAGGCTGAGAACTGCACATCAGAAGGTCTGAGGTGAGGAGGCAGAAGATCCAGACTTTGGGGAGAGTGATGTGTCTAGTACAGCTGGATAGGAGAGGACAGATGGGACTGCATGGAAAGTGGGAGCAGGATTCAGGACTCAGGACATTCAGAATGAAGGCAATAGCAAGGATGTGGTTTTCTCAGTTGAGATGAAATTATTTTTAGCTGGGAAGCCACTGAAAGTGATGGCACTCCTTCTTTCCTTTGCTCTGGCTGCTTGTGCCCACTGTGCTGTAGCTCCATGGGATCTCAGACTGTGACAGGGTAAGGGGAATGGGGGAACCAACCTGGCTAAAAACAAATAATTTACTATCCCAGGTTTATCTGTCAATGGATTGGGTCACAGATCTGACACCCACACAGCTTTTCAAGCCAGGATGCTGGCACAGGGGAGGGGATGTCATCAGCCAGAAAGATGGGGACATCCACATCATTTCCAGCATTCCTCCCTGGAAGCATCAGGCCAAAACAGCTGATCGATCAGCACAGGAGGCTGGCACCCACCCTGCTGTATGTGCTTAAATAGGCTGCAAACAAGCAAAACATACTTTAAAGCCCAAGCAGGCCTGGGCAAAACTGAGCAGCCACTTCCCTCCCTCAAGCTGCTGCTCTTCAGAGACCATGGGTTGCACAAGTCATGGCAGAGCCTGCAAGGAGGTCACACAGGCAGCCTGGGCAGGAGGAGCTGCAAAAGGTGGTCCACAGGGTCCAACCTCCTTATTTCTCTGAGTATCAACAGTCTGCACCCACCAGCAGCTTCCCAACAAAGAGCAGCACTAGGGCAAGCACACATGTTCCTGACTGGATATAACTAAACTGGGCAGGGAAAAAAGGCAAAAAGGAATTTAAAAAAAAAAAAAAAAAAAAAAGAAAGGATGACCAGCTTCCAGCTTTAAATAGAGTGATAGAGAGATATATCCAGCTTTAAATAGAGTGATAGAGAGATATATAGGCAAGATTAGTGAGACAGATAGACAGATTACATGCAGAAAGATATAATCAAAAAAGGGGAAATTCCTCCGAGTATTCTTTTCCAAATACTGGCTAGGTGGCTTTACTGAATGGATACCAGGAGGTGAGCTAAATCCTCACCTGGAGAAATGGGAAAGGTCTCCCACCAGGAAAGGAGGACTCATCCCAGCTGAGACCTGACCTGGTGTGCTGATGGCAAGAGGCAAACTTTACATGAGTGTTCTGCTGCTGCTGCTGCTTCTGTCTGAGCCCACGATCAACCTTTGTGCAGGGAGAGGTCAGAGGACCATGGACCTCTGAGGCCACACAAAGATTTCATCAGAAGTTCAACGCCAGGACATCTTCCCTAAGCTACATTCAGTTAGAAGTGCCGGCTCTCCCTAGGAGAGGCACTGTCACACTGGTGAATTGCCCTCCCTTTTTCCAGAGTGCTGTGGTTTTTTCTCAGGAGCTTTGATGTGGAGAGGTAACAACCAAATGTCCCACACCTGCCTTGCCGCCCATCAGCTGCCGCTGCAGGTTTCAGCACCTTGTGGGGTTTCACCTCCTCCCTTTTCACTTCCATTTCCTTCCGCCCCGACTTTGCTCTCCTCCGTGAGTTTAGTTGGAGCCAGATCACACACCTCCCTTCCAGGCTCCCCTTCTCTGGAAGCAGGAACTGGAGTGACCGCAGCAAGCCCCAGGAGAAGAGAGACAATCAGCAAGCCCCCGGCAGCTGCCGTGGTTCTGCTGTCGCTGTGCGCCAGCACAAGCAACAAATTCCAAGAAGATGCAATCATCAGCAGCTCTGTGAAGACAGGAAAGTGGTTACAAATGCTCTCTGCCTCAAAGAGAGAGAAGAAACCACAGTCTGCTGCAGCTGCACCTCGTGCTTTCTGATTAATCTGCTGTTTGGAAACATTTGCTGTGGTACCCGTGCATAGGTAGAGGTGAAAACAAACACACCGATTGATGCAAAGGGACTGCTTTATCTCCAGCCAACACAAACAGAGCCTACTTCCAGCGTGGATACAAAGTCCTACAAAAGGGAACAGAGACAGAGGTTTCTTCCTCAGAGCTGTCTACATTGCACATTCAGGGAGAGAAAAATTTGCTAGAGCATATGGCATGACCATCCATGTGAGGCATCTAGGGTTTTAAATGTTAAAGTCCTTGGTGCTTCAAATACAGCATCTTTAAACACTGATGCTACTCAGCAGGCAAATATGTCTCATCATCATCATCATAATATTTTCCTCAGTCTTCTGGCCTAAATAGTCTGTGTTTTGATAACGTGCTGCATATGCATCTGTTTGCCCAAAGAGGAGGGAGCAAGTGTTCACAAGCAGCCCTACCATGACAGTAAATGGCAGAATGATCAAAGTTAAAAGTTCTCTGAAATGTTTAATTACCAGTTCAATGGCCAGATTTTCCATACAGTCCAGTGTCCAGGTATGGTTCAGTTGAAAATTATTGGGTCAGTTGAGGTGCAAAGAGATGCAAAATGAAAATATTACTCCTAAATCATAGCATAGTTTGGGTTGGAAGGATCCTTAAAGATCATCTCATTCTAACTCCCTGCCACGGACAGGGACACCTTCCACTATCCCAGCTTGCTCAGAGCTCCATCCAACCTGTCCTTGAACACTTATTGATGCCTCCCTAGCCAGTTTGACCCAGCCTTACGTGCTGTTTTACCAGCTGGAGCTATGTGTTCCCAGCACATCACTGTATCTCCTTGGTGAGTCCCTTGTTCCAGATGCTTTAGGGGAGGGCACATCCCTGAGCTTCTCTCCACACTCCATTGCTGCAAAGCTGAATGGAGCCTTTTCTGCCTCAGTCTGAAAAGGCCATCACAAAACACAGAATCTGGCCTCATTATTGATATCTGACATTCATTATTTTCATTATCAAAAGGTTTTATTGAAGCCTTGAATTTGCCACAGTGGGTATCCTTTCAAAATCCGCCAAGTTTGCTGTAGAAAAAACAGATAACATTACCTTGGTATTTGCGGTATTCCTTGTGCTGCTCTTCCCACTTCAGCGGAAGACTGCTGAGGATGTTTAGGGAAAGGCTAAGATAAATGTTCCTCAATATCAAAATAAACAATAGAGGCTAATGTGCAGCTTGTATTTTTCATGCTCATAATGGATTCCAGTTTGAGTTTAAAGGGAGCTGCCCCAGAGCTTTCAGGCTGTGGCTTTCAAGTCCAGAAGGATCAAGGGGCAGAAGTGAGGGCATATTCGTGTACATATGCACATGCAGATAAATAAGTTTCCCTGCCTAAAGTCTCCTTTTCGGCATGGAAGCATGTTGCCAACACTCAGCAAATAATAAATAATAGCAACAGTACAAGAATTCTTCCACAGGATATTTCACCAGCCACAAAAATTACCATAACTATCCACTAGTCTCTGGTCTGGCAGGGTAAAAGGCAGAAGCCTAACTTGCTGCACAAGAGGAAAAGAGAAATTCTCCAGGGCAAGTCTTTTAGTGGTCCAAAGGGATCGTGGTTTTTCTGCTTTGAATTGTGTGCAAAGGAAAGAGTGAAGTCTAGAGCCAACCCACTGAGTATTCAGGCCTAGAATTTGAAAAGGCCAGATACTGAATCCTTGATGTTTAGTCCCTCATGCCAGGTTCCTGCTCCCATGCAAGTGTCCAAGGCAGTGGTTGGATGGGGCTCTGAGCAACCTGGTCTAGTGGAAGGTGTCCCTGCCCATGACAGGAGGTTGGAAAGAGATGATTTTTGAGGTCCCCTTCAACCCAAACCACCCTGTGATTTGATTTGTTGAGTCAGGAGATGATGAGTATAATATACCATCCTAGCAAAAACCACTTGGGGTGTGGCAGTCTAGGAGAACAACATTAAGGCAAATGATAGGTATTTCAAAATTCACCATTTCATAGCTAAATGAACAGACAAAACATAAAATGCTCTTTGTCCTTTCAAACATATAACATGACCTGCTCTATGGCCTAATCCTGGAACTCCCACAGGATGCAATTTGATGCCTCAATTATCCTGCTCCTATTGAAAGGGCTTCTAAGAAGCACCTGATGCAAGACACTCTTGGTAAAATCTGGAGCAAAAACAAAGAAGAAAGAGCTGCACAATTCTGGAGGCAGTGGGGCAAAACACAGCCATGCAAAACAGATTCTCATTTGATCTCTTTCTCAGAAGGTATTATCTCAGAAACATCTCGGTATGTTAAGGTACTGCCTCAATGGCTTGTTACTCCTTCAGTGCCTGAAAGACTGAGTTGCTGGAGCCTTCCTTCAGACATATTTCATTCTGCTGTCAAATCTAAGTATTTGGGTTCAGTTTCAGCTGTTGTCACTGCAATGTCGCCTGTGGTCCTGCAGAAAAAGCAGGAGACAACAGTGATGGTGGTGGTGGTGCCTCAGCTCCACAGGACAAAACACTGCCTGGTTTCTCCTCTCACTTACATGAAATAACTCCACTGCTTTCAACAGAGTAGCACTGTCAGCTCCAAGTTGGGTCTGTTGACCTTACTGGGTCTGTCTTCTGCTGGTTGTTGTTGCTGAGATTACAGGATGGAGCAATGATGACCCCTGTCTGTGCTTTCCTCTGTTATGGTGGACCTTTGAAATGTACCTAAGGCAAATTTTGGCATGGGAAAACCTGTTGTCTCCTAAGAAACTACAGATAAATTTAGCTGCTGAAATAGCTTTAAAAATCCTTTTGCTCTTTCCCTGTCATTGTCAGGAAAATCTCCACAATGGGCACTTGGGACAATGGGCAATCTCTACAATGGGACATGGGCACTTGAGGCCCCCCATGAAATGTCACTTCAGACCAGTGTTCCTTTGGGGATATCTGGTGGTAGTTTCTTACAGAGGCACCTGGCCTATATTTTTCATTCCAGGCCCACTGACAGTGCCTAAGGAAACCATTCCTGAGCTCCCAGGATTTCTGCTGAGACTGAGCACAGGCTTGAAGACAAAGCCTTAGGGATGCACATTGCAGTCCTAGGTATTCTGGTGAAAAACACTTCCCTGGCCAGGTTGATGAGTAGGAGGATTCCGACATAACAGTTCTTGTAGGATTTTACCTCTAAATAAATCCAAGGGAAACAGGTGCAAAACCAGGCTTGCTGAACTGGCACAGCCATGTGTCTAAAAGCGAGGAAATGACATGTCCTGACTGTCCAAGCCATGGAAATTGGGATAAAGGGAGGGCAGGGGATTTAACATTTTCCTAGATGATGCAGAGTCTGTCCCCTTTCTTGCCTGGTACATGAGTTCGACCACTTTTTTTTTTTTATTGCTGGACCACAGTGTTACAGATAATCACAGTGTAAACAACATTCCTTTAGTGCAGCTTTTGTCTCTTTTCTGTAGGATGGAAAGTCTTGTGAAATCAGCCTCTGTCATGCCAGGCACTGAAGAAAACACAGTGTTGAAAAACGTGCCTATTCCCAGGCTTTCAGACTAAATAACACCAGACCAAAGGTGAAGGAGAAGCAGAAGCCTGGACAAGGGATTTGACAGAGTTCCTGCAGCAAGTCTATGCCCAGGTGGAAGTGAGGCCAAACACCTCACACCTTGCATATAACAATCAGGGTGAAGTTGGTCCCCAGCCCACCTTGCACTGATCAGGTTCTGATTTTCCTGCCTATTGCTGTAACACACAACCACGTTTGCAAGATGTGAAAATTATGGCTTTATAAATAATATGATCCAATTTCTATTTGCTGGCCACTCTTTTTTTTTTTTGTGTATTCAAGATTACTAGGATTCAGGATAACCTAAGAAGAACTGTACATGCTCATTTTGCCTCACTTCTGAAGTTCTGGGTGTCTTTTTCCTTAACCATAATTCTCTCCCCAGCCTTGCTCTTATTTCCAGCCCTGACCTTATCTTAGGCTGTCAGAACAGGAGTTTAACAACAAAGGTATAGCCAGTTTTCTTTCTTTTTAATACAGCTTGACAGGGTTAAAATGCAGAACACAGACCTTTCAATTTTCACAAAGTGCTGTGATTGCCTTGTCTGCTTTGCACTGTTTTATGCTAAAATCCATAGACCCATTCTAATTTCAGAGGAAAAAATGGAGTTGCCTACCATTTCACAGCAGGAGGGGTAAAAGCACAGGTAGGCTGATATTTTTTTACCAGAAGTATTTGTGTGGTTGAAGATTTTTTTACCAGAAGTATTTGTGCTGAAGATTCATTTGAGGATTTTGTGCCATTGGTGTTGCTTTCCCCTACGAAGTTGATGCTGGGGTTGATGTGTTGTTATTCTCAAACATGTAAGAAGGAAGAGGAAAAAGATTTTGAAGGTGACTCAGGTGCCATTTTCTGTACTGTAGCTAGAGTCAGTCACAGACTTCATGCTCTGCTGGCTGCCTGAGGATTAGGAAGAAGTCTTCCCAGCTCCTATGATTTATCACCCACACCTTAAGGTTTAATTTCACTTTTGAAGTACTGGCACTGCCCTGGCTGAAAAAAAAAAGGAGGCTGGACAAGCATGCTTATGCTTGTAGTGGTATTGGAAAATTTCTCAAGTACCTGTGGGCAGGTGTGGCTCACATAGTTGGGTTAAACCAATCACCAGATCTAGGGTCAGGAAGGAATTTTGCCCTAGGTCACATTGGCAGGGACGACTGGGTTGTTTTTGTTTTCCTTGCTTCTCAGTGTGGGTTGTGGTTGGCTTCCTAGATTATCTACTGCCATCTTAAGAAATGCTAATGACCCAGGCTTTAGGTCCACAGGTGGAATTGTAGATCCAACCCCGCAGGTCTCAGGCCTATCTCAGAGAGTGACTGCAGCCACTTTGGGCTCCTGTGCAGAGACTCCAGCACAGGGCATCCTCAGGGCTCTCAGCATCCTTCAGATTGCCCTGTAGTGTGGGCATCTCCACTTAACAAAATCCCTGTAAGTGTGCAATTTGGAAATCTGGGCACGCTAGAACTCTCTCTTGGTTCTTTCCCTGTGGTGCAGCAGGTTTTCAGGTTGTTTTGGGTGATGGAGCACCTTGTGATGAGTACTGGGATATGGATGCTCCCTGGAACTTGTCAGCCTGCAGGATGCTTTTGATTGTGATGCCCTGGAGTTGTGGATGTGGGTGACCTTTCCTGGGTGCCACAGCACTGTCATTTGGCTTCCTGTGTTGCTGGGGTAGGGCAGTGTTGATACTGCTTACTTTTTTTTTTTTTTTAATGGAATTGAAAATACTAGAAGGTTTACATTTAACAATTACTGTTCCCATACCACTTATGTGGGATGACTGGAATCAGATTAGGGGCATGGTCACACCATCCAAGAAAGCCAGAATGCAAGAGCATCACTCTGGAGAGATGGCAGTCTCATAAGCAGGCACTTCTCCATTTTAATGAAAGCACTTTGGCCATAATTGCACTGTTAATTAATTTCAGATATGTTGCTGCATCTGAATTTCCCAGCTAACCAGTGATTAAAACAACAAGTCGCCTGGGGAGTGGCTTGTGTGATGTTGGTATTAATAGGATGAAAACAACCAGAAAGTTAGGGGTATTCTTCTGAGGTACTGAAAACCCTTAATGAGGCCTTTAATTATGCAATAACTTCTGTGCAAGCAAACACATGTCTATTATCATTATTATTGTGCTGATAGTTGATATCCCACTGACATGAACAATTTGGAAAATTCCAAGTATTATGCAGCACTCCTGCCATCCGGAATAGGCTGACACAGCTACAGCTACCTATTTAAGAAGATTAGCCTGATTTTATTTGCATAAGGAAAAAAAAAAAAAAAAAAACCAAAACGACAAAACCACTTGCCACACCCAGGAAACGATCGTTAGAAATGAATTGCTGCACATTCTTTTATTAGCTGTGTGGTTAACTTCTGAGTGCTACGGTCAATGCCAAATCCAAAGTGAGATGCCCTGGAATATCTTCCTCTAGGTTTTTCATGTTCTTAGAATCACAGAATATGCTTAGTTGGAAGGGACTCATCAGGACCATCGAGTCCAAGAATCACATCGTGTGCCCTCCTTGGATGTGCAGAGAAAATGTTTCATTTTCCTTTCTGGAGGGGAAACAAAAAGCATATTGAGTACAACGCACATAATTATTCTTAAGTGGGCATCCCCTAGGAATGATAACAAGCAAATCTTTGCCTGACTTGTGTTACCTATACACAACTCCAGCAGATCTGCATGTCTGTGTTGGCCATTACTCTGAGACATCAGGCTAAAAAAGCTGTAAAACACGGGCTTCACTCTCCGTTGAGGTTCTCTTAGTCCAGAGAGGAGCCCTCCAGGAAAGGCAAGGTATTTTATGCCGGCATCTTCTGCCGAACAGAGGGTGGTTGCAGAGGAGAATCCATCCCAGCAGTTCAAGCTTCAACAGGCAAGTGAAGGAAGAGAAGGAGCAAAACCCGATGGAAAAGAGAACATAGAAAACTTGCCTTTTAAAAAGCCTCAGCACGGGCTGTTGCTATTTTTTGTTGCTAGAGCAGCAGCCGGGTGCCAGCGCCGACTGCAGCGCTCTGGGATGCGGGGAACGGGATCCGCTCCGGCACCGCGGCCCGTGCACGGCCCCTGCCGGCACCGCCAGCAGCTGCGCCTGGAGCCTGCTGGAAGAGTTTGGAGTATCTTGGAATCAAGGTATGGCCTGGCTGGGAAGAGACCTTAGACACTCAGTTTCAACCCCCTTGCCGTGGGCAGGGACACCCTCCACTAGAAAAGGTTGCTCAGAGCCCCATCCAGCCTGGTCTTGAACGCTGCCAGGGATGAGGCCTAGTGGTCTTCTTTCAAAATATCCAGGACAGAATCATAGTCTTTATTTTCTTTTCTTTTTTCCCCCAAAACTTAATTGCATGGCCATTGAAATACTGGAAAGAGTTTTATGTCAAGACTTCAAAATTTTTTTAAAGCAGCTTCAGTAATTATTTGGCAGACATTTTCCAAAATATAAAACGATGCCTGAAAGGGATTCACCCCTCCCTGCCAAAGGAGAAGCAGCAGCATTCCAGCCCAGCTCCTTCAGAGAGGGGGGAATGAGATGCAAAAGATACTTCAAGAGAATTATAGAATGGTTTGATCTGGAAGGGACCATAAAGATCACCTCATTCCAACCACTTACCATGGGCAGAGACACCTTCCACTATCCCAGGTTGCTCAGAGCCCCATCCAGTCTGTCCTTGGACACTGCCAGGGATGGGGCAGCCACAGCTTCTCTGGGCAACCTGTGCCAGGGCCTCCCCACCCTCACAGGAAGAACTTCTTCCTAATACCCAACCTAAACCTATTCTCTGTCAGTTTGAAGCCGTTCCCCTTTGTCCTGTCACTCCAGGCCTTTCTGGATAAACAGTATAGGTGATAACCCCTTTGTAAATTGCCTGTAATGGCACTTCCATGGCTGTGTTAGAGGAACCAGCCTGAAAAGCACCTACAAATGAAATGGCACCTGAAGCAGCCCCTGATTACAGTGATGGCACTGTCTGGCCCTATGTCTCAAATGTATCATTGTGGTGAATTGTACATCAGGAGTTTCCAGCCTTTCCCAGCCAGGAACTGGATACCAAGATCTGTGTGTGCCTGAAAACACCACACCTTGGAGAGCCAGGGAAGAGGTGCCATGGGACACAATCAGACACAGAGGTACTGAATACTGTGAAGCCATGTGCTTGCAGAGCTTGTGAACCAAAGGTTGCTTTTGGTTTGTGGTCCCAGGCAGTGGCAAGGACTGGCAGTGGAACTTACGCAGGACACTACCAGGTACATCACCAACCTGCCCATGCATTCAGCAGCTCTTCTTGACACTCTCATGGCAGTTAGGGGATATAAAGTCATCAAGTATCTGACCTGAACTGATTTCCAGGAGAGCAGAGCACGGCATTTGTCCAAATTCTTCAAAAATATGTGTCTGGATGTTCAGGGAAAGTAAAACTGCTATTGTACAGAGAGAGCTTCCATCCCAAGCCCAGGAATCAGCAGGTTCATGCAAGGAATATTTGTATTTCTGTTTCCATGTCTAAGCCTCTTGTGTGTGGCTAAATGTTTACTTCCAAGGTTGTCAGGTTTGTCATTTATGTGGAATCTAAATTCACTTCCTTGTCAGCCTGAATCTTTCAGTCTAGGGAATGAGAATGGGAAGACACTCCACAGTGGTAGGAAGAGTGATGAAGGAAGACCGTGGTTTCCTTTTATTACTGAAGCCTCTGTGCTCTTCTTGTTAGTGGTGTGAAACAGGATTCAACATTCAGGAATGTAGGGCTCCATACTTGTCTTGCCAGAACATTCTGCCATAAATTTAAGGAAATCACTTAACATGGAATCTTGTTCTCACAGCAGCTCATGGGAGTCTTGCCATGGAATTCAGTCCTTTAATAAAGAAAAATGTAAAATGTCTCCTGTTTGACATCAGAGAGGAAACACTTTGGAGCAAGATTGTTTCTTGCTTTGATTGTTGGTGGACCTTTACTTCATCATGAAACAAGAATAAGAGCTATATAATTGAATGAGAGAGAGAATTTAAGGCTCTGATTATGGGAAAAGAAAAAAGTTTACCTTTGCAAAGACAACTGGCACACACCTTACAAGCTCTTCAGAGACCATGAGCCAGAAGAGAGAAACAGGAGTGCAGAGCCCTGCAACCAAGGAGCCAGATTGGTGGCAGATAGGGCAGACTGATTTAATGTTGCACAGAGGTCAAAACAGAAACTTTATCATCAAAGAAAGGAGGAGTGCTGCGAAAGCCCAGTGCTCAGAAGTAGCACTTACCAGAGGTATCATATAAACTTAACCCTGCTGTCGTTACTCCTGTTGGAAGGAAAGGAGGTGAAGGCCACGACCTGTGAAGCAGAGGTCAGATGTTACAGACCATCAGACAAAGGAAGTGACAATGGGGAAAGGTTCTTCTCTGAAGCACTACCAGATGGTGGCTAATCTCAGTCAGGGGAGAAGGCATGGCCACCAAATCTACACCGGCTCCCTGAACCTGACACTCAGGCATTATCAAGGGAAAAGACTGTTCTTCCAACTGTTACAAGACAGACTATGCAGTGCAACCCATTCAGTTAATCACAGTGCTGTGCTGATTTGAATCAGAATTTTCCAGAATCAGACATACAGCATGTATTTGCTTGTTAATTGTTTCTGCACAAAAGCTGGAATATTAAATACTCTGAAAATTTCTACCTTAGTGGAATTTTTTCCTCCTGCCCCTCTGATTATTTGTGAAAATATCTTTGTGTCCTCATGTAGAAGAAAGCATAGTTGGATGGTATGAACTAGCAGAGCTCTGGGATCTGTACTGGCGTCTGTCCTGGAGACTTCTTTCACAATAGTAATGGTGGAAATGTTGTCTTTGCATTCAGCTGCAAATCTGCTCACAGATTTACTAAGGAATTTCTGCTAGCTGAGCTCAAATAGGACTCCAGCATTTCCATGTCTGTTCTGGGGATGATGAAAACATAAATGGAGATAGAGGTGGAGGTGAGCCTCCGGAGTCCCAGAGAGGCATCTACTTGAGGCTGTAGGGCACAGACCCGAGAATGGAAACCTAAATGCTTCTCATGGGATTCATCACAACATAGGCTGCATTTAATCTTGTCTGAGCAGCTCATGTTTTCACCATGCTTCTGTTTCCCTGCCTGGGCCAGAAGGAATAGAGGCCCCATTGTTGTGAGCAGCTGCCCCAAGAGCCGCATGCAGAATGCAGAGCTGGGATGTTGCTGTGCCCAGAGAGAGCCTCGCATGAAAATGACAGCCACTGGGTTTGTGTCTCTTCCAGCCATTTCTCTATACACAGGAATAGTGGGACTGTGCTCTTGTTGTCTCTGTTCTGGACACCTCAGTGGTGTGGTTTGAGTCCCTCCATTTGGCAGAGCAATCCAGAGGTCTGAAAAAGTAATCCAGCCAGCAGAAAATAATTAAGGACCTTCATGAAATTCAGTGTGTGCTTAAGTGCTGAGCTGGGTCTTTCATTGCTGCTATGGTCAGATCTCCTCAGCATTATGTAGGTAAGCAGTATCAGACACATTTTTTTTTCCACAAAGAAAAGCAGTGAGAGCATCACACTTCACATGCCTGTCACTCCTTACCTTAATATCTGGTGTTTATGTGTTGTTACACCAGATATAAGCAAGGTCCTCACTTTTTCTGGACTGCTTGGAAACAGGGTGTATAGGAACACACTTCTTCAAATGATCCACTGTGCAATGCCTCTGTGTTGGTATCTACCAGGAACAGCATCTTGTAGGCTGCCACATGGGATGTGCATTTCTGAACCATGGAAGTGAGAGCTTCAGGGAGTTGCAGCCAGGAGGAAACAAAACCCTCCTGAGCCAATTGTGGTAGACCCTCAAATGATATTGCCATGTCCTGGGAAATGCCCAAACATTTTCTGGGCATCTCAGCCACCGTGTCATGAAGCAAGAATAGGAATACAGCAGAAAATACAGGTTTAACCCATGGTATGAGCTATGAAACCACTCTGAACTCATGTTGGTTTTGCTGTTAGTACCTTTTAGAAATCCTGCTTCATCTTTCAAGTTGACATATCAGGGTTTTCCTGTGCTAAATGTGCAAAGCTGGCTATGACAGGAAGCAGAATAAGCTCTGCTTGCAAAGAGCCTTTTCTCTCTGTTGACAAACTTTAAATGCCCTTCAAAATTTGGGTCTCTTGAAGCTGGGGCATCTTCCTGATTTCTTTTAGGTGTCTTATTATTGTGTGAGATGGACTCTGCAGGGTAAGCAATCCTTTTAATGAGAATAGGCTGTTTCCCCCCCATACTGGAAGCTGTTTATTAGGATATGGCCACAAAGTAACATTATTGTAGAGCTGCAGCAATAGGATAGAGTTGGCTGGAACTCAGAGCTTCAGTGAAAACTTTCAGATTGATTTCAGATTTTGTTTGACAACAGAATAGGAGATTTTGACTGAAATGTTTTCGAAAATAGCAAAACCCCCACCCACTCAGAGACCTGAATATGAAACCTCAAATTGTGATGGGGAGAAAAAAAAGCGATGACATTTTCCTTCCAGATTTGGATCAGACCCAACAATAACCTTCACTTTTTATAGGACCCAAATAGTCATGATAGGAATTAAACTGCATATAGATCAAAAATAGAAAATACAAGAGACTAATAAAAGTATCAAATACACACAAGGCAGAAAGTTGAAAAGAGCAGAGAAGAAAATTGGATAAAGGAGGAAAGTACAGCTTATATGTGGAAAAATGAGACCAGAGTAGAGATGGAACCACAGATGTGAGTGGTCATGGGGCAGGGCAGAAATGCTCCCACCCCAGCCATGGAGAATGCAGTCATGGAACAAGGCAAGGAGTACAAAGCATGGATTCTGGAGCAAGTCCAGGGGAGGGAGACCAAGCTGGTCAGAGGGATAGAGCAGCTCTGCTGTAAGGAGAGGATGAGGGAATTGGGATCGTTCAGCCTGGACAAGAGAAGGCTTTGGGGTGACCTCATTATGGCTTTCCAGTTCCTGAAGGGAGCCCACAGGAAAGATGGAGAGAGACTCTTGACAAGGGCCTGCAGTGACAGGACAAGGGGGAATGGCTTCCCACTGATAGTGAATGGGTTTAGATTGGGTATATGGAAAAAAATTGTTCCCTGTGAAGGTGCTGAGGCCCTGGCACAGGTTTTCCAGAGGAGCTGTGGCTGCCCCATCCCTGGCAGTGTCCAAGGCCAGGCTGGATTGGGACTCTGAGCAACCTGGGATAGTGGCATGTGTCTCTGCCCATGGCAGGGGTGTTGGAATGAGGTGGTCTTTAAGATCCCTTCCAAAATATGATTATGTGATTCTACTATTCTATGATTCCATGATTTTGTCACTTTGCACTCTTTATGCACCAGGCCTGAGGCCTTGGGAGGTGCTAACTGGGAGAAGAAACCATCCATTGGAGAGGCAGGAGATGTTTTGGGAGAAACCAGCAATACCTTTGACCAAAGGAGTCGATTGGGACCAACAAGCCAGAGGTTTTCTGGCTTCCATTGGTGTCACTGACTCTTGCTTCTCTGACTGCAAAATGGAAACAACAGCTATCATCCCCCTCTTGTTTATCTACTGAACCCCTTTGGAAGCGGTTCACGGTTTGCCCTGGGTTTTGCTCCATGTCTCTCCATGCTCTGTGCTGGGGATCCTGGGGTCACTGCCACAAGACAAAACAGCGGGAAAAACAATAACTGTGCCGTCCTGGCACAGGAGGGGGAACAATTGTTTTTGCAGCCTGCGCAGCCCACAACTCTTGGTACAAATGACAGATATAATCAGGCCTTGGGGTTTTCCTTACATTTATATGTCTGGGGAAGGGTGTCAGCCACTGTTCTCAGTCACTCTGGCAAATTGAAGCTAAAGATTCAGGCAGGTGGGGGAGAGAGAGAGAGAAATGCATTGAATTGCCATCGAAAGAAACATGCATAATTTCTAGAAATGCTTTGTGTCAGTTTCAAAGATCTGACTGGGATTGCTTATTCTCTGCCAACACGTTTCCTTTGCAAAAGGCACAACTGGTGTACTTTGGGGTTTTTTTAGCCTCCAGCAGCAGTCAGTACCTATGTTTTCTTCGACTGACATACCTGTAAGTTCAATCAGCTGAAATGCTTTATATACAGCAAGGGATGGGCAAGTTCACATGGCACTCTAAGAGGACCTTGAGACAAACTGTAGTCTTACTGATGTAACTGGAGGTTCTGTTTCAAATCTCTGCTGATCTGAGAAGGATGGAGCAGAAAAAAATGACATACTTAACCCTTCTGGTAGAAAACAGTACAGGAAGCAGATAAAATAATGTAACATTCCTCTAAAGTCCCATTGCAGAGTTGTGGTTAATCGTGATTAAAGTTCTTATCCTCCCACTGCCTTTACAAGAGTATAAAAATGGTACCTCTGAAGTTTTGCTGGAGTTGGACTTATCAAAAAACAAACAAATAAACCCCTGCAATAGTAAAGCACTGTTACTTAATAGAGCTTGAAATACTAACCAGCTTTTAGTGTAAAAGTACCAACTTTAAATCCACTTTTTTTTTTTTTTTTTTGCCATGGTTAAGTCTAAGATTTAACCTCAATCAATGATTTCTTTTTTCTGCCTAACCCTTTATGTGTTTATGGCACACTGCTTGTGGTGACAATCATACTTTCAGTAGCAATATCTCTGCTTCAAAGCCAGGTCTGTCATCTCTTTTCACTGAACTCAGCAGTTTCCTGAGCAAAATTCTGTGGATTAAAAAAAAGTAAAATAAGAAACTATTTTAAAAACAGCCCAAACCCAAACATCTTTCTGAAATTATTTAAATTTTTAAAAAGAATGTATCTTTCTTGTTTTAGTCTGCCATTATATCCACCAATGTCATCACTGCATGGCTTCCACTGAACCAGACAGACCACAAAGCCTAAAGCCTTTATCCACTTTCTCTTTGGTGAACACTCAGTGCCTTGTTTTGGAATTTTGTTTAATTTCTTTCATTGAGGGAAGTGCTGGCACCATCTGCTGGGACTTTTGTCACTGCAACCACTAAAGACAGAATCAGAGAATCACAGAATGGTGTGGGTTGGAAGGGACCTTAACAGATCATCTCATTCCAACCCCCCTGGGCAATTCCCAATCAAGCTTTGCTTTCTGGTTGATTTTGTTAGTTTTTCAAATGTTGGTTTGGCAGATTTTAAAACATCGAAAAAACTTGATATCAGTTGATGTAATTTGGCACTAATAATTTAAAACAGATGCCAGACCTACCTGCATGATGCATTCTGAATAGGGCTGTTGGGGGAAATAGTGGCATCACCTGCCAGTTCTTAAGAGAAAAGTCTGACATTCAATTTTTAGGCCCATTTCTTCAGTTCAGTCTGAGACACTGCTGACTGCTTCATCCAGCCTCATCCCCAATGGACTGTGGAGCACATTGTCCTGAGGAATCCGAGGGCTCTGGGCAGATGGAGCGGTGATGTCATCTGACTTTTCCATTTGTACTTCCTATGAACATTTGCCTTATTCTTACATGCCAGCTCTTTCTCCGCATGTTTTAAACTAGAAACATTTTTTTTTCTGGGTGTAGAGAAGGAATCACTTCTTTTTGATTTCAGACAAGATCTGGCAAGTGAGCTCTTGTTGCTAGTCAAAGAAAAAGCCTTAAAAAAATTAACACAGAATCTGTGTTTAGCAAAGTGATTTGCATAAGCTGTACACTTGGTTCTTAGAGTTGGAACAGTTCTAACCTATGACAAATTCCTCTGTCTGGGCTGTCTTCCAAAATCATTTTCATCTACCCTGGCAAAAGAACTGAAGTCTGCGTTCTGCACTAATTAAAGGCCTTCAGGAGAAGGGCCCCAGTTGAAATGCTGACACACTTTATACATGCTTTATTTGTGAAAGGGGATACTGAGCCCATTTGATGGCACCTCCTGCTCTGTCAGGCCGTGCAAAATTTTAAGTGGGGAAACAAAATGGGCATAGTTATGTCTTGTTAAGGTTCTGAGTTACTAAAACACTGCAGTTTTCTCCATTAAAAAGCATGATATGGAGATTTTTTGGTCTTTGAATAACACTAATAAGCAGTAACAAGGCTAAACCCCATGGCAGTTCCTTAGTGAATATGAACTGACACTCCCAATTTTTATAAAGTACTATGGCTTAATGGAGCTGAGTCTCTGTCTCCCTAAATATCTTCATTTTGGAAATAGCAGAATATACACCCAACATCCTTTTTACATAAAACTGGGAACAGCTGAAATGGGAAGGCAGGGAGAACAGCTGTCCCAATAACTCTGGAATTCTTCCAGCAAGACTACCACTCCAGTAGGGATGCTTTCCATTCTAGATCCATGACAGGCTTCTCAGCTTTTTAATATTCCCAATGTATTCAATGGAAATCAGAGTCCTTGACTGAAGAAGGCACCCAGAAAGTCTTTTTTTCTGAAGTTGTTGTCCTGAGTATTCACCACCTGCTTTGGAACACACGTGCTTGGGCTGAAGAGAGATTTTAACTACTCTGGATGTTAACTGCTTTATCCAAATGCCCAGCAGGAGGCAAGGAAAGAAACTCCTCCTCTGTGGGAAGTCTCACCTAGTAGGAAGTGTGCTCTGAAAACATGGATGAGACTCAACTCTGCAGCTGAACTACACGGAGAGCTCCTGCAGAGACTAACAGAGCTTAACCAGGGTTCAATGCACTCACCCTGGCCAGGGAGAGGAGGAAGTACATCTATCCAGCAGCAGATGTTCGGATGCTTAGTGACCTGTGGGAAAACACTTGGGAGAGGCAAGGGCACTTAGGCAGCTGCATGGTGTTTGTGGAATTTAAGGAATCCCAGCCCATGTCCTAGGCTCTTCTCCTTGCTCATTTGCAATGAGTGCAGAAAAGAAAAAAAAGGAGGAGCAGGAGGATTTCTTCCTCAGATATTTTTTCAGCATTCCTCAGGCTTCACCCTGCATGTCTGCTGCAGCCTTCACTAAAGGATTTTATTGTAAAGCAGCAATGCAGTGATTCTATAGCCACTGAGACATATTCAGGGTTTTTGCTAACAAATAAACTCGCAAACATAATAAACATTCTTTATGAATCCTCATCCTTTCCTTAGGAGGATGAATTTCTAGCCTGTTTTCTATGAATCTTAAATGCAAAGTTTCCACAAGTGCAAATGCTCCAGTTTATTCTGCCTTCTTGGGCACAGGGGACAATCCCGTCTTATTTTTGTCCCTAAAAGTATTGACTGTATTAGACACTGGGCACGTGCTTTCGAAAGAAAAGCACCATGAATGCTTGCATGTCCCTGTATTATCGGCCACGTGCTCCATCCCTGGGAGACAAACGGGCCACTGAAATGCGGCTGGCCTGGACGTCCCACATACCAAGCAGATGCAAGCAGAATGCCATAGGGAAATAAGAAACACATTGTATGTGATTTAAAAGGCTTAACAGCTATGGAATATCCCTCTGAAAGCCTAATGAACATCTCCAGCGCACAGACAATCAAAGTACAAAACGCGCCCTGCATCAGGATATAAAACCACGGAACTACAGATAATCTCGTAAGAGACCCACAAAATAAATCTACTGACAGCAGCACCTATAAATCATGCAGCTCCAGCACTTGGCTTGTCAAAATGTCTCCAAGCTCAGGATTTTCTGTGGAAAAGAGGCTGTCCACACAGATTCTTTCTTAATTTTATACCTTCTGTTTGCCTCTCGAGTGAGCTTGTGTCCTGGGTTTGGGGTTTGTTTTGCTTTCTTTCTCTCCTAATATGTCCCAGACTGACAAAGTTAAGGATTAGAAATTCAAATTTTTACCACAAGGCTGGAAAAAAAAATATGTATATACAAACACTTGTTCAAGTGACTGAAAATACAGGCTTTTTTTTTTTTCACCTGGTGACTGTTGGAGTGATTGGATCAATGTTTAGATATAGTGGGGAGAATATCTAGGACAAAGGAAGGGGGAAAGGGGTAAATCTCTCAGGATTACTCTTCTGGGGGTACTTTTTTTGCATAGACCTCCCTACTTAGGACACCTGTGAGCTCTTGGAAGTAACATTTGCAGAGTTTCTACCAAAAGCTAAACTGGCAAAGGAGACAGCAGTTAACAAGATAATTTCATCCCTCATTCTCAAAGGGAAACAGCTCTGAAACAATTCCTTCTAGAAATGTGTTAAATCCCAAGTGGAGGAATAGCTGGTGTTAAACCTGTATTGTGAGGTGAGAAACAGCATTAAGCAGGTCAGGCTCAGTGGGTTTCTCTCCACAAGACTAATTGTAACAAGAGCTTAGACTGTCTACTCTGCAATTTGAACCCAGTGTATGTAAACAGCCTTGGTTGTGTTATTCCTGCTTATCCCTGTGTCCCATGCCTTGCACAGAGGAGCTCTGACACACCTTAAGGAGCAGAAACTATTCCAATTCTGCTCATCCATAGACTGCTGAATGCTTGTAAGACTTTGGAGCATGCACAGCATAACATTTTTGTATGCAAATTCTGGAGGATGTCTCAACTCTGGGGACAAAACTCTGGGAAAACAACACCATAAAAACAGCACAAAACCACCAACATTTCCCAGGTTGGTCCTGCATGGACAGATGATCAAGGCTGCCAGGAACAAATGATGCACTTTCACACACAAAAGAGGAAGAATGGTGACAGACAGGGACTAGGCTGAGACTCAGGAAACCAGGCTGAGAGATTTCAGCACTAACTCCTGCTCCACCACTGAACTGCTGCAGAACCTGGGAAACTCAATTTGCTTCTGTTTTCTTGCCCATTCATAGTATAAACTCCTGAGGGTGGTGACTGTCCCTTGCTGTACATTTAAACTGCACAACTGGAGCTCAGTTCAGGCCTGTTGCTGCTACTGCAGTTCAAATAATAACATGTAAATAACTTAGACAAACCAACCAAATCAGCTGGTGGAAGAGTGCAGATGGGCATGAAAAGAGATATGGGTGAAAGAATGTGAAGGAGCAGAAAACAGGGGGAAAGAACGGCCAGAAATGAAAAATTAAAAAGTGAGAAAAGGGAGTTAACAAATAGCAGAAGAGCACAGACAGAACATAGTCATTCCAAAATCAGCTGATGCCTGCTCTTTCCCACTGTCCAGAAGGAGATATGAAAGTGGTTTAAACACAGAAGTGAGCATCCTGCCCTTCACCAGCCCTCTGCTAATCCCAGTTCCCCATTCATGAACTCCTTCAGTAATCTGAACCTGTAAAACAATTGGTTTAAGGCAGTGGAACCTCTCCTTAAGGACCCAGCACAACCATATCCCCAGCACACCACTCTGCCAGCATTCATTAGTCCTCCAGGGGTCATCTTTTACCTGTGCTAATATAATACTGCTAAAACCTTCTGGCTGTCTGGGGCCTGGCTGTCTTCAGCAACACACCAGTGTGAAATATTTATGGATTAAAATAAAATTAAAATGCAATTTTCAGGCATTTTGAGAGGAAATCTTTAGCTCTACTTGTGGCTAACTGATAGACTCTAGAAGGTTGCAAGTAACAGTTGACAGGCTCAGAATACTGTGATAGAAGGTGAAGTCCATGGAGAGGCCCAAGCTAATGCATTTTCAAGTCAATGGAAAGATTTCTCTGTCTCTCTGAGTGTTGAATTGGTCTGTGAGGGACTGGATGAGATCCAGTTGAGGCCCACAGTTACCAGAAGTTGCTACCAACCAATGACTACTCAGAGGGTCACATTAAGCAAAAAAGATGGTTGCAGTAACATGTTTAGTGACCAATGGCGGCAGACACAAAATATTTTTCATTCTTCACAGTGGTCTGAGGTCCAGGGAGGAAGAGGCATGAAGGCAATAATAATGAATTTATCAGTCCACACGTGCTCCCACTGAGGGGTCTGGAGGAACACTGAGATGTAAACCCCATTCTATTTCCCAAAAGATCCAGGGAGCTGCAGGCTGGAGTCGCTGTGCTGATCAGGCTGACTCCCTTTACCAGCAGTGAACTGCTGCTTTAAAATAAAAATCCAAGAATGGACCTATAACTACTACACTGCCAAACATAACTGAGATTTCTTAGAATCTGCTCTCACTGAGAGTTTTGTGTAAAATATTTCCCAAGATGTCTTTGTGTGGCTATTAGTTATTGCAGTTGATGTGCTGTGAAAGATTTTAAATGACAAGTCAGAGTGTTTCCTTGAGAACTTTCTGTTATGGACAGCTCTTAAGTTAAACCAGGAAAACAGAACAACAACAACAAAAAGCAATAATGAGGCTGTAAAAGAATGGGAAATATTCCTCGTTTCCACCCTCACTGATAATTAGTCAGAAACACAGACTTTAGGTTCAGCCTGAAGGAAGACACTGGAATAAAAACTGCTTAAGACAAAGGATCAAAGTGATTCTTCAGCCATTTTAAATCTTTCATGAGAAAGCTAAACTAAATACTGCAATACATTTTCAGAATAAATTGTCTAGAGAAATAATGGAATTTTTAATTTTAGAGAATTCTCAGCAAAGACCAGGCTAATGCTTGCTAGGAACAATTTAGGTGGTGCTGATGCTATGGCGGAGCAGGGGAATAGACCTCTTCAGGTCTCCTGTAACTCTATCTTCTTGGATTCTGTGCCTACAAACAGGAGTGTTTGCCAAGAACATGCTAAACTTGGGAAGGTGTGCAGTAATGTTTTAAATACATTAATATACAAACTAAAGTTTAAGGAAATACACATATGAGATGAAGAACTGCAAATGAAAGATGACAGAGAAATAACACACAGGCATTTGAAATGTGGGCCGAAAATAAAACAGGATTCAGCCTGGAAAATCCATGCTAACATACTTGGGGAAATATAATCCTAAATAATATCCTCAGTGGGAAAGCAAAACCTGGAAATCATTTATTTTACAAAGGAATCTTTGGGCTGATTGAGGACAGTGAATCAGATAGATGCGTTTTAAGCACAACTGTAACAGCTGGAGCTCAGCTGGAACTTCAAATTCAGATTTGCTGCTGCTGCAACCTGAGGCACACAAATAAATCCCCCAGCACTCACAGTAAGAGTCTACCAGCTGATTTATAGTTTGATTGAAAATGTGAGTCTCTGAAGCTTCAGCTGGAGACCATCAGCTGTGCCTGGAAATAGGGCCTGATGACAATCAGGCTGGACACTGTTTCCAGCAGAGCAAGGAAGCAGGCACCCTCCCACCCCTCCCCAGTTTACATGTAGTAAGGCAGTTTGAGGAAGATCTTGACTCCCTGACATTAGTAAAGATTAAATTTCCTCTTGCTGGCTTCTAGGGACAAAGAATTGTACCCATACTGGATATTCAAAATTTTTGAGAGTAGTTGGAAGAAAATACTAGGCAAGTAAGTGGAAAAGAATTCAAATGATGAGGTAAATTACAGAAAGCAGAATGAAGTACTGGCAAAGAAACCCCACCACATACACAGATATTGACAATAACTCTTGCAAATTATTAGACATAGTATCTTTTACCTGTCTTGGCTACTAATTCTGTTCCCTACCTTTCTGTTCACAAAGAAATGCAAATCCATTGAGGAAAATTCCTTCACCATCTGATAAGAGCAATCAATTCCAAGGCCCTTGCAAGGGATCTTAAAATGTGGTTAGACAGAGATGACAGAAATCCTACACCTCACCTGCTATATGGGTGGCAGCACTTTTTACCCAGTTACAGAGAAAAACATCAGTCTAATTTCAGAGACTTATTTCAACAGACTCCAGGAGCAGTAATTTTGGTGTCAATGTTTTCTTTAACACAGTTTTCCATTCTGTCAGTGGCACACTCAGCAGCTCCTGCCATAAGCAGAAGTCCAAGCAGCTGATGGCAGCAAAGTCTGTGTTTGCTGCGTGGGGGATCTCTGGACTCCCACAGTGAATGTGCACATTTTAGTGCAGGAGTTCAATGTCCATTACCAGATATTAAAATAAGCTTGGTTCCCTCTGTCTCCAATACTCACTTTGTGGCTGTTGTGTTCTTTCCTAACCATTCCAGCTGGATGTTCCCGTGGACTCCTGACTGCTCTTACCTCTCCACATGGCAGGAAACAGAAGGTGATGTTTCCAAAGGAACTGACGTACAACCTTGGAAGTCTGTCTCCTGGTTCTATTGAGATGATAGCTATGGAGTAAACCAATCCTTCCCCTTCTTCCTCCTCTTGATACTGTTTATCCAAACAGAGCTTTAACTATATCTCCCTGTTTTAACTACATCATGAACTGAAATGAAGGCACTTGCTATACTGTGGCAAATGAAGGTGATCTGTGTGATCTTCCAATGCAGAGTGTTTTTCTCCATTAAATTTTTCCTGTTCCTGAGATGAATTTCATTGTCTGATATTTTTTTTTTTATTGCTACTCCTGTATCTTACAAACCCTTATTGAAAGGGTTTGATGTTGGGCTTCCCTAGATAAAGCACAGAGAATCTGTGTTGGACAAAATCACTGAATTCATTGTGCGTGATCCTCTCTGAAGACCGTCGGTGGTGGCAAATGCAGCACAACTGCTGGCACAAGCCATGGCAGCTTCCTGCTCCTGCTGAGAAATACAGGATTGGCAAAATCTGCCCATGAAGGGAGCCGAGCCATCTAGGAGGATACAGCCCAGGCTTCTCAAGTCTCCTGTTCCCTCTCTGTGGTCTCAGGTCTGTCACAAAGCCCTTTAGGTTTCAGAGGGTCAGTTTGTTCTCTGAACTCAACAGAGTCATAGTATCACAGAATGGATGGAAATTTTTCGGTTGGAAAAAATCATCTTGTGCCATGGGCAGGGACACCTTCTAGTATCCAGCTTTCTCAGAGCCCCATCCAGCCTGGCCTTGGACACTTCCAGGAAGGAGGCAGCCACAGCTTCTCTGGGAAACCTGTGCCAGGGTCTCACCAGTATGATCAGAAGAATGGAGCACCTCTGCTACAAGGAAAGGCTGGGATAATTGGGATTATTCAGCCTGGAGAGGAGAAGGCTTTGAGGTGACCTCATTGTGGCCTTCCAGTGCCTGAAAAGAGCCCACAGGAAATATGGAGAGAGACTCTTGGCAAGGGCATGGAGTGACAGGACAAGGGGGAATGGCTTCACACTGACAGAGAGGAGATTTAGATTGGGTATGAGGAAAAGATTCTTCCCTGTGAGGGTGGAGAGTCATTCCAGATTGAGTGCTAGTGGAAGCATGCTCAAACTGGGGCAAATACACATTCAATAGGCTGTAAGGAACAGAAAGGTGAGCTCTCAATTCACTGGCCTTCCTTGTAACCTTAATGTTTGTCTCCTGGCTGTGCAAATGTTCATAAAACAACACAGATGACTGGCCAGGATTAGCTACAAAGTACACAGATATAAATTTTGATGAAGGGGAACAATTACTTACTGGTATTTTCTTTACCTCTGTTATTTTACTTATGCTTTCTAGTACATTTCTAAATAAATGCCCGTCTTGCTTTAAAATTTAAAGATCTCTTGCACAAGCAGAGAGCATTTTATATGTCTATTCATATGAAGTCTTGTAGTCTGTAGTTATGTTTCTTCATTCAAAAAAATCACATCCTGTAGACCTCTATCATGTCTTCTAAATTAATTGTTTCAGTATTTCTGGTAAAGTAGTTTCTTGCACTAGATTTACTGTTCAAGGAGTGATCTTTTTGATTTTATGAGTCTATGAGTTGGGTACTTGGAACACATAGCAAATCAGCAACAAGGGTAAAAGTGTTTATGAGCAACTCATAATATTTATAGTGTAAATATTTCTTTGTTACATGGCACTGCTCTTAGAATGTTTCAGAAACATTTCTGAATGTAAACATCTTAATGTAATAAATGTTAAAAGCAAATATGTTTGTTACCTTTAAAATTAACCCAGTGAATTTTTGGGGATACACCATATAAATTAAATATAAATATGAAATAATTGTGCTGAGCTAATTGAATAATAATATAAAATAATTGTGCTGAGCTAAAATGATGGATTTTTCTTTATTCATGTTAGTTAGGGTGGATATTAGGAAAAGGGCACTGGAACAGGCTTCCCAGAGAAATGGTCACAGCCACAAGGCCAGGAGAGCTCAAGGAGTGTTTGGACAACACTCTCAGGCACAGAGTGGGGTTGTTGGAGTGTCTGTGCATGGCCAGGTGTTGGACTCAATGGTCCTGACAGGTCTCTTCCACTCTAAGATTCTTCACAGGATTATTCAGATAACCCAGTATGTTTCCTAGTGGGTTTTTGCCAGTATTTTGGTTTGTTTCATCAGCAACTGATTTCCAGACCTTCTACTTTGCAAAGGAAAAAACCTCTTCTATTTTTATTAACTTCCACATTAGCATTAATGCAGCACTGGACATGTCATTTTTGGGCTTCTGCCTTGCAGGTTCTGATTTACATGAATCTGGTTCTTCAGCTATTTTTTTGGTGGATATTGACATCTGTTGAAAAATGTTTGAAAAGTGCTATCATGGGACCCCTGATAAGACAACCCAAAGGCAGTGGGACCTGCTTTGCCAGCATTGCCACTTTCTATTACTTCCTTGCTGGTATTCTTCTGCTAGATTAGTTGACAATCTATGGGCAATAATGCAGTCACAATTAAGCCCACTAATTTAGTAACAATATGGCTACATCCCAAATTTCTGAACTCCAGGGCATGTTCTTTGGTGATCTTTTTTCAGTTCCCTTCTTGCTTGTGATTTTGAATACTGGATGCATTGCTGTTGATGTTCAAACCCTTGATTAATAATGTAGTTGCCACTGCATCTGCACAGCTCATTTTTTTTCTTTTGGCAACATTCCAGTCCTTATTGCTGTGGACCTCAGTTCTTAGCCTTTGCATCAGTTCTTGAACCTGTTTTCACAGAGACATCTGTTAGGTGTTATCTCCTTCAGGTTTTTGCTCCATCAATGAAATTGATTCATCATTGCTTGTACAGTTTCCACAGCCTTACAATTGCCCGGGGGGAATGGAGTTTGCTTTGCTGAAGAAACAAAATCTGAATTACTCGAGAGCTTGTCTGCTATGTCACATAAGCTTTTTGTACAGGAGTCTGCAAAGTCTGAAAACACAGCCCTAGTAATGAGTTTTCAGCACAATACAAACTTTAATTGAGTCTTTCCTGACCTCATGGTCTTCCATGAGACCACTGTGAGTGAAACCTCATTATTTGCATAAATTAGTATCTCTTTGCTTAAACTATCTGCAAAGTTTGTCTTGGCCAAAACATATTTGTGATGGCATTTTTCCTTCTCTTGTTGTCCTACCCTTCTTTTGTAGAAAAGCTCCATTTCTATTGACAGATTGGCTTATTACTTTATAAAAACGTCTGTTTGGAAGGTGTAGTCTCTTCATATTTAGTCTCTTTCATATTGACACAAGTAACATTTACTGATGGACTATTTTTATCTTTATTTGTACTCATTCCAAGAGATTTATGACCAGGCTTTCCAAGAACAACAAAACATGGGTCAGGGCCATCTGACTTTTCATTAGTCTCTGTATGTGCCATTGCAATGGCAAGGTTACCGAGTCTGTTGGGATAAAAGGAAACCTCTTCTACCTCTCACTTGCCTTCAAGTAGTGGCCTCATCCTCTGTGCCCTTTGGCTTCTTTGGATTTGGAGTGGTTTCTGTGTTCCAGTGAAAATCTGGTGGCATCCACACTTAATATGTTCACCACAGACACTGAATCCTCCTGGTGATCTGCTGCGTTGTTGGAAACTCTACCCTTCAGCAGATGGTTGTCCTGAATTTCCATCACCCATATGCTTTTCAGTGCTGAATGAACACCTTCCAGGGTGTTTTTGAAAGCAGCTCAATAATTGGAGTGGATCAGATTCCTGAATCAGTCTCAGGAAAAAATAAAATGGAAATGCATAATTATTCCTTATCCACATCTCTGTCTCTTGGCACAAAGGCTCTTTCCATGTTAAGAACATCTGTGTGAGTACCAGGTGAAATTCTGATTGGTCTTGGATCAGTGAGATATTCATCTCAGAGAGATGCTGTCAGTGATAGCAATTAGCCCCACCAGTGGCAGAAATTACTTGAATACGAATATGAATGAAGATTAGCGGTGTTCATCATCATGCCACTAAAGCTCACCTTATTTTTTACTTTTTCCTGATGTTACTTCATAAGTGATGGTTACTGCTACTTGATAGGCTCAATCAAGGAGTAGTATTCCAGGAATCCAGCAGGGAGCAGGAGAGGATCATTTTGCATCCACCAGCTCTTGGTGGAACCCTGATAATGAAGGTCAAAGGAAATGATTCATTTGTTATTGGGTTTGGAATGAAAGGTGCTATTCCAGAGGGGAATATTCACCTGTTTAAATTCTGCTGGATAAAGGAAAAGAGGGAGGAAGCAGTTGGGGAATGAACAGGTGGATTTTTGGTGGATACAGGGGAAGACATGGGAAGGGGCTCTTAGGTAAAATGTACATCATGGGTACCACCAAGAAAAGTCCATTTATCCAAGCTCTGACATCCCAGAGGGGTAACCAGTAACTAGCACATCCATTTCTATATTCCTTGGATGCCCAATGTTTTGGTTGGGAAGAGATAATATTTAGAAATTAACAAATCCAGGGATGTAATTCCTGATAGTAAAGCCCTGGGGACCCAAGTTTTGATATTCTTCCAGCAAATAACCCAACAGAGGGAATCCTGGAGGAGGTGGAAAACACTGTCACTCCGTCGGTGGAATTACTGGGAAATGGAAAGCAGCAGAAGCAGGAAGAGCAGAGCTGGAACCAGACTCCAGCTGGGTAAGGCAGACACTAAGTCCTTTGGAATTAGAACTGGGCATGGGTGAGAAGAACTAATTGCTAAATTTGTACCCCATGGATTCCTGAGCAGGATCCCAGCAGGAAAACTCCATGGGAAGATCCAGACTGGGGACTGTTCCCAGATGGAAAGAGTGAGCCTTGGAATTGTCTGAAGGACAGCACAAGAATTAGATGTCAAATGTGGAGGTGTTATCAGACAATTACTCAGGAGTGTTTAGTTCCCAAGGCAAGTCCATCTCCTGTCTTTTGGAGTTCAGAAATCTGGGAAGACTCCAAGTAATGTAGGGAATTGACTGGCAGATAAAACTGCTGGGGAATAGTAGGGAAAATCATCTTATTAGGGGGACTCGTTTTGTATAGGAATCGTGCAAAAATTGTCCAAAAGGACGGGAATCAAATTGGATTGACATATTCCTTGGAGACCACAATACAGTAGGAAAGCTGAGAGAAGGAAACAAAGCCTAAAAAGGCAAATGAGCCAAATCTGCCAAAACCCTCAAATGGCCACATTCCCTGGCATTGCTGAGGAATTCAGGCAAGCTCCAAGAAAGAGGTAAGCCCATATGGAATCCTTTATGGGAGACTATAGCATCCAGCTATGACCCTTCCTGGGAAAAGCCATGGGATAGGTTATCCCAGTTTCAGAGAATATGTCATTTCCTTGAGAAAAACACTTTGCATAACTTTATTGTTTTAGCCTAACCAGTAACCTGGGATATCCAAGTCCATCCTCCCCACTGGGGAGACTGGGAGCACGTCCAGACATGGAGAATTTCTGTGAGAGCCCCAGAGAAGAAAGAGGGCTCCAGCTTTGCAGGTCTGTGTCATAACCCATCCTGTCAGCCACTCCTGCTTGATCCCAGTGGATTTGTCCTCTTGTATTCAACCTCAGCAGCACTAATTGTTGGGAAAGCAGCCTTTGGTACTTCTTTTCCATAAAACCTTTTCCATCCTGCCCTTCAATCCTGTTGTGCACAGAGGAAAAATTCAACACTTCATTTGTTCCCTTCTCTCCTTCACTTTGCCTCCTCTTTTCCTGCAGGCTTTGGGCTATCTAGTCTTGGATGTGGATTAGGCAGAGTACCTTGGAAGCTCAGGTCAAGGTGGGATTGGAGCAGTGTTAGAACCACCATGGGTTCTCCCAAGGTTTGGTGTGAGGAGATGCATCTTGGGAGGGGCTGGGATTTTGTGCTGTTCTGGCTTCTTTTTTCTTTTTTTCCCTTTTGGGCCACCTCAGAGGAAAAGCTGGAAATCAAACCAACTGAAGGGGATTCCCAAATTCCTTTTCAGACCTTCAGAGG
Organism: Vidua chalybeata; assembly: GCF_026979565.1. Classification (NCBI taxonomy): domain Eukaryota; kingdom Metazoa; phylum Chordata; class Aves; order Passeriformes; family Viduidae; genus Vidua; species Vidua chalybeata. Next base: position 28,685,328 of record NC_071534.1, on the reverse strand, counting down.
AGGCCCAAATCCATATGGAGCTGAGAAAAGAGATATGAGGAGAATGGGAATAACTGAGCCTCAGGACTCTGCAGTTTATTCATTTAATGTGTTTGGAGGTGCAGGAAAAATCAAATCACAAAGAAATTCTGTGTCTGTAACATCAAGTACAACCTCTTTAAAGTCAAGTCCTCAGAGCGGGGTTTTCCCCAGGGTAAATCCAGATGTGACATGGAAAATCCTCAGCAAGGATTTCCAGCCTTGACTATACAGCTTTTGGAAAAGCTTAGTAGCCAAACAATATCAAATTTATATCAGATTTGTATCAAGTGTGGTGTTTATATCTGGGACCACTCAGTTCCCTGGGTTTGAAAGCCCTTCAAGTAGCAAAGTTGAGCCATTTTTGAGAATTCCAAGTGTTGTGTCTCTAAGATTCTTAATACAATATTTAAATAATTAATATTTAATTGAGACAATGTAAAGTGGATTTGTTAGAGTGGCAGAAATGTTTTTTCACCTGGAACTGTGTTGGGATAATCAACATTCCTTATGTCAGAATTAATTGGTTCTCCTTCTTTTCTTTCTAAATTGTGGATAATTGGGGAGAATATTTGGGATAAAGAAATGAAATGCATGAGGGAACCTTCATGTTCCCAAGGGAATGCTTCAGGGATGTACAGCTTCCGAACTGCACAAGTAAGGCTCCCACAGAAACCTTCCAAAGCTGGAAAGGACAGGGAAGAAAATTCCAAGAGTGGTATGGGAAGTGCTTTCTCCCAGGTCTGGACACTGCTGAGGTTGGAATGACTTAAAACAATTCCTTGTCCCTTTCTTGTTCCCAGCCCAGGACTAGAGTTCCCTAGTGTTCCCTGAGTGGCTGCAGCTCCCTGGATGTGGAGGGAGGAGGTCTCTGCTGGAGAGTGGGAGAAATGTCCCTGCTGGTTGCTGGGTCCTCGGTGGGCAGAGAACTCTGATCTTGGCAAGATGGGTTTGTGAGTATTGAATCAATCCTACCTCCTTTTTAATCAGTTGTTTTAATTAGTCAGCAGCAGGGACCAGTTCTAGCCAGCTTTAGTCAAGTTTCTTTTTCACAGATTTCTTGTTGTTTTGATCATGAAATCACCAAAACTCTGAAAAGCTTCAATGAACAAATCCTGAGGGAATTTGGGATTGAATATCTGGGATCTTATGGGCCTTCAAGGCCATATTGGGTTTACCTACTGATTTTGGTTTGAAACTCCAAGTTAACAATAATAAAAATATGAATCAGTTCTCATGAAATTCAGCTTTACAAAACTTTATTTAGGAACGAAAAAGATGGGAATTCCTTTAGCAGAAAAGCACCTGTGAAGCAAAGCAGACTTAAAATGCCTGTAAGAAGATTACAGAAAATCATCATGTATACATAGATCTATATATACATACACACACACACATATAGATAAAGTAGATATTTTATAGTAAACTGTCAGGAATGGGTTTTTGATTTTTTTTTAACTAAAGTATTCTATTTAGTATTCTATAAAGAATACTAAAGTATTCTATAATTATGCATGTGATTTTTAACATTTAATAGAGAAGACTAAATCTATTGCTAGTTTTAGAGTACTGCATTGAAAGTCTATGTGCTTTCTCCTCTTCCTTTCCCTGTTCCAGGAGAGTTCTTAGGAAACTTCTGTTATCTGTAAGAAGTTTGTAACATCAGAACTGCTGATTTCAGTGCCTTTATCTGAACTTGATATATTTTCTGTATTATTGTTTAGATGCATTGTTTTAGACAGAACTGGGGGGCTGGAAGAGAAAATTTAAGGAAAAAGTTGTGGAGAAGGGGCAGAGAAATAATCTAGAGAGCCTAATTTAGGATTGAAAGCCATCAGTCTGCTGGTTCAGTCTCCTGGCAGGAAATGGTGAAGGAGATAGGTCGGTGTCGAATGCGCGTGTTCTGTGGGTTTGTCCCAGCCAGACGAGGGTGTGGGGGACACTCTGCACCCCAGCCAGGGCAGGGAGGGCTGAGAGGGACGGGGGAGGGGGGGGGGTGGGTCTCTCCAGCCTGCTGGGAGCGGTGTCACACGAGGCAAGTGCCTGCAAAGGTGCGTTGTCCTTATGGAGATGGGTCCATGGTGTGAGTTTGCCATGTACCTGAGACCCCTGGTGCGGGTCTGTGTCTTGTTTTGTAAAGGGTGAGTGTTGCACAGAACATTCTAAATTATAATTTGGGATGTTGTGTGCTGTGGGCTTTGGGGCACGCTTTTTTTGTTTCAAATGGTTCCCACTGGAAAGTTTCGTGTATGGGTGGCTCTGATCTGCTGGGTGTTGTGCTGCTTGTCCCACTGCAAGCTCTGAGCAAAGGAAGGATGTGGCAGCTCTCTTACTGAGTTGGCATCCTTGGCCTCAGCAGTCATGGAAGCAGCAGGCAGGTTTCTTGCCTGCTGAACCACTTCTTGTGGTTCTTCTTGTGTTAAGGCTGACATCCAGTGCTAAAGAAAATTCCTCTCTTTTCATATGACAGCAGCACTGACAGGAGAGGGAAGGACTGGGGCAGACTACTAAAAAACTCAGAATTTCAGGTGTGACATGAAAGAAATCTCAGAGTGCAAAAACGGAAATATGTGGCCAAATTGCCTCTGGAGGTAGTGTTGCTGTCTGTCCTCCTGCAATTGTGTCTTCTGAAAACTCAACACTTTTATTCATTGTGCTGTACAAAACACTTCTCATAATTCCAGGAAACAGATGATACTAAATCTTGAAGGAATTTGGATGTGTCAAAACAAGCTATTTTTTCTTCTCCAGTGTGAGGTGCTTGATGTTAGAAAATACTAAAAAACAATAAAATGGTTATAGTTGAGTTGGTCTCTCTTTATTTATTACCCCCCTTTTTTTTTTTTTTTTTTTTTTTAAACAGAGGAGTAAATGGGAAGGTTACAGGAACTAAAGCTGGATGTAATAAATCCCTAAACCTTAATAACAAAAGGAGCTTGTTTAATGGAGAAGTTAACAGTCCTGTGAGGGGATTGTTTTTTTAATTCAGAGAAAGTACAGACTGCAGAACCATGAAATGCCACCTGAAGGAGCCTAAGTCAAATTTGACTTTTTGTAATTTCCTCACGTTGTTGTTCCTATTTTTAACCTCAAGGGCTGACACTGTCATCCTTCTCCACCCTCTTGGCCTTCCCAGCAGAGCACTGGGTGGATCCTTCTATCTCTGCTGGAGGTGCAGCTTCACAGCCCAGGGGAGGAGTCACTGCTGGGGCAGGGGAGACAAAAGCTGCCGTCTGTGAACTGGGAGAGATTGGCCCGATTTAAACAACTGAACGCAGCGAAGTCACAAAATAATTCTGCTGCTCCCCAAGCTCCTGCCAGGATTGTGGACACAGGTAGATAATAAGGGAAAGTGACTCAGTTGAGCCATTTTGTTCTGAAATTGTGTTTGTTAGGGAGAGAAGGTAAGGATGAGAAATCTTGGGCTGAATGGATTTTTTTTTCCCTGAAACACCAAAAGCAATATTGGGAAACTTACTGATTCCATTGGTAATGGCTGTATACTCCTGCATTTATCCTATTAGTTTTCCTTTCAAATATCAGAAATTCAGAGACTCTTCAAATGGAATTGTCTCCCGTCCATGGTATTTCCTTGGTTGTTTTTCAAAGCAAAAATGGTTGGTCAGTAATAGTTATGAAATACATTTGTTCATGACCAATGAAAATACGTAAGATAGGCAAGGAACACAGCCAGGAGAAGGTGATGCATTAATTCTTGAGTGGAGATCAACCTGTTGTCCATTCTGGGGAAGCTTCTCTGGACCTTCAGAGCACAGGGACTGAGTTTGGCTTGATTGGAACCAAGGCAGTCCAAGCTTTCCCTGCCTGCTCAGGTGGGGTGGCCACCAGCCTGTGACACTGGAGCTGGGGAGGAACTTCAACCCTTCTGAGGGCTGACCCCCTTTATTATTCCAGCAGAGCCCTTTTGGGGGGATGTACACATGTAAATTGTTAAAGCAACATGCTGCTGTCCAGGGCAGTTGGACTCGTTTTGAATCACCCTTCTTAAGGGGTGAGGAAGAAAGGCTGGGGAGGAGCTGGGATCTGGGCGGCTGCCTCCAAAAAGTCTGAATGGCAAAGGATGTGTCGCAGACCCAACCTGCCACCGCCTCAAACTTGTGCTGCCCTGACAGTCCCAAACAGTCCCAAGCGCACCCTGCAAGCTGACATCAGGAACCTGGGGTGGTGAGTTTTGTTTCACAGGGAAAAGGGCTGTTGTTTTTGTTCAGGGGCTCTGATGTCATTTGGGGCACCCCAATGTCCCTGGGAGAGCCATGATGCTGTGAAGGAGCAGGTGAGTGGGGAATCTGCTGGGTGCCCTCGCCCCAAGGGACCCAAAACTGCCAGAAAATTCACAGGGAGCGGATGTGTGTAGAATACTAAAACCTGTCAAGTTTTTCATTTTTACATATATTGACAGGTAATACCAATTTATATAAAAATACATTTCAAAACAAACCGTATGTAATATATTATATACAGGAATGTAAGAAACTCTTGAGTAGAGATCTGTAGGGTTTGAATGCAATGACATAACGTTATTATATACGAATGAAACAACGAAACAATAAAGTGCCTGAAAACATAAGAAAAGATGATGGGGTGAAGGAAATAAAAGGGCTCTATGCCAGCTTTTCTCTCCGTTCTCTCTCCACCCCGCAGCCCCGGTTGAGCTGTGCGGTGGTGCTGCCGCCTGGCGGCAGAGACCAGCACTGCCGCCCCCGACACAGTGCCCTGAACCTCCCTGCTGGCCCCTGCTGGGTGACACGGGACACCGGCGGCCTCCGTGGCTGCCGAGCATGGGAAGCGCAAGAGCCAGGACCGAGCGAGGCGATGTCTGGAAATCAGAGTGGAGGGGTGAAGGAGAGTTAGGAGTGCCATGAGCGGGGCGTGGCGATAGAAGGAGTGCAGGGCGGTGACTGAGAATGCCAGGCGTGGCACCGGTTGTGCCGGGCGGCAGAGGCGCGGCCGCACAGCGACACGGGCCGGGGACACCGGGCGGGCACAGCGCGGACAGAGCTGCCCGTGTGCCACTCTCAACATGGCGGCGCGAAAAGACGCCGGAGTTCGCCACTCCCAAGATGGCAGAAATGGCAAAACTACGTGACAGGACAGATGGCCGGTCAGGGTTGAGCCACACTCAAAATGGCGGATGTGGCGGGACTGGGACAGAGGCGTCCATGTCTCTGCCTGCTGCCGTTCCCGCAGCTCCCGTCAGCCGCCGGCGTCGCTGACCCCACAGCCCGTGTCCCCACACCGGGAAACACCGCGAAAAATCGTGCTGAAAAGAGCTGGGTCGCCGTGGGAGTCGGCGGTGGGGGGGCAGCTGAAACGACAGACACCTCTGTGAGGAGCGGGGGGCCTTAATTGTACCACACCAAAGATGGCGGCTTGGCCGGAAATGGCTTCCGCCAGCACCAAAAGTGGTGGGGAAGGGCGGAAGTCACGTGATGCCGCACAAAAAATGGCGCAGTCACACGACTTGTTGACCTTCCAAAGATGGCGGCATCCTGCGCATGCGCCTTGACTAGTAAAAATGGCGTCCCGGAAGCACCGCCCCCTTCCCCTATTCGGCTGCCTGAACTCGGTCCCCACGCCAACCCAGCGCTTTCGGCGCGATTTGCTGCGGCGTTTCCCGGTGTGGGGACACGGGCTCTGGGGCCAGCGGCGCCGGGAGCACCAGCAAGATGCAGCTGCTCTTTCGCAGGAGGTGAGAGGCGGTGGCCGGAGCTGGAGGCAGGGTTTGCCAGGCAGGGCCAGCAGGGAGAATTCCCGCTGCCAGCAGCTCCCTGGGAGTGCTGGCTGGCCTCGGGTTGAGGAGGTGGGAGGTGTAGCGGGTGTTCATGTCCCCGGGAGCTGCTGAAATGACAGCTGGCAGCAGCCTCGTGTGTTTGTGTGTGTGTGGAACGAGCCATAGAACTGGCAGCCAAATCAAATCTTTTATCAGATTTGTATCAAATGCGGTGTTTATATCTGGGACCGCTCAGTTCCCTGGGTGTGAAAGTCCTTGAAGCAGCAAAGCTGAGCAGTTTTTGAGCATTCCAGGTGTGCTCTCTCCTGCTCTGTGACGCCCAGGGCACGCGCAGGGCGAGGGAGGGACGTGGATCTCCTGTTCACTGGGAATTCTGTGGAACGACATGAAGGAACCGGCCAGGCGAGCGCTGCGTGTGAGGCAGGAGATGAGCAAAAGGAAGGGAGAGAAAGGGATTGAGCTGAGGGATTGCTTAGACACACTTAAATGTTCTTCCTCCTTCCAAGGAAGACTTTCAGCCCTTGTTTCAGTGAAATCCCTTAGGGCTGGGAACAAGCCAGCAAGCCAGAGCTGTGGGGTTTGGTCAGGGGCATTCCCGGGGGCTGTGAGGCAGCTCTGGAAGGCTGGAAGGAAGGAAATGCTGCTTTAGGCCCTCGAGCTGACACAGCAGCACCCAAAAGCTCCCATGGCAGCTCAGGGAGACATGAGGTGTGATCCCTGTCCCGCCCAGTGGGAACAACTGTCCCAGATGCCAGGGCAGGGAATTGAAAATCCAAGCAGGTGAACCCACTGAAAATCTGTGGGGTTTTCATCAGGTAACACTGAGCTGCTGACACAGAATTCTGCAGGTTCCCAGGAAAAGTGAGTTTGGATGTTTCTATTCTGAGATGTATTTGGGGCACAGGGGATGAAAAATGTAGTTTATATGGTAGTTTGGGACACCAGAATATATGGTTCTCAAAGCTGAATTGTTTTTTGTTTGAAGAGAGACAAAATGAATATGGTAGATTGTTGAAATTATGAAAAGGTGGAATGAAAGGTTCTTTTTGACCCAAACTGAAAAGGTTTTTTTTTTGTTTGTCTTGAATTGTGTTGCCTGACTTAGGGAAATTTAGCAGATCTCACTTTTTTTTTCCCTTCTCCAGCCGAGTGAAGTGTTATCTTTTTAATTCAAAAAGGGTTTGCGGTATGTGTAATATTTCAGCTGTAATTCCACAGTGGGGGAGAGCTTGGAGCAGTCAAACTGAATCCAGTAGGCCAGGGAGGGAGTGCTGCCCTTGTCCAGCAGTGCCCAGAAGGCCGGGAGGGGTAGGAAATCCCAGTTAGGCTGGAATTCCTTCTTTGTGGCATCCAGAAGGTAACTGAGTCTGGAGGGAGGGGTTTGAGTGTGTGCTTTGTGTGCACCTGGACTGTGCAAAGGGACCTGTGCTGAAGGTTGTGCTCCTGCTGGGGCTTTCAGGACACATGTCTGCAGCCAAGAGCTGAGGTGTAAATATCTCTAGTACTGAGGGGTGGCTCTTTGTGCTCATTTGGGGTCTCCTGGCTGGAAAACTTGTTCAGGCTACACTGAAAAGAGCAGGAGCACAGCAGGGAAAATGTCTGTCCCAAGGCTGTCATCCTGGCAAGTTAACAATTCACTTGGAATTTTTCTTTTCTTACATGTTACCCATAAGGCAAATTTGCTGTTGAGGATGTGAAAGGCAGGGAAACAGTGAAAACATCTATCCCAGGAGAAGAAAGATCTTTCTCTCCTCTCCTGTGAGCTGTGCTTACACTGGCTGCTGTCTGGGGAGATGCCACCTTGGGAAAAAGCACCTGATAATTTCTGTTCCAAGATTCCATCCTGCTATTTATGGTTTGCCTGTGCTGAGGCAGATGGAAATGTTTCCCTATATGTGTTGTCTGCCAGTCACTAAAACAGACTCCAATCTTCTCATGTAAACTAAATTCTCTTTATTTTTCCCAACCTCACCAAGAGCACTGGAATTGGAGAAATGATCCTAATTCTTTCCCTGCTCCACACTGCATCCATACCACTTGATGGTGCCACCAGGACCTCTGATGGGGTGCATGAGAAAAATAAGTTATTTTGCTGATATAATTGGATTCTAGGTATTTTGCTATGGGTTTGAACTCTTTTGTAGTAAATTGTTATAAATCTTTTAGATTAGAACAGAAAGCCATGGAAAAACAATCTAGCTTTTGAAGGGTTTTTAATAAATAAAGTGGCAGGACTTCTCTCTGTCTCTTTTACGGACACCGGCTTTTCATAGAGTAATTTTCTGTACAGAGAAAACGGAAAGAAAAAGGGGGGAGGACAAAAGGAAAAGGGCAAAAAGGAAGGAAGAGCAGAGGCCCTTAGAAGCAAGCTCCGCGCAGCCCGAGGGCCGGGGCCCCGCAGCCCGTTCCCATCGCATTCCCGGCGCCGCTTCCCGCTCCCACCGTGCGCACTGCCGAGCGCGGCAGGAGCGGGGCCGTAAGGGGCACGGAACAAGGGGCTGGAATTGGGCACCATGAGGGGACCCCGGGCGGGGAACGCGGGGAGCTCCAGACCGCGGGCGGGAGGACCCGGGATGTGCTGCTGGCTCTGGCAGAGCTGGAGCCGTGCGATGCCGGAATGGTTTGGGGTGGAAGGGACCTTAAAAGCTCGTCCTGCTCCACTCCTGCCATGGGCAGGGACACCTTCCCCTTTCCCAGCTTGCTCCAAGCCCCGTCCAGCCTGGCCTTGGGCACTGCCAGGGATCCAGGGGCAGCCACAGCTTCTCTGGGCACCCTGTGCCAGGGCCTCAGCGTCCTCCCAGGGAAGAATTCCCTCATAATAGCCAGCCTAAAGTCTTTTCCTTTAAAACAAGGTGAATATGCAAACTTCGCTAAATTCTTACTTGTGTTCTGGGAAAAAACCCAAAACAATCCAAAAATATTAACAGGTGTCCTTTTTTCCCCCTCCCTGCCAGCTTTGTGGCACAAATTCCAGTGATGGGAAGAATCTGGAAGAAGCTGGATTTCACACAGTGGAGGTTGTGGCTTTTGCACCAGAGAAGGAGCTGCTGAACATTAAAGGCATCAGTGAAACCAAAGCTCACAAAATCCCTGTAAGGATGTTCTGGAACTTTAATCCAAGATATTCCGCAGGTTTATTTCTGCTGGCTGAAAGCATTGTGGGAAATTTGGAAGGTCTCCAAAGGGTAGTAAAGGTGATTGGAGGTGTCACATGACTTGTGATGGGAAAATGTAAAATGCACCAGCACAGGATTGAGCTGAAGGGGAGGATATTTCCATAAAACACACAAAAGGGATGTTGGAGCTTTTCTTGGAGCAGAATTTCAGTTCTATGCAGAGATACCAACTCGTGCAAGGTCTGTGAAATGTGCATGGAATGATACAGGCACCTCTCCACAAGGCAGGAAATATTAATTACTGGGGGTTAATGAATGGCATGATCTCTCCTGGCACTGCTCACTTGGGTTTTCCCTCAGGCTGAGGCAGCCAAACTGGCTCCCAGGATTTCACTACAGCACAGAATTCCACCTGCAGTGGTCAGAAATCATCCATATCACCACTGGCTCCAAAGAGCTGGAAAAGTTGTTTCAAGGTCAGCATTTTATTATTTCTCTTTCCTGCTTAAGCTCAGTTAGTGGGTGGGGTTTTCCCATGAGTTCAATCTTTGCATGGAACCATGTAGGACAAGTCTTGTTTGGATGAAAAACCTCTAGAACTGCTTCTGAATAATTGCTTTTATTTTAAAAGCTGCAGAAATACTTTTAAACCCTTTTAGTCATGATGCAAGACTCAGAGCTGTCCATTTTTGGATGTTTCTGGTTTATTTAAGTCTGTGATGTGTTTAGGGAAAACAAAACCAGGCATCACCATCTCCCCATTCCTCTAGTAATCTCCAAAAATGAAAACAAGTAATTTCAGCTCTTCAGCATCTTCAGAAACAACTTGGACTTCTTACACACAGCATGAACAAATCTCAGCATGAAAAGCAGTTTTCCCTCTTAGTTTTGAAACTTTCAGTGTTTAACTGAGTCACTATACACATAATATTTTGTATGTGGGATAGCTACATGGATACCTGTTTATAACATGTGGCCTTTTAATTTTTATTAATAATTATTGTTATAATTTTCCCTTTAGGAGAAATAGAAACAGGATCCATAACAGTTATTTGGGGAATTCCATAGTGGGAAGACACAGCAGTGTCCCAGCCTGGCAGTCACTGGTCAGGTGGGTGGTTCACCTCATTGCAATCCAATATTCAGACACCACAGCCTTGGGCTATTTGCTAATTTGGGCACCTCCCTTGACTTTCTAAGTGTTTATTACTGTCTAGAGGTTGCCATTCCCTAAAATATTAGAGGCTTGGACTTAGTTTGATCATTTAGTTGCCCAGCTCAAAGCTGAGCACCAGTCCTCTTGTGTAGAATCCTGGAATGGTTTGTGTGGGAAGGGACCTTAAGGCCCATTGAGTTCCATGAGCAGGGACACCTTCCACTAGCCCCAGTTGCTCCAAGCCCCATCCAGCCTGGCCTTGGACACTGCCAGGGATCCAAGGGCAGCCACAGCTTCTGTGGGCACCCTGTGCCAGGGCCTCAGCACCCTCCCAGGGAAGAATTTCTTCCCAAGATGCCATCTATCCCTGCCCTGTGTCAGTGGGAAGCCATTCCCTGTTGTCCTGGCACTCCAGGGTGACTGGTACTGCAAAGGGAAGGAGTCAGAGATGGGGACCAGGAATGTTTCCTCTTGCTTTTCCCAGCTAAAAGGGACTTTCATCACAATAGCCTGGGATATTATTTGTTATATGACCTCAGTGAGGGCATGTGGCCATATCTGCTGTATTTATGGATACTTACTCCCTGTTCAATCCTTTTCTTCTCCTTTAGCTCCCCATAGACTGTGGGGGCAGTGAGGGAAAAGCCACATCCATGGACACAGAGGGGACCTTCCATCCAGAGCAGCTCCTGGCCATGGCTGAAAGGTCAGTGAGTGGAAGATGGGAGTAGATGAACTCACAGTTCAGCTGGAAAATGTTTTCCACAGGTCCTGGAGGTTGATCTGGCAGGTGTTCCCTTTGGAAAGCTCTGGTGTTGTTCCTCTCCCGTCTCTGCCGCTCTCTCCCTACAGCTCTCGTGTCATTGTCCCTCGGCACGAGGTGATTTCCCTCTCTTGCTGGCTGGAAGGGACTGGGAGCTTCCCAAGCAACTGGGGACAGGACTGGCTGGATCCTGTCAGCTCTTTCTGAAGAGAATTGGATCGAATCCTGCTGGCCTCTCCCACAGCAAGGACTGCTCCTGTGTTCCCTGTCACCAGGGAATGTTTGGCAGCCAAGCGAGGGAGAGGAAGGGAAATGATGCTTGCAGCAGGCACAGGTGTGTCTGTGCTGGCAGGTTCAGGGTGTCCTTGGAATCATGGAATCCTTCAGGTTGGAGGAGCCCTCTGAGATCACAGTGCCCAACCGTTCCCCAGGACTGCTGAGGCCACCACTGTCCCATGTCCCCAAGTGCCACATCCACACAGCTTTAAATCCCTCCAGGGATGGGGCCTCCACCAGTGCCCTGAGCAGCTGTGTCAGGGCTGGACAGCCTTTCCACTGTGAGACTTCCCAATATCCAGCCTAAACGTCCCCTGGGATCATGTCAGGCCATTTCCTCTTACCCATTTCAAATGGTTCCAATCATTCCCTTCTCTTTTCATCACCTCGGGTTGCATTTTTCCCCTCTGCTTTTATCTCTGCTGGGGATGTGAGTATTTCCTTCCAGTCTTTAGGCAAAGTTCCTGGCTAACTCCAGGAGCTCCAAGGTTCATCCCTTTTTTCCTGGTTTTGCAGGAAAGGCCTCTGGCATCAATGCCCTGGACAAGGTGGCCTCTGCCGGGGCTTTACCAGCGACCGCCAGGCCCAGCTGCTGGGTCAGGCTGGAGACTGAAAACTCCTTTTCTCCCCCTGGATCTCCAGTCCGTGTCCTGGAGAGGCTCCTTTCCTGCTGGCACCGCAGGAACGCTCCCAAGGCAGCGGGCAGAGGGACCCGTGCGGCTCAGCGTGGGAACCGCCGGGACGCGCCGAGCGCAGCCGGAGCTGTGGGAAGAGATCTCCCTCTGGGCTGCAGGCACAGGGCAGGGCCGGGAGCTTCCTGGGCAGCGTTCCCACAGCATTTCCCTGCCAGTCTCCCTGGATCCCGCCCTGGACACGGTGCAGACAATCTCGGTGGCCACAGCTGGGAGCTCGGTGAATTGGAAGCAAAGCTGAAGGGTTTGTCCACCAAGAGAGGTGGTGATCTATAGAGCAAAGCAGAGTGGTATTCCACATGGGGAATTTGGGATTTGGGATGGTCCCAATCCGTACTCCATAATCTTTCTGTTCATTTTCTTTTGGATGCTGCAGCCTGATGGGCTGGGGAGCTGCTCCTTTCAGTTTCCATTTAATTTTCTGTATTTAATTAATTCTCTGTGGAAATCTGCTTTTAATAAAAAGGCCCAGGAGGATATTGATGACATCCCGCAGGTGTGTCCAGACCAAGGGTTGTTCTGGCTGGCAGAAGCTGCACCAATCTCCCAGGAATCTCAGTCTGGATTTTCTTTTCTCCCAGTTCTCCCAATCCTCACTTTGGGGGTGCAGTGCAGCCCTGCCCTGTGTATCTCCTAGAAGAGTTTTGGGGTTAAAAGTGTTCTTTTATATTCTGCAGTATTTATAATTTGATTAAAAATAATAAAACCGTATCAATGTGGTTTGGACTGGTTCATTTGCATTGCTTAATTAAAGCAAATCAGTGAGAAGAGATTTGAGCAGCCCTTGGTTGGAGCTGGCAGCTCTTCCTTTGTGTCTCTTCATTCTCTGAATTTCTTTGAATTATTTCTTAAGCAGTTCCTGCAATCAAGATCCACAGTGAGGAGAAACAGCGTTGCTGCCCTGCTGGATTGGGAAATCCAAGTCCAGTTCCTCAGAGGGACTGAGAGGATGGGGAGCTGAGCCTGAGGCTGGGATTTGGCAGCAGGAATTCAATGAGGGGAGAGGGGAGATCCCCAAAACTGGTTAAAGCCAATTCTGCTGGGTTTGGGTGCCCCCACCCCAAAAAATTATCCTGGTTAAAGGGGACTTGAGGAAGCAGTGGGGGGGAGCTGTGCTGGAACCCCCAAACCCTGGGCAGGCATGCTGGACAGTATCAGCTCCATGGGGATGCTATGGAAGATGTCTGCTGGGATCCCCAAAATCCATTCAGGAATGCTGGGCACTGCCAGCTCTTTGGGACAATGCCTGATCCCGAGAGTTTTCCCATTATTTTCTGTCGTGCTCAGTACCTGACACGTCATTAGAGACCCACAGGCTTAAAATCCCATGGGAGCAGCTGGAATCACAGGCAATCACACAGAAGCCAGTCCAGGATTGGAAATGAGCTGTTCTACAGATTTATTTTTCCCAATGGGTTTTTAATTTAAAGTAGAACACTGCTCGTGCCACGACCCCCTCCCCCAATCCCCCGACCCTATATCCTTTATTTTTGGGGTTTCTCCATGAGAATTATCTGCCTAGGCTGGATGAAAAATCGGCCACCATTTGCTCACTCAGAGCACGGTGCGGGTGGGAGCTCCTGTGTGGGCTCCGCAGGTGAGGCTCGGGGGCTTCGGCCTCTCCTCCTGTCCCTCTCTCTACCCCTCCTTCCTTCTCCCCGTATTCCCTTTCTTCCTCTTCCCTCCTTCTCCCTACTCCCAAACCCGACGCCCCCCACTCCTTCCTCTCCTGTCCCTACCCCGCTATCCCCTTCTATTCCCCTTTCCTCCTCCTCTTTCCACCCTCTCTCTTCCCCCACCTATCCTTTCCCTTCTCCTCCTCACCCTGACCCCCTTCTCCTCTTCACCTCCCCCATCTCGCCTCTCTCCCCGTCCTTCCCTCTCCCTCTTTCCCGCAGCCGCGGGTGTCGGAGAATAAAGCCCAGAGGGCCGGAGCCCGGCGCCCCCTGCCCTCGTTGAAGTCCCCACACAGGGCCGGACCCGCTCGGCGGGTCCGCACTGCTGTTCACGCACAGCGCCGGCACTCCGGCTGCCACACATCACACTGGGGGGGTCGGGGAGGCGCCCTCCTCAGGAGGGGGCCCACCCAGGAACCCCTCCTGAGGTATCATGGAGAAGGGACAAGAGGAGCCGGGGTGAGGGAGGAAGGAAAAGTGGAGGAAGGAGGGAGAGGACTGAAGGCAATTGGCGGGGGGGACTGGGAGTGGGGGGAAGTGGAACAGGGAGAGAGGGCAGGAGGAACCGGGGCGGGGGAGAAGGAAGGGAGGAAGGAGAGGATGGAGGGGTGCGGTAGGGTTGGGGTGTGTAGGGGGATAGGGGACACCCGGCTGGGGGGGGAGGGGGAGGGGAAGAAGGGAGGGGAGAAAGGAGAGGTATCGAGAAAAAGAAGTGGAGAAGAAAAGTAACATAGAAGAAATATAGAGGAAAAGAGATACAGAGCCCAGCCCAGCCGCAGCGAGCGCCGAAGCGTAAGTGGCTCCGCAAGCTCCTCGCCGCGGTTTAAATCCCCTCGGCCCCGCCCCGCGCAGGCGCTCTGGGGCCCCGCGCACCTGTGCCGGCCCGGCCCCGCCCATAAATTCCGGTGGATCCGCGCCCGCTCCGCTTGGTGCTGTGCATGCTCGTTTCGGGGTGCGGCGGGGCCGGCGCTCGGAGCGCTGCACGGATCTCGAGGCGCTGAGTGTGGGGCCAGCACCGGAATCTGGGTGCGGGTCCTGCCGATGTCTGCTGGGGATCCCGGGAGGAACCGCTTGGCGGGCTGGGTGCCGGGTTTGGGCTGGGGTGAGGACCGGGATCGCGGCGGGCGGGAGGAGCCGCTCTGGGACGGGCGCTGGGACCGAGCCCGGTGCTGCCACTTTGCTCCTGCTTCGGCTGGCGCGGGGCTGGGGTCCCGCCGCGGCTCCGGGTACGTTCGCTTTGTGGCCGTGGGGAGCTGGGGCCGTGCCGGTGCCGGGCCCAGGAGGAGGGCGGCGGTTCCCCGGAGCAGGCGCTGGATCGCGGCTGGAGCGGCTGAGGCGCAGGCACCGCCCGTACCGGCCCCGGGACCCTCCCGACGCAGCCGCTCCCTGGGCGCCCCCCGGCGGCAGCAGCGCGCTCCGGTGCGGTCCCGGCCCCGCAGCGCCCCAGGGATGCGGAGCCCCGCCCCCCCCCCCCCCGCCCCGGAGCCCCGAGGGCACCGCACCCCCCTGGGCAGAGCAGCACCCTCCTACTCCTCTCCCGTGCCCGAACCCCCGTGGGCTCCCGCCCGCCGCGCCCCCGCCGAACGAACGGAGCTGGATCGCCGCGGGCGGGAGGAGCCGCTCCGGGGCAGGCGCTGGGGCCGAGTCCGGACTGCGCCCGGTGCGGGACCCGGGGCCCCGCCGGGGCTCGGTCCTGCTCCAGCCGCTCATCCGACACCTGCTGGGTGAGACTTGATGCTCTCCCTCCTCTCCCCCACTTTCCCTGTGTCTCGCACTCCCCAGTGGAAAAACTGGGGGGTTAAAAAGCCAGTGAAAGCTGTTTGCTCTTTATTTCTGGAGCACAGGAGATTCTCAGTTGGAAAGAGTGACGAGGATCAAGTCAAATGGTGATAAGTGATTGGCCCATGTAGGGATTGGATTCAGAATCTTGGCCTTGTCAGCACCCTGCTCCAAGTACCTGAGCCAGTCTCAGACTCATGAGGAAGGTCCTGCCCGGGATGGGGATGGCTGCTGCCAGCAAGGGAATGCCTATGCAAATGTAGCTCCTTTTTTTCCTGCTAGTGCTGCTTTGCACACCAGCCCTTAGAATGGCTCTAGAGCAGAACTGGCTGGTGTCTCACAGGACAGCACAAGACTCTTTCAATAACCTTGGTTTCCTGCCCTTTCCAGGATTTACTCAACAGCTGTAAAGGTGCTCATTCCATGTCCCTTTCCAAGGAGAAATGAGCAAGACAAGTCCTGAGGGTTCACTTGGTCCACAGCCAGAGCTCTTCTGGAGAGTGTCAGGGCTGGTCCCACCTGCAGAGGGGCGTTTCCTGGAGGTGAGTGTTCACAGCCCCAAATCACTGCAGGTGCTGAGGCTGGGACCACTTTTCTGGCCCAGAGCTGCATGGAGCCCTTGGTGACTCCCACTCACTGCCAGGAATGTTCCTTGGTGTTTCCTCAGTGTGTCCCAGCTGGCTGGGAATGTGGGGCAGGAGGAGGCCGGGAGCCCCAGGAAGGGAACCAGCACCTCCTATCCTCAGTATTTGCAGGGGAGCAGCTGTGCCTCAGTGTCCTGCCTGTGGCAGGCAGCGTGCCACCCACGCATCCCGGGGATGGGCACTGGGATGCCCGGGCAGTGCTGGGATGGACGTGGATAAAGGGCTGCCCACGGCTTCTCAGCCAGGGGCTGCTCTGAACAGGCACCTGGAGATGCTTCAGCCCAGACAGACCCAGCCCACAGCCCAGAATTACCCGAGGAACAGCTGGAACAGCTGGCGTTGCCTGGGAATGTCGGCACGGTGCGTTTGCGGAGGGGCTCAGGCAGCAATTCCTGGTGCCGACCTCCCGGAGCTCCTGCACATCCCCAGGGTGTCCCAGCCCCCCAAACCCCTTCCCTTCCAGCCTGGGGACATCATCCCTCAGTTAAAGCATTAAAGTCAAGGGAATCTTCCCCCACAGAAATGAAACCCCAAGCAATGCCCTCAGAGTTGCCTTTAAATAAAAGGTTGGAGTCAGATGAAGTTTTGTCTGCATTAAGTTTGGAGTTTTTCAGGGAGCCAGCTGGAACCACAGAACTGATGGAAACCTTTCACAGGTGGGTCCCACTGGAGGTATGCTCCAAGGGCAGAAGCAATCCCAAGGTTGTTGTCAGAGTTCCTGGAAAGTAGATGGAATAAAATAAGGTAATTCATCCTTATTTTCTGGTGATCAGGGATAGATAGAGAGCTGAAGAGCAGTATCTTTCTCTTCAAACTCATGTACTCCCAAGTGAATACTGTTTGCTTTCTTACATATTTAGAAATGTGGGAAAAGAACAAGAGATTACAGACAGAAAGGATACTTTTTCTCCCCTCTTTAAAAATTCACAAAAATTACTGGTTTTGCAAACAAACATTTTTCCACTTAAGACTTTCCCACCAACTTCATTAAACAGAAGTACATCACACTTGAGACACCTGTTAAACAAAATAGTACAGAAATACCATTGTTTCTTGCTGGTGGTGAGAAAAATGATGCAAACCAAAATATTCTGTCCTTCCTTCATTAGAAACTCTCCCACAAATTCCTCTTCTTTGTTTTTTTTTTTTTTTTTAAGTCATTTTTAATACCCTCTCCCTTACATTTAAAATTTTTCAGTAACTTCTTTGGGGGCAACTACACTTTCATTATACCAACTGGTACTGCAGAACAATAACATTACACCATCTTTTTTTTCATGGCTTGTATTAAATACAGTACGGAGCGATCAAATTATGGCCAGCCACGTGGCTTTGGTAAAATTAAAAGTCTGGTGAGATTACATTTTCTTGAAACTCAGAAAGCCACATGTTGAACTCATGTCGTGTTTTCAAGTTCAATTCTATACAAACTTCTTCAAAGCCAAGTTAAACAGCTGTCACCCCACACAAATGGCAATTTCTGAGCTGCTCCAGAAAAGAGATGAAAGGTTTGAACTTCAGAGCAGCTCTTCGCATGCCTTGATATCTGTTAGATTTGTGTTTCAGACAGGGGGTAGAAAGTCTAGTAAATATTCACAAACCTACAAGTCAAAACAGTGATACCAGTGATAAATATTCTCAGTTTTTAAAAAACTTTCTGTAGTAACTCATGTGGTTCATTTAAGCAACTGACGGTCTTCTCCTTTGAGGCGTTTTTTCCGGGGCTGTACAAAGTCATCATCCGAATCATCAGTAAGTTCTGGATTATCTTTTTCACTCTGGCTGTTTGGCTGTACAGGGAACTTTCTCTCTGGATAAAGGTTCCTTAGAAGATCTTCAAAGTAGGCTTCAAGTTTCATGCCAGCATCAGCCACTTCTGAGTCAGGCTGTTGAGTGAATTAACAACATCAGTGCATCGTGAAATAGCTTTGTACTTAGATCACATTAGGTCTTTTAGGTACAGGCTACCAAAAAAAAAAAAAAATCATTCATCAGCAAGAATGGCTATGGAGCACAGGGCCCCAAAGAGCACAAAAATACATAGTGAGGGCAGATTAACAACCACCAATGATTTTTTTTTTTTTTTTTTTTTTTTTTTTTTCTTCCTCTGACAGTTGACCATAAAAGCCATGCTGCCTGGGTACTCAAAGCTGTACAAAGGTTCTAAGGACTCCTAAATCCTGACTGGGGTGGGAGCAGGGGCCAGAGTTGTGTTGTGCTGTGAAGCACACAGATATGCCCCCAGGGTGTTAGAAACTTCTCCAGCTTACAGATCTTTTTAGTAACACTGAAAATATTACCTGGTAGACAATGACTGTAACATGGAAGACTGAGCAGTCCTAAAGTCATCCACAGCCACCACAGCTGTTATCACCAGTGTAGGAGTAAGTCCTAGCACTCAAGGGTGACTGGATGAGAACCCCATGGAGGCCACTTGGAGAAGCCTTTATTCTCACTGTAATTCTCATTTTGTGGTACATTCAGAACCTGCATCCCTATTTCACCACATGTTCCCTTATGTGCACTAGGGGATAATAACAAATTATTGAAATCATAAGGGTGAGTACAGAGCTCCCAGAATGAAAACCCCACTGAATTTAAGATCTGACACAAGCAGGACAAAACCAATTTTTAGATCATAATGCCCACCATTAACCTGTATGACAAAAAATTGTCCATTTCTTTAGCTGCTGTTGGGCCATTCAGCTATGTTTGTTACCATTCTCCTCCCTTCTATGGAAAGATGTCTACTGCAGAGTTATCTCAGACCACAGCAGTGTCAAATCTGATTTATGTTTTCACTGCAGTCTCATCGTCAAAGTAAGTTTAATACAATAAATTCTTTTAAGTTGTACCCTCATTACAGTTATCCTGAAAGCAACTAAGCTAACAAAGCTGATAAAGTATCTACTTTTCTAACCTCATTAAATTCAGCACAGTTTTGGAAAATCAGTCTGAAATCAGCCACAAAATCTTCTGGCTTTGTGTAGAATGAATTGGTCACTTCAAGTCTTTTCTTGATGGTTGACAAGTCCATAGGCTTCTTGATTATTTTGTAGTAATCAGGGACCTAAGTGGGGGGAAAAATCCAAAATGCAATAATGTTCAGAATTTATTGTTTCATAAACCTTTAGATTTGAGGAAGTAGGCAAGATTTAGTCTCATCTTCTAAGTACAACTCAAAGATTGAAGAATTGCACTTTTAACATAGATGCAGACAGTTTCTGGAATAACAGTGATGTATGACAATTTGTTGGCTAAAATATATGCTTTCCAATGCCTATTTTAAAATCAAAGAGAAGCACATAAAACCTCCACTAACTACATATAATAGAGAAAATGAGTTGGCTTGGATGTAATTTTCAGGTGTAGTCAAATAAGCTATTTTTTAAGTTTCATTCTTGGGACCACCATATGAAATATTAGTAAACTCATTCAAATGGAGTAAAGGCTGCACAGGAACACACTACTTTTTGATTAACTCTTTCCTCATTGACTTGTCTTGCCCACTGCCTTGTCATCAAGAACATCTTTTCATCTGATCACAGTGATAGCTCTTTATAGCCTTGGACTTCTACTGCACCCAGGTACTGTTTACCATTTTAAACAAACAAAATTCAAGTTAATAAGGAATTCAATTTTGTATTAGTACTATGGAGTACCTCAATTCTCAAAATCATGTAATGTTTAAAACTCCCAAATATATCCCAATTTACCTTCTCAGTGATGTAACTCAGGATATGAAGTTAGCAGTGTTAGAACTTTTTTTAAACTATTTTTGAAGTATTAAGTAAAATCAGTTATTGTGGAACTTTACTTGTAAATCCCCTGCCACCCCAATGCTTCAACTTTTAATTTCCCCCTTCAGACAGTTTGAATAAAACCAAACATGTTTAATGCATTGAATGTCTGTGGAATTTGACTTATGATATGGACTTTAGAATGCCACTAGAAGCATGGCAAATATGCTGCTAACATAAAATAAAAATAAGTGAGGTACATACTGTGGGAGGAACTGGATCTTGAAAGGCAGGACTCATTTCATGACAGTAGAGGTATAGCAGCAGTCTTTCACACTTCTGTGCCAAGAAAAATAGATATCCGGGTAATTCAGGAATCCTACACGGCTTATTCTAAAATCACAAACTACAGAAAATACAGAACTCAGTATTCCCCCTTTTTCTTTGTGTATACAAATATATTAAGCTCGATCTTGAGCCTTGAAAGAGATTCTAAAAAATACTTCTGTGATTTTATGCTTGCTGATGCCTTATCAGAATCTTTGCAGGACATTTAATGCAAAATACAAGTAGAGCACGACAAAGTCTGTCCTCCACACACACACACAATTGACGGGCAATGTGATCTGTCCTAAGATAAGAACAGCAGGTGGGAATTGTGGGAATTGCAGGAGGAACTGCCTTAATTAATTATGCTTGCATAATTAATGCATTCCAAGGGTGGGGGAGTGGTGATGGTTGTGATTGCTTTTGGTACACATGGGCCTGCAAAAGGGTACAAAATGCTCCTGGAGACTGGGCCAAATGGCAAATGGACCTTCTGAGGCTGCAGGGCAGCTTCCAGGTGGATCCCACCCCTGCAGGGACACCTGCAGGGTACATCCAGCCTGAGGACGGGAACACTCAGGTTTGGACAGCTGAGTAAAAGGTGGAGATAAAATCCTAATGCAGCTCCATGGGTGCTTTGCTGCTTTGCATTTGTGCTTTCTGCAAACCTGCACAGTTTCCAGCTGACCCTGTCTATGTTATAGCCCTTCAGTCCTGCTTAAATTACACACTGCACGGGCCATATTTATATACTGTATCAGAAATAAATCTCATCATAATCGCCCACACAATCAGTGTCATACATCATTAGCCTAGGAGTCTCCTCTCTACTACTCTTCCATAAATGGTTCTACATGTAGACTAAGACCCCAAATGAAATACTAATTTCAGCGTATTTACACAAGTTGCCAACTGAAAACAGGTAAACACTGACAAAAGTTTTTAACACAGTTCAAAGTTTTAAAGCTTTGAAAAAGCTTCAGCTTCAAATTTTAAATAATAATTTTATCCTTACCCTGCGGTCTATGGGTGCTAAACCCATAGTGTCTTCCAATTTTCTTTTTTCAGAGCTGTGAGCAGGTTTATCACAGTCATATTCAACTTCTGGCTTGGACAGATCCCGACAGAATGTACAAATCCACTCTCCACTAAAGAAGACAAACAGACACATTGACCTCAGTGAGGGAGCACTCCTTTGCCAGAAGGCTTTCCACATATTTCTGGGTAAGTCCCTCATCTGTGGGGTGGGTTTTCTCTGCATCTCTGTTGTTTTCTTGGTGGTGGTACAAAAGGCTGCTGGCAAAAATGCTTTACTACAACTTTGTTTCCTTTTAGTGGCACTGGTGTCATTAATGGTGTCCTAGCAGAAAGACAGACAAATGGTCTCTACCTTTGTCAATACGGAATTTTTAAACTTGAGATCACAGGATTTAAGGATAGCACTGTGAATAGCTCTGCATAACCATAACCACAGAAAGACTGAAGGAGTCATATGGACTGAACAGAAGGAAAAGTGTTAGCATTATATGATGAGAATTACGTGCCCTCTACAAGCTTGATCTACAGCACATTACTAATCAATAGAGATTACCATAGACAGGATTCTTTGTAAAACTGAAAATACTTCACTCCCTAAAATGTTCAGATATTCATGATTTTACCAGTTTGCATAAAACAATACTGGGGATTTAAAGGTCAGCATGAGATTATAAGATAATTAGTTCTGCAAGCTATGTCTACTGATTGTTGAACACAATTTTTCAACTTGGAAGTTTTGAAAAAAACTAGGAAGAGTCTATTTTTTACTATAGTTCTCTAAAAAAAGAGAAACTGCATGCTTGCAGGTGATTACCAGAGGGCTGAATCGTCACAAAAGAGACAGGATCCAGCAATAAGCAGTTATGAGACCAACTGCATGTATGTACCCAGAGGTATGTTATGATAAACAGAGTCCTCATAAATGGAAAATTATTTCTGCAGCACCCTTTATTTCATTTCAGTAGTAAGGCAGAAGAATTCACAAATTTAAAAAGAAAATCTTACTGTTTTCTATTCAGACTGATCCAAAGATTTTCACCATCTGCCAGTTTTAGCATGCAGTGGTGAATGATGGGCATTTTGCTTCAAGAAGTTTTACTTTCTGCTGTCTTAACTTCACAGAGTGATTTATGACTAGCCTTACAGAAATGATGTGGCAGATACACAAAAATTAATACACGCTATGTCCTAAAGATCTTGTGATACAAGAAAACAAGGAACAAATTGGAGGAAAGATGATGCATTAAAATATCCAATAATCAGGAAGAATGTGATAGGTTGGAAGGAAGGGAAAAAATGCAAAAAAAAGCCTTATAAATCTACATGAGAACATTGTTTTAAACTGAAAGAGGGTAGATTCAGACTGGATACAAAGAAGTTTTTCACAGTGAGGACTGTGAAAAACACGGGTTGCCCAGAGAGGTGGTGGATGCCTTGTTCCTGGAAACATTCAAGGCCACCTTGGATGGTGCTCTGAGCAATCTGATCTAGTTGAATATGTCCCTGAGCATTGCAGGGGGGTTCAAATTAGAGGGTCTTTAAAGTTCCTTTCCAACCCAAAACACCCTGTGACTCTATGAACCTATGAAATTTCTCTATCCACCTGAAACAGGAAAAAAAAGCAACCATGAAAGCAGCAGACTGACACCCCTGACACAATAATAACAATTATTTTGTGTGTTTGAAGGACTAATGCTAAGAGACTAAAGTTTGTTTGGCAGACTTAGAGTTGGGAGAAAAAAAAGCAGTCAACCCCACAAAGATGAGAACAAAAACATGATATATCGGAAGTCAGGAGGAAACTTCACCTAACTGTGCTCTGGAGCCCAGGAACACAATGCAGACAGACCTGAACACCTGCCACCCAAAGTGGTTTTTGGCTCTCTTGCCCTCAGACATCATTACCTCAGTTTCCACTGAATGATCCAGTAAAAATGAAGCGTTTTAAAGATTTGCAATTGAACATCTTATTTTAATAGAAACAAAGTCTTGTAATACATAGTTATCTACCTGCTTCAAGATTACTTTTTGTTTCCTTTCCAGAAAGAATACTTCTTAATTTAAGTGCTTACTGTAACCTTACTGGTTTTCCTTATGGCATAAAGCTGAAACATAACATTGTTTTAATTTAAAAAACCCTGGAAATTGAAGTTTAAAAAGTAAGAGAAACATTTTTATGTGCCATTTCAAGTGACATTTAAAAGAAAGATATACTTCCAGAATTATGCCTGTTCAGAGTAGCACAGAGACTATCAACATGCTAATATAAGTTGCTATCCAAATGTTTTACACCAGTAAACTATGCTGATATTTAATCAGAAAAGCTAATATGTATAAAAGCATTAACCAATGAGCATGTTATCACAAATGTTTTTATCCTTTAATACAAACAAGCTTATTGCATGACATTTCCAGCTGGGGCATTGACAAATGCCCTTTATTTTAATTAAAGACTCTAATTCCAGAAGCAAACGCCAGTAATGCTTATAACAATAATCTACTTAAGACTCAATTTTGAAAGTCAAGAAACTGAGCAATGGTTTTGTAACAGCCAATCAAGAAAGTCTAATGCTTGTTTCAACACTGACTGTTATAAAATATGTCAGTCACTACACATCCCATGCTTGGAGTGTAGCCATGTTTAGCACTGAAGTAGTATATTTAATACTGTATTAATTCAGATTTTTCCTGTAGACATGTCTTGATTTTTCTTTTTTTTTTTTTTAATCATTATTATTAAGAAATTTAACTATTTTCAGTCACCCCTAAAACATTTTATGACAGATTACTATTCTGTGCCCTAGTTTTAATAAGATGCCCTAGATGTGATTGTGCTTAATTGTCAAATAAATGAAGAGTTTTACTAGATTTTGTAGAAAAATATACAGTTAAGCTGAAGTTTCATGAAAATTCAGATTTTCTCCAACTAATAAAACTCCTGGATACAAGACTTTAAAGAAGGCACTGCTCTTCCTCTGAGACTGAAACTTCTTACCCTGGGCTTCACAATACAAGTCTAATGTCTTTTAGTGCAATTTTAGATGGATATGAAATAGTCAATTACCTTGGAAAGCTCATCAGTGTAGGGACATGACAAGAAAGATGGAATACTTTGGGACACTTCTCACAGCAAAGGAGCTTCCCTCCATTTTGACATACAGCACACCAATCTTCATTGGGGTCATCCTCTTTTCTGCCCTCGCCAGCATGGGAGGATCCCATCCATCCTGTTTTCCCAGGGAATGTGCTCTCCTGCAGTGCCCCTGGCTGGTCATCTGTGCTGTCTGGTGCATCTGTTCTTAGCATAGCTTCCTCTGAAGTGGAATTGTGACTGGTATCCAGCAGCAAGGAAGTAAGTATAGACTGCAGTAAGAAACAAAGGAAGTCAGATTACAATATTTATATGAATTTACATGACCCTAAAAACGTGCAAACTGACCTGAATAACAGATTTACATCCCAGCAGCCAATTAACTTGCAACATGCATGCAGAAATTACTAACACTCTATAACACAGGCAAATGAACACAAGAAATTAGCTATGAAAGGCTATTTACTGTTCCACCAATAAAAAAACTAATCTCAGATGGCCCAAAAATCTAGTATCATGTTAATGGATATTCCTGCACTATGACTAGAAACACTTCATAGCAGCACCTCAAAATTTCATCTCTGCAAGTTATTCCTGGATTTCCCAGGTTTTGAATGGATAAAAGCAGTCTGATTACACCATTTAATTGAATTGACAGTAGGGCTAGTTTGATTTTGAATTTCACCTCTTCCTTTTACTTAGCTTTTTAGCTTTCCCCTGAAACAGTTCCCAACAGAATACGAGTAAACTATTTTATTCCCCATAAATACAAAATACTCTCCAAAGAGAAAGAAGATCTTTCTAGCTGTAAATATTACATTTCGAGGCCGGGATTCCTCCTCCATCTCTTCCTTCACTACAACAATTGGGAAATCAAAGTTCTCATCTGATGCACTTGACTCCTGTTTAATTCTGATCGGCTCCAACATGACAACAGGGACTTTGTGTGTAGAATCAGCTCCTGGTGGCCTGCTGGAGGAGCCAGAACTGTAAATGACAGGAAAGAGGCAGGAAAAAAGGGAAATTGGGAGTCAGAACTGGACACCTTTTGTACACTGATGCTTTGCAAGACCTCAAGTTTCTTTGAATCCTGAGTAGTATTGCCTTTATGGAATGCAACATCCAAGCTCATTTCCTTTGATGTATACTGAAAAAAGCATTACCAAATGGGAAAATTTTAATGGTGCAGCCCCAAAACTAGAGAATTACTCATGGTTTGACCCATTACTGCAAAATTTGCAAATAATCTCAGTTTCTTTCAAATCATACACAAAAAAAAGCAACTCCACTGAACATTGTAAACTACACAACTGAATAAGGCAGATAAAACACATAGTTACATTACCTTGGAAAACTTTCTTAGAGCCTTGCAGCTCCACCAAAATTTGGACCCTACTTTTAGAACTAGATCTGTATCTTTTCATGTATTTGGTCCTAACAGGATGAGAATGGACAATCAAACTTTAAAATACCTGCTTATCTTTTTAAATAAAAATGAAGAATTTAAATCTAACAAAATTAATTCAAGTAGCAGCATATCAAATCACATTTTTAAATGCAAGTAAAGACTCTTCAAACAACCATTTAAACTGTTCATAAGAGTCCTTCACAGAATTTACCATGTAAATGGAATAGAGCAAAAGATATTCCAGTTAAAAAGCACCTGCATTTCCAACTCAAGTAGGATGAATGCATCTGATTTTTCTCTGCATGAAAAATTAATCTCATGTCAGATGTATGTTCTAATTTATTGCAACGCATTAACGGATCTGCACTCTTTAAACAACGCTGTGTAAATATATTTGTTCATTAATATTCCATCAGTAAGGGATAAAAACATTGTGTAGACTCTCAGTAGATATGTAGTACTCACTTAACTGTATTGCAGCAGAAAATTCTTAATAACCCTCTTTGTAGCATCAGTTCCTTAAATCTTAAGTAATTTATAGTTCCACAAGGGCTTTCAATATGCAGCTTTTTCCTTTAGCTGATTTTTCTGAACTTAAAACCTAATTTATAAATGGTATTCTTTTAATAATGCAAACCTAGCCATCATTTACAGAGTCAATAGATCTTTAGATGTTCCATTAATACATTACAAATGAAATTACTGCTTTTAGAATGCAAAGAGTGCTTAACAACTATCAGGCCTGACCTGTTAACCGAGAAGGTGAGACAAATCAACATCTGTATGCATTAAAGAGAGAAGAGACTGAGGCATGTTCTGTGGAGGTGGAAGTTACATTTTCTTCTCCCTCACTCTTTCCTTACCTCTCTCTGCTCCCAACACTGGAAGCACTGGGTGAACGAATTGGAGGGTGTATGTTTGTCACACTGATTCCTCCTAGGAGAGAAGGATCAGATTAGAACAGAACACAGGCCTGTGCCAAGTCTGAGATACAACTCAGAGAAGTACACACATTTTGGGAAAAATTTCTCCTGCAGTGAGAAATATCTTGAGAGGCATGAGATAACAGAGAGAAAGAGGACTAAGAAAGGGCCCATGACATGCAAGCAGGCTGATGGGTGAGTACCTTGCCTGGCTGACCTCTCCACCTGGTCACTGCAGGCTATTTTGTCTTATTAAATTCAAGCAGATCTCTCAGGAGAACTGCCAGGAAACTTGGAGCTGGCGAGCAGGAAGAAGTCTGGGGGACAGATATGAGAGAGACCAAAGATCTAGGGCCCAGAGAGGCGAGAAAGCCTTGTGAATGCACTGCCCGCTGTCTCTGCTATCCCACAAGAACACGGGACCACCACGTGAGCACACCAACATGGCATGAGTGCTCCCTGGGAATTCCCACAGCTCAGGTCAGAAAATGGGAGCAAGGAACAGCTGCTACCAGCATGGTGAGTCACCAGCATGGTGACAGGAATCCCCTGGATCCTCCAGATCCACCACATTCAGCCACCTATCCCAGTAACTCCTCTGGTCATCCTGTGTCAGTGCTGCACTCCATGGTGCCACCCAAGGCACCATTTCCAGTATGCTGTTACACCCTCTCTCACTTTCTCAAATACTTTTCTCTTACCACAGCTGCTAGGTTTTAGTCTGGTGTACACCTGAGAGTGTCACTTTCCTATGGATTTCTATCCAATTGCCACATTTGATTTTTCAATTAAACCACTTAAAGAGAAAATTGCACCACATTCGATTACCTGAGAGGCCTGGTGATGGTACCGAGGAATTTGGTGACTGCACAGTCCTGTTTGAAGGGGGTTTTGGCTGATTCTGCTCTACCGTGCCATTCTTCCTTACAGCATTATCCAGTGTGATGTTTCCTGAACAATCAATCTAAAAGGTGGGGAAGCAAAGGGAAGCAGTTAGTGTTGGGAAGGGAAAAATTCCCTCCAAAACAACAAAACCCAAACAAAACTAAAAAGCCTCTGCTCTGCTGTTATTTTGAAAGTGAATTCCAAAATTAATTTCACCAAAGTTTACCCATACAAAAGTGAGATGGTTACTTTAAAGCATATAATCTTGCTTTCCCTAAAAAGAAAATGAAATAGCCAAATCAAGACAGTGCTTCATTTTAAGAACAGAAAATTCTGTGCACACACTTTCTGTGCTAACAGAAAGTGCCAATTTTTCTCCACAGGCTACAGAGAAGGTTTAAATCAAACATTGGCTTAAATCAAGCTTTCACACATTGAAGTAAGTTTATCTCCACACCTTCTTTAGACTTGCTCACATTAAATACTCTCAAAAAGACAATATGCTATACACAAACTACCCCTTAATCCATGGGTGTTGAACAGGACTGGAAGAAACTCAAAGGAGGACAGTCAATCCCATCTCTCCCACATACCCTCTGGAAAGGATCCATGCATATTGACTAAAAATGGAAACAGCAAACCAACACCTGTTCTTTCCACCATGGCTCAGGCCAGATAACTGAACTGTATTCCAGGGGCTCCCAATGCAGCATTCTAACTTTCCATAAAAATGACACGTTCTGATTTGATAAGGCGAAATTACTTTTTGAAATGTTTGGTTTCTTCCAATATGTAAGATAATGTTTGATAAGATGTATCTAAAGTGGATGTAGCAGCCTTGGCAAGGTCAGCATATTTACAGCGATTTGGGCCATCTATCTTGAAAGCATGAACTCCATCACACACAAGTAGAAGTGTTCATAATACCGTGCACAGAAATAAATATGCTAAAATGTCTCACAGACTCAGTAGTTTTATGACCATGTTGTGCAGTTGCCCCTTTAAGTCTGACAGATACTGTGATTCTGTAGTCTATGTACTCCATTTTAATAAAGAGAACACACAGTAGGTGTGTTTTTACCAGTAGGTAAAAACAAAGCATAGATGGGAGATAAAGGAAGTAACAGCAAGCTATGATTAGAAAACCATGACACTTCAGATATCTAGATACCTCAGACACCTACAATTCAGTAACTCCAATATGGACCTCTGGCAAACATGTACCATTCAGAAGATACTATAAAAGAGAAGCTTATAAGGTTAAGAAATTATGATCTTACTATGCTCTTTCTATCACCAGCTCACAGGCATGTTAGAGAATATATGAATAAAAGAAGTAACAAAAGGAAAATATGTAAGGAATATATCCAGTATGCTGACCAATAACACCTACCCAAGATAGCTCTTTCAATAAGCTAAAAATAGATTTAAAAAATGTTAAAAATCTACCAGAAATGCCATGAGCAAACCACTGCTATCTATAGACACTGGTAAACGAAAGCTAAGGTAACACACTTTTGTAAGGATCATTATGAGGGCTGCCAAAAAATATGCAGCATACAAATAAACATGTCCAATTAAAATTACAACTTGTAATCCTGCTTTTCTTAGTTGTCCTAACAGCTGTCTCCCAGAATGGTTCTGAGTATTTCCAGCAATGTGCAGGCAACTCTGCATTGTTTATTTCCTAGAATTGTCTCATTTTGACAAACAGAATTTCAGTCTAAAAGGTTTCTATTTCTCACAAATGTTAAGACTTCAAAACAGAATCTGTAAAGCATTGCCTCTGTGTTACACTCACATCAGGGAGAGATGGCAGATTATAGGAGCTACCCACTGGGGAACTCAAATCTATCACAGGGGGACCGTAATTCTTCCCATCACACCCAGCAGCACTGGTGCCTGTGGGGCTGGATGGAGTCGATGTTGTGCTGCTTGCAGTTGAAGGGGTGGATGAAGCTTGTCCACTACTGATCTGCCACTAAAAAGAAGAGACAAAAATCCACAATTCACCTTTTTTTTTCTTTGCAACGGGTCAAATCTACTGAATATACTGATAAAACCAGCAGCTTAGTTCAGGAAGCTGAATTCAAACACAAGATTTCCTGATTTACTCTTAGTTCAAGAAGCTGACTTCAAACACAGAATTTCCTGATTTACTCTGAAGTTATCTCATTTGAAGAACCAATCTCACAAGACAACAGAAGATGACAAGTAATAGAAAACTATGAATAGAAGAAATTAATGCAAATTCTTAAATTCAAAGCTATACCTCAGTGTTAAGTATCTATTAATATTTCATGTTTCATTGACAGTGTTGTGGAAGAAAAGTAACAGTTTTTGCTAAATAAATAAAAGCATTATAGGTAATGGGCTGAATGCACAACTGTTTCAGTGCTTTACCAAATAAACCTGCATGCCTTGAAGTCTTTGATGTTCCCTTAACAACATCAAATCATTAAGAATTTTAAATGCTGACTGGACCTCCATCCCCATATACATTTAACATCATCATATGAAGTGCACAGTCAAATCAGACGAAATTTCTTTCTCACACAGATGTATGCAGTTTTCAATGACTTTAATGACAGGAATTTCCTGGCAACTGCAGGCAAAATCTGACTCTGCTCAATTCCTTTTCAGTCAGTCATTCTATTTACTGGTCTCTAGTTTCAGAAAGACATTACTGAATAATGAGGTATCTTGAAAGAAAGGCTTGTAAACAGGCCAGTCTTCTTTTCAGAGGCACAGAATAGAAGTGACTTACTTTTTATTCTCACAAGTTCTCTTCGATATTGTTCAGCTTTCTTCAATTTAGTTGAATTAATTCTCTGACATCATAAGCATTGCAAACATAACTGGTATTACACTACTTTTTGGGTCACAGATTTGATTCTTTCCTGCTTACCCGCACCCAGCAACTCATATGGTAGTAATATGCTTTTTAATAAAGATGAGCCTTCCTACACACCAAAAAGACATACAATGTATTTGCTTCTGCCCCAGTTCAGCTGCTGATCAGCTGGGCATTGACCAGTCTCATTCAGCATAAGTCCCACAGATGTGGACTCTCTTTTCTCCCCTCACCTCTAAGAGTTCAGATTTGCCATACTCTGTGGAACCATGGCAGCTCCAGCTTTTTAGTCAAGGTTTTACCTGGTTCCTGGTGAAGTCACTATCATCAAGATAAACTGTGATTTTCTGATTTGTCTACTCACTGACTGCAGTGTGCAGACCATGGCCATGCATAAATTTTGCACATTTTGCATAAATGGTCAGAAACCACAGCAACAGCAAGTAAGGGAATGAAACACCCGCACGGCACGCACAGCGGCTCACCTCCCTAATGCTTCAGCTGATTAGAACTGTCAAAATGAAAGCAACTTGACAGTTATCTCATTAAGAAAACTATGGGTATATTGTCATAGAAAAATAATGTAATCTCTATTTTAATTGAAAAGCACTCTAGAAGTATAGTATAAAAGATGATATAAGGCACATTTGATGTTTAATTTCTAAATGGAGAGTGAAAAGGGAAAGACACGCTACCTGTTTTATAGCTTGCTGTGCCAAGAATGCCATTTGCAATGGGTTGGGCTTCACTGCTGGCCTTGGTAGGTTCTGATTTTGGGGATATCTCATCTGTTGTGCAGGAAGAGCTGAACCATTGGGCTTGGGATTATGATTCTGAAAATGAATCAAGCGCGGAGGTGACTGCATAAAAACAATAAAAATAGTTCTGCAAGTTAGCTGAGATGTGTTCTATATTCCACACATTTTTTACTAAATGGTCCTTTAAAACTTCTGAAACTCCTCATAAATTATATGCAAATAATTAGTACCACACCATTTATTGGAATGATCAAAAGCATTGAATTTCAATGTTAAAACCTACCTAGTAGACAGTTTTGAATTATTTTGTTATATGAAGAGACATAACAAGAGCCAATGAGAGTGTTTCCAACTTTGAAAGATACATGAGAGAATAATTGGGTATTATGCAAAATAGACGTAGGAAAAAACTTAATGACATTAACTTTTTGATCACTTGACAAAAACACAAAAATGTTACTAAGCACTGTATATGGCTGGATACAACAAGATTTTATTTTTTTAAGAATAAATAGAGTCTGGGTGCTACCACATTTTGCAAGGCAAGTTTAAAATGCCCACTCATTTCTCAGTAAAGAAAATGTCCTCTAAACCATCTACATAGCTACATGCTGAAGAGGAAGATATCTGAAGTTATGTTTCTAGGTTGAAGTGCTTTCCTTTTTTTCCTATCTTACTTTACTTTCTCCTTCAGTGCCATGGAAAGAACAAACTCTGAAAACAGTCCTAACTTACCTGATGAGAAGCAGGAGGTTGTTGCATGGCTCCTGGCATTCTTGGGCTTGGCAGAACTAATGGTCCTGCTCTGCGCTGAGCTTGCTGTCTCTGAGCCATGACCTGCTGCTGCATGTGCTGGAGGCGGAGCTGAGCTAAGCTGATCTGCGTTGGGAACTTGGAGAGCTGGTTGGGAGGTAAGCTGCCTGGTGGCTGTAAGTTTGCTTCCATCACAGGGCTCTTGGGCATATGTGGTGGAGTTTCCTTATCTTCAATTACCAAAGAACCTATTTTAACCAAAATAAATAAAACCAATACTGAAGTATGGCAGTTAGCAGAAATCCCATCACACTGTCAGCAACATGGAGTCGGACTAGAACTCAAAAACCATTTCTGAAGTAACTTGTTTTTTTATTCAGACTTTATCTTATTTTTCTTCACTGCTTCTTATATCTAGCTTATCTACAGAAACTGAACATGTCTGATCATAAAAAAAATGGCCTGAAGGCTTTGATTTCTGAAACTAGATAGATAAACATGATTTGGTTTTATCTATCACATAAACTGTTACAGGCACCCCAGTGCTGGTCTATACAAGTGCCATTTCTATTGTAGCACTTTTCAGAATGTAAGGGACCGTATTTCAGAAGGTCATTAAATAAACATACACAAGAAAAAGAGCCCACCAAACACAGGAAAAAGTCAGCTCATGACAAATATCTCAGCTGAGCAGCAGTTCAGAATTATCACCACACAAACTGACAGCTGGTTTCTGGAAACATGTTTCACTTTCAATTCCTGTCTTTAAGAAAATTCTTTATAAAGAAGGAACTTAGAGAATTTCCTTGCTGCCATCCAATGTCCTCATGTCTGGGAAAAGGAGCTTGTCTGCCTTAAAGAACTGCCATAACACTTTCTGCCTCTGACATCGTAGAGAATCACACATTTGCACCTCTGTACACTGAGAGAGCACTTTCTAATGAAAGGCAGAAAATGTCCCACAGATATCTCACAAAGCCTTCTGCACATGACAGAAAAACAAAAATGCCCACCAAGATAACAGTGGAGAGAAAGGAAGCACAACAACAGTCAAAATCCTGAAAGACCTCTAAAACCTTTTAAGTCCTACTGCTAAGCTGTTGAGTTCTTAGGGTGCTTATCATCGTGGCTGAAAGCTGTCCCATGGGAAAGGACCTGGGAGTGCTGGTTGACAGCAGGAACTCTTTCTTTGGATGTGAAATAGGGTTAAAAACTGTGTTCCTTGTTTCAGAAGCCAGAAGAATTGACCAGAAAACTGAAAGCTGCTATTTTCACCATCACATATACCTTTCAAACAAGATAAGTTTGTTAATACTTTATCATAGTATTCCTAAATAATACTTTTTGCCATGCAATGCACTTTGAATGTTTTTCACAGTTAGGGAAATACATTTAACAGAGTAAATGAAGAAACGAATGGTGCAGAGGCTATTGTCACAAAAAGAAAGCTGCTTTCAAAATAGGATCAAGACACCAAAGGGTTAATAAAAATGTATCATACCTAGATTGAAAATATTCTGAGCCCAGAAGCTAGGATCACAGTGGAACTGGATGGTATTGTTAGTCACTGGGGAAGGATCACACCTTGCTCGGAGGAGATACCGTAGTCGATATGTAATCTAGAAAAAGAACAAAAACATGGTTTTTTTTTTTTTCCCTCTGGGGCCAGAGCCATGTATCTGAATAGCACAAAAAAACCCAAAAATACACCCCCTCACACTCCCACACACATCAAACAAAGCAACCAATCAAAAAAAAACCACTAACAAAACCACCCCTGAACAAGCCCCTAGAGAACTGAGGTTAAAGATAGAGAAACTTTTCCAAGCTACAAATAAAGAGGTATTTTTAACATCTTTCCCTTATTCCTAAAGTAGTTTTAAAAAGAAGCTAACTATAGCCTAAACAAAAATAACAATTCTTCCCTATAGAAATAGATATGCCTCTAAAAACTTGGCCATTATATTCAATGACTTTAGCTACTTGCAAGTGAAGTTCAGATTTACATAGCCACTGATGTTTTTTCCCCCACAAATCTATTTTAGCCCATTCATTTTCCTTTCAAAGTATGCCATTTGTTTGGCAACAAGTATGATTACAGGGAATTTTCTTTTGTACTAAATTTTTCTTCAGACAGCCAAAGAACAGATTTTTATAAACTGTCTTTGAAAAATCAGATTCACAGATATTTTCAGATTTTTCCAAATGCCTTGGTTCCAAAGAACTGGACTGTGATTACACAAGAGAATATTCTACCAAATGCTCACAATTTATCTAGTTCCTAGAAAGAAAATGTTGTCTTGCAGTTGTTTCACTAGAAATGTCAGGAATTGATATACCAAAATAAAACAGGCACTAATTTTAGAACCACACACAGCAGATTCTGGAGGAAAAAAAACAAACAAACAAACAAACAAAAAACAAACAAAAACCAAAAGAAAAAAAAAACAAACCAAACCAAAAAAAAAAAAAAAAAAAAAAACAAAACAAAAAAAAAAACAACAAAAAAACCACCATAACAAACACTTGAGGAGTTCATGAACCCTTGTTTTTCTTGAGTGGTAGATTATTTCCTGAAAAAGAGATATACTTGGCGATATCATCTTGTTTAAAATGATACAAGTTTTTTTCTTTCAATTTTAGGCAGGTCAGTTTAAGACCATACTCAAAAAAAAAAAACCATTTAACAAGACTCAAGATTTTTAAATGACCATGGAAGAATTTTAAGTGCATTATTATTATTTTGGATAGAGATTTCCTTAGGATTTTTGTGTACACTACCAGAATCAAGTAGATGACACTACAGAAATTTTAGGCTTTTGTCCTTTTACCAACACTGGTCACACACAGTTCCTGTCATAGTTTGCTCCATTTTCCTACTACTGTGCACACACATGTGTTGTGGATAAACTCCTGACTGGTCACCTTGTGTTAGTAATAGTGAAAAGTACAGCCTGAGAGTACAGCCCCCAAGCTCTAATACTGCCTTTAAGTTTGATGGGCATTCCTTCCTCTCTCCGGGACATGCTGGAGCAGAAGTTTCACATGCTCCTTTACACAAAACTCCTTGGAAATAGATTTTTCCAAATGCCCACACATGGGTTATCTACTCAACTCCCAAGCAGCACCAACTTTCTAAAGCTCAATCTGTTCTTTTGAAAAATACTTTTCATTTGCTGAGGCTTTCTGGGCTAGATGGTCCTTTCTTTCAGCTGCCTAATGTTTATATGATTAAGATGTCTGAACCACAACTCGTTTTCTTACTCATGTAGCAGAGTCTTGATGGCAACACTAAGCAATTATAAACAACATGACTCAGTTTGACGTCCTTTTTCTCTATTCAATTAAAAAAATACGACTGGCTGAGGCAGTATAAGGCAGATCAAATTAATTTAACTACTTGAAGTTGATAAAAACAAGTAATATTCCACTATAGCCTGCAGTATCAATAATGGGTATAAAAAAAAAAAACACCATAAAAAACCAACAGCAAATCCAAACCCAAACAAACAAACCCCACCAAATACTCTGGTAGGTTCTCAACTAACCAATGAGAAAATAAAGAAAAAAACTTTGTGAACCAGTTTATAGGAATTGGAGAAATCTAGAATCTTTCCTCACATTGCCCCAGATTTCTGCTATCAGGCAAGTACAGTCTAGTAAACTTTGGAAAAATCAAGGTAAGCTTTTGGGCTTTTTCTTTCAAATTTTCTAGGATTTCTGTCCATCATGAGCATTCAGCTTAGTGAGACAACATGCACTCAGATCTTAAGGGTCATCATTACATCAATTAAATATTTAGATTTGTAATTGTTTGTATGGACAAACAAAAACCTTAGTTTAATTTTTATCAATTTTGAAAGTCTTTCAGTGGGAGATGAACCTGACAGAACAAAGACATACAATAATATTTACAATAAAATGCTAGATATACAAATACTGTTTTTCATGAACTCAGATGCTGTAGCAAGTATTGTAAAGAAGCACAATGATGATGTAGGACACACAACATCTTTTCCCAGTGTTTCATGGCTTCATGGTTTTCAACCCAAAGAAAAGGAGTTGTTTCTACTTCTGCAGATCGACAATAGTTCTACGGCATTGTAACAGGAGAGCACCATGACCAGAGAGATATATTAAGAGAAACATTCTGTATTTATGTTTAAGAGAAAACCATGAAAACTATATAGAAATATTCCAATTAGTAGAAAATCATTAAAAATTTGAATACCCTAGTACTCCAGACAAGCATGTGCATGCATATCTAACTTAACTCTGGTCTCTTGGAGAATGGAGAGAGCTGTCTTCCTAACCTTACCAGACGTTTACTGTACAACAGTGCTGTGCTGCTCCCACTGGAAACTGCCCATTTGGAAAAATTCATTACGTGCTCCAGCTGTTTAGAGAGACCTGCCACTTCCTGTTGTTGCTGTAGAAGTTTCATCCTATGCTCTTTTGCCAGAGTCTGCAAGTAGAAAAGCAGTTCAAGTCAAAAGGTTCAATTCACAGTTAAAAGGCATTAACTTTCATACTGGTAATTCACAATGATCAAGTGGTTTCACTTAGCTCCTCTAAAAAGGACTCCTGCCCCCTGGTGCAGCTATCAAACAGAAAAGTCAGAACACATTACTCAAGATATCAGGACTTTCTGTGCTAATGACACATTTTTACATATATTTATATATATATATGTATTTGTGTGCCTCTCTACACACACACACACACTCTTTTTAAAACACAACTGGAGATAATATTTTTCCAGGTACTCATTCTAGACAATTCTCTATGATTCGCTACTGGATTACTGAATTTATGAAAAAATCTGATAGAACACTTTTCATGCATGATGTGTGGAATTATGAATTGCAAAAGCATGGAGAAAGAAACTGGCCACCCCTCAAAAACCGAACTTTCCTCCACCAAAAACCCCACTTGCTCAAGTAGCTTGTATAGGACAACTCCACTTTGGAATCATGATAGGACATGCACAGGAGACTAATGTACTTTAGTACATTAGGAAATTTACTGTAATGTGAAAAAAATATAAAAAAAATATTAAGACTGAAGTTTTTCTTATGATAGAAATGAAATTACCTCCAACTGATGCAGCAGAGCTTTTCCCTTTTTATTTATTTCTACCATCAGTGTAAATATGGCAACTTTAATATCCTGTTCCACCTGCTTTTGATTCTGATTCACTTCAAGAATTCTGTAAGTAGACAGTATAGAAAATAATATTCTTTAGCTCATAAACCCATCCTCTAAATAGTATTTAAAAAAAAAATCTGTTGCATAGATTACAATACTTCTTTGTCATATGCACCAATTAATTCATGTATCACCAGATACTTATAGCCAGGAAAATTACTGGGAGAAATAGAGCAAGTAAGAGTGACCTGTGATAAAATTAATTAACTGGTGGCAAACTCTAATGCTATAACTCTAACATCTGTCACTGATAAAAATTAAATGCTCATTGTAATTGAAATTGTCGATTTTCAGAGTTCTGGCACTTTTCTGGAATGCTCCATGCCAATCAAAACTGCATAAGTCTAATTTCCATCTTAGGTAGAATGGCACTAATTTAGCTGTTTCAACAATAGTGCTCAACCTCATAACAGCAAAGCTTAACGTTATATTGGGGAAACCTCTACTGCAGAGATGAAGGAAGAGTTCAAATCACACTTGGCATCCCCAGCTGTGCTGAATCTCCCTGGGTACTGCTGCCCCTGAACTCTGCTGAAGGAGCAGCCACAAAGGCTTGCTGCAGATTGCATTTTACAGATTTATTTTTCTCCTAGGTTTGTTGCACCCAGTGAATAGAGCCCCAAATATAAAAGTACTACATAAATCTTCAAATACGTGTCACAAACATTATAAAAACATGAGTATAACTTTTCACTTTCCAAGAGGGATCTACACTAAGAAAATTAATCTGCTGATGGTGGGGAAGCGCTTAAGACTGTCTTCTACAGTCTTTATTGCATAAGTTGTTTTGTTTCACCCAAGCAACTGCTGCCCATTAAGTCCACAGGCTGAGCAGAAGAATTACCTAACATGGCAACAGTCACTAAGTGAACTTTAGAATTCTTCTTTCTGGAAGAATAAAAGGAGGGAGGTACCAAATACACCAATTTAAACATTTCAAGAAACTACAGTATATGTAAAGTTGCCTTCTGTCAGTTTTAACCTCACAATCTAATACAAACCTGTTATGGATCTGTTTCCCTGTATATTTTATGTACTTAGTCTTCTCCATCAATTTGGTGATTAGTGTCTCAATGATAACTTTCTGGTTCTGAAAAGCTTCTTCTATAAACTGGTACCTGTAGTAAAAAGCAGTGAGGATTTACACATGCAAAATGTGTTATATACTTGCTAAAAAGCAGAGTGACTTAAAAATAATACTTCTTTAATTGAAGAAAGGGGCTACTGAAATCCGAAATTTAACTGTCATCATGGAAACATATGTCAGGAAATGCTTATATATTTCATTTATAGTATATTTAATTTTATAATCTATTTCCTGTCATACTGGGGTAAGAATTTACGATTTTCATAAATAAAAAATAGCCTAATTTTAGCAAAAGAAAAATTAATGTTTTGAGGTAGTCATCACTTTGAATGTGAAAATGCAGGTAAGCTATTACTTAATGCAGAAGTAGAATGCAGAAATAGAAGAGATTGCTGAGTTGGTAGAAGTTGGCAACATTTTAAATCAAGGAACCAAAATCTTTAGCAATCTGAGGAAAAAAAGAGGTGGCACATTATAAAAGGGATATCAATCCTAAGAAAGGGAGAATAAGAGAGGAACACTGCCAACTCTGCAAAAGCAATGTTTAGCCTGTTCCAAGGAGCAACAGCGGCCAACACTTCTCCACCTACTGATGTTCACCTAGTCAGGCTGCTCTTTGGGTGTTGCATCAGGTATAGCAAGTATATTAATATTTAACCAGAGTGCATCTGTCCTAAAACATGACTATATGTGTCAACCAGCAAGATTTTTGCCTTGTACTCAGAAGTTGTATGTAATTCTGCTTTTCAGCTTCAGTGACCAGTAAGAGATGACCAAAAGAATAGCAACATGAATATTTGAGAGTTAAAGTGTTGTCAAAGTACAGTATTAGCCAAAATGTAGGTCAACTCTTCCTCTGAAAGGGCTCTTCACAGAGAAAAGAATTCCCATTTTCTCCATTCCAAAATGGTTTGGTAATGTTGTTATATAATCTTGTTGAAGGACAAATGGAGAAATTACACATAAGTGTACAGTTGCATAACACAGCCCCTGTGTTTTCTAAGCACTTTCTGAAGAGCTGCATAGCAACAAATTCTGACCAAATAACTTGATTGTAAAAAAGGTCTTGTGCTTAAGTCATCAGATTAACAACGGGACGAATTAGGTTTTATTCTAAATGTAACACACTGATCAGTCACATTCTTTGGGATACAAAGAATCCCAAATCTCATTTTTCGTGAGTTTCATTTCTGAGCAGAAAATTTTAGTTTACACTTTTTCCACCTGACTGCGTTCCATACAGCTAGATTGTCTGAATCTACTCCAGGCTACCCTCCTGTAGGTGAGATGGATAAAATATACGCTATGTTTTGATACCTGTGCTCTTTGTGCTCTAGTAACTGACAGTCTCGGCAGGTCAGCTTGTCACAGGTTTCACAATACAACTTCAGCTGCTCCTTTTTGTGGTAAGGGCAGAACACTGGTCGCTGACTGGTCACACCAACTGCCTCTGTTGAATAAAGGAAGATGTTAGTACAGTCAACTGAACTTGTTCAAGATTTGCATTCTCCTGTTTTTCTTTAGATGTACAAGTGTGTGTCAGGTCACTCACTGAGACTGCAACAGCCATAAGCTCAAACTGCAATGTCTTGCTCTTCTTGCTCAAGCATGGAGCTAGCACCCTCTCTAATGGAAAATGTCTAGAATCTATTTTAACATCATCTCTTCTGGCCTCACAAAACTATTTACAAAAGGAGTAGCCAGTACTGCTGCAGCTGCAAAAGACATTGCACAATCAGCAAGCTCCTTTCTTAAATGGAGATGAGGAGGTGGTTGACTTAATTCATGTTCTGTCTTCTTTCTCAGCTGACTCGGTGGAAAAGGGTTTGAGGATATTGACACATGGACATTCAAAGTGTAGAACATACAGAATATAATAACCAGGAGATACGAACTTCCCTTCAGGACCCCATTCTAAATGTGTGAGAAGTCTCACTTCAGTTTCTAGTGCGCAAACATCAAAGAGTGCAGGAAACACCACCAGATCACAGAAATGGAATCTGTTTCTTTAAACAATTTAACTGACAAAGCCTGATTTCCTGGGAGTTACGTTGGACACTGAGCTCATAAGGATTATACAGCCTGTAAAGAAAACTGGCTTCACACTGCAGCCCATCCTTCACTGCAGATCAATAAGGTCTCCTTTTCATACCCTTTTATTTATCATTACCTCTTTTCCAAAAATCTGGAAGAAGTTATTTTCAGATCTCTGTCCTTCAGTCAGAATTCTTTGCAACTCACCAACAAACTGCCTCCCAAAGAGGCCTGAGTGCACTGAGACCATGCCTACCACCAAATCCTGTTCTGCCTAACAGTCCATCAGCCACTTCTACCCACTTTTGTCCTCTCTTGAAAGTACACTCAGTACTCACTTTTGATTAACCATGTGTGAAAGTGGGATACAGAATACAGTAAATATCTTCAAAGTACCATGGTGGAAGACACCCTTTGAGCAATAGATTACCTCATAATACTAGATAGGGTGGAATGAAAATAAGTATCTATTCTAATACATTTATTTAAAATAATAGATAACAACTGCTAAAAATTATGTATTTACAGGAAAAATCATGCAAGTCCAATGGATGTATTAGAACATAGCAGTAGAATGTTTGTCAGCATCCTGTAACAGTTATTATTCTCCTACAATGACACTAGAAGACAAGACACAGTGGGGAAAAAACTGAAACAAAAGAGGTTCTCAATGAACAGAAAAATACAATCTTTTCTACCACAGAGTAGTCAAGATTTCTCAGAGAGGCTGTACTGTATACCACATTCACCATTGCTGGTTCCCAGGGCCCAAATGGATAAAGCCCTGAGCAACTGGAACTCAGAACTGAATGCCTGAAGCAGGAGGCTGGACTAGATGATCTCCTGAGGTCCCTTCTAGCCTGAATTATTGTAGATCCTACTGAGGAAAAATGCCCCAATTCATAATATTCTTTCCCTACGGCAAAATATTTCAAGCTCAAAAGATACTTAGCAAAAACATGAATTTTGGCTGGCTTTTTATCAAAATGCTGAAAATATATAATCTATTAGTGCTCCTTTTCCTGCTGTATACAACAACAAAGTTCATATTAACCTTTTGTTAGATCTCTCGTAAAACTAGAGAAGCCTAATGCCTAAAGAAGTATTTTCTGCTGGTGATCTCCAAAGTCTAGACAATCATTTGCAATCAATCCATGTGGAAGATAAAAATCTATGTGTATTTATTGGTTTAAAACATGTTAAATTAAAAAAAAAAAAAAAAAAAACAACCAACCCGTACCAGTATTCAGCTTATCTGAGCCGAAAAACTGCTAGAAAATCAGCTTTCAAGTTACCACTTTTTTTAAAAAGTGTGTTGGTCCAACATAATTTTCCAATGCAGAAACAAATTCTTTGTGAAATTATAAATATGTTACCTGGAGATACTTCCTCTTTCTGCCTCACAGTATGATCCTTTGTGAATTTAACCCTCTGGTGAGCCCTGATGCAGGTCTTGCACAACCACTCTACACATTCCACACAAAACCCATGAGCTTCTGCATTGTCTTCACAGCTTGTGCAGACCTGACAAGAGGAAGAAAGGTAGCTTTTAAAATAAGTTTGGAATATACACACAGGTTATTCTTCATACATCATCATCAGGGCAGTTTAATAGTCTTCTGAAAACAGTGAAATGACAACAGAAAACTGCCTGAGGTACAGGAACATTATAAATAACAGCACAGAAGTAATTGAATGTGATTTTTCAAAGAAACAGGTCATTTTGTCAAGTATTACCCTAAAACCTGACATCATAAAAGTCAGACCACTACTTTCTGCCACTCCCTACACACTTAGAAGCCAAACAATGTTTACTGTACACAAGATGCTGTAGTGAAATATTTTCTAATGACAGAACACAAGCAGCACTACTCTGATTTTAGAAACCTCCCTCAGTTCACACAGCAGCTTTAATTCCAGTCACCTGCTTGGTTTCAGGAAGAACACACCATACTGAGCAGCAAGGTTCCTCTCAAGAATCTTACCATGACCTCTTAAAGACAGTATTCCAGTTAAGTTTGTCAAAAAAGCTACCCCAGAACAGATTTGCAACCAAGGCACAAGAATTTTCAAACTGTGGCCTGTTAACTTCTGGGGCTCTTTTGACTACACCCAAAGGACCTAGGAAAAAGAAATAATTAAGGAAAACAAACATCTCAGCAGACCAAAACCTCTCTACACAGAGTAAATACACAAGAAAAAACTTGCTGCAGTACCACAATCTGAACAACAGGTTGAAAACTTTGAATGATGGACAACACGGTTACACACACTCATAATATCATTTCATTCTTACCCCTCCTTTGCAATACCTTTGTAGTCCTACCTTCAATGGGGTTTTGGTAGTAAAAAATAGTGAACATGCTTATGTAGTACTGGTTTAGGTAACTACCACCCATTTCTGGCAATGTTCAGCACTGCTGCAAACCAAAGCCTCAAGGTGTCTGAAGATTGCTACATCCTACAGATCACACTGACAGATTTCTGCTTGCAGGAGCAACAAGGAGAAAATTTTAGGTTTTAGTTTTGTTTTCACTTTGATCAAAAAAACTCAACCAAATGACTTCTGCACCCACACAAGGTAAATATAGATTAAGTTAAAGAGGAAGGAAATATTTATATCTCATGCAGATAAAAAATATATACATAGAACTGTGTTCCAGTTTCCCCTTCAGGAAAGAAAGGAAAATTAGCACAAAACTTGCCTTAGGCCAGATAGCAAGTTACTGACAGAACTGGAATTTGGACATGAATTCCAGATTCCCAATGCTATGCTTATTCTTCAGGATCATGTCACCTCTCAAAGCAAGTATCTTCTGAGAAATGAAGTTACAACACAAGGGCTGTTAACCCCTCTTGTTGTCACTTGGAGTTTGAAGCAGTTTCTTTTCATTAAAGGTGGCCTGCAAAGGAGAAAAAATTGGGCTTGTGCCCCTCTTTCTGTTTCTTTACAAAAATGAGGCCTGAAAGTTTTCTTTTTCAAAATAATCTCAAAAATTTAACTTCTCCTTGGTTTTTCTTCTTCTTCCCCTTCTTCTCTTGACAAAAAAAAAAATCTTATTCCTATCCAGACCAGTAGTCTAGTGAAAAATACCAAAGTCAGGACATCATTAAAGAAGTCTAGAAAATTGAAATAAAGCAATTAAAGGAAGTGAACTGTAATCAGGATATTGAAAATGTTTACTTTCTGTCTTGATTTCAGCGGAGATAGAGTGGGGGTTTTCCTTAGTAGCTGGCACAGTGCCGTGGTTTCAGATTTAGTATGAAAATAACACTGATGGCAACAACCAACACATCAGTTTGTTAGGCAGTGCTTACACAAACTCAAGGAGTTTTCAGCTTCCCATGCTCTCTGCCAGTCAGCACATGCACAAGGAGGGAATGTGGCCAGGACGGCTGACCTGAACTTCCCACAGGGATATTCCATACCACTGAATATCAAGCTCAGCATATGAACTCTGGGGGGTTGGGTGGGAGGCACCAATCTCTGTTCAGGGAAAGGCTGGGCATCAGTCAGTGGGTGGTAAGCAAATTTATTTGGCATCACTTGTTTGTCTTGGGCTTTATTCCTCCCTCCCTCTTTCTCTCTCATTACTACTATTATTATAATTATTTAATATTACTTTGTTTTATTTATGAAGCTGTTCTTAGCACAACCTACAGTTTTATCTTTTTTTCCCCTGATTCTCCTCCCAATCCCACTGGAGGTGGGGAGGGAGGGAGGAGATAAACTGAAAGGGGGAAGTTAAAAAGGCTGCATGGTGCTTGGTTACCAGCTGGGGTTAAAACTAACACTTGTTATTAACCCTTAAATTCAATGACATTTTGAAAAACAAAACAAAACAAAATTTTAAAACTGTTCTTAATTCTTGGGGGAAAAAAATCCTCTCCCTACTTTCTCTTTAGCCAGTTGTCTCCTCCTTTTTGTGCCAGTGCAACCCTCTGCAAGACTGTGATGCAAACCAGGACTGATTACACCATCACAGCCCAAGGCTCAGTTACATCAGCAATGCTGACTGGAGAATGAACTGAATAGGCAGCACAAGAAAGTTTTCACATCAGTCTTGTGGCTAGAGAGGTGTAATTGTGCTGTGCCTCCAAACACCCAGACATGTTTTTAAAAGTCAGAGCGGAGAGTAACATACTGGATGTTTGGTTTTCTAGTGTAAAAAAAAAAAAAAAAAAGAGCCCTAAAAACAAAATAAGCAGAGGAAAAAGAACAAAAAAA
Source organism: Vidua chalybeata (assembly GCF_026979565.1). Classification (NCBI taxonomy): domain Eukaryota; kingdom Metazoa; phylum Chordata; class Aves; order Passeriformes; family Viduidae; genus Vidua; species Vidua chalybeata. Next base: position 28,641,122 of record NC_071534.1, on the reverse strand, counting down.
AAAATCTTTCAGGCATTCTCTAAGTCAAAGAAACAAAACAAAGACCAAAAAAGAGGCAGGAATCAAATTAAAAGTAAAACCAACCAACCAACCTCCCCACAACAGCCTTTCCAGATCACCTTTGGCAAAATCATGCAGATGAACAGGCCAGGACATTTAGCTAAGTTCTAAGAATGTTTGAAGTTATTAATTCTCCCTAGATTCCAAAAGCTTAATCTATTTTCTTTTTTCCATATGCTTTAGTTGGGTTTTTTAAGCTGCTTTGACCTGCTGTATGTGGACTGAGATGAAAATTGTGATTCAATAACCAATAATCAGGTGCTGCCAAAAGAATCAAAACTCCTCCTTTGTAGCATCAAAAATATATATCCCACCTTTATACTCTTCAAATCCACCAAGTGGACATGAGACAGATTTCTAAAGCTTTTCATAGACATCATAACTCAAGCTGTCAAAACAGCAGTGCCTTCCAGGTAGCATCAGATTTGCTCCCATCCACTTCTGATTTGAAATATGCATTTTCAGATATAGGTTGGATTTTGCTAGAATTCCTAGTTATTATAGTAAGCTATACAGCTAAAGCACATGGAAGTATAATTACTGCAAATATTTGTTATGCACTTACAAAACCTAAAACTCATTTTTGTGACTTACACAAGCAATGTTTCAGTGATTTCAAAGAAAACTCTCCCTAGTTAACCTATAAGCCTTTATTCTGGTCAGACAGACATTTATTTTTAATTGAGTTTTCGTTGTAATTACATTTAATTCAGTTACGAGTTCTAGTATTTATAACCCCAGGACATGTTCATTCAGCCTTCAGTCAAATTTAATGAAAGCAGAAATTACTCAGCATGTTGCAGGTAAGTACTATTTTAAGAAAATACACAAGCTTTTATGGCAGAAAAAGCACATTTACTTGCAAGACTTGAGGTAATAGACCTGTCTTCTCAGCTCCTGTAATAAGTAACCACTCTTCCAATTAAACACACTTTGAGTATTAAAGAGATTAAATAATCAAGCAAAGGTTTCAAAGAAGAGAGCAAGGTAGTCCAGATGAATATTCAGTGAACTCCAAACCCCACAATGTAAATTAGATGCAATGCCTTCCCCCACTGGATCCACACCTCACTGATGCTAAATACTTACACAGCTATCTCCTGGCACATACAAAATCACTGAAGTCAGAGACTATACCTAATTCCAAATGTGAACCATGTACTGACAGCTCAAAATGCATGAAATCTGATCAACATAGCCTTCTTACCCCACCATCCCATCAATATCCACATCTCTTCAAAGTATACAAGAGTATACTGTGACTCTTCCTGAGTCTATTACCCACCTCCATAAACCACTGTCTTTCAGAGATATTTTGGTCACAGGTACAGCTTTTATAAGCTGTTTAAGCATAACAAAACACATAGTGGTTTATTATGCTTAAACACAAAGCACCATACAAAGAAACTTATTGTTATAAATTCTCCTTATTAATCACCTCATAACGGCAGTCAGTCACAATTGCTTTCCTAATATCAGGATCTTGTGTCAGATCTAAGCTGATGCCTTGTTTTGTTACTACATTCCCAGCATCTCACATAAAACCCAGCCATTCTTCATTCCTAGTATAATATATTAAAGTCTCAGGTCAGTAACCGGTAAAGATACAGAAAATTATTCTTACAATTAAAAATATTTTTACACACATTCTGTTTTGGACACAGAAGCTATGAGAATTAGAACCTAGAATAAAATGCACTATAGGCTCAGTATGCTGCACCAACACCCATGTTATCACTAAGGTCTTCGCTCTTGCATCAGTCTCACATCTCTCATTTTTATTTTCATGGCTTTGCATACACCATGTTCTTCTGTTAAAGTCCCTAAATTTCCCTCGCTTGTCTACCCTTCAGTCTCATTCAAATCTAGCACTTGCTTCAGCAACATCTCTTAGGTCTGAAGCCCCTTTCTTCTCATTCTTATAATTATTTTTTATCTTCAAACTTCTCTTTAGAAGCCGATAATTTTGCCAAGTCTTTCAATAAATCACAATGTGAAAAAAAAAACCCAATTATATAGCATCTGCTCTTTCAAAGTATTTATGTCCTAGTTGCCCGCAACCTACAAAAATTACTTTCAGGAAGATCTCAACTCCATTTCCTATGTGTTTCTTTTCTTTTGCAAGTTTCCTATGCTAATAGCCAGCACAAAACCTTTAATGCTACCCAAGAAAGCTCTTGTGGAACATGTAGTAGGGAGTTTGAGTTCTGTACTTCATGCTCATTTCTTGTGCTCCTGAAGTTTTCAGCAGTAATTGCTAGAAAGCACAGCTATGCCAGTAGTGCACTGAACTGCCCAAATCAGGCTCAGGTGAGATAAACATGATTATAGATAGATGGACAGCACTTTCATGGGTTCCAGTTTTCTCTTCTCACAACGCCAGGCTCCATGATATGCCATTCACTCCTGCAGTTTTAATTCAGTATTCTAAAAATTGCTTTAGCATTAGTACCATTTTGAATCTGAAACAATCAAACATTTCATTTGCAAGAAGGCTTTTGCAGTCTCTTTTGGATTGAAATAAAACAGTCCTTCCTGCCAACATACATATAAGGCTAATCACAGATACAGACCAGTGGTTCTAAGCCACAACAATATTTGCACAAAACCCATGCATTGCTTCCAGTTCTAATTTCTTAATCTTTCAAATAAACCTGCAAAACTATTGAAGACAAATCAACTATCTCAGTAGAAACAATCCCAAATATCCACAGTTTTGGAGAGAATTTGGATGATCCCTGATGCAGTATTTCCTGCAAGTGTCAGTATCTTTTCTACTTTAATTTCTCTGATCTGTTGCCTATACTATTGGCAAATTTTCTTTCTTTTCTCTTTGCTCCTTCAAAGGCAAAACAAGACAGGCTGATTAGAAGGCTGTATCATCCTTAAACCTCATAATATTCCCCCCTGGACAGTACACTAATCAGTTTAACTATTATTGATTTAACTTTGCTGTTCCACAACAGAGACATTTACAGAACAGTGTAGCTTTTTTCTTACGTTAAGGTACAAAGGAATGCACAAAATCTTCATTATCATACCAAAATAAATCTATTCAAATGAAGAAAACTGCACATCATTCATTTCCAAGAGGTAAAGTACACACTCAGCAGGCATCTAACAAAACATTTAGCTCCATTTTTTTAGAAAAAAAAGTCAGCAAAAAAGCATATGAATGTCCTCTGCTGGTCTGCCTTCAACTGCTACAGAAAGTGTGCTGAGTTCAGCCAAGGACGTTAGCTGAAGAATAGACTTGCTTTCAAAGTGCAAACCTGCTGGTTTGTGTCAGGGAGAGAGAGAAACAAATATGGAATTGAAGAGTAAGAGCGAAGTCTAGAAGGGATCTGAAGGAAACACAAATGCTTTCAAGAACCTCCCTGACATCTGCTCACACCACTCAGTGAATGGAATTCTCCACTTAACCTTCACAGGAAGCAAAAAAATATTGTGAGGGGGAAGAGGGGGTGATCAGAGACTTTAAAAAAAATGGTTACTACTCCCAAGGGGAAAAAAAAATTCCATTTCTATCACCACTCCCCAAAGCAGTATCGTCGAGGACTTGTTATATAACTAAGCAGAGGCTATAGGACAGCCCCCCCCCTCAAAAAAAAAAAAAAAAAAAAAAAAACCCAAACATTTAGGACTGCTTCTGCATAACATTATTTGCTATCTTGCTTCTCTTCCTAATTTTAAAGTCACTATAAAAGTTATGATCAAATTTTCAGCAGGGACCACTCATTTTGTCAATCTTACTGGTACAGTATTGAGAGACTGTGTAAATCTCACAACCATCAGCAAAACTCAGCTATTATCCTGCAATTCCCAGGGGACAAACAAAAAACAAACATTTCCCCTTGCCAAATCCAAAAGAAGCCAAGTTCAAACAGTCCTACATTGCAAGAATACAGCTTGTACTTCCAGCAACTCACAATTCAGTTTCTGGTAAGGTCTACCATTTCTCAGAAATCCAGTTTCAAAATTCCTTAAAATCTGAACAGTTTAATGGCTTGCAAGACACAAGTTCTCTTGCTCAGAGATGAAGACACCACTTATGCCCTCAATAGCCAGCGAGTTGGTATCATGAACCTGACTGGCTTCTGTCATCTGTTCCTAAGAGACGTGGCCGTTCCCACATGCAAACACAAATTCCAGCTAAGCCTTGAAAGGAGCAGAACGCACAATAAAGGACCTCTAAGACACTGCCCCTGAAGCAAACAGCTCAAGAGCCAATGATACAGTCCCCCCTAAAATGGGAAAGTGAAAAGGAGGAATATTCAAAATAAAAGGAGACCACCATCCAAATATTAGGGCATGAGTTGGAATGCAAGCCACACTGATACAGCAACCGTACTGCACTATTCTTATAAAGAATGCAGCAACATACAAAGAGGTTGAATTATTTACAATAAATTCCTGGAGTTTAATAAAGGTCCATGAGTAAAGAGATGCATGAGATACTCCCTTACCAGCTAAAAATGAAGTCATGCAATATTTTGCTAAGAGATTGTTCAATTGTGATCCTACACAGATGTGACTGTTTGGTATTGCTTCCACACTAGCTAGTACTTGCCTCCTGAAAAAAACCATCATGAGAAATAAACCCCCAATATTACTGTTCTTCCAGATAAGCAATTTTTATGAGACGGCTATTACTTGACTGCAAAAGGAAGAAGAGAGAGTCTACATAAGGAAAAGACAAGAAACCCCTACAATATACCATCCTCCCCAATTATCATTTTGAGCTTCTTCCTTGGCAACAGGACTCCAGCTATTTAATGCTATGTTTTGTCAGTAATGTGATAAAGTCCATTTAGATCTCCTGGTGTAGTGTTATTCAAGTCTTTGCTTCAAAGAGTGCTTCAAGTACCCTGTCCAATGTACAGAAATTCCCATTCTAATGCCTATGCCTTACTTTCATCTTTTGCTATTAAGATGCAAGTTTATATCAAGAATTAAAATTAGTATAGGGTAACATAATCACCTTCTTCACATGCATTTTCATACATTTTAACTGATTTTCTAGACTAGCTACCCATGTGGTATCTAAGTACTTGAAGTACTGCTTATGAAGAGCAAAAAGGCCACACAGCAAGAAGCCAAAGATATGCACACACATCCAAAAGGTGTTAACTTGATTACATGTTAATGCACTTACCTGATTTGATTTCTCTACTGTGCTACTGGGAACCTCTGTGGTATCCTTCACAAAAAAATTATCTATGATGTGTCTCTCTGCACATTCCTGACCACAAATTGGACAGCGGATAACACCAACTGGGGGGAAAAAAAGAAAATCTGATTATGCTTGCACAAACTAAGATATATTAAACAACTTCAAAGACAACTTGCAAGGATAAATATTTTTGAAAGGATGTTATACTACTTTCCTGTCAATAAGGTGTGAGCAAGAAAAATCAAATTCTCATTTATCACTGAAGTAACGTTTACTTGCTCTTCCCTGATGACATATTCTATCACCCAAGGTCAAACACTTTCTTGTTTCAATGCCATAAGGAATTTGCCTTAATCTTATAAAGAAATAATTATTTTACTATAAAGGGAACATATTCCCATTGACAATTTATTGCTACAGAACAGATTAAAGTAAACACTTATTAGTGTGGAATATTAATAAGAAACACTGAGTGGTATTACATACACACACACATACATGCCAGCAGTGTGACATGACTGACCTTGATCCATGTCACATGAACACTCAAATTTAATGAGGTGACTTGTAGAGAAGAATTGACCTCTATTAATATCATGACTACCTTCATATTAAGCAAGGGAAAGCTATAAAAACTTAGGAATAAATAAGCAGGGCTCCCTCCCTCCTCTCCTCTGCAAGAGGCAATGGGGTACAATTCTAAGACAGAAACATAATTAGGCTCCAGGTTGAAGAAGGCTGAGAACCAGTAACACAAAGGGTTAAACAATTAGTCTTTTCAACAGAATGGGAAGGACAAAGTTCAAAACTTGGGGTTGAGCTGTGTGTAGACTAGGCTGAAATGGAAAAGATCTATATAAACATTTTTAAGCAGACACCTTTTCTAGCTGCATAAAATAAGAATGTCCTATTAGCACTGAGGCTTGTTTTTAACATCCAAGAAAAATCTCTAAAATGCTAGGCACTGACATCTTGCTTGAAGAAAATTACTGTAGTCATTACAAGCAAAAAAGGAAGCAATTGAAAGCAAGTTAGGCTGAAATAATCACTTAGGACATGGAAGTCACATGCAAAAAGCCTACAGTAGAACAGTCATGCAAGTCTACACTGACATAGATTCTAGACCTTCAGCTCCCATTTGAGAGGAAACATAAATTTAGGGCCTTAAAAAAGATCTGTTTACCCTGTTTAACCCAATTAATTCAACACCAGTATATAACTCACTACTTGCATATTTAACTAAACCAGTGTGGACTTAAAGCTGTTCCTGTTTCTTTTTTACAATAAAATGTAAAAGTACAGAAACTATTAAATATTTCCCTTTCTGCAGAAGAATTTAATTCCTTACTCTAATTGCTTCATACAAGATTTAGGTAACTTATTCGTAAGATTCTTCCAACAGATGCTCAAGATTTAACTGGCAACTCAGTATAAAGCACTGCTGTAATAAAAGTCCACCCGTTTTACTAAAGCATTTCTTCATTCTGGAAAATCAGCATGCACTTTTTCACTTGTTATCAAGGCATTTCACTTGCATCTGAACAGCTATGATGTTAAGCTGATTTTACTCTAAGTGCCATTTTACCAGTCTGCATTTCAATACACATTTGTGCAGCTTCCTTTGACATACAAATTCCATTTTTTAGCTACAACTTTTGTAACATTTTTATATCATCATCTGCAAGGATAATTGAGAAATTCAGTTCTGGTAAGTCAAGTAGCTAGCAGAATTTCAAGTACTGAATTTCTCCTGTAATTAAGCAAATAAATTTACAACACTCAAGAGTGAACACATCTCCTAATACTCAAGCGACGCACTTTCCAAAAAAGACTATTTTTTACATTTTTCAACAGCACCAATTACAAACCACCCTCTCCCTGTTCCCTCACTGCTCATTCTTGACCCTGACAAAGCACAGTGCTCTGAGTTGAAACCAAAATCAGGAAGGGAGGAAACTTTCTAACACAATTTGAAGTATTGAAAAGCAGGCATTCTATATTGCAGCACACCGGACACAGAGAGGCTATTTTCTCTACTCTGATGTGTTGCAAAACTTTACAAAAAAGATATTTGCTCCATCATGATCATAAATATTGATTGCAGTGTACTTCCTGGCTAATATATACACATCACTTTTTCTAGAACTAATTTGCATGCATCCACCTCTGAGTAAGAGCAGTCCTTTTATGTTCCTACAGGGTCCTCTTGTTAAAAACGGATGTGATTCATGCTAACAAAATTGTAATTATATCAATAATTTGGGAAAATAATTGGAAAAGTATGTGTGATTAGTGTTATGAAGCAGATGGGTTTCTTCAAGAATACATGTGGGAAACAGGATGCAGGAGTTGGATTTGACCTTGGGAATGGATGAAGTCACGAACTGACTCCCAAACCAAAATTGCCAACAACTGAAGTTAAGACAACTCCCAGAGCAGGATCGACCTTGAATATTAATAAAGTTGGGACCATTCCAGACAGGGAGTCTAAAATAGTGGTCTTATCTATGAAATAAATAAGGTTTAATTGGAACATCATGCTTACTTATATAACACCAAAGTTCAATGCACACATGTCACCTGCCAGGTTATCCAGAGGACATGTGAGGAAGACCTTCAGCCTTCCTCCAAGAAGACCCCATAGCAACAATGGGAGCATGTGCTGTGCAGTAGTGTGATGTAGATTTCAAGAATCAAAAATAGGAGATTTATGGAACTATTGATGAATATGTATTAGCACACAGTATATAGGTTGTGTTTGGATCCTTTTGCCTTCGTACAGGAGGCAGGGTGGGAAGCCCTCCCTGTACCCTGGTCGGTTTTGCTTATGCTTTATCTGAACCAATGCCAAATTTCTTTTTGTAACTACTTGATTATATTTGATTGTATTATTATTTTATACCTCAATTAAAATTGCTGCTGAATTTTAATCTTGTGGTTTATTGAATTGGACATATAGGGACCTCATTCATAACACTCTGAAGGGGTCTCTGGTGATTTACTCCCTGAGACTCCCCAGTGTTACAGGTGATCTTTCCCTGAATTTCTCTTAAGGCATGCACTGTTGCCTCTTGTTACACAACTACCACAAAACTCACTGTATTCCTCATTATCTGTTTATCCACTGGTTCCAGCTACACAAAGCATCCTGTATGTCTACTTAATCTACTTCTTTAAAACACATTATTCCCTTACATGGACAAGTAAGGCTTCATTATGTTCTGTTCCTTTTATCAAGGTAACACAGGTGTCTGAGTCAGTCTCTGAATGTGTTTGGGAGGTGGGTATAGACATAAAATGAGACTGGCAAACCAATTCAGACATGGATGTACTTTTCCTGCTCTCCTAAGCTTTACTTTCATCCCTTGCTCTGCTTCACTGACCAAATGCACTACTGAGTACAGTAAAGCAACATGAGAAGCAGCACAAGGATGGGAAGAAGACAACACCACCACTGAAGATTAAACCTGGGGCCACTGAACCAGATCAGCAGCATTAATCAGGGTTTGTAAGTCACCTTGAGTTGAAAATATGGAAGACAAGGAAGGGGAGGCAAGAAATTAGGAAACGTACCAAGACAAACCAAATATTTCATGCGCCTTTTCACCAACAGAATATTGCCAACTACCTGTTCAAGAAATCACTTAGAATTTCTAGTGTGAGATGGGAAAAGGGAAAAAAAGAAAAAATTGCCTACCACTCTCAGAATCTTTGTGAATTTTCTTTTCTAGAATTCCTTATGCTGTCTCGCCTTATGTCAGGGGTTTCTTCTGCCACTGTGTGAAGGGTAAACTTGCTTTTGTTATAATCCTAGATTGATGACTGCTACACAAATCAGTTTTAACCCAGATTTAGTCAACCTCGGGAGAGTGAATTTAAGCAAAAGATCTCAAGTATCAGGGTTTCTATTCATCAAAATAATTCTATAAGATTCTCTTTAATGGAGCAAACACAAGAAGGTGAAAACATATGACTTAAATTGGGAGGAGTTTCATAATCATCATCATGTTAATTGTGAGGATAGTGAGTGAGCAGATCCCACATTTTTAGCTGCTCCTTTGTTCCAGGTGTAAGGAGTTAAAGAACACAGTTGCCTGTTTCAAACACTGTTACAGCCACAGGCTGACTTTGCCATGAGATAAGCACAGAATGGAGTGACAGGATAGCCCATTATGGGTAATGCATGCAGACAAAAATTCCCACTGTGGAAATGTGTGTAAAGAAGCATCTGCTTGCATGCATGTCACTGGTCAAACAGAGATCACCTCACCCCAAGTTCTGGGTCAGCTGAAATCTGCAACCACTGAAGCCACCTGAAAATGCCTCCCTGGATACCTGGAACTTGGACTGTAAGACAAGCCACCAGAGCAGGAACGAGATAAGATAAAAGGGGCGCTGTTGTCTGGGTGTTATCTCAGATCTGGGGGGAGGTTAACAAAGCTGGGGGAGAAGAATGTGTCACTGATAATGGACACAACTGCAGAATTTATGGGCCACAGGAAAGCCAGCTCAGCAACTGTGCTGAAATCAGCTTGGACTTGGTAAAATGTAATTCCGGCAGGGGGAGATCGACCACCAACTCAAACAGGAAGCCTGAGTACAAGGCCTAATTAGCATTAGAAGCAAGGGAATCAATTAACCAACAGAATAGTAGCGCTGTGTACCCAATGTGCAGTAATTTGTTTCTTTGCTAAAATGTATGAATAGTGAAAAGACCTGGGGAATACCACTACTGAGAAGCCCAGGGTGAGGAAGAATGAAAAGGACACTACTGGATCTACAGGTGGTAACTATCTTCTACCTGATCTCTCTCTTTCTATTTCTTTCTACCTTTCTCCCTGACGTTCCATGTTAAATAAAATCTGCATTATTGACTTCAGCATACGATCTTGTTTGAACCTTAATTTGGGCAGAGGCACATCTCAAAAGCTAGATCTTAGCATCAGGAGCATTGTTTTTTTCAGCTGTAAAGGAAGCTGGATCAAGAACATGTGGCTCTTAAGTAGGAGGAGTAAAAGAGAAGACTGAGCAGTCTTCTCAGTCTGCTCCTTCTGAGCAGCATTCTTAAAAAAATCCAAGTAGTTGTGGAATCTCACATTCAGATTTTGCTTGAACCAGGCCAGGATACAATGCTAACAAAAGTAGCAAGGCTGGCTCCTTTGCGCGTTCATTTCTATCCCATGACAACAGAAAGATTTATGCTACCATGCACTGAGCTGGATTAGGGACTGCAATATTGAGCCAAGGGGGCTGTGCCAGGAGAGAAGAGTGTTTGCCCCCACTGGCTACAGGCTCATAACATGTGCACCTCTTTCAAGGAATGTTAAGCTGCATTTTAGGTAGGAAAAATCATGGCCCATTCTTAGTCTTCTTCACAAGTTACATGCTGCATCCACAAGGGCATCTCATGCCATTCAGCAGAATGGATTTATAGGTTATACAGTCTTATTTCCAACTCTAAACTCAATTTCCTGGGAGTACATTCAAGACCATTGAAGCATCCTGAGACAATAGGAGGATACTGCTCTGGTTTGCCCCAATTTTGATTCATCTGCGTCTTCACTGTTGCAAACATGTTTCAGAGCCAATTTAATAAAGCCACTGGATAATCATTTGTAGATCCAAGAGGGTATTTTTGTTAGTAGCTGCAAAATGCTTTACTAAAAAAAGGAGGACTCAATAATTCCCTTTCTTCAGATTAAATCAGTCAAAAAACCCACTAGTTTTTTTTAAAAGAGAGCTCTCTTTATTAAATAGAGTGCTCAGAAGCAACTGGCAATTTTACCTGCAATGGCATAGTCATTACAGAATAAATAATTAGGGTTTCATACAGCAATCTTTCCCAGTTTTACAGATGTTTTGTTTGAAATTCTAACCATACAGATTTCAGAACAAAAAAATATTACCAGCAAATTACACATCCAGTTAAAATGTTTAAAACATGGCCATGCTAATTAAAACTAATAAAAGGTATGTCAGAGATTGAAGGCAGCACCAGCTAGAAGATTTTTAACAAAACTAGACAGAAAATTAGGGTGTTTCAACTGTGAGCTACAGATTCTTTTTTCCTCTTGCTCTTTCTATAGATACCATTAGTACTTGCAAGCCTTTTCATTAAAATGCATGGGGTTTGAGGGTAAGCAGGTTATATTTGCACAGGTCATGTTTCCCAGTTAAGAACAAACACTTAGAAAACTTAATTTGAGAGGCAGTACCTTATGAAATAATGTCTGAATCAATTTTTAAAATAATTACTGCTTTCCTCTTGCTTCTCATTAAGCCACTACTGGTGCTGCAAAATTGGCACCTTCTTCAAACCAGTTTGTTCCAGAAAAAGCTGCTCCCATCTAGTTGTGACAGCCTGCTGCTGCTAGTAGAGGGGAAATAGGTTAAACCAATAAGCAGGCACATCTCAAGGCAAAATTGGCACCTACTGCCAAGATATAAACATTCCAACCCACCACCAATCTAGCAAAGAGTTTATTAAAATTATAATTAATTAATTGTTAATTTAAATCCTTTAAAATGCAAATAAATGAAAACCAGACAAAGACTATTAGCTGTAATCCCCCCTCTGGAAGAGTGTTACAGGCCAGTTTTTATGCTGCAGTACATTGACTTTCTTGGAAAGCACTGCAGAGCTGAATTAAAATATTTCAGCTGCTCTGTGAAATGGTTCATTGTTTTTGTTATACATGCCCAATCTTCAAACATTTTAGATAGCATGCATTAGACTTCAAGAATTGTAAATTTTGCAAGGATTGACTCTCCAGCCACTTCTGAATACCTTAAGAAATTCTGATGGCAGAATTTACATTCACATCCAAAGCTGTCCAATGCATTTTCTTCAACAACACAATTATAAGAAGTGTCATAGTGCTAACAAAAGGAAACATTGTTATTGTGGGATAGACAATGTTTAAGTACAAGATGATGAACAAAAAGTCTCACTGTCTTGCAATGAACGTGCTTAAACGATGATGCAGAAGCTGCCAACAAGCCAATTGTCACTGCTGACTGTGATGAGCATTTATTTCATCAAAATTAAAATACATTCTTTCCAGTCCTGAAATTGTCAAGTATTTCCAAATGATAGATAATTAATTCAGACATATAACATGCAAGGATGTTTAAGATTCTGTGATATTCTTGCATCATTTTCTCTGATCAGCCAAATATTTTATTTTGAAAGTGGGCTTAATGCTGTTTAGATTTATACACTCTAGTGAAATACCATTTTGCAGAGATACTCTTGGATCTTGCCAACAGTGCTCAAGTCCATTGTATCCGTGTGTTTCTGGAACAAGGAAATTAGTACCTTTCTCCATAAATAGCAGCATATTATCATGCTATTAATTTTTTTAAATTTTTAAAATCAACATTAATTTTATATATATATATATATATATATATATATATATGACTGGGATTTAAAAAAATTGTTGTCAGTATCTCTGGTATGAAGATAGACCCTGCCTTACAGCACAACACAGGTAATAATCATTTCTTTGGAGCACAACATTTCATGCTCTGGTCTTCATCTTTTTGAGTTCTCATCTACCACCAGCTGTTAGTTCAGCAGTGGCAATACAATGCATCTATTCCCAGAAATCATAGCCATAAAAGTAGCAGGTTAGCAGAGTATAACTTGGACAGTTAGAGCCAGTCGCAACCCAAAGAACCAAGCCCTTCTAAGGCACTGAAAGGGTTTGTTCTTTTTAATTCTTTGTTGAAAGGATGAAAACTACACTCCAACATGGGACACTCTTGAGTGTTTCGCCCACTTCTGTTTAGCCCCAGCTAAACAGAAGAATAATCCCATCAACACTGACAGATGTAAAGGTAAAAAAAAACCTCAAAAAATAACTTCTAAGAATCTGGATCATATTAAAGGAACCAAATTAGAAGCAGTAGTGGGAGCAACAGTAGGTTAACAGGCTTTAGTCAGAGTATTTCAGTATAAATGTCATTCAAACAGGAGTGATAATGCAACTCAAGGCCTTTGACTAGCTCATGTTACTCCCTCTCTTCAAGTGCTCAGATGCATCCTTGCAACCTGTTGTTCACAAGTCTGCTTCCATTCTCAGTAAGTTCACCACTCCGTAACTGGAAACTACCTAAGAGACTTGGCAAACTACCCTCTTGGCCCTCATTTTTGCAGCCACTAGCCTCAGGGGAGCAATTGAGGTGCCTAAACAGACATACATAATTTGGAGGTAATATCCTGCCTGGCTTCCAGCTGCTATTCCAGAAGGAAATAGGGCTCCTGTGGACTGTGCAGTACATTTACCAGCCCTTTTTAAAATATTACAGGCATCCCAAAAATTCAGCCATGGAAGAAGATATTTTAGTTCAGACAGCTGAATTTCAACTTATCTGCCTATTCTATGCCATGTATTTTTAATATTGTGATTTTGAATTCCTGTTGGAGAACACAACTGAGGCACACCGATCTTTGCACTCTAACAAACTGCAGTCTTTAAAACTTGCTTTAAAATGCTGAAGTGTCAATATTCAGAGCCATCAACTTGTTAACTGCAGTGTTCACGGCATCTGTCCATATTCTGCTACATGGATATTTATTTTGAGATTCTCCTCAAGAACAGAGTTCAGAAGTCATCAAATCTCTATTACGTTTCCTTCAAACCATCTCAAAATACAGATTACAGTGATGCAAAATATAATGGAACATTCCATCAACTTTATCTGTTAAGTATTTGTGCAGGGAATGGATGTTTAAAAATACATAGAAATAATATGTTGATTTAAAATAATAGGCTCTGCCTTTATTTAAGTTATTTTGTTTGGTGAGAGGGTGGAGAGAAAAAAAGGGCCGATTGTTACTAAGAAGAGATTTTTTACTAATTAATGTCTCTTTAATACATTCTTCAATGACAATATGATAATAGCACATTTACCATCCAAGTACACTGGCCAACAGTTAGATACCCAACAGCAAAAAAGAGGAATTTATGTATTTATCAATAAATTCTGAGTATTTTTAAAGGTACATTTTGAATCTGTGCTGCAATTAAATCTGTTCTATAACAAATACTTTGACCTGGAAGTATTTTAAAATTTTCTAGATTTATTTTTTTAAAGCTTTCTGTTGACAGGGACAGAGACAATGAAAAGTACAATAAATATTTGATGAAAATTCCCACTCTAATTGAAAAAAATAAAGATACCTATTTCCTGCAGTTTACATCAGATAAGTCTGAGTGCTCTGCAAGACATTATTAATGGAATAAAAAAATAAAGCTCCAAGCCATTTAATGCATTTAAATAATATAACCCAAGACTCCCAAATCCAGTCTATTCTGACTACATGTTATATTTAAAAGCTGTTCAACAATAAAGCTTGTCTGCAGGCAGGATTTTTGCATCTATGAAAAAGCAACTCTTAATGGCAGCACAAAACAAATACTGATTTATTATGCTGACTCCACAGAATAGAATTTTACACCTGAAAAATGGACAAAGTTTCTTTGCAGTGTTGCCAAGTTTCAGTGGGATTCATCTAAATGTTACATGAAGTTCCCTTCATAGTCATTGCAGACATAGGTAATAGTTAGGTCATGAGTGGTCTCCTTGTTAAAGCAGCTGTTTACATTTGGTCAGATGAATTACACCTTAAAAACACCTTAAATTTTTTTTTTTGATGTAAAAAAACCTACACCTTAAACACTGCTTTCCAGTAACTATATTAGTACGCTTATCCACTACTGGGTATCCACTTCAATTGCAAGAATTCCTCTGATATTCTAAAACCAGTCATTAAGAGAGGAGAATATCCTCCAAGTATACTGCAGCTTACAGGGCTTGCACTTTTGGGTGCAGATGGTCACGAATAAAAAGCCAGCTCACTTTATATTCTTCTCTTACATGTGCCCAGTATGCCACAGCACCATTGTAAGGGTTCAAAAAGCAAGGTGCCCAGCTTTTTCCAGTTCCTACATAGCTTTAAGAGTACCAAGCTGGAGCAATATATGCATTGTGAGATTCACACATGGCAACGCAGCCTGCAAGAACCAGCATTAATTAAGAAGTAGTGTTATCATCTCCTCTGACACTGTATTAATACGAAAATTACTGACTGTAACTAATAAAACATATTCCTTCTGGGTTGAAGAGATGAACTAATTGATCAAATAAGAACAACAGGGATTTCTAACAGCTGCCCTACAGCTTTCAGAAAACAGCAGGTTACAGAGCCAGTAGTGATACTGCTTATGTTCCCATGGTGTATCTCCTTCTGTTGCTGTAATCTGCAGTAGGTAACTGAACCATGAGCCAGAGCCTGTTGGCTGATGTGAATGAACATCCATATCCACAGAAGAAATCTAGCATTCCTATGGTTTTCTCCATTTTCTCAGAACTAAAGAACTCCTTCAAAGGAGCTTTCCCAGCATGACACTCTCAGCATTAAGAATGAAGCTTAAGAAAATTCATCTTCTAGCAAAACTGGTCTTCCCAAGTGCCATTTATATACCCTCTGTTCTTCACTCACTCAATCTCTTTCCAACTTCTTGCACCATACTGCCTCAAAGGATTATAAAGAAGTTCTGGAAATACTACACTTGGCATCCAATAGCAGCTTGGGAATGAACCAGGACCTTACTTCTACTCCTTTATTTTTAAGGAATAATCACAAGGGTTCCACCATGGCATTGTGGTTCCTTACCTACTTGTCTGGCATAATGACAAATGAAAAGCAAAAACAACCAGCCACAACTTTAAGCCAGAGGAGCAGTGATTCTGGCAAAAGTTTAAAGCCAGACATCCTGCAGCTTACAACACCTACACCATATTCTCAAAAATTTAGATCAGTCAAAAAGGCAGCCAAAGAAACCATTTTAAATCTGACCTCATCTCAATGGAACTGGGAGCAAGGAAAAGGGGAAAAAAAAGCCCACACATACAAACAATCAGATTGGAACACAATACAATAATACTGTTGCTTAATCGACTTTTAAAAGATGCAAGATTAGCATTTAGCTTCTTAAAGAATCCAGACTACAATCAGCTCTTGCACAAATGGTGGAATGCAGCAAAGGGGACTGTCAGCTGAATCCATTTGGGATGCCCATAAACAAAGTCATCTTCATTTTGCCAAAACAGCTTCTAAAATCATTATTTTGAGGAGAAAACTTTGGCCCTGTTGAGTGTCAGTGGCTGTGATAATAATCTAGAAGACACATGAGCTACCACAAATCATGGCTTTGCTTCTAACTTGTATCTAGTCCAGCTACAAGGCCATTTCTGAAAAGCAAAAGGCAACAGAGTACTGCACAATCCACCAAGATGCACACAATTTTACTAATCGTACCAGTGCCAATAGTCTATATATCAAATACTTATTTACTGAGTGATAAAAGCAATACTTGCAAGTCATTCTTATGGTACAGATAGAAGTTATGACAAACATAAGACTATTTTCTTTCATTTTTTGTTTAAAATTCACCACTAGATGTGGGAAGACCACAGGTCCTCCCACATGTTCCATTCCAGAAACTTCTGAACACTCTTTCACAAGACTGGACTCTGCCTTTGCTATGAAGCAGAAAATAAACATTCTATTTAACAACTTGGAGCGTAATATTTGAAGAAAGAGCTGCTAGCATCTCTGGATTCGCATACAGATAAACCATCTGAACGCCACCTATGTTTATCCAAGGAAAGAATTCTATGTCTCTGTTTTGAGGTAATACTTAGACAACATTTAACACATGAGTTCTGAAACCACATTTGAGTTTCTTGCATAGAGAAAGGACTGAAGAAAACTTTAGAACTTCTCAAAGGAGATAAAGTTCCTTTAACAGTTGATTAAATTAAACAATCCAAGTACTCTAAGTTCAGTGATTTCCAAGATATGCCAGCCTGTGGGTTACACCTTCACAGTCCCTTCTCCCTACTCCCAAAGGAAAGATAAAATTGAACTATTGAAGGCCAAGCAGTCTGTAGTTAGTAAGCTCAACAACCAGTCCATAAGCTAAAACAAGTGAGAACAATAGCTGCTAAACAAGACAAAAGCAAATAAGGAATAGAATTATTGAGTGCTGAAAACAACTGCTTAAGCCAGAAAAGGTAGGAATCTGTAAACACAAAAAAGAGATAAATATAATCCAGACATATGTCACCCCCGGGGTTTCAAAGTTCCCAGACACTTAGCCATTACTGAGGTCCTGCTATGGGACACTACCTGTCATTATACAGCTCTACATTCATTCAACAAAGCTTGTCTGCTAAACAGATTGTCTTTATCTCAGTGTCCAACTGATGAGTTGCCTGCTACCCTAATTTATCACTTTAGGGCTGTGATACTGAAATCAGCCAGATAGAAACTGAATACTTAAACAGAATATTTAAAACTTAAAAGTTTTAAGTATTACAAAGCAGGCACTCTTTATTGCAGAGGTCTCTTGGAGGATCCTTCCTCTAATCAAGTGCCCTGAGTAAACAGTTTTTCATCATATACACTGAAGACATATTCATTAGCTATCCCTCCTTACTTGATGTATATGTATTACTTTATTTGACACAGTCACCCCTTATTGAGAGTTCTTACAGGGTTCTTTGGTGGTCTTTTTCAGTGGTCCTCAATGTCCAGTGTCCTTTTGAGGTGGCTGTTCCTCAACCCCCACTTTTGAGTAAGCACAATATCATTGTTTTCCATAACTTCGGCTTTGTTGGCCTTGCAGAGCTGAGCTGGCATCCTGCTTGCCTTTTGCATGACTTCTGTTTGCCTAAGTTACATCCTCTACCTATTTCTGCAAGGCTGTGTTGTTCTGTTCTATCAGACTAAAATGGTGTTCTGTTCTACTCTTAGCTGGGCAATGCTATGAATTCCAACTTTTACTTGAAAACTGTTGAAACAATAGTTACAAATCGTCAAAGTTTTTCCAAAGGCAAATAAGATTCAAAGCTGCTTCCCCTTCTTAAACAAACAGGTGAGAAAGGCATGTAATTTACACTCCTACATTACTTCAGCAACTAGTTTATTCATTTTAAAGCAAAGTCCACGATAGAAAAAAATTATGTGTTTCAATTCACACTTCTACTGTTCAGGACAATTTTGCATACTGCTTATTTCTAGTAACAGACTTGTTGGTGCTGGGCTGTTTTGTCAAGGCACTGCACCTTGCATTTAAAATTAGAACCTTGCTCCTACTTTAAAATGTCTCATTTTCCTGTCCCAGCAGTGCTGCAACTCTCTCCCTCTTTCTTTCCACCTACTCATTCCCTATGCAGCTGCCAGTATTCCCTCCCCTAAAAGCTTTAGTGTTACAAGTACCCTGACATAGCAGGTTCACAACATGAACTGGTGTAAGGGCTGGATTAGAGCATTAGTTCAACAAACTTCAGCTCCACACATCCTTGACTACACTCAGACTCTAGAGGACATGCCTAGGAACAAATGAAGCCAGTCGAGTAAGTTTTATTAAATGCTTTCTGACCTCATGTAGACATCCTAGAAAATACAGGGCGGGGGGAGGGGGGGGGGTTCCAAGTCAGCATGCATGTTAAAATATCCCTGTTTATTTTTTACTCTAAAGCTACAGTCCAGACAGATGTGTTACCTCATTGGGAAAATTATACAGTCACTTTTCAAATTAGGCAATCATTTTAGTTCAAAGGTTATTTAAACTACAGTCTTGTTTCAGTCAAATTCAAACTATATTCACTTGAGGGACTACAGTTGAAAGGGAAACTCTCCATTTTAATAGAAAGTTGCCTGTGGCAACTTATTCATTAATCAGAAGCAGAAATCTTTCTACATTCAGAAGGCAAATTACTTAGTTCCCTTGTCCATGTACTCCCATTTACAGAGGATTTAGCACCAGAGTTGCAGATTTCTTTTTTGAAATGAGGATGTCTCCATGACCCAAATCCACCTTACAAACAAGGGCCCTCAAAACCCATGAGTGCAGTTCAAAGAGCTGAGCCTTGCTAACTGCCATCCTTTTCCCATAGCCCACTGATAAACTTCAAAAATAACTAGAAACCTTGTTTAACATCAGTCCTCTATCATGTTAGTAATGTAAGTAAGGTAATGTGCAATTTTGTCCCACGTAAAAACTTCAAATAAGCATTTACTTGAATCACTGGAGACACAGTATCAAGTAATTAGGGACATTCCTTAGCTCAACCCTCAGTTTCATAGCTGATTTTACAAGACTCACTCCTGTTAAAATTTGTATTATTTTCTTACTTACTTTACACAACTGTTTCATGCTTTCTTTGGTGGTAAAGACTTATGGTTTTACACATAATCTCTGGCCAGTAGGCAAAAAAGTAGATAATTTGGTCAGTTCAACTATGGCAGTGACACCTTCAAAGCACATTTGAACTGCTAGTACCTACATTAAACATACACAACTCCATAGCTACATAATTGCTGAGATAAATTTTAAAAGCATCACTGGAATTTTTCTATGAAAATTTTTTTTTGTGACCTTTAAATTTGCCCAAGAAAAAAGAATGCATCAAAAAACTGATGCACATAAAAGTTAAATCTAAATTAGTAAGTCCAATAGAAGATTTTGATACTATTAACAGTTCAGTGGGATCATCTGCACTGGCCCACAGCCCACACTTCAGGCCATATGCAACTGAAGAACCCTGCCTGACCAGTGTTGTGGAGCAGATACCTATCTTCAGCCCATGGACAACCCTGTGCTGGAGCAGGTGGATGCCTGTAGGAGGCTGTGACCCCATGGGAAGCCTGTGCTGGAGCAGGCTCCTGGCAGGACCTGGGGAGACAGGAGCCCACACTGGAGCAGGTTTGCTGGCAGGACTTGTGACGCCCTGGGGACCCATACTGAAGCAGTCTGTTCCTGAAGGATTGCACCCCATCAAAATGACCCATGCTGGAGCTGTGTGTGAACAACTGCTGTGGGAAGGATTCACACTGGACAAGTTTGTGGAAAGCTGTCTCCCATCAGGAAGACCCCACAGTGGAGCAGCAGAAACACCATGTGACAAACTGACCACAACCCCCATTCCTGTCTCCCTGAGCCACTGAGCAGGGAGGAGGTAATGAATCAGGCATAAAGTTAAGCCTGGGAATGAGGGAGGGGTGGGGGAAAGGTTTTTCTGAAGCTTGCTTTTACTTCTCATCATCCTACTCAGATTATGATTGGTCATAAATGCAATAATTTCCCCAAACTGAGTGTGTTTTGCCCATGATGATAATTGGTGATTCCCCCATCCTTTTATACTGACCCACAAGATTTGCTACATTTTCTCTCTCCTTTCCAGTTGTGAAGGGGAGTGACTGAGCAGCTTTGGTGGGCATCTGGCATCCATGAAGGTCAAACCACTGCACTACTGTATTAAAGTATTTCATTTTACTGCAAAAACCTTTTAAAAGCCGAAATTTCCAATTTCAGAAATAATGGATTTTTTCATCTAGTCAGTTACTCATCCTGAAATACAGTCCTATTTAGAATTCAGCTAAAGTTCCTTTTGGTTTTCCCCTGGCTTGTTTTTAGATTAGATATAACAGGCAAAATACCAGCTTTACAAGTTTACTGTTACTGGGAAATTCCACTAAATAATATGGAAATTCCTCTTACAGCACATTAGCAAACACACACAATAGTGGCATAAAGATTTACCTATACAAGTTTCTTGTACAAGTTTACCTATACAAGATTGACCTATACAAGTTTCTTTGCCTAAACAAGTTTCTTTAACAAAACTACATTCAGAATCAAAGAGTTTCAACAAAATTTCTTTCTGAGATTTAACAAATTGGGTGAAGTTGAGACAATGTGGTCACTTTGTAGCACTCATGGAATTCAGCAGACCAAGCTAAAAACCTGCTGCATAACTGAGTAGCTCTTCAGGACATTTTTCCTAAGAATAAGCTAGCCCACAAAAACATTCTTCCACTTGCCTCTTCATGAACATATGCACCACTATTTTCCCTTGCTCTTCAGACAAGACATTTTCTTAAGAGATATCTCTACTATAAGCATTAAAACAACCCTATACATTTTCAGTTAGACACACCTGAGAATGTTAAATGCATCGGTATATATTTGCTTTCCTTGTGATCCTTTCACCTTATGATCTAGAATTCCTTTCCACTGCTAAAACTACTAATTGCTTACCAGAGACATTATAAGCTGATGTTGTATTGAAACAGAGCTAGGTTGGCCTCTGAGGATGGAAATCTTTGTCTGAAAAGAAGTTTCACACAATGATACAGCTATTTTGATAACGTGTACAGCCTAATTTCTCTAAGGCTTCCAACTGGAACGAGCTTGGCAACTGCAGTTGTTTTAACATTCATCTGATGTTCCTGATGGCTTCAGCTTTTCAATCTACCACTTTCTATGGGTGAAAGAAGCAAGAACATAAATGCAACCAAACTACCCTAGAAATACTACTCTGCATACATTAAACAATAAACATCTATTACATACTTACATTAATCATATATCAGAGCAAGCATGATTCAAGCTAATTTCCACAACATGCAGTTGCCTGCCTTAATAAAGGCTGTATAGGCAGGCCTTCAGATTCATATGGAATTCCTGGTAGAAGAGGAAGCAGTAACTTTGGCAAATGTATCCCTACTTCAAATTACACTTGTACAGTAGGTATCATATACCATCATATATATCTTGAGAGCATCCTTTTCTCTAAAAGAAGAGTATTATAACTAGAAAAATAAGAACTTTCTCTATTCATTAATACTTATATTAATATTTTAAGCTTTTACTAGTTTGGGTTTTTTTTTTTTTTAACCAAGAGATTCATCCATTACAAGCTATCAAAACAATAATATTGTATTTCACCTGTAACAGTGCTAAAAGCATTTCACATATGCAATCTCTGGGGCTCTGGGAATTTTCAATTCAAAGTAAGCACAAATTCAAAACAGAATGAAAACTAGACATGTCTTTCCTATACATATTCCTATAATATACACTATTTCCAAATATTAGCACTCCCACATCTCCTTATTTTGGAGGATAAACAATTCACTTCTTGATGCACCACAGGAGAAACAAGATGATCCTTGTGAAAAAGATGCATAGATGCAACCATGCCTGAAACAGCCACATAAATAAAACATGAGCTTTTTGTAATGGCAAAGAGAATTCACTTTAAGCAAGTGGCAACATCAAGGATAAAATGGAAATAATAATTTGTAGCAGCAGATTTAGAAAAAGAATCTTAAGTCTTCTTAGATTACCAAGACATGGAAGAAAAATGGAACTTCATAATAAGAAACTTCAAATGAAGCTATTATATCCTTCAAACTAACTAATAAAGATCCCAATTATTATCCAACTAAAGGAGGGAAGCAACAAAAGAAACAAATAACAAAATTTAAGTTGATGTCAAAAGCTGTATTTTCAAGGTCAAATGAAGTGATGACACCAGAAAGTCCAGATATAAAGATCAGATGAGAAGCTGAAAGCATTTAAACCTATCTGTAAAAGGATTTCCTGTGGGACATCATAAAAAAGCAGATGCCATGCACATATCTATGGGAATGTCAAGGGTAAGGTCTTCATTGCATCATTAGAGAACTTCAAAATGTATTGCCAAGTAAATATTTCTAGGAAGTAATAACCTGAAACATGAACACCTCTGAATCCTTGTTTATTAACTCTGAAGTATTTATTCCTTAATTAACAGCATGTATTGAACATATTTGAAATGTTAGTACAGACACTCCAAGAACTTAGATCATGGGATTGTCCAAACATTATATGCTCCTAACAGCTTCATATAAATTTGTTTGCTAGTAGGTTTGCTACAGAGGAGTAACAGATAAAAAAAGTTTCTCTCTACTATTTTGGCATTGACACTAGTAAGATTTCATGATGATACCTGCATAAAACTTTGCTACGCCTCTCCATTCGCAAGTTTTTCCCTACACCAGTTCCAAGTCTATTTTGTGCACAAATTTATGACAAAGAACAAACAAGGTTACTTGCAACTCTAAAAGTTTTGAGAAGGTATAGAATTTCAGTCTCTAACTTCGCAACTTTCACGTACCTATTCCACATCTGAAAATTACAGAAGAGTACTCTGAGGGTCTGTGCATTACAAACACTACCCTTTAAGTGCAGGCTACTACTCACTCAAGTGCAGCCCAGACAAAATCTGGGCAAATGGCAGACCTATAATAGCAACATTTTTGGTGTATGTTCCAGTTGTAAATAACACAACCAGACAGTAGAGAATGGCCATTTGATGAAAAAAAAAAAAAAAAAAAAAGAAAACCCACATGAACTTAGCCAAATAGCTAGTAGAGGTGGCTGTAGATGCTTGCTCAGAAGCCAGTGTCACATTTACAGAGCTGCTCTCATAGCACTCCCTGCAGTCCATAATATTCTGTCTGACAACCCATTTTTTGGCAATGCAACACCAAAATTATCATCAATAGCAAATAAACTACCATTGAACATTCAGAAAGCAGTGAACTCTCCAGTGCTAAAACCACTGGTGTCTGACACACTGTTGACTCTTCAACACCTCCAACTTCAGGAATGGTAGAGAAATCAGAAAATCTGGTTTTTCTTTTCTATAGAAGTTATTCTACTTCAAAACTGAGTGCATGTGGCAGTATAGAATATATCCATGCCAACTGGCCTCTCCACCAGTTTGCCTTTGCAAGAGGAATAATAGTTAACATTTATCACATGAAACTCTTCAGTATGTCTTGCCACTTGTCTGCTGTCATCCATGTTGAATCTTGTATTCAAGTGAGCAACTCCAGAACTCTTAATTCAATTTAAGCTTGAAGTCTTTTCTTTCACAGCTCCTTAATTAGTTGTTAGAATCTTCACAGAAAGAGAGCCAACAAATAAACTCATCTGTATGTTGGAAGTTGAAGGCACACTTTATTTCAATAAAGTGAACAAATGTTTCTTCTTGGAAACAGTTTGATGAAGACAAAAAGTCTCTCCAGATTATACCTGAAACTCAACCTCTTCAGCTACCTGTTTCTCAGCTAATTTCAGTACTCATACAACACACAAGGCTGGTTTGGTGAAGCACTTTTCAAATCAAATCCTCTCTTTTGTTCAAGACAGACTTCATTCTACCAATCTTTCTTCAGGCTTCTTTTTGTGAAACTCAAGCACTCAGCACAGGCCCATAAGCAGCCTGTTTGCTTATCTCTCAGGACAATTTCATAGTTTGCAATTCCATTGTGTTCCTTACTTAGGACATACCTTCCAGCAACAGCTTCCTTGATGCTTATTTCTTCAGTTTTTCCATAATTTACATCAGAAGAGTCATTTGTTACCCAGCTTCCTAAGATTATACTCTTCTGTTCATTTCTTCATGTCACTCCTAATAAGCATTTTGCACAACATATTATCAGAAGAGATGACAGTTTTGCAGCACTTTGGTCCTTCTTACCTTCTTGTGAGAATTTAAGAACTCCTCCAGCTGTAAAGAATTTCCTCTGTATAATCAGTTTTGGACAGTAACAGGTGGGTTTTTTCCCAATCCTAGCTTCAAATTCACAGATTTTCTTGTATGAGTTGGAAAACAGAAAGTAGACAATGCACTTCACCAAGTTTGGCCATAGCTAGCTAATACATAGTCCCTGTCATTTTAACTAAGGCAAACACATGACAAGTAAAGATATAAAAAAATACTCAGGGTGAGTGTGAGTTTCTTCTTCCAACTGCACAATGAACTCTAGTATGGGAGCATGAAAGCAGCTTCGGAGAAAAGTCAAAAGGGTAAAAATAATTGTCACCAAAAATACAGTATGTCTGCAAATATTTAGAATGAGGAGGAGTATGTACTGTGAAATCATTCATACAGAACCAACTCACAATCAAAAGGAGGGAACAGAGCTACAAGCTTACTGTTGCTGTGATTCATTATCAAGCAGATGTTTGAACAGCACTAATCTTTTAATTCTTATGTTGCATCTCATTTCTCATTCAGCTACAGATTCCTATTTCTGCTATATTTATATTGAACATCTGCAAATGGACCTGTATTGTCCATGACCTCAAATCTCAGAGGACAATGATGATATTGCCTGTTACATTACCTTGCACACTCCTGAGCTTGTATCTATACCCTCTTTCCTATTTCCAAGTATCTCATCTTGAAATATCTCATCATACTCCAGAGTCTGTGTTTTTCTGTTCCTCCCATGCAGAATTTCCCACTTATAGACATAGGAGCAATAACATGTCCTGAATCAATGAAGCTGAAGTATATAGGCTTTGGGTCTCACAGATTTTCCCATTCTGTAACTTCTGATTAGGCAGTCTGACTATGACATACTTTACATGCTAAAATTAAAGACTGAATGAATACATTAACACAGACATTTACACAGATGAAGAGGCTCAGCATATCCTGTTAAGATACTTGGGAGTTTCTCAGATATTCTGAAGCAAGTCTCTAGCTGTTACAACTACTTCTTTCTCTAGAGGGTGTTTCCTTTACGAATTGCTGCAAACACTTTACATATTCGAGTGGTAATCTTTGCTCAGAACTCCGGCAGAATGGAGAAGTTTTCCTAAGTCCACTTAAAGGACTTAAGAAGGTCAACCTGGAACTGCTACTTTTCACCTGAACCCTCACTACACATTCCAACACGAACAACCTCCACTAATACCTATGGAATAGCTCAATTTCCATCACACTTCCTCTCTCCTACACAAATTTTTCCAAGACCTTGACCAGCTTCCATAACAGGATGCTTGTATGCACTTTTTTCTAAGACGAAATTGCCTTTAACAAAACTAAGTGATCCATTAGACCTAGCCCTAAGAGAGCTAGGGGAGAAAAAAAAAAAAAAAAACATTAGGAAAGTAGTTTCAAACGGAAAGAGTTTATTCCACACCTTCTACAGCGCCATGTACTTTTCAAACACATTGACAGAGGCTACTGTGTCAGTACATGAGCGTAACAAAACTTCCTCGCGGCATTCTCCCTTCGGCGCGGTAATTAGTAAGTAAGTGGTGCATGAATGCATCAGCAGAGCCATCCAGGCTGCCCACGGCCCCAACAAGTGTTGTTATTATTGCTCGGCCGCCCCGGTCCCCGCCCAGGCGCGGGGTCGCTCCCGGCCGAACGCCGCGCACGGCGGATGACACCTGCAAGACTCCCCTCCGGCCGCGCTCCACACACGAAACACCACTCAAAAAGAGTCTGTCCTCCCGCTACGTTTCTGCGCCTTGTTATCAGCCCGTGTTCAGGTTTTCCGCCGGCCAGGGGAAGCCTCCCGGCTCCCCCGATAACGGCTGCCCGGCCCCGCACCCACGGCCCGGAGCGGGAGACCGGCTCTCACCGCCCCTCTCCATCTGCACACAGAGGTCCTGGGAAAGCACAGTAGTGCTGCCTTCCCTCCGAGGTGGGAAATTTAAAAAAATAACGATTAAAACAAACCAAGCCACAGCACTACCCCGCCGCCAGCCTTGGCGCTGGCGAGCAGCTCCCGTCCCGACAGCTCCCTGCCCCGGCAGCTCCGCGGCCGGGCACCCGCACCCCGCCCACGGCACCCGGTCCCGACAGCTCCCCGTACCCCCAAACGCGCCCCACGGGCCTCCCGGTTGAAAGGGGCAGCACCCCCAGACAGGGGAAAAGGGGGTACGGGCAAGAAGGGAAGAAAGGTCACTTACTGGGCGTGCAGTGCAGGGGTGAGGCTTGCGAAGAGACGGGCGAGGAGGGAGGCGCCGCCGGCGGCGGCTCCTTGAGGGCGGCCGCGGCCGCGGAGGTCAGGACGGGGGGCAGCATGAGGTACCGGTCCGGCTGCGGCAGGCAGCGCTGGCACACCGAGTGCAGGCAGGGCAGCAGCTTGGGCCGCCGGCTCTGGATAGGCTGCCCGCACACGCCGCAAGTGTCCAACAGGTTGAGCGGGGCCGCGTCCCCGCCGCGCTCCGCCGGGCCCTGCCGGCTCTCGGCCTCGTTCTCCCCGCTCAGCGCCGCCACCGCCGCTGCCCCCGGTCGGTCCGCCGGGCACGGCCCCCCCGCCGCCGCTGCTGCAGCTGCTAACGCCGCTGCCGCCTCTTCCATTGTCCTGCGCCGGCCGCCGCCGGAGAGCCGAAGGGAGGCGGAGCAGCCCTGCCGCTTCCCGCCCGCACCGCCGCCGCCGCCTACCGGCCCCCGCCCCGCGGGTGTTCGTGCGCCCGCCCCGGCAGCGGCTGCCCCGCCGCTCCGCGCCGCCAACGGCCGCCCGCGCCCCGCCCCGCCGGGACCGCGCCCCCGCCCCTCTACGTGCGGCGAGCGCTGCCCCGCCCGCCCCGCGGCAACCGGCCCGGCCGCCGCGGAGCCCCGCCCCCTCCCGGGAGCCCCGCCCTCTCCCCGGCACCAGTGACCGCTCGCTGTCAGGTGGGTGGCTACCTGGCCCTGTCCGGGTGAGAGGAAGGACGGGAAGTTCCCCTTGAATATGAGGAAAAACTTCTTTACTGTGTTGGTGACCATGCTCTGAACCCTCAGGTTGACCAGAGAGGGTGTGGAATCTCCCTCAGTGGAGATGCTCAAGAACTGTCTGGACACAGTCCTGTGCCATGTGCTCTAGAATGACCATGCTTGAGAAGGGAGGTTGGCCCAGATGACCCACTGTGGTCCCTTCCAACCTGACCCATGCTGTTATTCTGTGAGAGGTATTTGTCCCTTGGACAGGACGTTAAAAGAGGTCACCCTTCTCCCTGCCCTATGTGCAGGTGGGAGTCTCTAAGTTTTGGCCTGTGTTTGGTTTGGTGGATCACAGCAATACCACCATATGCAGTCATGTTACCTGCCTGAAGCTAATTGGTGATTGGTACAATTAAAAAGATACAACAGAAAAGTACAATTCTTGTTTGGACACAACATTTTATTGAATCAAAGGCCTTAAGTATTGTGCTGGTGAGACATTGGATCAGGTTGCCCAGAGAATTGTGGATGCCCCAACCCTGGAATTGTTCAAGGCAATGTTGGACCGATACTGAAATCAGACAACAAACTTTCTAACACAATTCTGAGTATCAGACAGCAGGCATTCTTTATTACAGTGCTGGACACATCAGAAGGATAGCTCTGTTAATCTGATGTGCGTCCAGAAGGTACAACAAGTTATTTATTCCACCATGATCATACATATTGATTACAGTGTACTTCTGGGTAATACATAAACATCACTTTTCATAGAACTAGTTTGCATGCAGCTGCCTCCTACTCTCCTACTCAAAGTCTTTTAATGTCCCTAGAGGGTTGTCTGAAGGGGTCTTTGGTGGTTGTACTCACCAAGTGCCCCCAAAATTACAGATGGCCTTTCCTTGAACCTCTCTTAGGGCATGCACTGTTGCCTCTTTTTACGTAACTTGGCCCAAGAAGCCACTATATTCCTCATTATCTACCAGTAGTTATCTACTGGTTCCAGCTACATTTATCATCCTGTGTGCCCACTTTTATAATTTTTTGTTAGTTGGTCTTTAAGCTCTATCCAGCAACTTCAGGGGAACTGAAAATTTCTCTTCTCTATGTTATCTATCAGGACTTTGAGCAACCTGGTGTAGTGGAAGGTGTCCGGCCCATGGTAGGGTGGGGTGGAAGCAGATAATAGTTAAGGTCTCTTCCAACCCAAACTGTTATGTGATTCTGTGAGCTTCTATAAAGTATGCATGCAGACACAAAGCTAGATCTAGCATGTTGGTCGCTAGATCAACCATAAACCAGATCCAGGCTCCTCAGAATATTCCAAATGTCTGTGCTTAAATTCCCAGAGCTGCTAGTATACTTCCCACTTCCTTGCAATTTATTTAAGACCCTAACATAGGTCCCGTAATAAATAAGTTTTTCACCATAAAAAAGCCGTACATGACAAAATACTAATTTCTTCAGCACAAGGAACAACTGTGTACAGGAGCAGTGTCATGAGTCAGCGTGTCTCACATGCATAATTTATCATGGTAACAGAAGAACAATACTACAGGTTGTTTTGGGGAGGAGGAACGGATTTAGCTTTACAATGAGGAATTGTAAAGAGGGAAATGTCATTCTCTGATTAAGACTATCAGTGGAGGGGACAAACCATACATTGTCAACCCCTGACCTGCCAACACATAAGGAAAAAATGCCTCCAGAAGCACTCTCTTGAAGTACACATTCTGCCCTCCAGGCCAGCTGCCTCTGTCCCTTTACTACGAGTCACCAAGTGGTAGGAGAGAGTCCTGTAGTCCTCTTTCCTCCCCCCACCGGTTTGGTTATCCAACACCGTATGATGATGTGCTAACAATCCATTGTGGCAGGAGCTTGCAGGCTGAGTGCCAAGTGTGAATGATGAAATGGATTCTGGAATTAAAGTTAAGGAGGATGGTACAGGTTCTGCAAGGTGAAAATGACCAAAAATGCCATTAGAAAGGCTCCATTGAGGAACAGGCAATAACTGAAGAATGGTTGATTAGTATTGAGAACAAACATGATCAGAAACTCAGTAAATAATACATTTGTGAGGAGTAATAGCAAGTCAAAAGATCATCAAACTAAGTAGTTTCTGTAACTAGTATGAACTATTTCTCTAACAGATGTCAACACAGGAAAATAGCAATAGTAATGGTACAAAGATTACCCTGTGAAAGAACTGAGTAGATGCTCTGTTGAAAATTATGATCCCCGTGAGGCAGTGTCCCAAAGATTAGTAAAGTTATAGGATTATGTTTCCTGCAAAGTTTGTTTGCTTGGGATGTTTGCAAAGCTTGCTCAAACTGTGCTGTAAAATCTGTAGTTGCATGGCATCTGAACAGCATCTGATTTAAAATGAAAGATTGAACTTGCATAATTTGAATTTGAAAGTAGAGCCTTCCTGTTAGTGATGGCATCATATTAGGAGTACTTGGGACAGAAACAAAAAGGGCATAGAGGAACAGAAAAAAACACCCTGAGATAACCAACCATTCAGTACATGTAGACAAGGGAGTGAGGAAAAAAGCTTTTAAAATTAAGCACATTGTTCAGGCAAAGTGTGACAACGATCAGTGAAAGAAGTGGCATCCCGTTATACTGACCTGGATACACAGCTTTTGGCCACAGCTACACCACACCTGGCCAACAGGGAACACAGGCAGAGTTGGCTTGGGGCTGTTGGAAAAGGTCATGTAGACAAACCCACCACAGGGCAATACGTGCTGGTGCTGTACTCGCTTTTGTCTGAAAACAGCTGATGTTTTTGTCTAGTTTCTGATGGAAGATGACTTGTTGGGCTCTCCAGTGTTTCACTGGAATGAGTCAAACCAATGAAGAAAGAATGACAATGGTGACAAGTTGATAGCTGGAAATCAAGATGACTAGCTAGGAAACATCCAGAAGCTGAGGCTGCTTCTCTCTTCCCTTGCTATGCTACTCATTATTTCTGTTTACAATTTGTTTTAGTACCTCCTCTGCTTCTTCTGGACATCCCATTTAAAGCAAATTCCAGAAGCATTTTGCCTTCCATTCAGACATACACTTTGTGGCTGCAATCTAGATCTTGTAATCTATATTCCTGTGATATACTCCACAAAAAGTTACCATTGAGAAACTTCAGCTGCAGAAAGAAATGGCTGCCAGCTGCACTGAAGAACTTCTCAATGGAGATCTCATAACTAGAAGTTTCTTTCACTTAGAATTCACTTGCTGGCTCTAATTTCCTCCTTTTGTCCCTGGTTCAGTTTGTCTCTTTCTTGTTTTTCTGGATTGTCTAGCAGTCACTTGGCCTTGCAAATGCAACAGATGCAAATCTTCCCAGATTGCTGGTAAACATCAGCATGTGCATTTCCTCCTCTTAAAACAGTCATGTGACACTAAACAGTCTCTTTCCAAAGTTTTTTTTACAGACTAAAATAAAACCATGGGGCTTTGCAGTGTGCCAGCCCAGTTTAATCTTTATGTAGCAAGAGTGAAGGAAGTGGGGAGGAGAGTCAGCGCTCCATCTGTGTCGTTAAAAAAATGCTTTTGACACAGTAGTCATCTAAGAAATAGACCTGGCAGCTTTCTGGCCAGACTGTATTTCAGCAACACAAAGCAGTCACTGGGAGGATGTGTCCCAGAATATACAGCCTTTACTGGTCTGTGTCCTTTTGAGAAATGGACATCTTAACGTGTAGTTGGTTTTTGAAATCTGTAAAATATAAAATATGTTCACTGGAAGTAAGATGAATGCATTAGGAATTCATGGTTAGGGAAATGTAATATATTAACCTTTCCAGCAACAGTAAAGTAGGATAACTTTACATACTAAAACATCTGGAACTGGCAATGAATGAGCATTATGCCTCCCAAGATCTGAAGGTCGAAATAGGAATTGATTTAGAATATAGCTTAGATCTGTAGGGTGCCTTTTGGAATGCCACAGTCAAGAACCCATCAAGCTATACTTACTTGTCCTTTCAGTAAGGAGAGTGTGAAAAATTACTGGTTCCAGTAATGTTCTTAGGATTTTCAACTTTCTGTTTTCTATACTTCACTCACCTAACATATACAGACACACACATAAAACTTTTCTTCCAGATTGGAGGATGGTTTCTTGGAAACCTTTTTTGTGTCCTATTATTTATGCTCTTTACCCAAGAGCATATTTCTCCAGCACCTGGCAAATAACAACTGAGTCTTTCACAACTCAGAAGAGATTTGCTTGACCAGTTTCAGCTGGAAGCTCACCACATATAAGGCTGGGTCCAGAACTCTGTAGTGGGCCAGCTGCCACATAATGTTTCCAGTTCTCCAAACAACATACCTCCACTGTAAACTATGGAATAATATCACCTCTGCACACCTTCCTATTGGTTTTGTGGTCAGAGAAGACACTCTGCTTTTGTAAATTTACCCTGGGTTCATCCCATTAAATTCCCTTTCAGGGAAAAGGAGCTTGCCTAAGGTGAGAGGCAACATGCCAGTTCTGAACACCCAGAATTAGATAAAAACTGATGGAAATGACTGTGGTATTCAGAACCCCTTTTCCTTCCAGAGGCATTTTTAGTTTTCACTTTCATTGAAAATTCCACAAACACATGGAAACAGCCTAGATAGACACGAACATTTCACAATTAATGTCTCCTAACAACGCTCTATCCACTTGTTTTATCAGATATCTACAGGTCCCATCTCTAATTCCCAATGGACCTTTGGAACCCTATATCTCTCCTAGGGATGAGTAGGATGCTAGCTAGCCCTGTCCATGTAGAGATCCTGTGGTTCAAAACTTAATGTTTTTAAGTTTTAAGGGACCCTTCCAAGTCCCTGTGCTCCCTGGTTGTGCAGTGTCAATGGAAGTGGGGCATCCCAGGGTAATGAGCACAGATCAGCCCTGATAATTTAAGAATGCAACTGTAAACTAATCTCTGATGAGTTAAACCCAGATATTCAACCAAATAATCAAGCCAATAGACCATATTCGTAAATTATCACAGGCCAGCTCCAAATCTGTCACATCCAGTTTCTTTTCTGACACATAAAAGGTTAGAAATATCTTTCTACAGCAGCACAAGTAACCTCACTGGGTATTAGACTCATTTCATGGAACTTGGGAATTACCCAGCGGGGGCCACAGCTCCTGTTGATGAATCTCAGTAATTACAAAACAGGGGGTATAGTTGTATCGCTTGTGGGTTTGAAATTCAGTAATAATTGATTGCTTAGCTCCCTACCTGCCTGAGCACTTCCTTGCCCTGTCTCAATGATCCTTACGGGTCCCTCCCAACTCAGCACATTCTGTGATTCCTTATTTCATGAGGGTTTCCTACTCAGTATCTTGTTAGCATTGTTGCTAGAACAAAGCGAAGCACTGCCAACTCCTGGCAATATATGACCAAAACAGCGTTTCCTCAAGTCACCTGGCTCCACTGGGAGACTCTAATCTACCAGGTTGAGATTCTGCCCTGACTTCATTCCTGAAAAGGGACTTCCTAGTCTCCTTTTTGAGGGAGGGTGGAGGAGGAAAATGTTACTTTAACAGTCAGGTTGTAGGTGAACGTACATGGAAAAGAAGCCCTGACTATCTTTTCACTTCCCCAGTGTGAGTCTTCACCTACAAGGAGAATCAAAGATTCACTTTTAACAAAAAGGATCCCAGGTTTCCAAATGTGGTTCCATTCAGATTGGGAAAGAGTTTTCCCCAATTTAAAATACTTTTTAAAGAAAAGTATTGTGACATAGCCTGGACTTGATTAAAAACTATGCTTTCAATACATATATTTTATTTCGAGCTTGATATTTCATTTATTACTATGTTAAATTAATTATATACATGAAGTATTTAGAACTTTTTCCTCTATAACAGCTAAAAGACACTAAATTACTAAAACTTTTGCTTCAAATTCACAGTTTGCTGAAGCATTTTTATTAAAAAAATGAAAGAAAAAGAAAAAAAATCCCCAAACCTCTTAAGTCTGCAAAGGAAGATGGTCGTTACCTCATTACTGGTATTCCTTGCTGACCTCACCTGTTTTTCAATAATGCCTTCCCAGGCTGTGCCATTTTTTGCCCATAGAACTTTAACTGAATACCCATAGTAAGGTACATTTTGTTCTCTTAGTCTTATTGAACATCAGAGGTTTGTTTTCCCTCTTGTTGATAGCAGATCACATTAAATTACTAAAAACAGCCCAGGACCAAAAACACATTAATTTTCACTTCTATTTTGAAAAGTAACCATATAATGGAGTTATGCAATCAAGTATTTATTTTCCTAGTGATTTTAAGGTCAGATATCCTCAATTTAAAGGTAAAGGGTATTTTTAAAAGTATTATTCCCTCTGTCAAACTACTGCAACTTGCAATTTAAAGGTCATAATATTCCTTCCTGATCAACAGTACTCCTAATGAACCCTTATTTTTGACCAGAAAGTCCCTTTCTTTCAACTGAGGCTTTCAGGGGCATCTATATGAATCACATTAAGGAATCATTTGGGAGGACTAGGATCTCTCTCTTTCACTTCATTTTAAATATTGTGTATATTCAGAAATGCCCTACTTTGCACACAGGCATTACATCTGTGTGAGGGATTTGCATCAGTGTGACTAAATTGATTTTGCTGCATCACTGCACATTTGCCTAATGTCAACAAGGCCTTTATTGTTGGCTATGCTGAACTAACAAGAATAGAAAAGTAGCATCAAAAACTTTCTTTAAGGGTGTTTGGAGATAGGATTCTGACTATACCTACAGGGAAAATAAGAAGGGTTAGTTTGCTTTCACATAGTGCTGTTTATAGACAGTTGGTTTTCAAAGAAGCAAAGCTTATTAGAAAATTCAGAGTTTTTCAGAACTCTGAATTCAGAATTTAAGTTAAAGGAACATGCTACAAATTTCCTAGCAGAAAGATAAAACTAATATTATCTTGGGTACTAAAATTTTATTTGCAGTGGTAACTAGCTAGTAAATAAAATATTCAGCTCTTCAAAAGCCTCTGAGTATTTTGAGTTTCTCTCTCATTGTGTCCCAAGTGTTGTCCCCACAACTAAACCAAACCCATGCTGGACAACAGGCACCAGGACCAGCTGGAACCAAACCAACTCTTCTGTTTCATTACGCAACTTCTCTGAATAGCCCTGAATAGAGGGTGGGACAACAAAATACAGGACAAACAAATCACAATCCTGGTTAAAAGCTACAGTGGACAGACATAGGACTGTGTTACTTGGAATAACACCTTCTGAGCCCTTCAACCGTCTGTGTCTGGACAGACCTCAAGACTGCTGCAGAGAAATTTCAAGGCTCTAACCTGGCCTCTCAGCTATGAAAGTCTTTGCCATAGCAGACATGGCAATATGACTCATTTTAGCCCCAAAACATAAGGGATGAGATATCCCAAGCTACTCTCCAATTTGTTCATTCTGC
Source organism: Vidua chalybeata (assembly GCF_026979565.1). Taxonomy (NCBI): domain Eukaryota; kingdom Metazoa; phylum Chordata; class Aves; order Passeriformes; family Viduidae; genus Vidua; species Vidua chalybeata. The sequence goes on along the minus strand of NC_071534.1, from coordinate 28,606,092 downwards.
TGTCACTATTTTTGGTATTAATTCTTAGGGGATTACATGATAATGGAACTATTTATGGTATTAATTCTTAGGGTATTATAATGAAATTAAAAGGAGTAGATTATATGTACAAGAACTTTGGATAGATAATATCTAAACTCCATAGATTTTGCTCTCGGTTACCTCAAGACATTTATGGATCTAGGCAAATGATGAACATCTAAGAGCATTTCCTTTTTAAAAATCTTTTTATTTGGATAATACCTGGGGGAGATAGGTAAGGTTTGCCTTTGCTTTTCCACATGCAATTCCCAGCTGTACAGAAGTTCCATCCTGGGGTTATGACGTGATACACAACCCTTTTGGCAGCAGTGCCAGGGATGAAGTGGTGCCACGTCAGCTGCTCAAATGTTTAGTCATGCCCTGAACACAGCACTCCTGTGTGTTCCAGTTTTCTGGTGGGGGAGGGGGTTATTATGCTTTGGTTGGCTGCAGGAAAGAGAATCTTCAAAAATCAATGACTACGCCAGTGGCAGCTCTACTGTGCCCCATCACAAGAGAGTTACAGAGCATTGATGGTACCATGATGCCCACTTTTCAGCTTCTCAGTCATGTTCTGTTCTTGATTTAAAATAAAGAGGTGATTCTTAATTGCATTTAGGATCAGAAATTGAAGGTATTAAGGCTGACACCAGCTTTTATAGCTGTTGACTCATTTTATTTAAAATTTCTAATATAAATAGAGGAGTCAAAATGAGGCTTCAACTATGAGCCTTCAGAAGTTCTGGTTAGGAGGGATAAAGAGCCATATATCAGGCATATTTTAGTTAGATTTCCTGTGAAATCATGAAGGTGCTGATAGACCTCTTAGAAATATTTCTACCAAACATTGTCATGTTCTGCCCCTCTTAGATTACAGCCTTAGTACATATTTTTGCTCATGTTTGGAGCAGTCAGCACTGTGTAGCCGTACAATACTCTAACAAAACCTGTTTCTTCACTCATGTGTATTTCCATCCTAAATCAAACACGAGAAAAGCAAGCAGAGTTTGACCCTAAACTGGAGAGCTTTGCCAAAAGAGGATATGTATTACAGTCACAGGAACCTGACCTCCAGATCTGTGGAGCTGCATATTTATAATTTTCCAGTGCTTGAATAGATTTTAAAATAAGCCAGTCTGTAAAAACAAGGGAAAATCTAACTGCAGCGTTATGAAGTTGTGCAATGCAGCACTCCAGATTTGTTTTCTTCATAAATCTATAGAACTGTGGGCAATATATAAGTAAATAACTGCCTAATTTATTTCTTGTACTTCTATTCAAACAAGTCATACCCCAAAGGAATATTCTAGTAATATGTCTAGAGTATAATGAATTTTAATATATTTTTGAGGGTGTCATGTGACATTTCAGGATATAGGATCAAGGATTATGGTTTATGCATCAGAAACATTCCGGACTTAAACACAACTGGTTTGAGTTTATAGATACGCACACACACACATGCATATAACAGACATATCTATATTTTATATATATACACATGTATCAACCACATACTTCCTTGGGGAAAAAAGTCTATAGCTCTGTTGGCATTTGCACAGAAATTGCATCTTCCTGTCCCATGGGCCTGTTGTGAGGGACCTCAAATACTGAAATATCTCATATATTGTTGTAATTGGAAATAATAGTAGATGTGCAGAAGACAGATATCCTAAATGTTAAAATGAAGTTGGAACTCGGAAGTAAATTCTAATTTGCCATTATCAAAATCTAGTAAAAGATTAATATAAGGAGAATATTGCATTTTTTTCCTGGTCTCAAGTAATAACTGGGTGTATTTTTGCCCTGGGAGACAGCTCACAGTTAATGACATAATTTTCATTTCAGATATTGACCAAAGCAAAATTTTCCCAAGTTATTACTCCTACAGAGATTATACTGCATTATGAAGAACTTATCAAGGATACTTAAAATTCAGATTCTCAGAAAATATAGTTCAGCATAACTCCACCAAAGTAGCTAGAACTAGACCAAGTTGGAATTCCTGACAGTCTGTCACAGTGTTCCTATCCACAGTTTCACAGTTACTGAAACCTTAGTTCACCTCTACAAAATACATAATTTAATTTCTTCGTTTCTGCTTGATTAATCACAGGTGAGTGACAAACCGAGAAGAATTAATGTAAAACCAGATCTGAATAGCAGCAGTATCAAGCAATGAACATGACAAGTCTTTTTCCCTAGAAAAAAATTGAACAACCAAAATAGGAGTGGCAAAAGAAATGTACATTAGCTTAAAACCCCCCACCATTTTCTGATAAAAGGAGGTAGCTATGATAAAACCACATAACAGCATAATCAGTTGTCCACTGATTTGGAAAAAAAAAGGTAGAAATTGCTTTAAATTTTTTATAGTTATCCAATAGACCAGTGCAGAATTTTTTCCATTCTGTAGTTTTCTACAGTTTTGCCCTGATAGGAATGCTAAATACCTCAAGTTAATGATTCCCGCTCTTACCACTGGAATGATGCCAGTCCAATACCTTTCACAGTTTCAGGTGCATTTGTTAATTTGTTCCTTTCATTTTCCTACCTCATTTTTTAATGTACTTTCTTTGTATAACAAAAGCAAAAACAATTATATATTATCATTGTCAGTATCTATTTCCAGTGTCTGCAGAGAGTAGGAGCCTTTACCCTCTGATATTTTTTTCCCAAGTGCATTTACTGTTAATACGCCATTTCAGTCTTTCCATTCCTTTACTCACATTTTGCCATACTTCACTGCCTTCTTCTCAATATTGCTGCATTCTTGTTGCAGCCTCTAAGGTTTCCCACCAGTGTTGTGCTAGCTGGGTGCTGACTGCTATGTAGCAATGACCGCCCAGTAGGATTATATGGCTGTGTCAGATCAGAGTCACACAGGAGTTATGTCAGATATACCACACTCTTCTCACATGGTTACCTGTGAGGTGCAGTAGCCAAGGCACGGAGTTATATTAAGAAAAATGCCTAAGGACTTGTAGAGGAAATATAGGGAGCTGAAGAAAACCAATGTTTCAAATAAAAGAGAAGGGTTTCTTCCATTTAACAAGGTAGTGGAAAAAAGAAACTGTGTTAGTGATATTACAAGCCACTGAAAACTGAGTGATTCAGACAGAAGCAACCAACAATCACCTCCCCTGTATACCTTGGTGAAAGCAGTATTTCACTCTTTCCCTCTTCAGGTCCTGTGGCCATCACCAGCTTGGCAGAGGGTAGAAATGCAATCAGGCAGTGCAGGGAAATGAGGCAGATGTGCACCTATGCTTTGGGGTCCATAAGAGCTGGTGCACTGGGACTGAAGAGTACTGAGAACTTTCTGTGATCTGCTCAGCCAGGGCCAGAGCTGTGTGTTAGGTTAAAAGTCCTTCCTCTTAGGTTGCACAGGGAGCATGGCTTAGCTCAAAAAGGAGAAGAGGAAAAGAAAAGAATAGCCCAGGTAGAAACACTCCATCTGTTTGCTCAGACTAGGAGCCTGGAGATCAAAAAGGCTGCACACATTTCAAGCAGATTTCTCTGAAACTGGGAAAGAACTGCTTTATGGCTTATGGTAATAGGCTGCTTTTCATGGACTCTAATGTTTAACACAAAAGGGAGGTGGAGGGAAAAAAAAAAGAGAGAAGAAAATTCTTTTTTGACCAACCCTAATTCTTTTCCAATGGACTTAAAATTTTTGAGTGGAAAGAGATGTCCCTGGCCTTCCATAGCCTGAACATGGAAATAAATATAACTTTCCTGTAATGATTTGCTCCAACACATCCTTAAACAACGGATTGCTCTGGTTTTTTGATAATAAATATATATAAGTATTAAAAATGAACCAGAGACAAAATAAAATCTGCACATGATTGTATAGCAAGAGGGAAGATAAAAACATGTTGATTGAACAATCTGGAATATAAAGAGAATAGCTCTTTCCATAATTTTCTTATTTGCAGTCATATGGAGAAATCTTTCAAATACAGAAGATGCCCTGTCTTTTAGATTTTGCTCCAGAACTTATAATTACAGAACAGTTTCCCAAATATCAAGTAAAAATAAATTCGGGGGGAAAAAAGATTACTTCATGGTATCTACTCAAGAATGTTGCACAATAAAATGACAGTAGACTGCCATCCCCTTACATAAATATATAAACTATCTTGAGGAAAAAGAGTGTTAGTAAACATAGTTGTTAATACACCGTCTATTGTTCTGATATTCACTAAGCACCCCATAGAAATTAGGTGCATTTCTACACAACCATCACCATTTCTTTTTCCATTCAGCCCTATGAGTACTAACTGGAATGTTAGGGCGGAGTTGATTATGCAGCTTTGGCAGTGAATTGGTTTGTATCCAAACATAAAATGAGTTGTCTTGCAGAATGATAGAAGGGGATTTAATTTTGCTGAGTCAAATTTCAGTAAAGCAAACAGACCCAGAGGGTCAAATGAATTAAAGGTACTGTGTCACTGTAACAAAACGATATTGCTAAACAAGCTTTGGATAGGGTTTGAAGTTTCAAATTCTCGTTTACTCCTGTGGCAATATGGATCACAGGAAATCTTTTAAACCTTTTGTTAGATGTGATAAATGGATATGATCAGTGCTAAATAAATTGTAACTATATCAATAGTTTAGAAAATAATTGTTATAAAGTATTAAAGGAAAAGTATATGTGATTAGTGTTACAAAGCAGATGGGCCCCTTTGCAGATGTGACATGTGAAAAATAGGATACAGGATGTAGTACTGAGATAAGCAAGATCCCAAAACAGAATCAGCCTTGGAATGAACAAATTTGGGATGATTCCAGGGATGAAATCTAAGTTGTGTTTTTATCTATGAAATAAATAAGGCTTATTTTTGGAACATAATGCTTATTTACATAACACAAAGCTTAGTGTGCATGTGCAACCTGTAAGGCTATTCAGAGGACAGTGAGGAAGACAGCAAGCCTTCCTCTGAAAAGACCACCAAAAAGCCAGAAGCCCCCCTAGCAACAAGTGGAGCACGTGCTATGCAGTATAGTGACGTAGATTTCAAGAATCGAAAATAGGAGGAGATTTATGGAAAAATATTGATGAATATGTATTAACATACAGTACATAAGTTTAGTTTGGATTACTTTGTTTTCTACATGAGGCAGGGTGAAAAGCCCTCCCCGTAAGCCAGTAAGTTTTGCTTATGCTTTATATGAACCTTAATCATACTTAATCACTGCCAGATTTTTTTTGTGATTATGTTTAATATACTTGATTGTATTCATTTATATAAAATTGCTGTTCAATTAAAATTGTTGCTAAATTCAATTTTGTTGTTTAATTATTAGACATATAGAACTTCATTCATAACAAAACTATATTGCTGAACAAGCTTTGGATAGGGTTTTAAATTTCAAATGCTCATTTATTAATGTGGCAATATGGATCCCAGGAAATCTTTTAAACCCTTTGTTAAAGATAGAAAAATATAAGGGAAAAAAGAAGAAGAAAAATATTTAGAATGCAGAAAAGTCAAGTCAGGCTTTAATTTTAAAACTCCAAATTGTATTCACTGTTTAAAGCCCACGTGAGAAAAATACGACTGTTTAAGAGGCTTAGATATAGTAAGAAAGACAAAGTATTGGGTTTTCTATTTGAGAAAAGAGAGTTATTCTGTTCACGGAGATGGGCTGGAAATTCTGCTGGAGCTGTTGACAGAGCCCAGTCCTTCCCTGGAGACGCAGGGCTGTATGGGAGAGGGACAAAGACAGCTCAAGAGCTGCAGGGGAAGGGAACTCAGCCTCTCTCTCTGGTGTTGGCCCTGAATAGCAAATTCATTTATAGAAAATTTTAGGACAGCATATTGTCTGTTGGTCACACAGAAACATGGAATTGCAGCAGTGCCTTGCTGTCTCTAACACGGCTTTTTGGATGTGTATTAACAGCATCACAGCAGCTCTCCAAAAGACAGCTTTAGTACCTCAAGCAGATTTTTCTCAAACAGAAATCGAAGGGAAACACGTGAAAAAGGAAAGAACCTGGGAGAGAAGGAAAAGTACAAACCAGGCAGTTGGCATCTGCTGCCTACCTATCTTTCTGCAGTTTGGATCAAATTAAGTATCCTTGCAGCTCAAGATGTGGACCACCAGGGAGTCAGAATAGCCCACCACTCATGATTTTGCTCATTAGCAAAGTTTACTGTATCAATTTTGCCCCTGTGATGGTGACAAAAAATAGTTGGGTCTTGGAGTGTGTCCTCCACACACTCTAACCCCCTCTCCCATGCACTCTTGGAATATGATCCGTCCTAAGATAAGAACAGCAGGTGGGAATTGCAGGAGGAACTGTCTGGATGCTTGCATAATTAATGCATTCCAAGGGTGGGGGAGTGGTGATGGTTGTGATTGCTCTTGGTACACGTGGGCCTACAAAAGGGTACAAAATGCTCCTGGACTGGGCCAAATGGCAAACTGACCTCCCGAGGTTGCAGGGCAGCTTCCAGGTGGATCCCACCCCTGCAGGGACACCTGCAGGGTACATCCAGCCCGAGGACGGGAACACTCAGGTTTGGACAGCTGAGTAAAAGGTGGAGATAAAATCCTAATGCAGCTCCATGGGTGCTTTGCTGCTTTGCATTTGTGCTTTTTGCAAACCTGCACAGTTTCCAGCTGACCCTGTCTATGTTATAGCCCTTCAGACCTGCTTAAATTACACACTGCATGGGCCATATTTATATACTGTATCAGAAATAAATCTCATCATAATCGCCCACATAATCAGTGTCATACTTCTTACACCTGACTGAGTGTCAACTACTCTGCTAGACTACTACTGAGTCTAGTCTCACTTTTTTTATCTTCACTGGACATGATTTCAGCATAGTCCTTGGGGCTTTTCACTGGGTCTTGTTTTCTTGAAGAAGCTGTCATTTTGTGTTTAATTTTCACTGATCTTTGCAAATTGTTTTATGTAACAGTCAGAGCTGTACACTGTTCAGTCACCTTGAACTACTTAGAGCATAGGCCTTGGCACAATACAATCTAATTTTTCTTGTTTGCAAGGACATTCCTTATCTTCTCTAAGGAATAAAAGTCTGCACAGTGGTCACTAAATATATTAGAATGCTTTTTATAAGATTAAATGCATTAATACTGCTGTCCTGTCTAAACAATATGAGATTCTATCATTCAGGACTTTTTACTTGACACACATTCTCAAGGGGAGCTAGTGTAAAACAGCTCAGACATCTCTGACGTGTCTGACAGGCTGTAGGGGAAAATGTGCTGTGGTTAAAAATTCTGGTGTCCTCTTTGACAAAACCTACATATTGCAAGTTTGGTGTAAGGACTTAAAAGCTGATAGAAGACAGCTTTTGTGTCAGTGACAGGTATATGAAAAGTCTTGGTGCATGTTTAATAAAGATGACTTTGATTTAAAGAGAACGCTTTCCTAAGAGGTCCCATTTGCTACGGGTGGACATGAGCTGTAAGAATCTAATCTAAAAAGAAAAACAGGTGTCTGCCTTCTTCAGGTCCCAGCAACACAGATGTTCAAGTCAAGAGTACAGAGTTATTCAAATGTACTGTGAAGAATTTCTCAGACAGACATACTGGATACCAAACCTATTCTAGATGAGAAATGGGATCATAAGAAGGAACTGGGGAGTTAGGGCAGTCCAGCCAAGTAGACTGGAAGCACAAGTGTCATACTGGGGAGTGAGCAAAGGGCTAATCATATTGGGAGATCAGGAGCTGGGATCCACTGTGTCTTCCTGTAGGAGAAGATGAGGTCTAGAATGAAGTGGGGAAAGAAAAAGGACAAGGATGGCGAGAGGCTGGAGGAGACACAGTGGGTTACCTTATATCTGGAATATACATCTATCCAATTACTTGCCATCCCAGCCAACAAGCAAATCCTCAGTTCATGTTTCTCACCAGTGCCCATCAGCAATCCTCTTCTGGGAGGGCTTTACTCAGAGGATGACAACCCATGACTGGCAGCGGCACTCCATTAACTCAAGTAGCAGAAATCTGTGCTGATGTTGCAGTTGTTCACCTGCTGAGGAGAGCGAGGAACCAGGAAAAAATTAATCTCTTTCCAGCTTGTTTTAATTTTTCTTTTTTTTTCTGCTTAAGAAAATAAATAAAGGATTTGTTAAAGAACATTACTGAGACTGCTAAGTAAAGCAATTGAAATAGGAAATAGGAGAATCAAATAAATTATGTTTATTCTCCTTAATTAATTTCTCCTAAAGTGATATTAAGAGCTTATCTCCCCTGCTTATCCCATTTTGGTGTGATAAGTAATTAGCCCAAACTCATTTAGAGCAGAGAATATGCTAATACAGCATAAATATTTCTTCCAGTATGTGTTTTTTCATGTATTTGCTATACAGGCTTATTTTACCCACTCTCTTAGTACAGTGTAAAAACAAGAATGCAACTATGCAGTCACCCTGATTTATCTGTTTTGGACATTGTGCCTGCTGCCTTTGCATTTAATCTCAGTTGTTTCTAGACTGTGCAGTCTGGTCACAGACTCTTTCCACCTCTGCGTGAGATCTAGAATATTTTGGAAGTGACTTATGGAACAATAATGACATGGCAATTTCCTCAAATATCTCCAAAATATAAAGGACCCTTTGCTCACTCAGAGGAGTAGCTTATTGATGCCTAAGAGGAAAATGGAAACCTAACCATATTTTTCAAAGGAAAATAGGGGCCCATATTTGTGTCTTGGCTTGCATTCCCTCTCTCTTTTAAACAAGCCTCAATGTTCCAGCTTACATAAGCTATGGCTGAACCAGCCAGATCAGCCTAGAGAAACAAGGACTCCTATCAAAACTTATTGTTTTCAGAGACTAAATTAATCCAGCATTAATCCAAGAAAACTACTGAAATTGTTGAAGAGTCCTAGCTGTTCCCAGTGCTTCTGGCTGCTCTACCCAACCGATACCCTGCACAAGGGCAGAGCTGCAGCTGAAACCCAAAGGAGAAATCATTTATTAACAGATTATAACAAAAGGTGGACATTACTCTCTGTGGCAGGGGCTCTCAGGACCTTAGGACCAGGGCACAGGAGGAGGCGAGGCAGGGCAAGGCAGGCAAGAATGCCACTTGCTTAATTTTGTCCCCAGTTAGTGCTGGGAGCTTATCTGCACCTCTTGTCTCTGCCTGGCCTGTTAGGGAATTAACTCAACCTCATTTACATCAGAGAATATTCTAATACAGTCTAAGTATGTCTTTCACTCTATAATTGAATGCTCTAATTATATAACAAATTTGAATGTCACAATGTAGATTTGCTTCATCACAGCTGTGTTCTGGGACCCATGACCTTCATCTTGATGCTCCCACGGCATAAAGGTAGGTTACTAAAGCACATGGTCTCACCTGAGGAACAACATGTTGTATGAGTACATGCAATGTGTCCTTCTATTACTGGTGAGGCCAGTGTGAACTAAGGTTTATATCCCCTTGCTGCTGTCAGCCTTGCAAGCAGCAGGTGATCCAGGCAGTGATATTTCAGTCAAGGTACTGATTCCAGAAAATAAGAACATAAGCCTGTTCTTTGATGCACCGCTATTCAGAAAAGTGTGTAAACATGCATGAAACCTCTCTTCAGTAAGTGCTTAAAAGAAGGCACACATTTAAGACTTCCTCCTGAATAAAACTCTTTACTTCAACCACTATATACATATAAATACATATGGATCTTGATGGACAAACTCCCAATATTTTATACACACACACACATATACCTGTATTTAGTTATTTAACTTGGAGAACAAGAACAACCTCATTTTGGAAATGAGGTTAAGCCTCTGTGAGAGTAAAAAATTCTCATTATGAAGACATGTAAGAAACACTTATGTTTCTTTATGGAGGCAGGTATCTAAAATAACAGCAGTCTGCACTCAAAACACAGACAGAGGCTGCTCCTCAGGACATAAGAATATATATAGCTCAAGAAGGTGGAAAAATTTCACCAGCTACCATTGAGGAATCTGGGCTGTGTGTGGGTTTGATATTATGAGAAATGTAGAAGAAAGCTGGGAACAGACTGTAGATATTTACTTTTCTAAAGAAGCATAGATTTAATGTTTTTCTGTCAAAACTTGGCTAAATAAATGACTGGGAATTGTAGCGGAAACAACATATCCTGAATGTATTCAATGTGCCCCCTTATTTCAATGAGGAATCACCTCAAAAACACTCTCAGATCTAAGTTCAACCTTAATACGCAAAAACAACTTGGTAGATAATGCAAATAAAAAAGGTCTACTTATTTTATAGATACTACTAACCTTGCATATCAACACCAGATTGCACACCAAATATTTATGGTTAAACAGCAGAACTGTCTCTAATACAATACAGTTTGATTAAAAATCTTTCATTCAGTTTAGGTAATGAAAATAAACCGTCATTGCTAATGACACCAGTGGACTCTAGATACCTTTGAAGATACATGAAAGGCAAAGCTCCTTTAATCAGGGATCAAGTAATTTTTATTGGCATGACTACCTGAGTCCCACACCTGCCAAATCTTGACGTGGACTTTCTCCCCAGTCCACCATGGCTGCAGCAATTACAAAGTGATACCTCGGCACAAGGTTTTCCCTGGGTCCTTGAAGTATTTGGTACAGTGCTTTCGCCTGGACAGCAGCTACTCTTTGCATCTCTGGAGCAAGAGAATTATTTCCCTCCCCTTTAGTAAGGTTCACAACTATTACCTCCAGTGGCAAGCTAGCTAATGCAAGTTTTGCTTTGCAGAGCAAACAAAGCACTTATGGAGAACCTATTGGATCCTCTTTGCAGCCCCTATGTTATTCTTGCTGTGGAAGGTAGCATCTTCCATTTCTTACTGCTATTCCTTGTTGTTTCTAGCACAGACAGTTGGGATTGATCACCATGATTCTTGTCAGGTGGGTCTTCTTCACACACACTGGATCATCTCTGGGGGAATTCTTGGGGGTTGCCATTCAGAGGATGCACAACAATTATACCCTATGCTCCCTGCTGACTGTGGTGGAAGCAGAGGTTGTGGTGGCAGTTCAACTCTGTGCTGAGACAGAGACCAACATTCAGACTTTTTCACAGGCACTTTCTTTTTTCTCAAGGCATCTAGTTTTCCTAGCATCTTTGATGTCTCTGTTTTCCAGCTAAAATGCTATTTTAGCATTGTAATTACATGTAAATAATAATTTTAAAAAGTTTTTTTTTTTTTAATCTGGAACTGAATATCTTGAATTTCCATATGCTGAAATGAGCTCCTATTTTTACTGTCAGTTCTTTCCTAATTAGTCAGAAGTGGGATATGGACAGGACTGGCAAGCTCTGCTTTCTCAGAATTTGTGTTTTCTAGCATGACTTTAATGCTTGGTATTAAGCTTTCAGGGATGTTTGCTTTGATAACTGATTTTGAATCCTGTCTGGCTTACTTCTTTTGCTAGGTTATGTATCTTCACAGTTTTTTTCAGGTCTATGGCTCAGTAACACATTGCTACTAGCACAATTTATGCTTCCAAGAGATGTGCAATCCACCCCACAGAATGCTGCTGCTTGTGATGCCTACACAGTAGCTATGTATGATAATGCTAAGCAGCCCCAGAAAGCAAGTGTAGCCTTGCTTCACACCAGTGTTCAAAGTGAACCAGCCTCTTACTTAGATGGACTCCCAGACGCAGCCATCCACCCCACTCTGCAAGGCTGTGATGACAGAGTAAGAGCTGAGTGCTGAAGCTCCACAAGGCATGCCTGAGCCCCATGTCAAGCAACCTGAAAAAATAATCAATGAAGGTGGTAATGAGCAAAGCATGCCATTGCACGTATTCTTTCAGGACGCTCCTTTGCATGAATATCTGGTTTTCTGGGCCTGAGTCCAGAGGCTACTCTCCTCCAATTCTGTGTCATCTTGCACGGTATTCCACTGCAAATGACCTCCCCTATAGCATAGGGCAGAGAGACACTTTCCCAGTCTCACATTTTAAAATTTTAACAACTCCATGTTTTCTCTAGTAAAAATTTGGCATTTTTTCCTAGTTTTTTTTTCCAATAACTTTTAAAATTTTACTTCTGCAATGACATTGTGGTCTCTTAGCATTTCTACTACAACCAAAATGTCTTTCAATGCATTTTTGCTGCTATCTACTGGACTACAACTTGCTTTTTTGATGTCATCACCGCACCAATGGCAATCTCTTTTTAAAAAGATTCACATCATCTCGTTACAGAATCTCATGTCAAAGTTGGGCTAACTTTCTGCTGCTGACTTCTTCAAAATGCTTTGCTGATCCATGTTATATCTGTTGTACATATTTCCCTATCTTTGCTTTTGATCAGCCCACTTCCTGTTTAAAGTACCCACACAGGACTTTTGTAACTTGGTAAACAAGATCTGTGGTTTCCTATCAGGGCAGGAGTTTCAATTTCAAGTGTTAGGTATTTGATACATCTCTGTTCATCTTTCCTTTGCATCTTTACAGAGGACATTATTTGTCACTGATTTGTTTACTCTCATGTTCCTTCCTGTAATTCCACACTTTTCATTGTCTCACCAGTGTGGAAGATCAGACAGCTACAGAAGCTGAGCTGGGTAGTGCTGCAGACCACCTGGCCCTGGTACAGTGGAAGCCATGGGAGAGATAAACTCAAGGCAAGAACAAAAGTGAACACATAATGTCTGGTCACTCTGACCCCTCTGAGGAGAGAAGGTGTAAAAAGGACATTGCTGGCGCAAAAGAATGTAACAGGGACTTGATCACTGAAAAGATTGTGTTGCCAAGGGAACAGAGGCAAAGGGGTCCAAGTGGAATGTTTTCCATGGACATTAGAGAACTATAAATACTGGTGATTAGTGTAATAAACTGGCTTTGTATGCATAGCATGGTCCATGTCCCTTCAATGATCGCACAGCACTATAGAATTTTTATTTCTGAGTTTTTGTTTTCTTTATGATGCGCCCTTTTTGGGTTTACCTGATTTGTTCTGCCCATCCTTCCCAAACTTTTCTGCTTAGCGTTAGAAGGACCATTACTGATACCACCAGTTATATAGAACATCTGACCCTGCAGGGTGTTTGTGTCAGTATCTATTTCTGAGTCTTTTTGCCATCTGGCAAGACCCACATGTTTAAGCCAGCAAGGTGCTTAAAAATACATCAAACAAAAAGTACAGATCAGTCTGTCTCCCACCATATTGGTAGATATTTCACACTCAAACTATTTTAACACAAGGCCTACTAGGGAGGCTATGTGGCCCCAAGTCTGCTTGAGTCAAAAAAGGTTGCTAACCTATGAGTGACAATACAAGCACTTAAGCCAAGCAAGATATATGAAAAAAAAGCTGAAACATGAACAGAAGTGAAATTGTTGAGTTGGCAGCAGTCACTTGTGGGTTTGTGGAAAAATCAACAACTGAAATAACTCTAAAACTCTGAGAAAAAAAAATAGAATATAGCAACTCAGCAAAACTGAGGATCATCCTATTGCAAGGAGCAATGGAGTCTGACACTTCCCCGTGTGATTGCCATCTGCCTGAGCAGCAGAAATCCAGTGGTTACCTGCATCAGAGGTGGTGAGGGTATTAATGCTTAGGCTAATAGCACATTACTCACAGCCATTTATTGTGTGTACAGTCCAACAAATAGTATAATTGCTCCATACTCATAAATTGTGTTTGTGATCCTCCTTTTGAGCCTCCATGCAGAGGAAAAGACACCCATATAAAAGTGAACAAAAATGCTGAGAGGATTATACCACACCATTGCTCTATTTCTTGATTGCTATATTCATCTTTGCTATTAAAGTGACCCATGAAAACAAATAGGCTGAGTCTTGGTATTTCTTAATTCCTACTATGAAGGCCATTTTGGAAATGCATTCTTGTGTTCTTCTCCACATTTCTCTGTCATAGCCAACATTGTGCAACCTCTGTTTTGGCATGTGGGGTGCCATGCATTGCTCAGATCACCTGTTTGGTTGGCACACTTCCTTCTTCTCCATCCTAGTTGCCAGATGACAGTCTGCCTTCCTGGAGTGACTCAGCCTGCAAGCTGGCTGGCTTACCTGTCACTGCCCCTGTCATCCACACGTGGATATGTGTCAAGGCAGGATGTGGGTGGAGATGGAAGAACAGCCCAATTACACAATGAAGGGTGCAGGTGGGAACGCATTAAATTAATATTGGTAGAGTGGAAACTCTGGCTTTCTTACTAAAATCTTAAACTCTATTTACCTTTTAAGATGACTTCCAGCAATTGGGCTGGTCTTGAAATCTAGGAATTTGGTGCTCAGAGATATATAATAGATTCAAGCGATATTCTCTGTCATCCATTAGCTGAAGAAGCTAGCCATCGAAGCTGGAAAAAAAAAGAAAATAAAAAGCTAGGAACAAATGTAAATAAAACTTTTTTTTTTTTTTTGAAGCTGAAATAAGCTATTGTTTACTTCAGCTTAACAAGATTTAAAAAAAATATTAAACAGTGGTGGGAGCATGTGAAGGTTTGGAAGAAAATGCTGAAGAAGATAGAGGGATGAGAAAAACCTACAGTTTGTCTTATAGAAGCCCCATGCTGTCCTGTAGCAAGGTCAGCTCTAATCAAGGTCATCAAGGAGACAGTCCTTCCTTCCTTGACTTTGGGGAAGGAAGGAAGGGTGAGTCTGCTGTCCTGTACATTTTTTGCTGTGTGGGCAGCCCTCAGTGACTGGCCAGCACCTGATGATCTGCCCAGCAACATGACCCTGGCAGCCTGCCAGCACTTGGTGATTTAGTCCAGCAGCATCACTCAAAACTTTCTTTCTCCATTGGTGAATGGATCAGCACAGATGTGTGACCTCACCAGGCTTAACACAGTCAACAAAATACTTCTGGTGCATACACAATTGTTTATCAAGCCATGCAAATATGCAGTGCTGCTGTCACCTCAAAGCAGCAGAGTTAATTTTAACACACCCTGATGTTTCCTGGAAGTCAAGGGAAATCAAGTTCCAATGGAAATTTGGGCATAAGGGTAAATGTCTGCCAAACCACGGCCTGTATACATGACCTGATGCCTGGTTTCTATTTTCTGGTGTACAAATGTTAAAATAAATCCTTCGGTTGTTAAAATACCCAAACTCTCTTGCAACATGAGTAGAACCTTTGTTTCCTCAGATGTAATAGCATATATGGCAAAGAAAATGCATGAGTTGTGAATAGATGACTACATATTGCATTCAGGGCTAAAATGATGACTTTTCCATGACTCACAATTAACGTTACCCTCCTCAATCCCCATCATTAATTGTTGCTGCAAATAAGCAGCTTCCTAGAGAAGAAGGAGATCCAAATTACTGTTGAAGCTGAAGGAATGGCGATTGCAGCTCACCTTCTCCATCTTGAGAGCTGTATGGACACCAAGCAGTTAACACTGATCCACTGATCACAAAGCCCACAGGTAGTCCAGACAACCTGCCCTTTTCCCTACAAAACTGGCTGAAGCTGGAGAAGGAGCTGGGACATCTAAGAGGATGATGTAGACACAAGTCATGAACCCAAGGAAACCACATTCCCATGGTTCCCATACTGCACTACAAATATACCTGTTAACTACCAGTGGTGTCACCTGATGGGAGAATATCAAACCAATATTTAAGAAAAAAATAACTCAATCACTCACCAAGCTAGTGAATCCTAGTGACATCATATGTGGGGGTTTCAAGTGCATTTTGAAGGAAGTAATTATTGATAGGTGGATAAATGGGAGAAGAGATTAAAATGCATTGATGACTTGAAAAAAATAGATCATGCTACAAATCATTTTCTTCAATAAAAGTGGAGACAAACATTCTTTCAGGATACTGGAAAAAAATAACATTTGGTATAAATCAAGTCCTAATGAAAGTGTTAAATGATGCTTATATAATTATGTCACATTTGACATGATGTGCATTCAATACACACTATGATGACAGGTAATGTCATTTAGGAATGCATAACATAGATAATCAGCAAAAAATAGATCAGTAAGTAGGGCTGACCATTATCCCTCTTCCTGATTACACTCTCAAGTCTTTCAAAGACATTGTTTGAGTATTATAAGCTCAATAGTTACATTTCTTAGCTAAATTGTGACTGAAGTGTGTGATATATACAAAGGTGCATGTGGTGGGATTCCATAAGCCTGTAAAAAATATGGGCCCAGTGAAGCTGAGGAGAGAGAGAACACCTGAGAAATTAGGGTACAGCCCCAGGAAATGGGTGAAGGATATGAAAAGGAAGAGGAGAATGTTCCTTGTAAAGGAACTGGGAAGGGAATTCAAACACAAGAAAAATGGCATGATGCAGGCCTGAGAGGATCCTCTGCAGCAAGGATATCACATCTGACTCAAGTGCTCCAGTCTATTATCACCACTGCCCTGGTTATCAGCATGGGAGCTCAAAGTGAATTGTCACTGAACCAAACCAACCTACACTCAGCTGCTGTCTTCTTTGTAAGAGGGAGGGGGTGTTACATCCTTTGGTAGGGACAACATGACTTGTGGTTTGCGAGGCATACCCCAAATTCAGGCAGATGGAGTAAAAACTGAAAACAAAGCCCTTTCAGCCCTAAGAGATTCAGTGTAGGAACATAAATTTACCCATTTTTCTGGACAGCTTTTCCCAGACTTCCTCCTCCTACATCCTTTATGAAACCTCCAAAATGCCAGAAACTGCGACACAGATTCAGTGCATTGTATTCCTTTTTCTGAACAATGCTCTTCCATCTGGTTTCCTGATTTTGTAGGTGATAACTTAATGACTGCCACTGGTACTTCCTGGGATTACATGGGTTTTTCCACAATGCTTCTATCAACTTATGCCCTTCTTCTGAGGAAAAAAGTTCTAGATTTAGGTTAAACCATCCTGATAGAAATAATCAGTTACCCCCAGCATGGCTCTGTGGATTGAATAGGCTGAATTGAGACGTGTTTTCTTCATAAAAGGTATCACTGCAGTAAGAAAAGCCCATTGATCTCTTAGGAAGAATTAATTAGACAGAAAGAGATACTGAAAGAACCTGAGCTGAATTGGTGAAAATAGGAAAAAAAAGACACACTGGTGGCTGGGGAAGTGAGGTTGTTAAGAGAAAAGAAAGTAACAATGAGTTAACCAAGGGGTGAAAGTATATGATGCATTATTTAATACAACATCATTGACAAAATATGTCAAAATCAGCAGATTCCTTGCTGGATCTGTGGCAGCCCTGCAGCTCCATCCTTCCAGCCCATGGCGGGGGAGCTGCAGCCAGCTTTGTTTCACTCGCCAGGCGAGGAGCGCATCATGGGGCCCTTGTTAAAGTCCTAGAGTGGTTTAAGCAGCTTAAACTGCTTTATAAGCTTACAGCATCTAAGCCTTCAAAGCTGCTTAAAGCTATTTAAGCTGCTTAAGACACTTTAGTCTGTTGGCGTGTGCAGTGGGGCTGTACGAACACCCTGGCCTGCAAAGCAGAGTCCACCTTCACACTTACAGGTCCCAGCAATGAAATCACCTCGCCTGGGCTGCCCTGAGCAAGCTCAGCTCAGCTGAGCTCTCTCCTCTTGGGTCACAGAATCACAGAAGAGCTCAGTTTGGGAGAGACCTTTAAAGGTCATCTACTCCAACCCCCATTGTCTAATTGTCCCTCCATGTACTTTGGTATTAAGGCTGCCCTTGACACCTGACATGTTTGTCCCAGGGTCTTTGAAATTCTGCAAGTTTTTTTAGTGCCATGGATCCATGGGTGGGGTGTCTAATGATATACCTGATGCAAGCCACATGTGTTCTGTCAGTATTTATCCATTTGCACAGCAAAATTCAAGAGCTCCAGTGGTTTTCTTATAAGAGAGAAAGTTCTTGTGGAGTATGATTATTATTCTCATGTCTAAATGTCCTGTATAGTTTTAAAACAACAAAAGAACCAGTAGATATTCACTGAAGTATAGACCATAAACACTGAAACTAAATATTTATAAATTTCTGGAAAGTCATAACCCTGATCCTATCATTGAGGATCATCTTTTGCTAGATTAAAATAACAATGGTGACTGAAAACACTTTCAGTTTACAGTCATATTTTGGTTAACACTACAGTCCACTCTGATGAGCACAGATTTCTCTAGAAGACATTTTTGAGCCAGTTACTTCATATTATGTAGTGACTAGAATTTGTCAGAAGTTTTATATGGGTTTGAATTTCTAACAAAGAGCATATTTTCTGAAGAAAACCTTAGTTTTAAATTGTAAAAAAATGAAATAGAAAAATAAATGGGTTTGCTCAGTTTTCCTTTGTGAGTATAATTTTAAAGAGATTTATTTTGAGCTAACACAAAAAATATATTGCAGAATGCTATTTTACTTGCACAGTAATTCTGGTTGGCATTTTCTTGTGTATATGAGAGCTCTGTGCTCCCCTAGCTAAGATATATATATATATATATACATATACATATAGATATATGTGGTACACCATGACTGCAACATTTTGGGTTTTGAATATTAAAATGCTCAGTTGTAATTCAAGGCCTTAAAACTTCCCAACCTTTTCAAAACACTTTCATTTTTTTCTGATTCCCATTCTTCTAATTATCGAAAATAGAAAATGTCCTAAAACTTCAAATAAAAATAATTACTAAAGCAGAATTTCTCACAGGTTGAGAAGTCTGCACGTGTTAGTTTTACTAGCAAGTAACAACTAACTAACGACTGTGCTGTTAATTTGCAGACCCACTGGCATGAAAACAACTTTTTGTCCTTTTTCATTGGCAAAGACTATTTTATCTGTGTTTATTCTGGATATGTTTGTTTAATTCCTCATTTGAGCACTATCATAAATGATTAGGTCATTACTGCCCTGGGAAAAGAACTAGTTTAATAATTAACTTGTGCTTGCAAAGCTCTCCAACAGCTCAGAAAAATACAGTAGCTTGCACATGAATCATAGAAGTATAGATTTGGATAGACTCTCAAGGGGTTATGTAGTTTGTTATTCCTCAATATTTTTAATCAAAGCTGTACCAAGCCTTCCTGAGGTAAAATAAAAACAAACGAAAAACCCCACAACACAAAATCAAAGGAAAGATGTTAAAAAAAATACCAAAGAACAACCTGTGCAATATTTCATAACAGCAATTGAATATCCTCAGAACCACACATGGAATTTTCAAATTATTTCTTAGTAGAAAATATGTTATGGATTGCTATGTAATAATTTGTATGCTCTGTCACAGTTCCAGTCATCTCAGCCACCTGCTACAAAACATGCACCTGGGCCATCTCCTAGCTTCAAAGAAAGTCCACAAATGTCTTGATAAGTGCAGATGGCAGTCCCTCTGATTTATATCTAAAATCAATAATGGCAAGTATTATACAACCTTCCTGGGTAATATATTCCAGCAGTAATCTTTTCTTCTAGTTAGAATGGGTTACTGTCTTATTTATTGTAGTATAGTTGAAAAAGGTTTCCTCAACATTCTGTGTGTCCTTAGTGGGCATCAAAAATGATAAAACTACCCTCTTTGTAATTGCCTTTTATGTACTCAAAGACTGTTGAACACCTTATAACCTTTATTTTTATTATTATTTAAGATTAAAACAAAACTAGAATTTGCAACCTTGTTTTATGTATCCAATTTTCCAATCTCCTTGTTGATCTCTGGATTGCCTCCAGCTGATCTACACCTTTCTCAAATTATGGTGTCTAAGAGTAAAATGGTATTTTAGCTGAGACCAAAAGAGCATGCTAATTATCTCATCTTACATACACTGTCTTGAGCAGACAATTCAAGAAAATCTAGAATTATCTCTTTTTCTCAACAGCATCACACTGTTAGCTCATTCATGGCCCTCATTAATCATTATATCTTTATCTGCAGTGGCATTTTGTGGTTACATTTTGATTTCATCCTCCCAACTGTAGCCCTCTGTGATCACATTTGTTCAAATTTTTCATGTTGGATTTCACAACTGATCAGGATATTTTTGAATTCCAATTCTGTCCTTGAGCACATTCTGCAAATCTTTACATATTGTCACCTACCAAGCTTATAGGTATATTATTATTTCTAATTCTGTCACCTAAATCCTCATTGAAATGTTAACAGAAGCCTACCCATTAGGAGCTGTGCAAGACATCTCCACATGCAGCTACCAACCACCATGTATTAGGTTTACTTTTGACAGTGGATTGAATTAGGAGTGATTTCAAATGAAACAGCCTTCCCCAGTTCATTTATGAGCATGCAGGATGATGTCAAAAGCCTTACTCAGGTCAAGATACATCTTGGGTCTTACATACAGTCATTTGAACTGCTTTTCCTTATCCTTTGGACCAGTTGCCTTATTCAAGAAGGAACTCAGATTAGTTTGACAAATTCATGTTGGATGCTTCTTATCACCTTCTCATGGTGTGTATGAATTCACTTCTCAATAATTTGTCTCATTATCTTTCTCAGTATTGATGTTAGGCAGAGTACTCTGTAATTCCCTAGGTTCTTCCTTTCCCATTTTTAAAAGCAGGAATGGTTATAACCCTGCAAACAGCCAACGACTTCTTAACTGTGTCGAAATCTAAGCCTGCCTTGAATGCCAAATTTAAGAAAAAAAAACTCGCTAAATTTTTCTTTTTCTTTTTTAAAACCCAGGTGCCATGATGGGAAGAATTAAGGAAGAGCAAGGCTTTAAGGCTTTAAACGAAGTGCATGTTTGGTTTAAAATAAAGTGCAAAATGTATATTGTAATGTCAGATTTCTGCTAATTACCAAAAATTTTAAGTATGATGCTGACTGTATTTCCTTCTTAGGGTACATACTTGCTGTAGGCCCTGGTGACTTATCCAGTCCTTCAGGAGCTTTCAGAGATAACTCAAGAGCCCAGTAGGTATTAAGTGAATTTCAGCAAGCACTAGAGATTTGCGTACATTTCACTTATTCAAACATTCTTTTACTTGTTTTTTTCACTACTCTGGCATATATAATTCTGTTAAAAAAATTAGCATTGTTAAGTACCTATCATTAATGCTTATGTGCATGTGAAGAAAGCAGCAAAATTAATAAAACCTTTCCCTCAACTCTGGGTATCTGTTCTTTGTGCCTCTGCCCTTCTCTTCCTCTAACTTCTCAGTATTTATAGAATCTCTCTTTCTTCCATTTTATGCTCCAGGAAAGTTGTAACTCATTTTGCAATGGGTTCTTTCTACTTTTATCCCTAGATGTTTACATCACTGCTTTTTTACCCATCTCACTTATATGGTTTGAGATTAAGAATAACAGACCACCACTTAGTCATCAAGCAGCATCCTCTTTATAAAACTCACTTGAGTATTTACATGTTTCTTCTGTGTACAAGTTTTAGGATCAATTAAACAGCCAGCCAGTAGAAGAGAGAAAGTAACCACACAAAACCAAGAAAAGTAGAGCTGCTGTTTCTAGCTCTTATCATTCATCCCACACACATTCACAGCCCAGTTTTCTGGGCTGTACATCAAAGCACAGGTATTTATGGCTGGACTTACCCTTTGGTATGCGCTTTCCCATGGGAGAAGAGCTGTTAATCAAGGTCAGGATTGCCCAAGCAGGCCACTGCTTCTACAATATGCCCTTGATTTCACTCATTGTAGGATTTCCTTTTTGATATTCAAGTCACTGGATACAGATATGCTGGCCTCTTACTACTTATCTGTCTTTCATGTCAGGTAGGTTTGCTGGTGCACCTATAACATGGTTTCACTTACAGGTTTCTTTTCCTTATAATTTCTTCACATGGGACAGTTCCTAGCAGCACCCTGATTTGCTGTGATGAACAGTGGTCAGGTTTTTTATTAGCTTCATTTAAAACCAAAACCAAACCAGTGTGTTTCACATGAGAAAAATAATAGGTTTAAAATAGATAATATGTGGCTCTAAGCAACTTAATTATAACCCATTTAAAAAAATTACTTTGCCAATGAAAAAAGGCATGTCAGGGCTTCAGCATGATGATTTATGATTCTGTCATAATGACAGATGTTCTTCATGCATCTCTAACATTGCAATCTGGGATCAATGTGCTTTTTTTCATGTTTGCTGGTAAAAAGAAATGCACTATATAAATACATCATTATTTGTCTTCAAGGCCTTGTTCTGCATTAGCTTGGGAAACTGGTTTGGTTTTGAGACGAATTCTATAGTAGAGCTACTATAATAGTGATAGTGTACCACAAAAGCAGTGCTGCAGTTGGACACTTACCTTTCCTGGACACTTACATGATATGCTGAAATCCAGGGAGGCTGATATGCTCAAATCCAGTGAGGAACTCGCATGCTGCTGTGCTCCTCTGAGCCTTGGCAGACTTCAGCCAGGGTATCCAGTTTCTCAGTTCATCCTGCAGACTGAGATTCCTGATCTTAAGCACCCCTTGTCTGCACTCAGGATTTATTTCCCATACTCCTTGGCTGCTGAGAGGCAGAATTTGAGCCTAGTGGGAGAGAGAATCAGTGAAGCATGAATGGAGAAAGGCATTAACTCACAGAGGAAGAGAAATGACAAACTGTACCAAAAAGGAGCTTCTTTCTGCCACTCCCCACCTCACACACTGCAGTTCAATAATCCACCATCTCTAGCCCTTTCTTAGGTAGAATTTTTCTTGGATCCCATGTTTCTGCTAAGAGAACTGCTGAGAGAAGCTGAAGGGCCACAACTTTAAATAAAGTTTTCAATAAAGCAGTGGAGTGACAGAGACACAGGAATATCTGTACACATATTTTTTTTAAGTTTTGATGTTGCAGTGAAATTACAGCGAAATTCTCTACCAGTCCATCTTAGGGATTGCACTTCTTCACAGTGTGGCCACACTGGTGACAGCTTGTGGTATAAACATAACTGAGGTTCAGAGCTTCTGCAAACCATATCTCATCTTGCTGCAACAGCTTCTATGGTTTTCTTATTGTGAGGGTATTTCTCTGCAGTCCAGATCTCTGCTACAGTTGCATTTATTGGTTAGTCTTGCTCAGCTCCAGGTTCTCAGAAAAAGATACAGAGAACCATCATCCACAAAATGAAGAAGTTACAGGAAAACTCCTTTTGCCAGATATGATTTTATAGCCTATTTTCACTAGGAAAAAAAATGTGTGGTCAGCTATAGATTCACCCTTAAAAACACAGTGAAATACTGCATCAAAGAATATTCGTTAACAGTGAACTCACTTGGCTGGAGCCATTTTTATGAGCTTTTTGATAAGATAGGCTTGGAGAAGAATCAAATACAGAGAATAGTTCTGCACTGAGGAGAAAAAGGTGTTAATTCATCTTTTAGATCCCTACTTTTCACAAATGAGGTAAGAAACAGGTGCAGTTATCAACAAGCAAGACAAACCCTGCATTTAAGACTGCCTTCATGATTATTACCAAGATGAGGATGACATTGCTACATTCTGGGGTTTCCTGAAAGCTGCATCACATATTAAACTAACCCAAGTCTGCCCTGCTAGTTTTACTACATGAGTAGTAGTAGTAAAAGGAGAGCTACTCCAGAAGATGTCTGAAGCCTTCACAAAGATGAAATTTCATTAACAAAGGGCGTAGTTTGGACAGGGTCCCAAGAGAAACAAAATGAACTGTGTGTGCAAAGGGATGCTGAGATTCAGGCTAGTCTGGGAGCTAGAGAGGCACAGGAGTGGATCTCCACTGCTGCTGAAAACCCCTGACCTTCATCTCAACTGGCTCCCCAGCTTCCAGATCACAGCTGGTGCACAGGACACAGGTACAGATCAAGGGCAGCAAGTCTGTTTCCAGCTGTATCTGCTCATCTGGCCATGGTTTGAGATACCCAACCACAAGCTAAACTTAGCAATACTAGTACATGAAAGAAAATTGCTCACATGAAAGCTAAAAAAGGGCTTATTTTCAAAGTGGTATGGCTTATCAACATCAGTTCTGCAGAGCTTCAGACACTGCAAGGTTGAGGACTCAGACTATTCTTTAGGGTTTAGGAAATCAACAAAAGTTAATCTTTAGACAAAGGACATGCAAATAATTCACCATTATATTGCAAATACAGAAATCAAGTTTCACACCTGGTTACTATTTCCTTACTTCCTCAGGGCTGCAGATCTTTCAATTCATTTGGTCTTTAAAAAAAGAAGCATATGACATTGCTCAAAGATTTATACTTACAAAATCAATGCATTTTTCAGCTACTACACAAACTTATTTGGGATTGAAATATTTACAACATGGCAGAAAAGCAAAGTATGAATGCAGTTCTTTGTATTATTGCAAAGCTGTCCTGTTAACAAAATGTTCTTTTTAGTTTTCTCCATTTTGCAGAAAGCCAGAAACAATAAGCAGTAATCATATGCCTTTCAATAAAACGCTTAAGGAAAAAAAAAATAAAATTCTTGGTCATGGTCATGAAGAGACATATTCATGCACTTCTAAGGTACAGTCATTCTGTTAACTTTAGTAATTTACTTCATAGCAATAGGGTAGTTTTGAAGCAAATACCCAGACTGTACCCATAAAACCACATATTAACTGGTTTCTCAAAATGATGTTGGTGTGCACAAAGCAGATTCCTACTGCATGAAACCAGAACTCTACAGCATTCCAACTCAATGGAGTAATTGGTCCTAAATCCTCACTTAACTTCCCATGACAAGAAGCTCCAGTATGTAGTTAAGGTACAGGCATCCCCCAAAGCTGTCAGACCCTGAAGAGTGGCCTCAAAACCTGAAGGAAGCTGCACAGTCAGGTACTTCATGTATCTTCCTCTTTGCTGCCAACTGCCCTACCTCAATCAACGTAGCAGTATCTAGCCCTTCTGCTTTATCCTCAGTTTCAGAACTAAAACCTTTCCTTACTCATTTTCCCTGCCTTTTGCTGCTGAACGCATCTTTTTTTGTATTATCTTTCTTTTCCCCACACTTTAATATCCGCTACCACACTGGAAGCACCCTCTTACACCTGCCAAAACACTCAGGTAATTGCAGACTGCAGTCCTAAAAAAATTACATTTCCAATAAATGTGTACCATGATAGAAAGAGGAGTTTTTCAAGGGGCATGATAACCCAGTGGCACTCAGAGGTGGAGCAAAGCCTTATGTATGCAGTTGTAGCTGCAGTAGGCTGGAAATACAAGAATAAGATAAGAATCTTATCAAGGCTTCTCTCTCAGAAATCTTGGAGATCAAAGCCTTGAAGAGCTCAGATGTCACCCATAGCACTACTGAGGACAAAATCTCCATATTCTCTTGACCTGTGTTGTACCTGCTCACCTCAAAGGAATTGGTGACCAAGGAGTTATAGTCAGAGGCTGCAAGACTAAAGGATGGCAGGCATTTAGACATGGCTCTGGGTTCTGAAGTGTTATCTGAGGATGGTGAAATTATGGCACCAACCTACAGAAGAGAGCGTTGATGATGCTCTTCAGCATCCAGAAGTCCTGCACCCACCTCAGGTTATCCTGTCTATCTGTCACAGTCAGCATAGTCCCAATTGTTACATTTATTTTAAAATTTGTATCCTATATTCAGGAAACACTTCAGCATTTGAGTCTCAACAAAGTATTATAAAAGGACAGCAGCATTTTTGTGCTCTTCCAGACCAACATTATTGAACTGCTCAAACATGACCTTCACAAAGCATTGCAAAAACTCCTAGAAAAACACTGTCACTACAATACTTGGTCAGACTCATGACTGGTCTGGTCCAATAGGTAGTCTCAGAGGAGAGTAATGCCAAATATCCATGATTAAGTCTCGTGACTCAACTGTTACTTCAATAATTGTCGGTGGCTGAATATATATTATTGGAATTTTGTCAGGCAGTGATGATGATCTAGCATTTCTGCATGAAGTTGTCAGCTCTGACACAATTGAAAATGTTAACCATGTGTGCATTCCTTTCTAATTACATGATTAACCCACCAACAACTTACTGAAACAACAAAAACTGAGAAAATAGCCTAAATTTTTAAAATATCTTTTGAACTCTAAGGATGCTAATCTAGGAAGATTACTCATCATCTTCCTTAATCATTTCCATGTTTGCTTGCTTTCTGGAGAAGTGTAAGTAAACACTCACTAGAAAATCTACAGCCTACTTCAGTCCTGCTCTAAGAGAATCCTCCAGTGAGACTTTGCTACAAGTGCAAAAAAATTCAGACAGAAGTTGTGTCACTGTGAGGTAATGTTGTGGTTCTTTTCACCACTCTGGATTGATGAGAAATCGGGTGCCTTCTTTTTTCAATTAATCCTAAATATGGGATATGGGAAAAAGAGTTGTTGTAATTTTTAAAATAGTAAATGGACCTCATCTCTTTTTCTCACCTTCATAATTTTTTGATTGTGAAGAGTGGCTCATTGCATACTAGTGGAAATGCAAATACTTCGTTTTGAGATAATTAATTTAATTTTTCAGACTGGCTTCCTTTTGAGGTCTCTTCATTAACCCATCAGCCACAGCCAGCCTCTGCACATCCTGTACCCCTCATCAAAATGTGTTTTCCTCAGCCTGCAGCCCAGCACGTACAGCTCATTCTCTTGGGGTATTATGCATCTCCTCAGCAGCCTCTTCTGTATGCACTGTCCATATCTACACCAAGCTGCTCGCTCTGTACCCTTTTCTTTCTCATCCTTTGTTGAAGCCTGCATTTATTTTCAAAGACTCCTCTACTCAGCCTTTTATGTGCAGTGCTTTAAATCCTTTTATTCCCCTGAGCATTCCCAGCTATCCATTCTTTCCCAGAGAGGGAGGTGGATCTTCCTTGAAGTCATTATTCAGGGAAAGAAGACTAGGCCCCATTATGTGATTGATTTCACAAGTCATTTAAATGAATGGTATGTAGGCACAACTAGCAAATGCTTGTTAAAATGGTTAATTTGATCATTTCTTTTCAGCGATAGTAGAAGAACAAAAAAATCACAAAATGAGTAGCTGAGTAAAATGGCAAGAATTATATTTTGTCCTTTGAAATAATATTAAATGACAACATAAATCCTGTAGAAATACTTATGGGATATTACTATATCTACCAAGAGTTCATTATGTCTTACATTATTAGAATGAAAGACAAAGAAATGAGTGAATATATTATGATGTTAAAGCTGCAGCAATTTCTATTTAAGCAATCACATTACTAACAGTGCAGTGTGCCAGAAAAATGACTGGTTCAGTGACAAAAATCCTTTTCTATTACAAAGCCCCTTTTAAGACAATTAGCAACAGGACAGAAAATAAGATACAAAATATCTTTAAATGTAGGAAAAATGGGAAATTATTCTGATTATCTAAATTTACCTTAAGCACTTGCTTGTATGACAAAATCACTACAATGATTTGTCTAATTTAATGGTCTTCACACAGAAAAGGCTGAACACTTAAGTAGAGTGATAAGACAGGAAAGACAAAGCCCTTGAAACAAGATCATGCCATGATCTGCCTCACTTATGCACTGTTTCAGTCAATACCAGAAATTTTGCAATTACTGAGAGGGGAAAAAAAAAAGGATTTTTTCCTTAAAAATAAAACCATCTACCATCAACTTATTAAAAACAAACAACTTCCTGATTATAGCTGAAAGATCATAGGAAAAGGCTGCATTGGCTCCAAGTGATCAGGTTAAGTTTCTGTTCCCAAATATTTGGGTGTGGTTTCCAATGGCTTTATTGGGGGTTGCACCTGTAATCTGTGAATGGAGAGAAAAATATGGACATGGAAATAGAGACTTCAAAGCGATGTCTGACAGTGTCTGCAAACAAGTCTGTGACAATTGCTGCAAGTATGGTTGGAACCCACACCACTACATTTTGCCAGGCAAGTGCACTGATGACAGGTGTCCTGTGTTTGGAGACCTCATTCAGGCATAAATGTGTTCCTAAATGACAGAGCCTTAGTCTGTTGCATCCTGGAGTTTGGGTTTAGATTAGGGTTTTTAGTTTATGTTAAAATAAGTCAAGTTCTGTAATCCCGTGTTTCCCCTGTGTTGCCCCGCCCCCCGCGGTTTCTGGCCCCATGCTGCCTGCTGCCGGATCTTACCCCTCTGCCGCTCCTGTAACCACCCTGCCATCCGGCCCCGGGAAACCCTGTGCTGGCCACCCCAAGCCACACGATCCTGCTCAGCCCGAGGCTCGGTGCCCGCCCCTGCGGGGTTCTCTGGTTGGTCGCTGATGCCGGCGTCACCGCCACGGCAGCCGCCCCTATTGGACAGCAGGCTGTGGATCCTCTCACCCCACCCCTCCATAAAACCCTATCCCGCCGGCACCCTGGTGCCATTTTCTCCCATGCGAGTGACGGGAGCGGTCGTGTCTTTCCATCGAACCGCGCCACGTGACCAATAAACCGTTCCTGCCAAGCACGGAGTAAATGGACAAATTCCTTACCTCTTTACCGGATCCCTAGCGCACGGTAACAGAGGCTGGCCGGCCCACGCACATGAGACACGGAGCCGTGTCTGGGAACCCGCGGCAGCAAACCCCGGCAGCACGTGGAAGCTACGCCACAGCCGGGCTCCCAAGAGCCACGTGCAGCTGGGGAGAGCGAAAACCCACACCGCAATTGGCGCCCGAACGCGGGGCCGAGGCCAGCGCTCAGCTGATCAAGTGGACGGAGGTTCACTGCAGAGCTCCAGGAACAGCGCCGGTAGCCGCCGCCGCCAGCCTGGGGCCGCGCGCTGCCGCCAAGGGGGGGAGCGCTGCCGCCAAGCCAGAGCGGGCAGTGGTCCGCGCCGGATCACCGCTCCGTGCCGGACGGAAACCGAGAGCAGGGGCTCTCCAAAGTACGTCAGTGAAGTCTCCGTCGCCCACGGGGGACCAGACAGTGTATCCTGCGTGGGACAGGAAGTGCAAACTTTCGCAGCCAAGAGGGCAGCAGAAAGGACACTTCTCGGGACTCCCGGACCCTGGTGGCAGCTTTCCTTTGCAGAGACTTCAGTCTGGTAAGTATTAGTCGTGGAAACGTGTCAAGCTAATATGGGGAGGGCTGGCCGTGTTCCCGAGGTTGGGACGTGCGGCACGCAGCATGAATGGCAGCCGCTGGAGTCGCCTGCATTTTTTTGCTTTTTTTTCTTTTTTACTGCCCCAGGGGTGAGGTGGTTTAGGTGGAAGAAGCATGGGGACCGTGTTATCTGCCCAACAAAAGGAATTTTATTCCCAAGTTAAGGAAATCCTTGCGGTGAAGGGCCCCTACCCAAAAAATTTAGTGAAGAAATTTGTCCGGTGGCTGTTCCTTGCTTTCCCCCATCTGTCTACCGAGGACGCGCGCAAAACAGAATTTTGGGAGCAAGTGGGAAAGAGGCTAGCAGAGGGGATCGGTAGGGATCCCTCCATAGAAGACTGCTTCCCTAAATTCCACTTGTTGATCTCAGATGTAGTAAAATCAGACCCCACGCGAAACTCGGTTGGGGAAAGGAAAGAACCATCCAGAAAATCTGTTACTCCCCCTGAATCTGTTTCCCCATCCCCTTTTCCTACCCCTTCTTCCCCTAACCCGGGTAAGCGAGGGGGGGCGCCCTATCGATCTGAGACGCAGGGCAGCTCCACAAACGTGGACCGTGCTCCTGGCTCCTCCAAGCCACCCCAGTGTCCCCGCCTTAGCGAGATCGGTCGATTCGCTGAGGCCACGACCCTAAACCCCTTTTCCAATCCCCTTTTCCCAGTTGAAAATCCCAGTTTCGGCGCTACCCCGCGCAGTTCTGTTTCTTTAAACCCCTTTCTTTGTTCCTCTGAGGAGGCCGAGGCCACGTGGTTGACCCCTTTGTCTTCCCAAGATGGAGGGCGGCCACATGGCAGGGTCTCTTCTTCCCACAACCCCTTTCTGTCCTTTGTTACTTGTATCCCTGCCTTTGACCCAACCCCAACCTTCCTCCCTGTGGGCGTGGGCGCCGCCCCCTCGGGAGTTCAGGTTACTCCCTCACCCATTGTTCTCCCTCGAATGGGCGTTCCCTCCAGTCCTTTGCATGTCGTACCTGCTGAGTCATCGACTCCGCCCTCCTCCACCGGGGAGAGCTCTGCCATCTCCACCCCGCTGCCTGAGGGAGGCAGCCCCCGTCCTGTTGCCCGCACCCTGTCCCCATCTTCCCATGGGTCCCGGAGATCCGGGCGGGAGGGAAGAGCGGGGAGGGAGGGACGGGAACCCCTATCCCCATCTTCCCATGGGCCCCGGAGAGCCGGGCGGGAGGGAAGAGGAAAAGGGGGGGGATGGGAACCCCTACCTCCAAGTTCCCATGGGCCCCAGACGTCTGGGCGGGAGGGAAAAGGAGAGGGGGGGAATCGGAGCCCCTGCCTCCACATTCCCATGGATCCCGGAGACCCGGGAGGGAGGGAAGAGGAGGGAGGGGGGAACAGGAGCCCCTGACTCTGCAGTCCCATGGTTCCCGGAGACCCGGGAGGGAGGGAAGCAGGGGGATGTGGGTCTCTGAGCATTTTCCAGATTCCGTGGAACGGGTTGAGCCGACAGATGAGAGGCATGTAGAGGGATAAGAGGTTCAGGACAAGTTTGTCCTGGAAGTGGCATCCATGAACACTGCTGCCTTGGATGCCGTGCCTCCAAAGAACGCTGGTCCGAAGCAGCCTCCAGCAAGACGCCAGTGCTTCCACTGTAATCAGAGAGGACATTTTGTTGTTCAATGTCCATTTCTGGGCAGGGCACCCCCAGGGACAGTGGGAGGGGGGAGAGGGGGGAGGGAGACCCCATTCCCCCAAAAAACTGAAAAAACAACGCGCACCTGCCTCGCGTGAAGATAAAAGTAAGGTAGGCCACAGCACCTTAAGGGGAGCTGTGATTGATCAAGTAATTGTGCAGGTGGTAGTTCAAAACATCAGGGTGCCTTTGAGTGCGGCAGATGATCCCACCAATCGGGGGGTTGCATCAAACCGCAGGCGATGCAAAAGAAAAAGGACCCTATGATCTCCTTAAAAAATATTTTTCCCCAAAGCCCCAGGAAAACTTTCCAGCCACCCCAGTCTGTGTGTGTCCCAAATCCCCATGTTTGTAATAAAGTTGTCCCAGTTTCCCTATCCCTAAACACCCTGAGAAGAACCAGCCCCAGTACCATCTACAGGCCCTCTCCACCTGCGTAGCAGCCACTACAGTTGCAGCAGCAGAAGAAGCTGGGAGAAAAGGCTACCGCTTGAGAGACTGAATCAACACCACTGCTTTCTTTTTATATTTTATTAAGCGGGGAGATGTTGCATCCTGGAGTTTGGGTTTAGATTAGGGTTTTTAGTTTATGTTAAAATAAGTCAAGTTCTGTAATCCCGTGTTTCCCCCGTGTTGCCCCCCCCCGCGGTTTCTGGCCCCATGCTGCCTGCTGCCGGATCTTACCCCTCTGCCGCTCCTGTAACCACCCTGCCATCCGGCCCCGGGAAACCCCGTGCTGGCCACCCCAAGCCACACGATCCCGCTCAGCCCGAGGCTCAGTGCCCGCCCCTGCGGGGTTCTCTGGTTGGTCGCTGATGCCGGCGTCACCGCCACGGCAGCCGCCCCTATTGGACAGCAGGCTGTGGATCCTCTCGCCCCTCCATAAAACCCTATCCTGCTGGCACCATTTTCTCCCATGCGAGTGACGGGAGCGGTTGCGTCTTTCCATCAAACCGTGCCACGTGACCAATAAACCGTTCCTGCCAAGCACGGAGTAAATGGACAAATTCCTTACCTCTTTACCGGATCCCTAGCGCACGGTAACAGAGGCTGGCCGGCCCACGCGCCCGAGACACGGAGCCGTGTCCGGGAACCCGCGGCAGCAAACCCCGGCAGCACGTGGAAGCTACGCCACAGCCGGGCTCCCAAGAGCCGCGTGCAGCTGGGGAGAGCGAAAACCCACGCCGCATTAGTCTTAATGCTGAATTTTCCTATTTCCTCATTTTCCTCAGCATTTGTTACCCTCCAGCTCTGGTCCCTAGTTTGCCTCTCTTTGCTCAAATAGAGCAAAGGAGCTGCAGTAACTCATCAGTCCTGCCTGACCAAGGACTTCTCCCCAGCACATCCCCACATCCTTTCTAGCCAACAGTGCCATACCCTTTGCCATCACCTTTGGCAGCTCCAGTCCTAGGGGTGCCACCTGTGCAGAAATCCCCAGCTGCCAAAAGGCCTCTAGAAGCAACAGGAAAAGGCACAACATTGCTTTAAGGACTAGGTTAAAATGTTTTTGAGGTCTTATTACAGTTGGCCATTGGACTAAATTGCCATAAGTCACTCCCTTTAGTAGCATAAGCATGGTTCCCATGAGAGACAGTTTCTCCTTGCTGGTTAGTCTTTCAGTTGTGTCTTCTCTCTGGCAATACCTTTACTAAATTCTTAACGAGAACAGAGTCATATTTCATATATCTCTTTCTAGCAGTGATTGGGAAGCACCTTGAAGCTGGTTGTCATTATTAAGCTTGCCTATGCTGGCAAGCAGTTTGCTAACATTTCCATGACCAGACAGCAAGGACCCTTTGTTCCATGTTAAGCCTAACAGAGCTGTGGCAGTGGGTCCATCTTTATCAGAGATGTGCTCATTTCTTGACTGAAATTCCTTAGATCTTTCTGAAGTCAGCTGGGAATGTGTCTGAAAAGAAAGGTCACTCTTACTGACGTCTATGCAAAGCAGTGATTGCAACAAAGCAAGTATCCTTTAGGATGTATAGTGCCTTCCATATTCCAGTCTCTCATGTGCATGCAAAAATATGTTTGCATAACTTTTATTATTTATGCTCTAGACTTCATCAGTTTTCCATATTAAAATGTGAT
The DNA here is from genome assembly GCF_026979565.1 of Vidua chalybeata. Lineage (NCBI taxonomy): Eukaryota > Metazoa > Chordata > Aves > Passeriformes > Viduidae > Vidua > Vidua chalybeata. Next base: position 28,573,401 of record NC_071534.1, on the reverse strand, counting down.
GATTTCATATTCAGTCTGTGGCAGCAAATGCTGATCATTCTTAAAAATATTAATCATTTTTTCTACAGTTTCTATTCTATACAGCCATTGTTCCATGGTTTCTATCTTTGCAGTGGATGAATGTTTACCCACTGGTGTCATTCTAAGATGATAGTCTGCTACCAGGGCCCCACTAGCAGCATAAAGCATGTGTTTAAAGAATTAATTTAATAAAGAAATAGAAACTCAGTGGAAGGAAATAGCATTATAAACTTCAGAACACCAGGAGCATAATTAGTACTGTGGCATAATGATGAAAGAAGGCAATAACATAATTTTACTTCACTCTGTAATTCTTAAAGCACTGAAAATTAGCTTGTCAGCAGGGAAGGGTTGGTTTCTTTTCTTTCAATTTCATCTGTATGCTGTTTTAATGTTACTTCTGTGTTTTTAAAAGAACACAACACAGTGAATACCATACAAATGAATTTTGAAGTCACATGGTACACAAATGAATGTATTTTTTCAGGCTGAGAATCTCACATTTAGGAGAGTTTTTAGTGTCTGGACAATCACTGGTTCTGTGGTCCTAGGAAAAATCACAGGATATGACCATTTGATTTGTCATCTCTGCCAAGCCATGGAGGCTGAGAAGGGTGGAAATAATAGCATCATTGTACCAACCTTATCCAAAGCATGGAGAGACATCACATTGGTGGCAATTTGACAAATTCAGAGTGATGAGAAGAACCAACATGCCTGATATTTTAAATTTAGTGGAAAACAAAATAACCTAGTACATCTTATAAAGTAATGGTGGGTAAATGATGTAAAGGAGCAGAACACTAGAACAATTAGAGTAAAAACATATTCAAAACAAAAGATCAAAGGACACCAAGTGCCATCTCCACTTCCTGAGCATGCCCATGTCAAAACATCCCCTGCACTACTTGTTATTTCTACTCTGTATCAGAAAGCCATTATTTATGTGCTAGTCAGAAAGATCATTGTGCCATAGGTGTGGAAAGATGACTGGGGGTACAACTGATATTCACATCCTAACAGAGGTGATAACAGTACAGAAATTAAAGAGTACAATACAGTGGCTGTTCCCTGGATGGAATGGGGCTGGCATGCTCAGAGACCTACTCCACAGTGATTCCCCAAACACATGATCTGCAACTGTGAGCACCTGCTAAGGGAGAAGGAATGGAGGGTGGAGCAGTGTGGAGAAACTGCAGCCAGGTGCTGTTGAAATCTTTGCAGGGAGGGGAACTCTATGGTGAAATCAGTCTCCTTGGATTAACTTGTTCATGATATTATTGTAATATTAACACACACCTCCATCCCAAATGTACAACCACTCCACACTGGGCACATGCTCTATGTTGTTTTTAACTGTGTCTTTAAGAGCAAAGCGAGAGAATTTTACTCCAATCAGTAACAAAGGTATGTATGGATGGAGTCACTCAAGCTCCACCTAAACAAAGAAATGGTATAAGCTGAGTGTGGGGGAAAGTTAGGTATCAGTAGTGGACTTCATTAATATCCATTTTACTGTTCAATATTTTTTTCCTGTTGACTGTATTTATAATGTAACTATGATACCAAACTGAAACATATTGGATGATATCCAATTCTGGATGCGATCTGATTATCTGCTTTTCATTTTTCTTTATCTTCAACAGGGTACTGGAATTCAGCTTTCTTTAGAAAAAGAACAGTCAGTCTGAGTTTCCACACATAGTCAGTTTGCTGTTTTTTCATTAAAACCAAATTTAGACTGAACTAAACACTTCTCTGAACTGATTAATCTGACATGGAAAACTTCAGAATACTAAATCACTGATGGTCTCATTTAATATTAATAAATGTAGGCAGACGCATTGGCATCTTATAGATTCATGCCTCTGTGGTATAAAAACACAGAGAAAATAAAGGCAAGATCTGACAGAGCTCTAAGTTTAATGGAGCCAAGCTTGGTCAAGAAATGGGACTGAGCTCTCTTATGAGAAAGAAGGACAGGAATTATAGGCCCAGAAGATAGGATTTGGTGATGGGATTTAAGGCAACTCAGAAAGCCATTTAGTCTGTTCCAGATGGCGAAGGCAGTATGGGAGAAGGAGCTCAGTGCCAACAGTGGCAAAACAAGCAGGGGAAACACAATATTTAAACAATTTTTACCGAATCCTGTAAAAAGCCTCTATTCAAAAAGTGTAAGGGTTGCAAAGTTGTGTTCCCAAGGATAGGAAATGCCTGATTTAACGTCCCCCAGACAAATTAAATTTGTAACTCTTACATGCACTGTAAAATCTTTAATTATAGGATAACATGTACCTTTTTACATAGCACCTTTAGCCTTTCTGTGCACATGGATGGCATACCATTAACGAGCAGTGATTCATTAGCCTGTTTCATCCTCATTGCTAAGTGCATGGCCTCATGCCTCATTTTCTATATCCTATTCAAACTCTGGCCTGAATACACAATTAGTAACATTCTCAAAAGATCACCCATGTAATTTATTGCTATACTACTTAGTGCTTCACAAACATTAAGTAATATCTCTAACCTCCTTGTAAGATTAGGTCATTTTCTTATTTTTATATTTTAGAATAGTGTGAGATGATGAAAGACTGTTTTGTTTTTTTGGTTTTTTTTTTTTTTTGGGAGAGCCCACATTTGTCTGTGGTGGATTCCTATGTGGGTCTCACCCAGAAGAAATGAACCTTCACCATTTCCTTTTTCCATCCCTTTGTGAAGCTGGAACCCCTTCCTCTTCAAGAATAACACGTCATTTGGCATGACAGTGAATCTCTACCTTTGATTGTTTGGGGACAAGTCTATCCCACTGGGCCATCTGCAGCCTGAGCTCTGACCAGGCATTTCCTTGGGCAGTGGGGTGAGAAAGTGAGCAACCACCTTTCTAAACCTACTGTTTGAAGGAGAGAAGACAACTGTGCAACCAGAGTCAGAGCACAGGTATACTGAAGTTCTTTTATCATGATCCTGCACATTCACATGAACTAGCTTTAATTTTAGAAGTTGATATTTCATTGCTCCCTGTGAAGCTGAAACAAGCCTGAGTTGCTGCCGTAACCAGCAGGAAATTTTTCCAGTAGAAAATAACATCAAGCACATTTCTCAATCCTCTGCCTTCCCAGACCCATTAGATCCTAAGTTTAGCAGAAGAGCTGCATACAACTCTGTGATGAGCTTTAGTAGAAATATCAGCCTTGGTATGGATAGAGCAAAAGTAGAAACATGTGGATGTGGGAGAACAGGAAGAAGTGGAAGAAAAAGGAATGAAAGAAAAGCATGTGTTAATGGCACCTAAATTAGTAGATCATAAAGTCTCAGCACAGCTATCTGCAGTTCCTATTTATAGAAATATCCAGATTGAGAAAAACAAAGGACAACTTAAATACAACAGCCTACACCCAGAAAGAGACAAAAGAACAATGAGTTAATCAGCAGTTTTACCTAAGGACTCACAGAGGTGGGACAAAAGGAGGGACAAATGATTCATAGTCACTGACAACTTTTCAAAGGTGTTAAAGACACATTCAGAAGCCAACCACATGGCTGCCATTAAGAACAACCACCCAGAAGACACCATGAGAACTAAATAGCTAGCTTCCCTAATTTTTGTGACCACAAATATTTCTGTACAGACCACGTGCAGACACACCTTCAAGCCTCCCAATAGGAAAGAATGAGTAAAACTACGAGAAGAATGCTTGTGCCTGAGTGATAACTGGTTTGTACAAAATAAAATTACTTTTCATTCTTGTTATGAACAGTTTCCACGTGTTCCCCAGAGACGTGGGCAGGGCCTTCCTAGTTCCCATGGCAACACTAAAAAAAACTACTAACTCTAGCTAAGTACCGATATTGAAATGCTAATTAGCTAATTGCTCTGTTTGTTTTCTCTAAACTACCTGGAGATAACTGGCCTCCCACCCCTCCACGCTGCCATTCTGGGACTAACATGCACCCCTTAGGATCATGGGAGTATTTTTAGGAGATAAAAAGGAATATAAATCAAAAACTGAACACAATAGAGGAGTCTAGACAAATGCCCTAGCTGAGGAAGAGGGAAACACATCCCCTGATTGACTTTTAACCGTCGCCATCACCTAAGAAAGAACAGACTATATTAGGCTCTGAGAAGCAGGGAGATAGGGACAGAGAGCCCTGGTGCTGCCACCACGGAAGGAGCGGGGACAGCTGTTGTTCTGGACTTCAGCAACAGACTCTGCACGCCACGCCTCCTCATCCTCTGGCCACCGGTGTGCCACAAGGAAAGGAGAAAGGACAGCTGCTGCTCTGGACTCCAGTGACAGACTCTGCACACCTCCTTCCTTCTGGCTGCCTGGGAAAGCTACGACCGCGGGGGCGAGCTCTGCGTCGAGCCCCCTGCCCAGCTGATCTTTTGAATAAAGAGCTGAACATTAATAAAGGCATTAGCCCTGTTCATTTCACTTCTTATGCTGCCTCTTGTCAAGGGTTGCTCCATTAGTTAAGATTTGCAGAACAGTTCTAGTTGGTGGATGCCTCTCCACAGCTACCCTCCCACCAAGTGAAGCCTCAACGTGCAAATCAGCTGCACTGGCTAAGCAGCAGCACATGCTCACAAGTGTGATTTCCTTGCAGAAATTGGGTTTGATTTGAGCCCCAGGTTGGATCATGGAGAAGAATCAGCACATGGTGAAGGGTTTTGGGTAGGCATGGGCATATGTCTCTGGCTCATGTGCAGGGACACAGCTGCAAGCCAGCATCTAAGCATTGCACAATGAATGCTACACAGATTTCAGAAGATGATCTCACCCATGCAGCATCACTCCCTGGCCCTTCATTTCGTCCTCTGTAATCACTGATAAGCTGTGTTGGTTGCGTCTATATCTGCAGAAAGATGACATTCATCTCCACTCCCAGATGCCTGCAAAGTTTTAGGTCATCAATCCACTGAGGCACCAGCTAAACTTCATAGGTTGGGAAGGGGATTCTAAATACCAAAGCATCCAGAGTCTTTAGAAACAGTCGCTCCTCCCTTGCCTGTTAATGACTTTACAAACTCCTGTGGCATGTAACTATAGACATGCCTTTAAGTGTTTTACAAGGTTGTAGTAGTCACCCATTCATCATTTATGGTCGAGCACTAAAATATTTTGCAGTAACTGTAACACTAGAAAGTGTTAACAACTATCATTCGCATAGTGAGAATTTCTTATGTGTTATAAGAAAGTTGTGACATCAGCATAAGTAGCATTTTAATTTTCAAAGCACTTTTAACAAGAATCAATCCATATAGGATCATTGTGACAGAGGTAGGCATTGAAAAGAGATTCAAACTATTTCGATTCCACACAGCACTGCAAATAAAAGCCTGGCTTACAGCCTTATGCCATCAGGGCTGAAAACCCTGCTTACATATAAATAAGTAGTACATACTGTAGTTGTATTTTTCTGCATACCATCCTCTGCCCTCCTTAGAGGCAAACTTCTAGTTTGGGCTCCATTAAATTACTGCAGAACAGGCTACAATCAGACACAGCAACCTGATTATTGCCAGGCAAAATAAACTGCTTCACTGCATGGCTAGCTACAAATATAGTACTCGGTCACAATCAACTTTCCCAGAGAATTAAGTTATTTTCTATACCTAAAGGCTAATCCTTTATTGTAAAACAGGTCCATGCCATCGTAAGCAAATAGAAAATAACAGTAAAATAAATAACAAAGGACTGGTTTGTTTCCTCTGCTTCACTTGAGCAGTGCAAGGGGACACCAGTGAGAATGATAATCATGGCCAAAGACATTGCACAGTACAGCTGTAGCATTTGTCTAACAGTCAAAGGCAAGATTTATCCATCAGGCTCAACACTCCTTAAATATTTTCTGTGGTGGCTAACAGTTGGCCTGGAAGCCTCACGGTTATAAATAATCCTAATTATTATTATATAACTAACATATAACTAATTACATAACTAGTAGTTATATAACTCAACCAATCTAGGCCACTGGGGACGCAGGCAGCTATTGGCCAGTTAGCTGGGTGGCAACTATTCAGCCAATCAGGACTAACCATGGAGACTTTCAGTAACTATTTAAATTGACTTGAACTGAATAAAAATTGGCTGCTGCTGCATGAACTTCGTATGTCGTGTTGAGTCCGTCTCTACTGTGACAATTTCTCAGCCCAATCAAGTCCCTCATCTGGTTCACTGCACAAATAACAATGCTGACACAGAGGGTAGAAAAGAGCAGCAGAAAATTGTGTGGCAAAATACCAAACGGTAAACTGCTTCTTGTGCCCTCACCACTGGCAGTCGAAGAAGGCTGAAGGTACACAATGCAAACACTCTCATGGAGTTCATCGTCACATCCTTTAAGAGCATGGTAGCCTAGCTTAGTGATGGATTTGGCAGTGCCAGGTTTTTGGTTGGACTTGATAACCTTCAAGGTCTTTTCCAACATAAACAATTCAATGATTTTGTGATCTTTGTGGTGTCCTTCCTCAAGGTCATTAGGACATGATATTTTAGATGTAAGCACTGAGATGCCTGTGGCAGAACATTCAGGAGAAAGTCCAATCTTATGAAATTATCAATAAAATGTAAACACTAGGTGACAGCTGATCAAATAGTAAGTCTACACATATTTAGCAGCAATTTCTCTGTAATGTGATAAAATAATACAGGAACAGCTTTAGAGCAGTAAATCAACACAACATAGCCATCAACTAGCTGCTGTGTATAATAAATGCATACAAATCCCCCAGACTGCTCCTGATATTCAGACTTGAAGTGAAAAAGTCAAAAAAGTGGTTTTTTCCAATCCTGAATGTGGTTGTAGTAACAATGACTTCAAAATGGACTTTTCTCTGACCAGGTATTGCAAAATGGTGGCTATCATTGTCCTTGACAGAACAGTGGTCTGGCTGCAAGAGAGGGAATTATCCTCTTTGATTCCAAAACCATATGAAACCCAATTGATGTTTTTTTGAGAGTTTGGAGACTCATCAACCTGACAGCTCCTGGCAAAGTTTAATTGACTCTTAGAATAATTTAGGATGAAAAGGCCTCTAAGATCATCAAATCCAATCCTTAACCTAACACTGCCAAGTCTATCACTAAATCATATCCCTAAGTACCAGGTCTACACTTCTATTAAATACCTCCAAGGATGGTTATTCTCCACTTTCCTGGGCAGCCCTTCCAGTGCTTGTCAACCCTTCTGGTGAAGAACTTTTTTCCTAATACTCAATCTAAACCTCTCCTGGTGCAACTTAAGACCTTTTCCTCTTTTTACTTGCTACCTGGGAGAAAACGCCAACACACAAATCACTACAAATTCCTTTCAGGTGTTTGCAGAAAGCAATAAGGTCAGGTTTCTTGGCTAACACAGCTCATGCCTGATGTATATTGGGAGCTTTGTCCTTAGTTCAAAGGAAGACTATCTAAGAGGCCGGGTAAGAGGGACAGGAAGAGATAAAGAGCCATTACCCAGCCATTATCACCTGCAGATTGCTGTCTCCTGCAGCCACTGTCTTTGCATGGTGATTGTCTAGAACTTCGTCAGAATCTGCTAAGTCATGGAAATGGCACAGACAAAACTTCCATGCTGGAAGGTATAAAAATGTCTGTTTAAGCAAAAAGGTTTGGAAGCTGATCCAAGAGCAGTTGAACTGGGGCTGCTGTGGTTCCCGGTGTCATACTGGGGATACCTGTGCTGTGACAGAGTAGGAAGGATGAGCATCACCCCACCTGTTCTGTACATTGGTGCATGAGTTGAGTTATGTTATGTATAACGGGTATAATTTGCGCCATTTTTAGCATGATATATATGATATTAAATATTTGTTAGAATGTACCTGTTTGTATTAGAAGCCCACCCCCCAAGCTCTCAGGCAAAACCAGGTGTGTGTTGAAACCTGATTCACAAGCAAAAGGATGTGGCTCTCCAGGAGATGGGCCTTATCTGAAGCAATACTGAGACACCCAGGTGCTGATCATCGCATGAATGACCCGAGATGGATATCAGGAAAATCCCCCAGGCTGATACATGTGGATACCGTGTTCCCATAAATTTCATCAAAGGTTTCAAGGACTCTGGACTTTGAATTGTTCTACCTTGTCGCGGAGAAGGAAATCTCATCAACTTATGGGACTCTGAATGAAACAAAGGACTGAATGCCGAAATCCTGGCTTCAGGCAAAATTTTCCCTTTAAAAATTGCTTGTACCAGGATGGTGGTGTGGGAGCATAGAGGAAAACCTCCGCTGAGGCTGACTTCTGTGTCTTGCACCCAGCGCTGATCCCGGGCTTGGCACTGTCCTTTTTCTTGTGGCTGGCTAGTTAGATCTCTATTGCTAAAATATTTTTTTTGTTTTTATTTTTAATTTGGCTGGATCATTTTTCATTTATAACAAGTTACAAGTCATCAATTACAAATTATGAATTAGAAACTTCAGAACTTATGTGATAAATCAGTGAATTCACATGGCTGACTACTCTGTACAAAGACAATTGAGCCCTTGTTTGTTGTGTTTCTTCCTCAATGAGCTTATAAAATAAAGCTTAATTTACAGAGTACATTGCCCTGTAATGGACAGCTGTCCTCAAAAGTTCGTTTTATTTCAATATGACTTGGTCTATTACAGCATAGAAGAGTTAATGAAAATTTGAATTAATTAACTTGAACTTATTGAGAAAAAGTAGATTATTACAGAAACCCCAGCAGCTGAAGCCTGATACACATGAAAGTTTGCCCACAGCTAGACAGACAGATGAGCCTGGGAAGCCATATTCACTATTTTGGCCACCTAAGATGCCCCTGCAACCAGAAAGATGCACATATTCATTATTTTCATTACATTAGAGACCCTTGAAACTGTGAAAAATGTTTTTGTGATTCATGTCAATTGGCAATGGAATCAGCAAATGCGTGTATCTGCTGTGTCAAAAGTGGGTGCGTTCCCTGGGATAACTACAAAGAACAGCTTCGAAACTTTCTGACCGAATAGCCAAATAAAGCATTGAACAAGAAAATAGAAGTATACTAAAGAGATGAGGCAGCAAGATGACTGATGCTTAGAATAAAATAGAGGAAGTTGTGGTAAAGCTAAGGGATATTGCAACAAAGCGACTAAATGTTCATGCATAATAAAAGCTTGATGCACTTGTGCAAAACGCCATTCACTTGTGTTAAAATTTTAGAAGTTTAATAGTAATAAAATAGTAATAAAAATTGGGACAATCAAAGTTAGGACAATAAAAGACAATAAGAAACAAGGAATTAGGACATCAGGGTGCTTTGCTCTGCCCCAAAGCATACCTTGCTAACAAAGGATTACCCCTTAAAAGCAATAGCCTGTTGCATATTCATATATGTCATACATGACTCAAACCTTCTTTTCAAACTAGGGTGTTTCTGCTTAATTTTAGCTTCCGCTCCTCATTTTGTAGATCAACCTTCTTGGCTCCTCAAAGTTTGAGTGTTCAGATAAGGGGGCAATAATTATTTTCTTAGAATCTTAGTGTCTTGTTGCTGTTATCTCTATCTAAATAGGATAATGCGAAGAATTTCTTGATTATCTTTTCCATTCCTTGAGCTACTTACAAAAAGTACTTACATCACATAGTTTCTATTTTAATATTATGCTAGAGCCTAAAAACTATATTTACCACACTACTTAAAAGAGATTAATACAGCACTACTTAAAAGAGATTAATACAGCATAACTTTCTAACATAACACATATAGTATTCATTTTAATATTTGTGAGAAGCAACTATTATAATATGCATCTATAATACTCTTGTACCAGACTAAAATTATGTAGCAGACACCAGTGAAAGGCCTCCCTCCAGACAACCACAAGAAGGACAGGAAGCCAATGACCACCTGGAAAGATTATGAAATTGCTGATCCCAGCTTATTGATATTTGCTGATTTGGACTAACACAAGCACACTGTAAAATGCTTTGTAGGCTTAAAAACAGTATATATACACTCTGGTGAACTTGTAGTGGCGTGTGCCGTTAGTGGAGCGGTGACTCCCCAGCCACCCGGCACTGTTTGCTTGCTTTCTTTAAAATAAAAGATTTAGAAATAAATTTCAGTTTGGCTATCAAAATTTTTATACCAAAACCAAAGAATTACAGACCCCAGATAAACCTATTTTAAAACCAGACTGGACTAGATATTTTGTTTTCTACTACACATCTGCCATCAAAGCCTGTAATCTAATGATTTCTGGTCTAAGTTTCACTATATGGTTTCCTATGTGACATTAGCAAACTTCTATCACATATTTCTACAGACATCAAAACTTATACAGCACAGCACTGGTGATTGTGGGGACTCTATATTTAATTATATCACTTTGTGCTTTATGCAATCAGAACAGGGTGAGCCATCTCGATTAAACTCTTCTCCAGCCTTTCCAGACAGCTTTGTTTGTCTGTAACTGCTTCCCTTATGACCACAATAATTATCATTGCAACACCCTGGGAGCACTTTTTTAAGGACACCCAGTTCTTTTTGATTTATTTACAAGCATGTTCTCAGGCCAAGAATTTGGAGACAATTGTACAGTCGTTATCTAGGAATATAGCCTATCAGTATTACTAATTCCCTGTAAAATGCTTAAGAAAAATACCCTGAGTTTGAGCTAATTCAGTGAATTCTTCTGACAGTAAAAAAAGGGGAGGAAACAGGACTGGGATCTGTCCCACTGGTACTCCGTCATGGAATACACTTCTTTTACACCAAGCAGTCCCTGAAAGCTGCCAGAGAAGGTTCAGATGCCAGGATAGGATGCTTTTCCTTTTAATGCTGTGTCTGTATCCCTGGTTGTTTGTGACATTCTTGTGACAGTTCTCAGCAGTGGACCAACTCATTAGGTGCTGTGTTGCCAGAGGAGAAGATGATCCTGGCCCTGAAAGCTTCCTGTATCCCTAAGCAATTCAGGCAGGGTGAGAGGGAAACCCTGGCCAGGCACACCAGTGCCAACAGCCACAGCCATGCATCCATGGCTGGGACACTGGTGGTCTGCTGTGCTCCCAGTCTGCCTTGGGGTGGAAGAGGAGTGTTGTCATGGCTGGTGAAGAGAGACAGCCAAGGAAGTGGCAGCCAATGTGGTACCGGGAGCTGTGGCACAGAGGCAGTGGTTCACAGAAGGCACTGGGGATGGCAACCACACTGTTTGCAGATATGCTGCCTGCACGCATGTGAATGGAGCTGAAGAAATGTGGTAAGAGAAAACTAAGCAGAAGGTCTGCCACATGACTTGCAATAATGAATATCTAGTTCTATAATCCCATCCTAAGTCTGCTTCTGGTGGGCAACAGAAGCAAATAGTCACTGACAGGGTAAGACATGAACAGACACACTGCAGAGGGAGCAGAAACATCTCCCTGTCTAGAGCTGTTAATAACTTTTACCCTGGATGGACAAGAAGCAAATTGTGCAAATTCACACCCACACACACAAATGTGCATATTACCATTACCCTATAGCTCTTAAGATGCCCCACCTCTGGAAGCAATTTATTGTTGTGCACTTTTGTTTAAAACAAGCAGAAGGGACAACCCAAATGCAACCTGCTGACCAAAAATGCGCACTCCTGGTTAGATAGGATGTGCCATGCCACACTCCTGGAACAGTACAGAGATGGGACCTACAGGTTTCCCAGCACCACCACAGGAGAGGTTGGCCAACACTTGTCATTTTATGCTTCTCATGTAGTATTTCCTGCTCCACAGAATAATACAAGTTCTTCCCTAATTTAGCAGCATCTTTATTGAGGTTCTGCTATTAAATATCCTATCTGGCCAAGTATGGCTATTTTTGTCTAACAAAACAGCAACTCAACAGCAAATCTTACCTTCTTGGTAAAAAAATGTCACTCAGTAGGCATCTCTAGCTCTCAGTTACTACTACGCTTTCATTTGGGCTGGAACATTCTTTCCCTGTTGCAGCTTTTAACATTATACTCTCCACTCTATGTAGCTTACATACCCCTAGCAGCCAAAAATCAAAGGATGCATTTCCCAAATAGGTGTCAAGTCTTGAGCATTTGTTGAGACTGACCCCATTCCTCACCAGAGAAAATTAGTCCCAATTTATATTAATTGAGAAAAGTCTCATGTCACCATAAAATCCTAGAGCAATTTGTCTAAAAACTGTCTACTACATCAAACATGTATTACTGGCAATCTTACCCTCAAAGGGAGAGGATTCTGAAATGTGTAGTAGGAGAGCCACATAGCCCAGGCAACACAAAACCCCTGCCATAAACTCAGCTGGGACCCCTTACTCCATAGTGGGTCTCTACCACCTCAGGGGCCAGAATTTACTGACCAGTGAAAGCCCATGCCATGGTTCCACCTGATTTCAGCTTTAATCTGCATGCACTCCTTGTCAAAATCTTGTTTCCAAAATTGCCCGCTGCCCAAAGCATTTTCAAATTCCACGTAATCCTCAGTAATTCATGTCAAACATCGGTCAAGGCACTGTTTTGATCCTTCTAACCAAAAGAGATGCATAATTCATCTCAGCATCCCTGGTTGTAGGGATGAGAATTCACTGTCGTTCCCATGAAAGCCCCCAGCATCCAGCTGGCACTTTCCCTGCCTCCTGCAGGTTTGTAATTACACTCCTGCCTCCCTCCTTACATTGCTGCTCCTGAGCTCCCCAGCTCAGGATCTGTCACTTTCCAGCTATGGATTTGTTCTGGTTGACATCCAGTACTGGTTGAAGTCCAGGGCAGAACTCACCACTGCTGATAAGCAATGAGGTCTGCATAGCCAGAGGGCTCAGCTAGCACATCCCATATGGCTGTTTGTATCCCTGGACAGGCTTTTGTTGCTCATCAGGTTGACCTGATTCCCACAGTCTCTGCTTCTCGGTGGGATTTCTTCCTAAGGGCAATTGTCCAGGCTGGGAGAGCTCACACTGCAGCTCCAGTGCACATTTTGGAGTGCTCTAACCCACTGGGGAGACACAGGCTTGAAATCCCTCCCTTTGAAGGGATGGCAGTAACCCAAAATCTGCCGTCTCTCCTTTCTGAAAGGCTCCTCCTTGCAGCTTAATAATAGTGCATTTTCTAGGAGATTTTGCTCCTTCAACCACTGAAGGAGTTTTGGCTGCAGAAAGCAAGCAGAGAGGTCTGCATCTTCCCTGGGCCTTGCAGCAGGTCAGTACACACAGACACAGGCTCATGCTCAGCCCAGGATGTGTGTGGTGCTGTTGGAAGTGCAAAATAATGACTTTGAATCAAAAATCCAAAGAATCCTTCGGAAATTGGGTTTTAAAGATACCTGAGACACCTGCAACAGGTCGTTCAGTAAAGGATCTACAAGAGGTGAATCTGCCAATCTCACCAGACTGAGCTCTGCACGAGGCATGCTGACACATTTATGCTGGACATAAACACAGATGGAAGGAAATTGCCCCAAAACCCTCAAACATGAAAAGTCATAAAGGATGTAACTGCATCTAAAATGTGTTAGAGATGAGGCAAACTTTAGGTTTGTTAAGCTACAGAGGAAGACTTCATCCAATAAAAAAATATACTAAGAACTGCATAACTTGGGACCAATGAACACTGAACCAATGAGTCTTTCTGAGTTCTGACTGCATAAGTATGTGAAAAATCTAGTAAAGAGTCATGTGTGATGGAGTGATTTTCTCTGCACAACCTGGATAATGTGTGGATGAAATTATTTTTATTGAACATCCTGGCCAGAATAAAGTAATGCGTGGATACTCTAACGCTAAAAATGTTGTTGGAGAGCTTTTGTTTCTCCTGCAGTTTTGGTGACAATGGAACAACCCATCCTGGCCCCCTTTCTCTTCTGCTGAGCTGCCAGGAAGGGCCCAGACAGCAGACACAAGTGGAGATCATCAGTGCAGTGTGAGGTTCCATGCCCAGCAACAGCAACAGTTCAGAGGTGAGCTCAACTCTCAGTGCCCAGTGCAGCCACCAGAAGGATGTGCCAGCTGTGATTTGTATTCCTATTGCCTCTGAGAACAACAGTGCAACCAGAAATAGGATCAGTGGGGACAATCTCCTCATCAGGAGGAAAGCATTAGCCATAGAAATGAGCAATGAACCTATAAAGAATCTCACTGTCGAGGGACCCATCTGGCTCTCACCAGTGAGAATCTGCATGGCTCCCAAGCATTTACAAGCAGAATTAATAAGCATCTTTTTATTTCATCAGTTCTAGGCAGTAGGAGGACCAGTTGATTAGTTTGCTTGTTGAAGTAGTACTGACATTCTATCCTACAGTTCTCAAACAATCAGATCTTGATTATTTTTGGTCATGTAAATAAAGTCCTTAAAAGGATTATTTCCAAGCCTATTTAACTCTATATATAAATGCAGCATTATTTTCAAACCTCAAATTCCCAACAAACTTAACAGTATGTTTTCAGCCACATGGCACAGGAAATGAAGAGTTTTTATGGGAATATTTAAAACTCACTTTTGCAGACAAAGCAGACTTAGAAAATCTCTTTCAAAAGGGTGATGTTTTCCAAGTTGGAAGGGGCTGATTATGCGCCTTTGAAACAACATTCATTCTCCAAAAATAATATCACTTTTATCACATGCAGAAGATTAAAGGTAAATGGATGGAAGGATATCAATAGTGCAGAGCTTTGAAATAAACCCAGCTTTGTAGAGAAGTTCACTGGAAATTCTTGCTGAGAATTTTTATTTCCATAATAAAACCATAAAACAGACATCTTCCAAACACACTGGATGTACTACAGTGGCCTGTGCCACAAGTACATAATCATTGGGAAAAGCCCAGATTACCGGGCTTCTGGGCCAAAGAACAAACAAACAGGAACATGAACATTTCTGGGCAGAGATGGACTCTGGCCTGAAGGACTTTGGGCTTCCCTGGCAGAGCCAAGCATCCTCAAGGCAAGAGATGATTAAAGAGCACCATGCCAAGCTAAATATGAACCTTTTATTCCTCTCTTCTTGCACAGTTTCACACTTGTGTTTTAACTGAATGTCTCTGTTTGGGAAAAAAAAAAAAAAAGAAAAATCAAAGCAAGTCTAGGAAGAAAGTGCATTGACAGCAACATGTACTCTAAAACAGAGTTTTAGGCACAGGCAGAATTTACCTTACTCCTCCTTAGCCTATAACTCTATTACAGAGTAAACAGGGGAAGGCCAAGGCACAGCTGATGAAGAGTCTTAACCGTTTCACACACCAAATGATAGGAATTTTCAGATCATTAAGAATCAAACCCGAAATGTTCTTCATCAGGAAAAGGCAAAGTCAAAATAAACCCTGTAAAAATAGGAGAATATCTCACTGACAAGGCAGGAAGAAAATTCCAGAATCAATTCAATAGCAGGAAGAAAAGTTCTGGGGGATATTTTTCTGTAAACATTCAACACAAAGGAAAAATAAAATCTTGAAAAAAAGAGTAAATTTAGGCAGAATTCAGCTAAATCCTTGGATGAAAGAAAGATTAAGTTATAGACTTCTGAAGATGGCAAATATTTCCATTCCAATCATTTGCAAGTAAAATTTTGTGACTTATTTGTTCAAAGTATCATTCAATTAAAGAAAAAAAAAAGGCAAGAATAATCAGAACACAAACATTCAATTTTGGGGGAATGAAATATTTTGGTTCATTCAAGGTTTTGGCATAATACATTTTTGTTTTCATTCTGCCAAAGAAAACTTCAGAAAATTCTGACTTAAGACATTTTTTCTTGTTTTTTTGGTTTGGCTTCTGAATTAAAAAAAAAAATCTCAAACCAGTATTTGTCTGGATCTATTAGAGTCATTGAATGAAACCATGCCAAGGTAGCATCATTTGAAAGAGGCCAAAATTAAGATGCTGAAGCATCAGATTAATCCAAAGCAGCTGTATGCTGTCTTGTGCTTGCTGACTTCTGAAAGAAATACAAAAGGAACGATGCAATGCTACACATGATGGATTCTGGAATAGGAGTATATGTTTGGAGCCCAAAGCTGGTGGAAGATGTCTCCCTCTGTCCCTTGCTTTTTCTCCCTAGGCTTCTGGCCAAACACACCAATGATATATTGCTGCTGAGGCAGACAGGTGCTGCCTAAAACTTTTTTAAAAATGGACTTCACTGACAAACAGTGGCTGCCTTTTACTAGCACAGGTATGGTCTTGGCCTTCACAGGTTATTTATTGGTGCTGTGCTGTAACATTCTTCATTTCAAAAGACATAAGCCAATTTACCTGTAAAGTCCTTTAAATTTTTGTGTTCTCTCACTTGTAATGCAGAATGTCCTCCAGTAGGCAAGATACAATGGTTCATGAGACAGGCACAGCCTCCTGCTGCTCTGTGCTCCCATTCCAGCAGCTCCTGTGGCCATTCCTGCCACTGTCGCTGTCGAGCAGGACGGGAACAGAGAACTCCAGATCAGAAGGCAAAGAAAATGAGCTCTCTCTTTATTTCAAATGTACCGCTCTATATATAGAGAACATCGAGAAGGCTAATTTCACTGGTCTTAGAGTAAAAACATGTCACAGCATTGATGTGCAGTGAATGACGCACAGTAGCAGAACATATCTATAAACAATGTGAATAACAAGATAGATTACAGAATTATTTACATTCTTTCCCAACTGTTTCCCAGGCTCTTGCCTGGTTAGAAAACCTTTCTCTTTCTCTCTGACTGAGCTGAGAATATCCACGTGCCACTGCTGAGGCCACCACTGGGATCACTGAACTGCTGCCAGCATCAGGAAAAGCAGCATGTTTCAATTCCTGTCATGTGTATTTGGCAAAACTAAATTTTTCGAGCTCATTTCTCAGTGGAAAAAACCCCCAAAACAACATATTGCCTTCACCAGGAAACGTATGGAGACAGAGCAGAGATAAGGAATAACAAATGGGAGCTAACAGAACAGTAAATGCAGGAGGAGTCCTCACAGCACTCAGCTATCAGCAGCAGGGACGTGTCCCTATATCTTAATGATGGTCCGTGTCTGGGGCTTGAGGGATTGAGGCAGCACTTGCTGCCAGGTAAAGGGTTTTCATGCCCCTTTTACACTTTTTGCTATGGCTCCACCACAGAATGCCTCTATCTTATGTGGAATTAATAAACAATGTAAACATCAATAAAAGAGACCCCTTTTGGCTAGTACCCCCTCAAACCTACTGGTTAACTGTTTCATGAAAAAACAAGTAAGACACAATGTGTTCTACATCCAAAACAGAAATAGTCTTCCTGACAGAACAGTAAACAAGAGACTTTGTTTGTAATGGAGGAATAACAGAAATGAAAAAGTAAAGACAGGGAGCAGAGCACTCTGATATGCGTGCAAGAGCTTAAAAATATCATTTTTGTACTGTCATGAAAACTGTAAGTAGAATACTGTAATAAGGAGTGATATTTTCACTGGTTATTAGCACATTTGACAGCACACATGAGAGCCAAGAACCTTGACAATGATATAAAAACTTGCTTAAGACCATGTAGGAGGAGATAGAGTGATTTAGAGCAACATTTAATAGTCCGGTGAACCTCAAATTACTATGCTACAGTTTACTAGAAAGGTCCAAAGATATAACAAGGAGAAAGAGAACTTAAGAGGGAAAAATTTGCTTTTTCATATTTAGTATGGTGGCAGAATAACTTTCAAATATATAATGGTACAATTTATGTTTAGTCATATTTTATAGAAATTCTCCATGTGATATATAGTAAGGTAGTAATAAAGCAGAAATACCACTGTCAAAAGGCAAAGGCACTGCAGTCATTGGCCCAAACAAGTTCCTAAAACAAAATTTTACACAAAGCTAGGTAATGTGTAGGTACTGGCATCCTCACACCTATTCCCACACTACTGTGAGCAGTTCCCAAAAGAAAAAGTTCAGATTCAGAAACATGATATTGTGTCAAGTTACTATTCAGCACGTGGCACAAACAACAGGTGAGGGTTTCACTTTGTGTATTTCAGGTTTATAGTTAAAGCATAAGTCAAAACTCTACAGTCACATCTATATTTCAGATTCACCCACTGTGGTCTTGTACCCTCAGCAGCTGTTTTTCAACAAATCCTAAATACGGAATATAAAACTATTTTTATATCTACTGAACTTTTCTCTTTTGAATCTGTGGAGTCACAGTCAATATCCTTGATATGGTACTGAAAGAGAAAGACAACTGCACTTGTTCAGAGAACGTAATACCTGAATATCCCTTTTTCAAATACACTTGTATTCTGTGGTAATTAACATAGATTAAAGTCTTAAAAACCTTATCACCAGAACTAGCATCAATTCCCAATGTTATCATGAGTGAAACAGAATGAGAACCAAGTCTGGAGACTCTCTCTTTAGACAGCAGGCTTGTCAAGCCTAAATTACTTCTGCATCCTTCTGTCTGCAAGTAGTTTTTTGTCTGCCAGGTACAATTTGCCCACAGTATTTGCTCCACATAGCTTACGGGATGTCACTGCAAGGGCAATGATGCTATCTATGCAGGACAGCATCCTTGACCCCAGGGACTTGCCTCCTCACCTGGCTGCATGCTTTGTGAAGCCCCAGTGCTACAGCAATGGCCTGCATTTAAACGGCCTTACAGAAGCCTTGAAAATAGTTATTAAGGTGTTTTATATTCCCATTCATGTCACTGGTTATTTGTATCAGACCAGACTTCTGAAGACTGCATCCCATAAAAGTAGATGAAACCTGCAGGCTTGGGGTTGCACTGTTGGAGCTATAGAGGGACATGGCTGTGCCAGGTACAGAACAGATGCTGCCCAAGCCAAGAATGTAAATTGCTATCTGTGGTACTAAGATTGAATTTTAAGCTTTTTGGTCCAGGAAAAGCATCTTACCCTTTGTAGAGCCAAGGTAAAAAAGCACTTCCAAATGTGACAAAAAAAATGTCTAAAATAAATTATGCATTAGCTTTCTATGCAAAGTCTTTCAGGTGACAGAGAAGCAGATGGTTTTTGAGTTATGTGTACATATGTTTCTCAGCAGAGCTTCCTATGGAAGTTTCTGGGCACAAAGAACAATGAAAAGATCAGATAAAATCCTTTCAAAGAGGAAGAGGAAAAGATGTCATTCTAGTGACAACTTAAAATATATTAATCAAATACTGGAAAAGTTGTTCCAGCATATATTTAAATGTGAGTAGAATTTTCCTGGATTGAGACACAAACGAATATTGTGTCTTTTCTTTTTAGGTGTTCTTAAGCAGGATGTCACAGGGGGTCCCTGAGAATATGCTCATAGAGTGACAGCAAAGGCCTTAAAAGTACAGGCAGAGGATGACTTCAGAGGGAAAAGCACAAATATGAATTATTGAGGGTGGTCAGTGAAGGATTGCAACCTGAGAGCTGGGCAGGGTTTGCTTCAGGGTGCGACAAAGAAGTTGTAAAAAAAGGGAACAAAGAACTTATATTGAACAGATATAATACATCTCATATATAGAGAAAAAATGAACAATAAAAAAAAAGAAGGAATAGGAAAAAAAAGAAAAACCCTCTGCAGGACAATGATTGCAGGAAGAGGAGGGTGAGAGGGGGTGCCCTGCACTGTACCATCCCCTCACCCCAGTACTAACAGCATTGTGCCTAGTCAATACTTATCCACAGCAGGTCCTCTCTCCCCTTCTGTGGAGAGGGAATGCTGCTCTACTGAAACTATCCATCAAGTGTTATCTTTTTGTTCATGGGTTAAATAAACTAGGATTATGAAGAGCTGTGCACATGTGCGTTTTCTGCTCTAGCTTTCCAAAGCAAGGTGGTAAAAACCACAGCACTGGGTCAGATTAAATGTGGATCCAATCAATTTTTAAAAATTAATTAAAAATATAGAATATTTTAAAATAATTAAAAATCTACAAAACCTCTAAGTATTTAAAGGTTTATAAATGCTATAAAGCTTCAGATAATGAATAAATAATTTGTTACAAATAATTCTTAAAGGTGAATTTCGTTGCTCGAGGAATTTCTGAAATGAAGCTCAGCAAATGCAAAGAACCTATGGAAAAAAAAAAAAGAGGCATTAATTCCAGAAGGTTCTGAATTTAACAAGTTTCTACCTTAACATGAGAAGAGAATTATTATTCTGTCACTCCTTCTGAATGATACCAAGATTCAGACGCTGAGCACAGCGGAGCACGAAGCTTTGCTGTACCCAGAGCAGCTCCTTGCTGCACCTGTTTACCATCGATTGTCTCATTATCATTCACTCAGCAGGAGGGAACAGCTAAATTCCAGTTCCAGAGAAAACTGAAAATTCCCTGGCTGTATTAATGTCCCTTTCCTGTGCAGCCCTGCACACCGCTCCCTGAGCGCTGAGAGCTTTGTTGTCTGCGTGCTGCATGGTAAAGAATTGCACCACAGAAATCTTCAAGCTGGGGGGATGGCAACTGGACATGATAGAGCACAGAAATGAGAAGCTATGCCCATATGATGTGTTGGTATTTCGGGGTTTTTTTTTCAAGGTTTTTTTTCTCCCCAAGATGGATACATCTGAACAAGAGCAAGGATAGAATAATATATGGAGAGGAAGGAAGCAGGAAAAATCAACATATTTTTCACAAGTTTCCATAAATCACAGTAAACCACCATCATTATTTTTATCCCTGCAGCCAGGTGGGCTCTAGCCTGCAGTGCAGAGATCCAGAGGTTGGACTTCACACCATGGCTTTCTGCTTCCTGGGCTGGCAAGGGCGAGAGAGACAGTCTTGCTGGGCTACTCCCTGGAAACATGCAAGGTCAGACTGGAGGGGGCTCTGAGCAACCTGGTCTAGATGCTCATTGCAGAGGGTTGGATGAAATGATCCTTAAATGTCCATTCCACCCCAACTGTCCTATGAGTTTATGATTCAGAGCTGCCAGAAGGGCTCCAGGCACCCCTCCAGGCACTTTGCAAATTGACCTGGGGTGTAGCTTTTAGGGGTAGACTCCTAAAGCCTTGGAAATGCAGTTTTTACAACTGGAGCATCATAACACCAAAAATTGCTGTAGAGCTTCATTTCATTGGTACTTATGTTCCCCCTCAAATATTTGCAACCCCTTATCTCTGCTTGGTTTATTTCTCTTTTTTTTTTTTCTCCTGTACACTGCTGAAAGTGAAATTTATTTGCACATAGGGAGAGCTCAGCAAATAGTTAAATATATTCACCCTAAAGAGCCACATGTAAGAATCATGCATGCAGAAACTGGTAATTGTCACATGGAAATAGCTGACCAACCACAAGTCCCAAAATAGCAAATACCCACTGAAATGGTTGTACCACTGGAATATGTTTGCATAAATTATTCACGGAATAATTCTGAATATTGAACGTGTAGAATGTTAAGGCGGTTTGGTAAAGTCTGCACAGATGCATTTTTCTTTTTTGTACAGATTTTTATCATGTCATGATAAGATCAGTCCTGTGGTCTGCTCATTTCTCTCTCTCCTCACAGTCTTGCAGACAAAAGGTGTAACTGAGTGTCTCAGTCCCACACCACCCCTTGTAGGTCAGAGTCTGACTGACTCTGAACACAAAGAGCATTAAGGTTAATAGGAGCAAAGTGGTTAAATCAGGATTTCTTCATCAGAACAACTGCCTGATATTAGCAGATTCTATTTGCTTGATGCTGAAAATTCTTACAAAAATGAGCTTTGAGAATCACCTTGTTTTATTTGCTATCCTTTTGGGTGCCTGGATCATATGCTGACCAGTCTGTATCAATCTGTCACTTGCCCAAAAACTGCTCACGTCTGTAAGGCGAGATAAAGTACCAAAGGTCCTTTAAGAGGCAGTTTGACACCACTATTTATTTCCTGTGATTGATTCAGCACAATGCAAAGGAACAATTTCAGTTCTTTCCTAGACTGAAGGTACACAAGAAAAATAAATATTCCTTTCTTAAAATTCATGGAAGATGAAGTTGAAGATCCTCTTGGTTCATTGTGATCAGGAATTTAATTCTATTCTGACAAGTGCATTAATTTCAGTCAATGCATCTTGGGAGGAAGAGGCATGAATCAATCTTTAAAAAAAATCCAAAAATATAGAGGGGAAAAAAATCTTATACCACTTTTCCTTTACTGATTCTTCAGCAGCAAGTAAAGAATAAGAAGTGTTCTGCACACTGTTGTAAATTTTCATATTAATGATGTTCCCTGAAGTACTTGCACACCATGAAATGAAAAGAAACAATGCCGGTTTGTGCCAAAAAATTAACATCTGACAGGTAGGAGATGACAACCATGGAAGGAAAAGGTGGCAAAAAGCAGAGGTCAAATGAATAAAGCTGCCAACACATTCTGAGGTGTTTCAGAGGCAGAAGCTCTCTATCAGTTAAGCTCCAAGATTAGCTTGTGGCCACGTGCAATCCTTATTTTCACCTCTGAACTCTGTCCAGTGTCTCAGGATACCTCTTCATGGCACAATATCAGGCCACACAGAGACCCTGAATGAACTTGCTCAAAGAACTAAAGTAACTAAAGCTCTTCTGAGAAGTGTATTAAGAACATCACTTTATCCTGGTTAGTCTGTGTCTAGTCTTGAGAGGATGACTGAATATAAATTTCTCAAGCTCTAGTGAAAATGTAGCCTTGGCTTCTTGTGTGCCATCTGCAAGGTACAGTGTTTTTGCATCTAGACAAATTCTTAATTGCTGTGACTGATGCTGAATGTTTCTATTGTATGGCTCGTTTACAGACCTAGTGATGAAGGTATTATTTCAATTATCATGGGCCAAGAAATATAAATAAGAATAAAATCCCTTAAAGAGTTGGTGGATTCACAGAAGTCAATAATAAAATTTACCACTGATCTGAACATTACAAGAAGTTCATCTTTACAGCCAAAAATATCATTTCAAACAAGATAGAAAGGTCAAATTAGCATCTGGAACTATGTAGCTCTACCTGCAGTAAATTTATGACTTCTGTAGCTATTAGGTATAAGAACTTCACAATTGTTAGTACATTTATCAAGTATATGAATCATCCCATCTCCATTTTTCAGGTACAAATTCAAAGGCCCCACAAAAGCGTCAAGGTACTTAGCATCTAACCTTAACCAATTTCCATGGAAAACAAATGGGCATCATACCTTGAAGAATCTGACACAAAATTATTTCCCTCAGGTCTTATAAGTAATCAGCTGCAGAAGAGAAAACTGAATTCAATTTTCCAAGTTCAAGGCTGGCAACCTATCTCTGGTCAGGTTCCCTCTCCTGTGTGTTAAAATAACAGCCTGAAAAAGAAGCCACATTGTGCCCCTTGGTTGAGTCTTTGACCTTGTCATAACACAAAAGATCCATGGGACTTCTTGGGGCAAGCTATGAGGATAGGTTATAGATATATATTTCTATATGGAGTAAATATTTATTGTAGGATCTTATTGCTCAGAGTTGCTTGCATGGGTATTCACTGTTACAACAAATATCACTAATTCACCTTGGGGTGTTTGGTTTGGTTTTGGTGGTTTTGTTTGTTTGGAATCT
The DNA here is from genome assembly GCF_026979565.1 of Vidua chalybeata. Taxonomy (NCBI): domain Eukaryota; kingdom Metazoa; phylum Chordata; class Aves; order Passeriformes; family Viduidae; genus Vidua; species Vidua chalybeata. The sequence continues at coordinate 28,549,938 of NC_071534.1, read as the reverse complement.
TTTTCCCCATACAAGTGTTAGGGATCTCAGCGCTAGCATGGCCCTGCCAGAAGCCACAGTGGTGACTCCTCAAGGTGAGGCAGAGCAAGCCTTTCACATTGGGAGCACTGCATAGCAGCAGTCCCACATGTTTTGCCCTATTGCTGCTAAGAAAACCTGCTGAGTACCCCATGGGAGAAGGGGCTGCATCAGAGCAGCAGCATTCTTGAGCAGACAAGACCTGCAAACTCAGGGGCAGATTTATCATAGCCTTTCTGACATGTCTGTGTTCTCAGGAACGTCATGCTTTCCTCTCCAAGGGCCCCAGAAGACTTTTGTTCTAACACACAACCAAGACACAAGCAGGAAAACACATTTCAAGGTGACTGTTGGAATGTTCTCTAGGCTTTCTGCCCCACTCTGTAGGCTTACTTGGGAGAGTGATGTAAAGCACAGAGGCAGGAAAGGCTCCTGTAATCCCTGGGATTTATATGTAAAAATCCAGTCCTGGTCAGCTCTGCCTTCTTCCTCTCTAAAGAAAATGTATGAGCCTGGATTTGTGGGCTCTAGGAGTAAGTTCTTTAAATTAGTAAAGCCTGATTATTCGATGTGGGAAAGAAATCTGTTCCTCGGTGAGTTCAGGACTATTGAATAAATTCCACAGTCAAACATAATCCTTAATCTTAATCCTTAATTTCCTGATCCTCAGTACAACAGCAGATTAAATTCTAAATAGTTTATTTTCAATTTGTTTTCACATGCAAGATGCAAAATCTGAAAGATTGTTTGACAATGAGTTCAGAAATTACTTAAACAAGGGCTTGATCCCAAGACCACCAAAATTAAAATTTTCAACGAGTTTTGGATCAGTCGCTGGATAACACAAATTTTGTACAAATATCTACACACATTTTGTTGTACAGGAAGAGTCTAGAAAAGCTCCCATCTCCCTATACAATTGCTGCCTTAAGTTCACCCATTGTTTCTTTAAAAAATTCAAAAGATGTTTTATTTTGAAGTTATTTTATCAGCATGTGTGGTACATAGTATGCTTCTCCTATCTCTCTGTTTCAATTACTACTAGTATTATTATTAATAAATCACAATTAGTTGCTATGGAGATAATTAAGTCGGCAAATAAAATATTGTGACTGAGCTTCTAAAGCAAATAAACAGTAAGTACCAGGAACAGATTAATGCTAAACTAACAATGAGTTTATTTCCATGAAAATTGTGTAATCAGGAAAAAAAAAAAGAAAAATAATTAAAAAACCAAAACACACACACAAAAAAACGCAACCCCGAAACAGCTAAATCACTCTCTATATTTGGCGCTTTCCAATAGTCTCTGGGAGACACTGGGTTTGCTAGAATGTTGTACCTAAATCTGAATGTTTATTAAATCACATGATAGGTCTCCCAAGGGCAGGGCAATAATGCATTGCCACACCACATGGCTGACAGCCACACCAGTCAGAAACAAGCACTAAATGTGCTGCATGTACACACAACTTTGTGTACCAGTTTATTTGAAATAGGCTTGCACAGTTGGAGGCAAACTTTATAGCATTGATGCAAATGTGATTTTCAGCATGTGAAAAAAGCTTTTTACCTTGAGCCGTGAATACAACCGTACCAAGCCAACAAGAGTATTTTCCTTAGAGTAAATTTGGGGTTCCTTTATGGTGAACAAAGTCTGCTAGCATAAACTGTTCATCATCTAGGAAGAAGATAAGGGTTTTGGGCATGACTACGTGAAACTAAGTATTTCTGAAAGTGATGTGGCAGATGGGAGGCAAACCCTTGGGAAAAGATTGAAATCAGCATTTTGATTAAACTACATTTAAACGAAGCCACAAAGAATAAATTAGGTGTAAACATTATATCCAGAAAGGATCCCAGACAAAAAATTTGGTTAAACATTTTTTCCCTACACAGAGAAATTCTTCTTTAAGTTCATTAAAGTATGGGTGGATAAAAGAAGAGTTTTCTTAGTTCTGACTCTATATTCATTGTAATTGCATCACCAACATTTGTGCTGGGTAAACAAATTCTCATTTACATCTGTTTTCATCTTTACTTCTGTTTAATGTGATTTCAAGAGAGCTAGAAAGCAACCAGGCTTGGGTGTAGTAAGCCTTAACACTCTCTGTGCTGGCTGCTGTGATGCCATTCCCAGGTTCTCCAGAAAGAAAAGCTGTGCTCTTCTGGAAATCAGAAGGGTCAGGGCTGGTGCCAGGCACTCATGGTGTTTGCACAACAGAAATGTCCTTTCCCAGCAGCAGGACACTGGTGAGGACTGCCGCACCCTGAGCCTCAGATTGAGTTTGTGACAGTGGTCCCCCTTCCCCACAAAATTTAGGAAAAAACTCATCCACATCAATACCCTCTACAAAGTTGTTGACCATCTCTCATTCCCTTCCCTTCTTTCCCAAATTGCATAATAGCTGTAAATGGAATAAAGTACAATCTATTTCTGTCACAGGTGGCTATGGTTAGAGTCTCATTTGCTGGTGCTTCTAGAGCAATTCCTGACTTGCTTATTAAATTGTCTTCTCAGCACTTCATGAAAACAGAGAAGTAGCTTTACAGTAGTAAAGTCAACAGGTGAGAAACTGCTAAGAAAATCTGAGATTTTGAAGCCTAGGGTAATAGTGAAGACCTTTACAGGCAAAGCATTGAAAAGATACCTGCGGAATGAGTCCTATTCTTTCTCCATAGTCTGATGCGCCACTTCAAACTTAAGACTGGTTTGACTTTACAGTTCATGTGCATGATATAAGATTGTCATAGCCCTGATTTTTCAATTTCAGCTAAACTCAGAGTCTCCTAGATTTGCTTTTAGGACAAAAGCAATGCTAAAATACTCCAAAAGATGAAATTCCTTCTCCTTCAATCCTGTCACCTAGCCTTGCTTAGCAAGTTGTGCTTTTCACTAAGCTTTTTTTTCACCAGTGGTTTTCAAACCATACATCCAAGAGCAGGTTAGGTGGATGTTGGACAGCCTCTGTTTAGAGCCTTCAGCATCCTAAGCACAATCCCATTACCAGTATTTAATGGTTGCAAAATCTCATTCAAAATGGAGCATTCTTCGGTACAGTAGCAAGCCATGTTTTACATGGATTCAGCTGGAAAACCCCTGAAGAATAACTGCTGAGACTTCTAGAAGCCTATCTGAAGCACAGGAAACCACATCAATGAATAAGAAAAACTCTACCATGCCCTAACATGGGCAAGACACAGCCATGGTTTGCAACCAGCCAGTCTAAAGATTCGACCTTGAGACTTGAAGCTGAGGAAGAAATTTCTACACTGAAGTGAAACAGTGTGAACATTTATTTTCTACTCCAAGTGTGCAAGAGTACCATCTGATGGTGTGATCCCAACTGAATTGTCATCTCATTTGAATTTAGCTGCCTAAAAGCAAAACTTAACTTAGTGTCTAAGTCTCTCCCCTGGTGTCTGCACACAGAGAGAAACATTTTTGGGGAGTGATTCAATCCATCTATTTGGAACACCTAGAAATGATACCTTAGTTTTTGATAACTAGAGTTGAGTCTGGACTGATGGAGAATCTTCATCAGGTTTAGTCAGGGCAATATTTGAAGTTTATGTAGCACAGTACACACAACTGTCAGTCCCCAGTGGCACTGACAGGTTTCAGTCATCCTGACCACCTTTTTGTCTTCTCTGGCACATATGGCCATTGTGCTGTGAGCCCTCAAGTTTGTGATCAATAACCAGGTACCAAGCTGCATTAGCAAGACTTGACCCAGCAACTTAAATAATTTTATCCTCCTTCTCTTCTATTTGGCACTCATTAGACCACAAGTGGAGTACCATGTCCAGTTTTGGAATTTCCAGTAGAAGAAAGACATTGTCAAACTGGAATGAGACCAGGAGAAGGCCAGTAACATCGGACCACTGGAGTGCTGGCTCACACAAGTGTAACAAGTCAAGGAGATGCTGGGCTCCTTGAGCCATAAGAAGAGGAAAACAGGGATCCCAGGGGAGATCTTATGGCTATCTTCAACAAACTGATGGTAGTTTGCAGAGCAGGCAGAGAAACCTGCTTGTACGTACACGGCAAAAGCACAAGAGGCAAAACAGTGCTACAGGCAACAGACACAAGTTGTAACAAGAGAAATTTCAGCAGGATGTTAACAAACACTTTTCCCCATCAGATGTGGTCACCTGTTGGCAAAGTTACTCAGAGAAGCTGCACAGTAAATGTTTTTGAGCTTAGGGCTCAACAGGACAAGGCCACAGCAAGCTGACCCAGCTCTTCATGCCATTAGCAGGAGGTAGAGCTGGATGCAACCAGAAGGTTCCTTCCACAAGTCTCTGTGCAACTTAGGGTTCACTCAGCTTCCACTAAGTCCAATTCAGACCTCTACCAGCCTCAGTGTGGACTTTCTATCCATTCTATTTCACTACCACTGGAAAATGAGGATAAAATCTATGCTTGAAATGGAAAACTAGTTTGATACATATATTATAAAAATATTCAGAAAGGATGAAACATGTTACTTAAAAATTTCCCAACCCAAACTTTTTTTATGTTAGTCCAATTCTAGATGTGTTGAAACCCCTGACTTTTCTCATCCCCATTAGTATATGCATTTGTGGAAGTAAAATTATTAATTTTTAAGACTGAGTGCCCAGATTCTCCAACACATGCAAATAATAAGTGAAAACTGAAGTGCTCAAACTTTCGTTGTTTGTAAGGGCTTTTACAGCTCACTAATACAGAAAATGAACAAAACTCAAAGGTGCAAAAAACTACTGGTCACTCATAATGACAAGTCTGAAGGAAGGTAGAGAACTTAAATGCAGCTTTCCTCTCTACAGCAGTTCCCAGCAAAGGCAGTCAGGAGAGGGGAGGAAATCCGATAGAATATATTTTGCATTCAAAGAAGGCATAAAGCAGAATTACTGAACTAGTGGGGAGAGAGAGAGGGAAGTGAAAAGGCTGGACAGTGTTCAAGGCAGTAATGGTTGTGAATGCTAATGCCCTTACTGCAATTCCCAACTCAGCCAATTTAATGTGATGACAAACAGCAATAAAACAAAACCCTGCATCACAATCCTACCATAACATCATGACACTGCACACCACAATTTAAAGATTATTAACTTACTTCATCATCAGATTTTGCCATTGCATCTGGCTGTAAAGTATGCCAAGAAGATAAGGAAATTCTTCACCAAAGTAGAATTGGAGGTTCTCAGCAGTTTCCCTCTAAAGGTGTGGCAAAATTTTACTTCTACACAAGTATATGTTCTTGGGTTTAGCATTTTTAAATACATGGCTCTCTTTGTGTCCTTTATTGCAGTACTCCCTTCATTAATTGAAGAAGAATATTTATACAATCTGCGTGGCAGTTGCTGAGATTATATATTTATATAATCTGTGTGGTAGTTGCTGAGGTTATGGAATATGCTCCACATGAAATCTGAATCCCACCAGCACAAAGGGTGAAGCTTTATGTTACAAAGGTTTTTGTCCCCATTTTCCTTGTTTTGCAGAAAAACAGCACATGCTACTCTCTAGTGGGATAAATATTTCTCAGTTCAGAGCATGGGGCTGTCCTATGGCACCTAAGCAACATTCAGGGCTTGTTTAAATTCCATCGACTTAGGACAGTGCAGTCAGTTCCTGAAATTTGCAGAGCTTAGATGAGGCTCAAAGCTCTCTGAGTTTTGTCAGAAATATTCCTTCCTAAGCAAGTTTGATTAAAAACTGGCTGTTTCACATAAGATTCCATGAAGAGCTCAGTTAAAGACACTCCATTGTACCCCCATGGATAAGATGCTTGCTTCCTAGAACTACATGAATGGGAGAATGCACACAGTTTCCAAATCAGGACCAAGACTTAGGTAGGGTTGGTTAACTTCCAGTTGGCTAGAATGTATCAGCTTGTTTTCTTACTTTCATACATAATTTTCCAGCTCAGATGGATTGATGTTTTTGATGTATTTCCTTGGGAATAAAAAACGCCCAAAACTTCCCTTAGCACTAGCTTCTAATATTAACCTTTTTATCACGGTCCAAAACATTTTGAAGATGAACCTCTCAGTTATCACTTCCACTACCATTGAAGACAGTTAGTGTATCTTGGGCGGCTAAACCAGGCTGAAATTTCTGCTGTCCTCTCTTGGCTTTTATGGCCTAGCCATGCCAGACTGAAAACTACTCACAGATTTTTCTAAATCTGCAGTGGTTATGCTTTCAAACTGTCCTAGTTTTGCCTGGGATAGAGTAGCCCTGCTTTCCTGGAGGTGGCTGAACATTCACTTGTCCATGGGAAGTGGTGAATGAATTCCTTGTTTTGCTTTGCTTGTGTGCATGGCTTTTGCTTTATCTATTAAACTCTTTATTTTGGCCCATTGTTTTGCTCACTCTTCTGATTCTCATCCCACACTGGGGGAAGTGAACAAGTGGATGTGTGGGGCTCATCTACTGGCTGGAGTTAAATCCCAGCACAAACACAGGGTACCCATCCTGTCTGAAAGCCCTGCAAGCATCATCTTTTCCATTCACACAGCTGAAGGAACATGATTAATGCTGCAATACAAGAGTATCAATGTAGTAAATCTCAGTTCCAGACTGTATTGGAGGAGGCAGAGGGCAAATCTATTTCAAAACAGAACAGATTTCACCCACTGACACCTGTACCTACAAGGACTAAGATGCACAGGCCCAAGTTTGGCATTTGAGCACCAGGCTCACATGTCTTCAAGGTGTCTGGCCATGATTACTTGCTGTGTAGGAGGACAAGGTGTACAGTTATCAAATCTTCACCACCTCTTCAGGGCTCTTTGCAAGTTATTTTTGGATATATGTCCCCTTCAGGAATAGCAATTGTCATTCTCCCTCTCTTCTCTGTGTCTCACCTCTACCAATCAATATTATTTCCTCACTGCTCCTTCCCTTCATAGGGGTGTCTTATCTCCAGTTTTTTTATCTTCCCATTATATCTCTTCATGGCTGCAGACAGGTCTTGTTTTTTTAGCTGACCTTTGTTTTCTTAATTGGGGTGTCCCTGACAAAATCTTATGTCTGGGTTGGGATCTTGACCTGCTAATCGAGGCACTCTCAGCACACCTCTTATGAATCCCTCACTTTTTTTTTTTTTTTTTTTTTTTTTCTGGATGATCCCACACCTAGACATCCCCATGTAGGCTATGGTGGCCTTTGTCACCTCTTCCCTTAGGTGATCCCTGGCACAAGGCATCTGTAATCTTGGATCAGACTGAGTGGAAACAACTAAATTGTGAGAAGTCGTGAGAAACCTCACTATGGGCTTTCATCCCTATGCCTTGGTCCTTGCCTAAGGCTGTGTCTGTGCTGTGGAAACTCCCCTGCCTAGCCCCAAGCTCTGCCTGCCCAGGTATCTCTCACCTCACCCATGGGATGCCTCGGCATGGCCACCTGCCCAGACACCCTGCTAAGCCTTGTCACCATGGCCATGAGGTGTTGGCCCTCACCCTTCCAAGGTCATTAATATTTGCTACAGGTCCCCATACTCTGGTCATGTTAATTAAAAATACATTAAAAATATCCTGCTAGCAAAATGAATGCAGCTGTTCTGGCACCACTTTTTGTTCTCAACTCTGCTACTTTTAACACTAGCAATTAGTGTTATTTCTTGTCTGACTTTGCTTTCCACATTCAAAACTCAAAGTTAGTTTGACTGAATTTTTTAAAATTCATTTTTCATATACACAAATAAATTATTTTTGTTTCAAATAAATTTAATCTAGTCTAGCCTCAAGCACTGGAAAATATATTCCAACCTTTTTCTACACCAACTTACTAAATGATTTTCATTAATGTAATGGATTACATTTTAAAATATTTTCAGCAATAAACCAACATTTTTATTATTAAAACATGTTCCCACTTCTGTAAGAACTTCAGCATTATCTCGCCAATATGGCTTAAGGGGGTGTAGGAAGGCTGCTCAAAGTAGACAACTCCAACTGAATGCACATTTTAACACTGAATAAAGTTTTACATGTTGCTTTTCACGGAACATTTTAAACCTCAAAAAAAACCTGGTGTCATTCTGAACCTCACTAAATCCCCTATACCCACTTTTCAATCATTAGGGTTCCATAAAATTTTGGAAGTTTTAAGCAGTTAGTCTTTACCAAAAAGCTTGAGAAAAACCCTTCAGTGATTAATTTCTTACTACAGATTTTTTTTCATTGTTGTTACTGTTCATTTTACAAGGATAAACTTTGTATGTTGAATTTAATGCCATGGATTTAGTCTCTTTGACAAAAAAAAAAAAAAAAGTTTTATTTTAATCCTGTTTTGAAGATAGTTTCTCCGTGATCTGGGACTAAAATTTGATTATCACTTCACACAGGAAATGACTGTTTGCCATAGGAAAGCCTTTTAAGCTGTGGCATTCCTGTCACTTCCAACATAAAATACATTCAAATCTCTGGCAACTATTAACCTGGTGGTTGACATACTTCTCCTTGCACTGATTTATCATCACAGTTTAAGACCACGTGGAATGCACAGCCCCTTTGAAATCTCTAGATTTTGATCCATAAAATTTGACAAAAACACGCAAACACCATCTCCACCCTGCAAAAAAATAAACCACAAAAGGGTGACAGACATACTATTCTTCACCAGCCACAAACTTCTTCAGAGTTGAGTGATCAGACAGAGCTAATTTCCTCTTCTCTTTTTCCATAATTTACTCTTTTCTTAAAATAATGGCTAAGGACTCCAAGGTGGTAAAAAAAACTGAGCTAAATACTAGGAAAGAGACAACATGCTAATTTAGACCTATAGTGATAGTTGTAGAATATAACATGGACCTTGAATGTAATTCTCATATCAAACTTGCTATTCTCCTCAGATAGAGATGTCATCTCTAAATAAAATCAAATAAAATTGTGTATTCTGCAGCCACAATTAACCACCTCACACTACATATTAGGTGCACAAACCTAAGCTCCATCCTGTAAGTTTGATTTCACTGTCACAGTTTCTATTAAAAAAGTGATTACATGGATTTTAAATCATTGACAGGTACACCGCTGAATACTGAGGAAAGAAAGAAAACTTGAAGAAACTCAGGTATGTTTGATTAAAATTGACATACACAAGTATGTATAAATGCTTATTCATCCAGCTTGGTTCTAAATTCAAACATATATTCACATCTCATGTGAAAGTCAATCATCTCAATGGCTGGCTTAGAACAATCAAAAAAAAAAAAAGCAAAATAATGACAAATTTTTACAGGTACTTTATATGCTCCCAAAAAGAGCATATGGTTATGAGTACACAGGTACTTTCATTTTAAATATGCACATATATACCAATGGTGTCTAAACAGGATTTGTACATTACTTTTTCCTTCCTACCTCACATGTTTCTGGAAGCAGTTTTACCTGGAGTTAATTTCTCTTGAACTGCAATAATTTATATTAAATATTTATTCTGTGTCCACCAATGATCCAGAGGGTTCAGATAAGTCATATTATTGCAGTAAGCTCTTTAGCAAATCTTTTTTTCTAAGCAATAATTCTGCTTTATCCATTGTCTCATTCACATTGATTATAAGTTGATTTTCTTCCCTCTCAATTTGACAAGCTTGTGTGCTTTTTTCTTCTATTCATTTACTCTATTTTTATGAGCTTATGCTGCTTTTATTTTCATTTTAGGTTCTCCGCAGTGGTTTTAAGGTGATGATCTCAATGGCATTATATCTATATTAAAGCTAAGCAAATACAGAACTGAGCCCTTTGCGCCTAAGTTATTTAAATATTTCATTACACATGAACAATGTTCCTGATTCTGAACCTGAATTATTTCAGTTATTAAATAAACAACTGAATGTTTCTGAAGTGTTGTCTCCCTTTGTGGACAAATCCTAAAGAACCAGTTTTCAATTATTTATTAAAACATGTTTCTTTTAGAAAAATTGGAGTATATGTGTTTATCTTCTGTTGTGGCTTTCTGACAGATTTATTCACATTGTTACGTTATATGCAAAATGTCCTTTATATTGCATGTAATTCAACTATCTTCACCTGGTTCTGATTTTTTACATGATGTTTAATTAATATTTTCTTAATTTTCTTTCTTTTTTTCCTTAGATTGTCTTTTACCAATGAAAACTACACTTATGTGGGGTTTTAAGCTTCCCTACAATGAGATGCAATTTCTCATCTATTTATACAAACAGATTAATAACGCAAACAGCCATCAACCCATGTTAAATGAGTGGCAAGTAAAACATCCAAAAATCACTTTTATCCTATTTGGGCTCCTCTTGTCACAGGCAATGAAGAAGACCAAGAGCAGACATAAGAAATTATTATCTGTACATCACAACACCAAACGGATTTGCTTTTCAATTGAACATCTTTTAGACAGAAAGCAGATTAATCAAGTGAGATATCTTTAAAGAGATTTTCTGGTTTTATCTTATCTCTGCTAATACATTTCCCCCAAAAAGGCCATGCCAATTCCACAAGACACAAATCTAGACAACACACTACAAAATAAAATTAAGCACATGGGAAGTAGTAGAGACTGTGACCTGAATGGTTCACCTCAACAAAAATTTCACTTCTCTTCATTGCTCCGCATTCCTCGCTGCTAAATAATTAAGAACTACCAAGAGATTGTTTGTACTTCTTCCTATTTCTGCTCCAGGAAAAGAGGAGAGAGGAAAAACCCACATTGTTGAAAAGAAGCCAGATTTCTTTTAATAAAATACTTCAGAACATGCTTAAGTTTAAATCCACACATGACTCACCTTCGCTACACACAAGAATGATTGGATAAAACACTATGATCTGCTACACACTCTCCCCTGCACTTCAGTATATGTGAAGCTTTCCCTTGATCCTTGTCAGCAGCATCCATAATTCTTACATGTGAGCATCACTGACCTACTTTCCAAGATCTTCAGACACCACCATTGGTTATTTTTAGCACTTTACTGACTTATTTGATGTCTCTGTGCATAGAGGGCTACCCACTGAGAAGATTTACCTCTCTCCACAATTTTACCAGCACATTTTCACCAGCTTGAGACCACAGATGTGGAAAGTGCCCTGCAAGTCTGGACTAAGTGAGAAATTTCTCACATGACCTACTACAAACCACAGTGATGACCCTCTGGAAGGTTGGGGTCAAGTTGCCAGCAGTCATGGCTAACCTCTGCATGCTCACAGAGATGTGGAAATAAATTACTTCTTTTAGTTTTTGTTTTCTTTCTTCATTGGCAGATTCTCTTCATAATTTTTTTTTTGTTTTGAGCAGAAATTAAGACGTCAGATTCTTGACACTGCCAAGACAAGTCTTTGCAGGAGGCCTTCTACTGACTCCTTCCAAAGGAGATAGTTTGAGCATGATTCACAGTGGAAAATAAGAGCAGCAGTACAGTTACTCCACAGGACAGAAAGATATTAGCAATTAATGCAGCACAACAAACCTTAGAAATGGACATTTAGGGAGTAAAGAGCAAGAATTGCATTAGTCTTCAGAGGCACACAGGAAATGCAAGGCACTGACAGCTGCATGACTTGCTTAGGACAGCAAACACTACCTGGGACTAGGAACTTCCAGCCTCAGGGGCAACACAACCTTAAGGCCCAGCCTAAGCAGGCTCTCACCGGCTGAGAACACCACATATGGACAATAGCAAAGTAAAAGATTTGTCTAAAGAGACCAAATATAGATAAACATGGCCCTGGCATCTGATGGGCACCTCACCCTCTTGTCAGGCTCCTTCATGCACTGGGCTGTAGCTCCACTTTGCACAGAGATAATATGAGAAAATGCATTCTCTGATTAGTTCCATCCTGAGTGTGCTTGTGTCTCTTCTCAATGAAGGGGAAGAACAGGTCAACCACCACCCACACTAGTACCTCCACCTTCACAGTACCAGAGCTGTTTTTCTGGGCAGTACCAAAGACATCTGCCCCACCAGAATCAGAGGAAGAATGTCAGTCTGTCAGCATGGGCAGGAGGGCTGTCTTACCCACTTTGCAACCTCCTGCATGAAGATAATGCTGTACTATTCATTATGGAAAGGCAATTAGACCTTCATCAGTAGAAGTCATTGCAGAAGCTACTGGGTTTTGGTAGCTAGATGTTAAGTCCAGGATCATAGCAATCTATATAATAATTGTTTCAGCTTTATTACCAAAGGGAAGTCTGCATTTCTACTGCAGGATGGATACAGATTTGTAGATAATCATCTTTTAAACTTGGAAATGTTAAAGGTATTTGCAGCCTGCAGTTTGGCAACCCATCCTGTACCACCAAAATATCTTTTCTGTATCAAATTCAAGTGCTTTTGCAGGATTTCTCATTATTTATTTCCTGTCTATTCTGTAGCATTGGTCTTGGATTATCAGAAACTGAGCAGCGTTATAAGAAACAGCTTAAATAAAAAGTGATTTTTCAAGTGTATTGAGCTGACTAAGGCCAACTGAAATCTTACTTAGCCCATCAAGAAAGCATTTTTGTAAGTTTTTCAAACCTGACCCTAGACAATTGAAATTATTCAAAAATACAGCACAAACAAGAGTGTTCCTCAGACTTTAAAGAAAGACTGCAGGACATGCCTAATCACTATTAGACTGAAGAAATTTATTGTGGGAAGAATCACTATTAGACTGAAGAAATTTATTGTGGGAAGTCAGATTCTGTAAAAATCCTTCCTGAGATGCTATCCACTCCAGTCATTCTGCATTTTGATTTTAAACTTTATTTATTTGCCAAGAAGGAAAAAGCCTCAATCGTAATTCACATACCTACTGCTAAAAGTTTAAAAAGGTATAAACCAGAAGACACAAAAAAATTTGTCCTCTTTCACACAGCAACTAGGACAATTTCTTGCACTTAGTCCCTGGTAGCATCCTCTAAAGTTAAAAAAAAAAAAAAAAAATTAAGGCAGAGAGATTTACTGATATAATTAGGTAGAACTGCTTTTCTCACATGGCCACTGAAATAAAAAACTAATGTCACAATATGGGTTTCGCTTGCATATCTGCTAGCACTTCTCTGATCCCAGCAAAGCAAATTATTTCAGAATAATGTACAAACTCATTGCAAACTTGAAGTGTAAGCAATAGCTGTGAAGCTCTGGAGAAAAGAATAAGCAAGTCAATGCCTTTCCTAACAATGCTGGGAGAGCCACGAGTCACATCTCTTCAGAAAGTCCTGGTGCCAGTCTGGTGTCACCTAAGGACATAATTTGAAGGAGTATTCTCCACCTACAAGCTCAGGTCTGATCTCAGTTGACTACAGGTCATTGCCAAAATCTGAAGAGGACAAAGAGGATCAATACCATCAAAAACTCTGCAGCATATGCAAAAAGCCCACATTTTTTGATGCCACTGTTTTGGAATAACAGGACAGCAACGATCCTGATGAAGAACAAGAGAGAAATTTCCAAGAAGTCATCTGGCTCTATATGGGATAACAGTGTTATACTGTGAGGCAGAATAGATCTTTTGCTGAAAGAAAAACAGTACCTTAAAAAATATCCAAAGACTCATGAAATGCTGGATAAGTAAAAGATGCCACATGCAGAGGGGTAGTACAAAGTGTTCCAGTAATGAAGATGGACAGAAAAATCCCTAGTTTTGCCAATAAAGGGACTATGGTTCTACCAGATGTCTGATGCCATTCTCAGTTGATGGGAAACTTTTGCCTTCAGGCTTCTTGGGAAGCAGGCTGTGAAATCAAGTATCTAGTTTGGCTTTAATTGCAACCCTTACTGAACAACTGCTTCATTACTTACCTAATTACTTCTGAACTTTTCTGTTATGCTTGTTAATTATATGAGTAAGCATAAGGTGCAGCACTTCAGCCAGGAAGGGAAGATTCTATCCAAAATTTTAACAGACAAAACCAACATTTACATATTTCACCTTTGTTATCCACAGAAAGTCTCTTATAACAGTAAAGCAAGACTAAGACTATGCCACAGTTTGCAGTACTACAGGTAAATCCCTCTGCTTTGAGCTAGCAAGCACCCAGTTGAGGAAATACTTTCTCAAATAGTCTAAAATTGGTTTACAACAGAAAAAGAATAGTTAGGGTGAATTCAGATACTGTTGTCATGAGGAACATGCTAATTGCTATGAAGTTACTGCACAATTCAATGCCTCCAAGGAAGCATCTCAACCAGTCACAACAATTAATGAAGCCTTTAAGCTGTGCTAGGCGTTAGGCTGTGCAATGAAAGGCTCATTTCCATGAACACAAAACCAGCACAGAGGAAACCTCAGTAACCTGATAACACAAAGAGAAGCCCCAGCCCTGGTCCCTCTCGGGGCTGCTTCAAGGGAGCCTCAACTCCAGTGGCCGGGAGGACAACCTGCACCAGGCAGGGGATATGGAACCACCTATGGAAGCATGACCTACGGAAGCATGAGACCCATTATGGAACAGAAGGGAAAAGCATTCCAGGGATTTATAAAAGGATTTTTAACAGAGGAACTGAACGTGAAAGAAGGGAGGTTGTTTTGTAGAAAAATATGCTTGCTACAATAGACGGATAAGAGGGGGAAAGGAGGCCAGTCATGTGTAAGCAAGGTTGGCATCATTTCATCACAGCTTCACCACAGAAGCATCTGCAACTGCAGCAAGCAAGGGTGCACTTGTCAGTGTGTGATCTCTGGTGAGCATCAGGCCAGACAGCCAGAGAGGAAGGTAAGTGGGCTGGGAGCCAGGATGCACACAGCTGTGCTCCTGAGACACAAACAGCAGGTTCAGGAAATCCAGACCTATACTGGAGACACTGTTGCCAGATGAAAAATTGCCTGCACCTGGTGAGGTAACACAATGCTTTTTCTTCAAAAACCACTGGCCTAAACTGCACAATGCCCATTCTGTAGGAAGGAGGACTGGAAAGTAACCAGCCCAGTTGTGCCAACTTTCACCAGTTCACTGGGCAGTCAGGTATCGCTTTGGCATCAACCACCAGGGACCACCAAAGAGATCCCCAGGACAGAAAAACACATGGGTAAAGGACAGAAAAACACATGGGTAAAGGACAGAAAAACACATGGGTAAAGGGAGAGGAAAATATATCAATAATTTCAGGGAAATTATTATCATGCATGTGTTTATTCTGGGAAAATCAATGAATATGTATGTAAAATGTAGTATATAAACAGGAGCTTTTCTGTATTCAGCATGCACTACACTTTGGAGGAGATATCCCCTCGTGCATGAGCAATGAGTGTTTCTGTCTGCGTTCAGCCCTGAGACCCTGTGTGTACATGAGTGTGTCATGTACACATCTATTTGTGGTCAGCTCCACAACTAGTTGGACCTTTAGGGGTGGAGTTTTGGCAGCCTATTTCCTATCAGATAATTTAGGATTTAGGAACTCCTAGCAATGGGTTCAACAATAATATATCTTGCAGTATATCCTGCATATATAAAGCTGGAAGGTAAACCCAGAGAAGATTTACTGATGTTGACAAAGTAACTGGTTGCCTTGGAATTGATTTGTGCTGAACAGCCATTGGTTTGTGCAAGGTTTTGCTCTCCAATGCTACTAAAACTTCTGCAGGGAAAGAGAAGCTTTAAGCTGTGAAGTTTCAGCAAAGGGAATTAAATTATCAGCAAATCTTTCCCAAGCTAGGCAAACAAGGGAGCTTTTATGAGATCTTTCAGAAATCTCAGGAATTCAGATTCCATCTTGGATTCCTGTGAAAGTGAAATTGTGGGCAATGAATGCCATTATCTTCAGAGAGCTGAGTTAATAGCAACCATAGAAACTTTTTAATCCAGTCTTGAACTTCTGCAAAATACCAGGCAAGAATTTAGAACTGAACCTTAAATGTGAATCCAATACCCTTGGAATTCATAGCTGGAAAGCAATGACCTGACCATCACCACAGAAGTCCTGATAATTGTGAAATATGAACATGTCAATTCCTGCCAAATCAACAAATTAATAACTGACTTCTATTACAGAACTGTAAAAAAAGCAGAAACTTCTTCTATAGATCAGTTATTAAAAAATTTGATGGTGGGTAACAAAGACTTGGAGAGAGAAGAAAAATGAAAACTGTAATAGTGTTTCCATCTTAATGTCCTGCATGTACCTTATAGAACAATATGCTATAAAAGGAAGAAAGAATTGTTACTGATTGTAATAAAATTACAGCAGTGGGTTTCAAGTTTTTTGGTTAGTGTATATACAGTTTGTGTATATAGTATAATCACAAAGAACTTAAATTTCTGATGCAATACCAGCCTTGCTGACTGTGCATGAAACATTCATGCTTAGTGTAAGAAGAACAGATTCAGGCAGAATTTACCCAGACTTGTAGAGCTCTGGTGAGCATGAACCACAGCATCCATACAGTAAGAGCTGCCCCATGGCAACTCTGACAATAAACATAAAGTTGTTGCTAGGTCTGTTCTAATTTCAAAGAACTCATCTACTTATAATCAATAAATATCAATATTTAAGGTGCAATAAAAAACTCTAAACCAAACTAAAAAAAAAAACCCAACAAAATCCAAACAAACCAAAAACCCAACCAACCCCCAAAAAATCCCAAACAAAAAAACCCCAAAAATAAAAAACCAAACAAACCCAATGCCCCAAACGCAAACAAAAACCAACCAAACAAAATCACAAAAAACCTCAAATGAAAACAACCACACCTAATAACCAACCAGCCAAAACACATGACCACACCAAAGAAACCCACCACAAAACAAAAATCAAGATCCCACTTGTATCAATTGACAAATGTTATCATGGAGACTGTGATTACCTTACAGAAGACAATACTTAGCAACGGTTCTCATACCTAAACTGAGTCCAGATGGAGATGTCTCTGGAAAGCTTAATCAGAATTTAGACACACTGACCCTGGCAAATAGGCTGAGCTGTAAATGAGCACTGGCTGGATAGAGGCCAAAAGGATTTAACCCTTTTGTATTACCTACAATATCTTTTTTGTTGTTGTTGTTTTTTCAAGCAGCCACATGGGAAGAGCAGTAACTGTTGCAGGGAATAGTAGTATCTCATAGATGCCAGCAGCAGCTAGGACTCATCCCAGTATGTCTGGGAGCAAGGAAGCAGAACAGCTCTTCACCGCATGGGTCCCTTCCCAGAGGGGTGAAGGAAGAGGGGACACAAAGGGGCACAGATGGAAAGCACAGCAGTATTGCTTCTCCTGGAGCTGCGCAGACATAGAACATGATCACTGGGACCCCAAAGTCTAGTCCAAAGAAGGTACACTGCAAAATTTTGGGAAAAAGCTGGGAGAACACCTCTGAATGACCCCAGGGAAGCAGGTTGCTCCTAGCATCTCCCTGGAGATGCCATTTACGAATGGCGTTCCAAACTGACTGGGTGATCCACAGGCTCACAATCCTCTGTGTGGCTTTTAGGGAGAAGATACCCAGGAAAACTCAAGCCCCTGGAGTATTTTATTGGGTGAGGATAGTAAATGAAGGCTGAATAACTCAAACCAGGGTCAGAGGAAAACTGACATGATTTACTGAGCCTTTGCCAAAGAAAGAGCAACGATTTTGTAATTTTTTTAAAAGTTCAACTTTCCACCAATGGTATCTAACCCAGGCCAGCTGAAATTAAGTGAAGGTGATAATAAGAATAAAAATTTACCATGGCAGGGAAACAGTGAGGGGCTGTAGTGCAGATAACTTGGCAGAGTCAGGATGGGATCTGTAGAGGGCAGGACTCCAGAGGTGGTGAGTGCTGAGGAGACAGGACAGAAATGTGCAGAGGGTTTTGCACAATACTTTCAGGAAAAAGTAAAAAATTAAAAAGCAGATGAGGGAAAATAGTAGAGAGAGAGAGAGAGAGTAAAGACTCCTCTCATATTAGTAAATAGAGATAAATGCTCACTGAATAACTGACCCATGTGCTTTTGATGCGGAAAACTACACAGGGAGAAGAACTTGCTGCCTGGAAATGACAACTAGAGATGCTCTTACCTCTCTGCCAAAGAGAAGTCTCTGGCTTCCCTAAGCAGGGGGCTGCACAGTTATACCCTTTAATACCTGCCACACCATCCCCTGATAATATGAGAGTGGGAAACTAGCATTGCAAGCCCACTCTTGTAAAGATAATTCCTATATAGAGCAAATAAGTAGCAAGAAGCAAATTACCAAGTACTTTCCTATCTATTAAATGCACAAATCATTTGATTTCTGAATTATGGATTATCCAGTGAATGCTGGCCAGTTCTGGCAGGAACTTGAGGTCCAGACACTCTGCTGTAAGGAGCATGGGCCCCATTTACATTTCTCTTTATGCTTATATCCTGATTGAGCAGACCTATAGGCAAAATAGTAACAGTTTAACATACCTGGCTTTTTCCATCTGTTATCAGTACGCTGGAGTATGCAGCTAACCCAGGAATAAGTACATTTACAGCAAATTTCATAAGTGAATTGTGGAAGATATTTTTTTCCATGTTATATGAGAAAGTAGATCTCAACTGCATTTCACTTTGACCCATCCAAGTTATTTTTACACTAGCAAGACAAGCACTAAAAGCAATTTAACTACAAAAACTGGGGGTATCACCACCAGTATGCCAGATGTTGATCTGTCACCCTTGGTAAGCATTACAGATTGTGATGAATGGGCTACTACAAATACCCAAGCAAGTTTCAGGTTAAATTAGCTTTAGACATGCCTAAAAATCCACCCATTCTCTCTGTCCCGGTCCCACTTATAAAGCTGCTGACTCCCATGCTGAATATGAAGACATTGCTACAAGTGCTCACTAAGGAACCCAGAAATGCCACCAACCTCCTTGCCCTCTGCTTAACATGAAAGAGAATTCCCCTTGATGCCCTCCATAGTTATGTTGCCAGAACAGAGGATGCAGATCACGTACACAAATTGCTGGATAGCCGGAGATTTTAAGCAGCGCTATTTTTCCCTGTAGACAAGCTTGAGTGGAAAAGCAGATAACTGTGACATTTTTCAGAGGGTCAGCCCTGCAGTGCCAGAACAGATCTGAATCTGGGAGGTGCAGAGAGACCATAAAATGAACAGGAGAGCTGCTTTCAAGTTGCAGAATCTTTGTTTTGAGAGACTTGCACACTACAATGACAAACACCCAACTTTCCTGTCTTTAGCCACATGTCCAGTGACATTATCAAGAACAAACTGGTATTGAAAACCCTGCTTTAGGCTGAAGGAAGAAGACATGCCAAACTGGTAATCTGAGGACTGCTAGAAACTATTTTATGCTAGGGAGAATGATAAGCCACATTAATGTAGTCCAACATTTTAAAAGAACAAATTAATTGAAAATGCATTCCCTCAGGGGAAAAAAAGGTCAAAATGGGATTTACTTGACCAGACATTGTGGTGGCTGTTATGGTGATTAGGAAGTCTGAGATAAACTGTAACAAACTTATATTGACATTAAACCCTTTAATCAAAGAAACAAACACATCATTAATGAGAAATAATTCAGAGTGATGGATAGTTATTATAGTTAGAAAGAAGGGAGTCCTAAATCACAGGACAAAGTGGGAATTGTGCATGCCATAATAAATATTTTGCATTTTGGATGACTGTGGTTTCACGCTATTGGTAACATGTGGGAAATGAATTACACCAGATTTTATTTTATGAATGCTTTAGGTAGAAGACTGTCATAAGGCATGTGAGCCACTGAAAGCCTCAGACTAATGTATTATACCTTCAAAAAATCCACTACTTGTGCCATTTTATAGAACACAAATATTCTTAAATGTCCCTGAAAGATAGTCAGTCCAAGTGTGGTAGAAGTAAATAGGTCTATGATGAAGCTAAACTGATTTTCCCAGGGACTTACCACTGGAACTGGCGTGGAAACCTCCTCATCAGTCAGCATAATAATTTACCCAGCCTTCAGCAGTGGGAGCATTTCTGCATTTCTTTGTGTTAACAGAGGCAAGAGCACAAATACTGTTTACCTGCTGCAGGATAAATGGTTCTGACCACTCCACCACCAAAGCTAAACCCTCTTTGCATACAGGAGTTAAGGCTGTAGCTTGACTATTATTTCTTTTTGGGGCAATATCAGATTCAGCAATTCCCAGCACACTCGTTGCCCCTGCACACACACTGTTCTTCAGCACACCAGTGCTTTTCTTTCACCTCATGCCCTGCACTGGCCAAAATTCCCAAACAGACAAGGGACAGAGCACAAGCAGAGCAGCAGAGCTGCTTGTGCTGCTGCTGTCACTGAAGTCAGTGCCAACCAGGCCATGCCTGGGCTCTGGTCACACATTTTAATAGCTCAGTAATATTCTATCAGTGCCAGAAAGAGTATATAGATAATGTGAGAAATTCAATCAACTTTTCCTTACTTGAAAAAAAAAAAAATCACTAACAAAAATACAAAAGGATCTTTAGATCTTATGGAAACAAAGGGGTCCTTTGATTCAAGAAACCAAACCACTTGTCACACATGAGCAAAGTTGATAAACACTGGATGTAAGAATCAGAGAATCAGAGAGATTTTGCACTGCTTTTTCCCTACTTCAGCAGTCACATAAATTTCTATTCAACAAAAACTTAGTGTCCTTTAATATGAACTGCCCTAGGGCAGTTAAGCCTTGGAGGAGATACCAGAAGTTAGACTGGAAAATAGCCTTCAGCTGGGAGGTCTGCCTCTTGCCAAGCCCATGATGAACCACAAAGGAGTGGGGGAAGTATATGCCCTTGAAACATCAGAGTTCATATGCAATCACACTTTGTCACTGTTAGGAGCTACATTTTCTGCACAGGCCTTGAGTTTCTGCAGTAAGCTCATCCTACACCAGTTTTTGGGTGTGCTCCTCTCTCCCCCACCATGAGAGTGCTCCATCAGCCCTTGGGATGCCCCATTCCCTCACAATACCAACAAGACCTACCACACACATCATTTCAAGGGTCACGAAGTACATGCAAGGCTGACATACACAAAAAATTCATCTCCAGGTCACAGGACAGCTGAGGAACACACACCCTATGTGGGTTGAAAGTGCTCAGACACAACAGCCCCACAAGACAGGGAGCACACTGTGAAGCAGACTTAGACCTTTGGTCAGGAGGCTTTTTTCTCCAGATCTCCATAGAGCTGACTGATTTCCTCCCCCACAAAGCTTTCCTCTAGCTCACAAATCCACCAAAAGAAAACCACGCAAAAGGTGCATTTCAATTCACCACGGGGGCCTTGGGGCAGAGGTTTGCATCTCCAGCAAGTACCACATCCAGCAGGATACAGCAATTTCACTCCAGAGCTGGCTCCGTCCTGGAGTCCTGAACAAGCCCAGGTTTGCAGAAGATTGTGTGGACACATCTCAAGCCTGCAAAACCATCTACCGAAGCATTGTACCTTCATTCAAGGAAGTTGTGTAGACTGCAAAGGTTTGCTTCATCCTGCCAAGAGCCTCTGGCAACACCTCCTTTATTTTGTGGCCTTCTAAAAGAAAGGTGATTGTTTTGGGGCTTTTTTTTTTTTTTTTTTTTTTGGGTTTTTTTTTTGTCAAGTGCAAACAGGAATGCTTTGCATGAAAGAGTATTTACCCTCATGTGGCTTGTCTTGAGATCAAAGATGCCCAATTACAGGCACACAATAACATTCTCCAGCTTAATGAGAAGCAAAATAAAACCTGGAATTCAAGTTAAATTACAATATTTTTTGAAACTAAAGATAGACATAGAACATAGTTTTGAAGTCTGCAATTTTAGGGCTGCAAAAGATAAAATAAGGTTTACTTAAAATGAATTAAACCCCTCAATTTATGGTCTTTCAGATGGTACAGAGCTAACCTATTTAATGTCCATCACAACTGGATGAAAATTTTCACATCATCAAATGAGGCAGTAAATAATAGCAAAACATAGTAAAACACACAAGTTATGATAAACAAGAATGAACTTAAAACAATATGGGTTGGAAGTTAGAATAGACAACATTGCCTTAAAATTTTTTCAGATGCAAGGCATAAAAATAGCTGCTGACCTGCATCCAGGCAACAACAACCTCATCATCTTCCTGGAGGAAACCAGACTGGGAATCAGACTCACCACCAGAAGGACATGGGCCCGGCTTCCTCACAGCAGGGATTAAGCAGGAGAAGGTCACATTCCACCATCCAGGGCCTCACTGAGAGGCAGAAACCCACAGTGCTGAACATGGAGGACTGGTAATGGATCCATTGGTGGTCTACAGCACAACCAAGGATGAGCCAGGAGCCACCTAGGAGGAGCAATAGGAGAGCACAACCCCACAGAAACTCAGGAAAGGAACAGCAGCTCCAGGCTGAATTGAACTGACCCCAGGCCATGGTGTGGTTGGAAGGCCCAGGTGGGGCTGGTCAATGGCATCATTAGGCCCATTAGGTATCTTCACAGGTGGTCCTTGAGGCTGTGAAAGGCCCCAAGCACAGTACAGTTTACAATGCATGAGAAACTACAGAAATAACCATGTGTGAGATGGTTAAGGGACATAAGGCTCTGGACCTGTGAACTTCTGGAACCTTCCCAGGTGTCAGTACTTACACTTAAACCCACGTGGCAAAACAAGGTCAAAAAGTCTGAATATGGAACAGGATAACTCTCAAGAAAGCTCAGAATAAAGCAGATCAAAGATCACTTCATACATATGTATATTACATTTAAATTTTGAGGGGCTTCTGGTTACAATGTCTCTTTTCTTCACAGACACTGTATTTTCAAGCACTATTACCAAAAGTTCTCTTGGCTATTTCCCTTCTCCTGGCATGGCAAAAATTTTTGAAGACTGATGGTTCCAAACATCACTCCTGGCCTCAGTTCTTCTATTTGAAGCTATTTTTGTACTTAGCTCACAGCTCTTTTAAGTAGCCAATTTTCAAATTATGAGTGTTTAGAAAAATTAATGATTAGATTTCTTGTATTTCAGGCATGCAAAAGCATTACTGCATTTAAAGGTGCTAGGAAAGGATATTTAACTGTTCTCAATAAAAAAAGTTACAGAGCTTGTTCCCTTGACTCAGAACATTCAAATCCCAAGGGTCCTAAAATAACTACACTTTAAAGTTCAGCAAATATGTTTCTGACTAATTTGATGACCCATAAGAAGAACTTAGATCAAATTATTGACTGACCTATTTTTTGCCTGAACACAATATTATATACAGTGGCTGTATGGTTTAACATGTACATTCATACAACAGTAATTTCCCCAAGGAGTTTGCAGCTCAGAAGTGAGTAATTACATTATGCAACATTTCCAAAACACGTTCCACTCATTCATGACTAACCACACACACACAACTGTGTGCATGTGCCTAAAATTCTGCCCTCTGAACTGTGCTCCTTCATGGGAACCACTGCTCTCACATCAGCACCCTTTGCCCACGGCAAGGTGAGAGGAATCTGAGCCACGAGAGGAATTTTGATCAGGAGCTGGTTTCAGTGCCCTCCTTTTCACCCTGGACTTCCATGATCCCTGAGCTTACAGCTGTAAGAGGACAATCCCAAATAAGGAGTCAATTAAGATGAAAGCAGAAGCTAAAGAGTCCTACAAAATTGTGGTCCTGAAACCTGTGTTTAACTTAATCCAGGGCACCTTCCAACTGACAATCTTCTCATGCACAGTTGCTGTTGCATCACAACAGCAAATTATTCCTGTTCATCAACACCAGCAAGCAACCTCTTGTGTTTAATCTTTAAGCATGACCTTTAAAAAGTCATAGTGAGACACAACCTTGACAGCCAGTGGGAGTTGGATGCCTACAGTGATTACAGAATTGGAAAGCTCTTGGGTTGCTCACAGCACTGTTAGATCCTCAGATTTGTTACATATTTTACTGTGTACTTGCATCCTCAAGATTTTCAGCTAGGCACGCAGAGGTGGATTTCTCTATATAAATCTCAGATTTGCTGAGACTCTCTGTATTTGGCTCACACCTTATTCTGCAACCAAACCACAAACTGTTTTTTTCTTTCTATCAAACAATCCATAATAATAAATTGGCAGAGTGAGTTCCTCTGGCATCTACCTGGTGTTTCCCATAAGACAAATGCATAAATTTTCTGAGAAGCTAATAAACTGCAAAACTTCCATGGTTAATTAAAAAAGTTAATTGGAAAACCTCTGATATTCGAGTCACAGGTTGCTGTTATGCACAAGTACACAAATCTGAGATAGAAAATGAACATTAAAGAAGATTTTAGGTGGGGAGCACTGAAGCTATCACACACCACCTGGCCTAGGTCACTCCAGTTCTTGAGCATGCAGGAAGTCAGAATGTCCATGCAGCCCCAGGCTTTTTGGGCAGGGAGCAATGTATTTCCCTCATGGGAAATACCAGAAAGCACAATTGCATTTTTGAGACACCACCAGGTGTGCCAGCAGAGCAACACACATACAGCAAGGGCAGAGAACTTACATGTTCTGGGAGCAATGCCTGATCTGAGGAGGAATTCCACCAGGATTTGTAGCTGGGAGGAAGGAGGGAACAGAAGCGGGGCCACAGCTGTGGCACAGACCTCTGGGTCTGGAAGGCCATGCTGGGATGGATACATGGCTGCAGTAAGTGACTCCAAGTGGTGCCTGGAGCTGCCATGCTGAGAAGGGCTTAACACCTGTGAAGGACTTAACACCTATGATGGAGCCAAAGTGTTCAAGAACCACCAGATTTTCAGTGCTTTACAATGTTAAGTGCAGAGGGAATTGAGAGATGAGGCTATAATAGAGACCTGACTGCTTTTAATAGACTGGCTTTTCACAAATTTTAGGAAATCCACCCCAGGTCTCCACTATCACAAGTTTGGGCTTGACCTTTGCTGCATACAGGTGCCACAGCTTGGCACAAGTTACTCCCATTGCACAAAAATGGTCCCACAAGATCTTCTCAAATCTTTAAGGAGCCTGAGAACAAAATTGAAAGGAAACTATTGAGAGCAACCAGTGTCACGGTAGGCAAATAAATAACCAAACCATGTAGAAAAGCAGCCTTGCCAAGGGAATTCATATTCTGTTCTCATATTTGCTTTAAAGCTTTAAGAGGTGAAGGTAAACATTGGAATGCATGAGTCCTGCACACAGGAATCCATCTGTGTGGGGCTCACAGGAGAACCTCAGGATCAGGAAACTGCATTCCCAGGGGATGATATGTACGTGGGTTAATGAGCTCTGCAGTGAGGAAGGCAAATATTTCAGTTCTTGCCTAGTCTTCCAGCAGTGTTAGACTGAAGTTTGCAGACTCGTGTTATCCCATGTGCTATATAAAAGGAATGGCTACATTTCTGGGGACTGCTTCTTGGAATAGCAATTTTGTGAAAATTCATCAAGCAAGTTGGAAGTTATCACTTCAGAGCCCTGAAATGAGGGCGCTGGCGGGACTACTTTGTCAACACATATGGCGCTGTGCTGTGATTTCCATTTCAGAGTGTACTAGCACTTATTCTCTGTTTTTCTCACAGCTGCTCACTCCCAGTGTTAGCACTCCCAGAATAGCCTGCTGGCGTATAAATAGGGTTCTCCCTCTGCTGCACATGGCAGTGCTGCAACTGTACTGCTCTCCACTTAATTATAAGGTGCTGTTAATGCCATTAAAATAGTTCTCTGTATTCCTGTCCCTAAGAGGCAGAGACACTACAGGTTCCTGGATTTGCTCATTCCCAGGGCTTAGACAAAGAGTTGCATCCTAATTTAATCATCAGGGAAAGCAGTATGAAGGGGGAAAAAAAAGTCTTCCTAACTGAAAGACCTTGCTAATTCAGAGTATCTAACACATCATTCCCTTGAGATTCAAAATGAGCACTCGTTAAAAAAACCTCA
This sequence comes from Vidua chalybeata, assembly GCF_026979565.1. Classification (NCBI taxonomy): domain Eukaryota; kingdom Metazoa; phylum Chordata; class Aves; order Passeriformes; family Viduidae; genus Vidua; species Vidua chalybeata. The sequence continues at coordinate 28,524,147 of NC_071534.1, read as the reverse complement.
TCTATAAAGGAGAGGTATTGTCTTCAAAGGAACCCTGGGTTTGGGCAGCACAGTTCTTCGAAGTCAACCACCAGGCCCTGACTACAGAACCGTTTTGGGCAGTGTCACATTTCCCAGCCAAGAGGGATGCTCAGCTCTGGTGCTGCATCAAGTCTCTCTCCATTTTCTGCAGCCAAGTCCTGGTGCCTCCCAGTTATTTCATAGTTCTAATTGTTGCACAGCCTCCCACATCATTCAGCTGGGTTCCTGGCTCTGATCTGCTGAGATACTGCAAAGAGCAGCAATTGCTTCACTCCTCGTGAGGACAACAGAGAAGTGCAGTGAGAGTGGCTAAAAGTAACAGTGCCCTAAAAGCTGAAGAGGAAAGATTTTGGGAGAATAAAGGTGCACAACATTTTTATCATCATTGTTATTATTATCATCATCATCATCCATATTCTAATGCTGTACACATCACCATCATCCTTATTATTCACATTCTAAGAGTGAGCATGTAAAAGAGGTACCGAGAAATACTGAGGCTTCTGCTTTCTATGGTTGACATTTAATTTCTGCTTTCAGTATGTCTCTGGAAGACGTTTGAAAAGTGTGGTTGCTTTCAAAGTGATTTTCCTTTTTCCATTTGGTAGATTCCTTGCCATGATGAACAGAGATGAAACAAAAAAAAAATATAAACCTGACAATCAATTTAAAATAGCTATTTGCACTGTTAGCTTAAACTCAAGATTGGACTTTTTAAAAACTGAAACACTCCAGACCAAGATATTTTAATGGTCAAGAAATCCTGTAATTTTACACAATAAATATGCTGTCCAGAAATTATGTGGAAAATGAGAGTCATGTTTCCAACCATTTGGTTAAATTAATAATAACACACAAATGCTCCCTCTGTTGGTTGATTTTCAAAAGGTATTCCAAATATCACAGTAGCATCCAGTAAGAACGTGTGTTTTCTTTGGGAGGAAAAAAACCAAAAGCAAACCAAAAAACCAAACAAAAAACAAAAAACCAAAGCAAACCAAAACCCAGCAAAATTCCATATCCAAAATTGAGGTGAATACACAAGAAAAATATGTGTAAGTTATTGCCAATCTGCAAAACAAAATTAATTAAATTTTAACAGCCATCAAGCCAAAATATTTGGATCCAGAACTAAATAATAAACACACATCAGAATTAATAAAATTTAATTTTGGATGGTTTGCAGGCTAATTCTTTCTGGACCAGGAAAAGTGCTCTTTTGCATGGAAATAATACCACTCTTACCCTATTTTCTTGTGGAGTGAAAAGGCACCACTGTGTATCATTAAGGAAACAGTTCTGTATTAGCATTGACAACAATAACACCAAGGAGGAATTTGGGCGTTCTGTTTATGCACATTAAATTTCCAACAAGTAGTTCTTCAGGAGCTCAAATGGTTTTGTGCAGTGAGGAGCTTTCCTGAGCCTAACAATTTCCATCAAGGAAAAAAATTCTGTTTCCATAGAAACATCCGAGGTGGACCAAGCATGGATTAATCAAAATACAATGATGCCTTTTTTGCAAGGTGCTAGGAAAAAAAATCCAGTTTTAAGTGAGCACTGCTGCTCTTTCCTTCCATTCATACAGGAAAGCATGGGAAATTCTCCCCAAATGTCTATGTGACACACAGTTTAATTAGCATAATAAAAAGTTAGGTTTTCTTACATCCATAATTAGCATGTCAGTCTGAACTGGAGCCAAGGATATATTAACATGAAAAAAAGAGAGTGAAATAAATAATTTAAAATTACATTTACATTCTTTTTTATTTGCTACTGGTTATATCAAGTGGCTCTTCTTATGTTTAAAAAAATTTAGTTGCTTTTTCTGTATTCTTAGTACTGAAGGCTCATTTCTTGGTAGTGAAGGCTCTTTCTGATATTCAAAATCCAAGCTATGAGTTAGGATTTTTTTTCCTTGTTGTCGAAATGAGTATGCAGGATATTATATCATTCTCAGCTACCATCATAGAATTTTCTGACAACAGAATTTACCTGCAAGTTCTGCCATTGCCCAGGGATGAAAAAAAAACTACACAAAGCCAGCCTGCCTTCATCTATCTTCTCAACAAAGCAAAAAGAAACATGGCTCCATTTTTAACAGAGCACTTCCATTGAAGTGGTTCTTTTGTCTGTTCTTTGTGTTAATACACCTGTTTCTTATGATAGCTGAAGTTATTCTCTAATTACTCTATTATCAGATGATATTAAAAAATACTCACTCTGTATGTGCAAGAGGGGCACCCAATAATTACAGTACAACAAATGTCAAATAATTATAAGCCCTCCATTTCTACACAATAACATGATACTAATGTCAGAGACAAAAAATGCACTTCCACTTCTAATCCTACCTCAAAATGAGGCTCCACTATGAAAAATTGCCAGCAATAGCATTGGCAGGGTTCCGCTTTTGTGTTTTTCAAAGGTTTGGTAGCAAATTCACACACCAATTTTGTTCCTCTTTATTTTATTACTTTTCAGCAGGGATCTGAGAATCAAGCTGGGTTTTCCATCTCCAGCATCACCATTAGTAATAAAGGCTATGTTGGCCAAATTATGATCACAATAATCTGTGTGTAGTCCCTCTGTTATGAAGACATTTGCTCAAACATTACCGGTGAAGAAGCCCCTGATTGGTAAGTGGCACACATGGATACATTGGTGCATGAGGAGGATGAGCCCCACAGGCTCCCAGGGGTTTAAATGAAGTAGAAAGCAGCAAATGTTTCATTTCTGTCATTCAGGCAGGCAGATATGACTCAGAATACTCAACAGCTTGGTTCGTGCAGCCACGCACAGCAGCAGCACGCCCTGAGAAACAGGTGACATTCAGTCAGTTATTCCTTACATTGGAGCAAAGTCCATAACACTGTCTGGGCAGGTAAAGCCCTGTAGCTGCTTTCAGGCAGTTTAGGGGCATCCCTCCCCACTGCTCACGCAGCCATGGTGTGTGCAGAGGGCACACGGGGCGCTGCAGGAGCTGCCCGTCGCAGGTTCAGAATAGCCTTCGCAAGGGCACAGGCACGCAGGGCGGCACAGATGCCCATGCCGAGGTGCCAGCCACAGGAGGCAGGGACATATGGAAACACAGCTTCCACCGTGGTGAAAACATGGCCACATGCCTAGGGCACAGGGAGGAATTAACTCTTGAAGGACTGCTAAGAGATCAGCACTCTCCTGTTGTTGGAGGCCACTCTTCAAACCCAGCTGTCAAACTGGTGTAGAGAGGCACGAGCACCACTGGCAAGGCAGAACCAGCACAGCTGGTTGGAGGGACAAACATAAGCCACGTGTCTGGGCAGCGTGAGTTCCACATGGCTCTGCATGTGCTGAGTGACACAGGGGCTGGGAAGTGTGAGATGGTTTTTGAGGGGCCAGGTGTAAGGAGCTTTGGGAGCTTTCCCTGTGACCCCTTTAGACACTCCTGCCCTTCACTCTACATGATTACACCAGTCCACCTCCCTCAGCAGCTGCTTCCTTTTCCACCAGCCTTTTCCCCCTCTGCAGGGGCACACAGAGCCTTTGGGTGTATGGCTGCACCACTGAGGTGGAGGGGCTGAGTTCTTCACAGAAGTGACCTCTTTTACCTGCCTTCTGCCACATCAGCATGCCTAAAATGGCAGTCACTAAGAAGACACAAGGAAATCCCACAGGTCTTTTCCCCCCCACCAATCCAGCTGATGCAGGCTGCCAGGCCCCCACCTTGCACCAGACAGGCCTGTGTCAGCAGGGAAAGTTAGCTTTTCCACCACAGTGGGAAACCGCAGTGTTAGGTCACCAAACCATGACTTCTCCCCCAGGAAATATTGAACTGCCCCATAAATACCTCTTCAAAACAAAATCCTCCCTATCTTCCAATAAAAATAAAAGTGGCTGAGGACGTAACTTTCTCCTTGCTATCCATGACAGGCTGATACAGGAGTTACTTTTAAAATACAAACTCAACTTTTCTCCATATTTAATACTTAAAGAGCAGGCTTCTTTATAACACTACATCGCACATGCCCGAAGTGAAGAGATGGGGACGAGCTGCCTACCTCACTCGGGTGACAAGGGACATCTAGCGGCATCGTAGCTCCCAGCACCACTGCCCCTGCTGGGCCTGCAGGGACAGCAGACAGCCACCTCACGTGTCCCCACGGTATCCCACCGTAGGGAAAACCCATGGCTGGTACAGGGAGTGACAGCCCTCTGCCTTCCCCAGCCTCATATCCCACCTCTGAGTGCAGAACTACGCTCCTTTGCATCCTCCTATCTCCATCAGCTTTTTCAGCCCTGGTCCCATTACTTTTCCCTAATAACATGATAATATATTATACATATAACAATATATTTTCAGTAAGAGGCTGGTTAGCTCAGTGGCAAAGGCCTGCTGTTGATAAGAAAGCATGGAGCCTGCTCCCTTTATTCAGAGAAATAAACTGCTTCAGAGTTTACAGTTTCACACCTGCCTGTGTGAAAGTAAAACAAATCAGTGCATGGTTAGAACAAGACTCTTGAAATTTGCAACCACATTTCCTGGAAAAAAAATTATTTTGTTTAATTAAATAAAATAGTAAATGATGTCATTGCATGCAGCTTAAGTATTTACATCAGTAATAAAAAGTCAAAACATTGTCATTGGAACAGACCAGTACATACTGAAAGATGTGGGTTTAGATTAGCTAAGAAGAAATTCTTCACTGAGATTTCAGTTGTGCAGGAGGAGTTTTGATGATCCTGTCTATCAAGGCAGCATCAAAATGCGTTTATTTATTTATTTATTTATTCTTTTTGCCTGTTTTAGACTTCCCTATCCAAACCCTAACACTACATGACTGAAAGAGTAACAGAGGGCTGGAAGCAGTACTAAACCTGCTGGCTATCCAAAGTTCTGCAACTTTGATTTAAGAGACCTCCTGTGGTTGTGGTCCACCTGTGCCTCAGCCTGGACTTGTCATTTATGTTTAAGAATAGCTGATTTATTAGTTTTCCTTTCGTGTTCAGTTCCAAAAAAAAATGAAGAACATTTGTGGCCGAGAGGAAGTAAAAAAATGGCCTTCTGGGAGATGCAAGAAACCCACAGAAACCCTGACTCATCAAACTCACTTTTAGTTTGTTTGGCTGCCTCCTATCCCTCCCCCTTTTTTTTTTTTTTTTTTCTTCTGCAAAATTCCCCTGATCATCTCTGCCAGGTTTATTGCTTTACCCGTTCACTGTCTTTCTCCTTCTTAAAAGCTCTTTTAATTGTTTCCTTTTATACTTTTTTCTTCCCCAGTTTCCTGCTCCCCATATATGTGTCCTCTCTACCGTCACCTCCTGCAAACATTGTAACCTCCTTCTCACAGGAAACATTTAAAGAAACAAACTTGTCTTTTCCATTTGCTATTCATCTTGGGAAAACAAAAACAAAACCACAAACACAAACTATTTTTTCTATTAAAACATTTCACTGAAATTCGAATAAAACCATGCTTATATGTACAGCTGTAGATTATCTCCTTTTTCTTACCCTCCCATTTTCTTTGTTTTCTTTTATTTTTTTTCCTTTACTGAGTGAAAATGCTGTGTGTACTCTGTGCAGAAATACAAAAATCACCATCTTGTTTTCCCTAGAGTTCACTGTGGCTATAACAATAAGAGTGTCCCAAATACATAGCTGACAAATTGCTGCCACAACTGAATGATTAAAGAACTTTCAGGCAGCACTTCATGGCACCTTGAGCAGAAACCTCCTCCCCTCTTTGAGCAGCCAGCCCTGGGAGATCAGGAGAGACATGCAGCTTTAAACCAACATTAAACAATTAGATATGTCTCCAGCAAAGGTAACCTGAGGCTTACCTGAGCTCAACAGAATATTATTTTGGTATGGAAAAAAGGACTAACAAACTGAGATATTATTGCTAAGTAGCCAGACGGTCAGCAGAGGGGACGCTGATGTGTTTTAGGCGGCACTGCCTCAGAATGAAGCTTAGGGGATGGCAGGCCAGGCACAGCAGCCAGCAGTTGGCACTGTTGCTCCACTGGAGAAGGGATGGGCAGCAGCGGCAGCCAGGAATGCAGCAGCACAGGGAGCGCAGCCCAGGGACAGATGTCCCGAGGAGCATCACCTGCAGACACAGTCATGACACACGCTGCCTGCACATGAGCACGCCCACGTGAAGCACACCTTCTGTGCAGACGTGTCACAAGAAAGGAGAAAAGATTTCCACCGTGCATACAAGTACCACCCTCGCTCGCTCAGACACTGCAAGTGCAAATTTAAATCTAATCTGTCCGTCAGGGAAAGCAGTGATGCACTGTGAAAGAGCTGGAAAATCCAGACTGATGTGTCACAAACCAGCAAATTACAAAGTCCTTCACAAAAACAACAAGAGACTTCCAAACTCACTCCAAGACCAGAAAATAGAAGCCTTCTTCCAAGTAAGAGGGATTCCCTCTCCTCCAGGGATTTGCAGTTTGCAGCACTGCCCAGGGTAGTGACAGGTGGTGTAGATGAGTGAGGCAAGGCCAGAAGAGGGGATGTCACAATGGAAAGATAGCCCTTGTAGAACATGCTGATGTGAATAAAAAGGCTTGTGGTACTTTTCCCCATCACACAGCCCTTCAGTACATCACAAGCCTTGGAAAAGTCACAGAACAGCAAAAAGTAAAATTAAATCTTGTGAATTTACAACTACCTTACCTGATCCCCCTGCCTCCTTCCAAAAACGAAACAAAACAAAAAAACTCCAACCAAGCAACCAAACAAAAAAGGCAATTAAACTACTTACACCTGTATAGCAGGACAGGGAGAATCTCACTGGGGAAAAATACTACCTCCATCCACAGAACTGCCCCTCTTGGATTTCAGTACATGTAGTACACATCTTCACAAAAATGTTAAATAAGGAAGAATATGTAAAGAATTAAAGAGGAACTAGTTAAATTTAAAGACATGAAAAGATAATCAATTGGAAACATCTGGGAGGTGAGAAGAAAGGAACTTTAAAAAACAAACTAAAACAAACCCAACCACATTTCATTGTGAATCTGTGGAAAAGGAAACCACTTCAGTACTGCACATGGGGAATTTTATCCATCTTCAAGTGCAGGAGCATGAAAGCTTGTCTGAAGAAAGGGTAGGTGTCTGAGCTATGCCTGAGCTCCCTGCTCAGCACCAGAACTATTTCATCATTGACAGCTGCTCTGAAACCAAGATTATGACTTGAACACACAAGACAGGCAGAGAAAAGTCTGGTCCAAATTACATGGTTAAGGGCAAGAGCTTCTTAGTCTGCTGGTAACTGGTTTGAGGAGGTGAAAAAGACTTTATGACAGGAGAGAAAGAAACAAAAAAGGTGAAGAATTCTTGAGAAATAGCAAAGAAACATTCAAATAAATTAATCTAGGTTTCCAAAAAGAAAACTGGCAAAGATGCTAGAGTAGAAGTTTCCCAGTGCATTAAAAAAAAACATCCAAGAACAAGAAACAGCTCTGTCTAATAATGTGCAACAAGAAAAACTTGATAACATGAGCAGCAAAATCCTTCCCTGCTGTGATTGCAGCAGCAGCAATTCCAGAGCACATTCCAGGGGGGCATGTATACAATGCATTTGGTTAAATAGCCTGAAAAACAAGTAATTAGTTCCTTTTTATTGAGAAAATTATGCATTTCCTAGACCAAGGAAAATAAAAGGAGGCAGTTTAGCAATGCATTACCATGTCTGCCTGTTGCAATGATCTTCATCAGGGAGAAGCAGCCCTTTGGGAACTGCACCTGAGTTTCTCTACCTGCTATTGGCACAGCCTCAAAGATAATTTTGCCAGAGTGTTGTCTTTGTGTGAGTACATTCCCTCAGAACAAGCTTACCACCAACTGTATAATTTTTACCAAGGCAAATCTTTGTAAATTCTAAAAGAAAATAGGATGATATTGATGATCCTTCTTTAATCTCCCTTCAGTATTTATTTACTGGGTTGTCTCACACTGCTACCTATAGTTATATACATTCTCCTTAGTCACAGCAGCACATGAGACTCTAGATAAAGGCAATACAGTTTTGTCTCTTTTAGCTTTACCTGACACCAAGGCCCCAATTATTGTCCGAGGGGTGGTGATATGTTACTGCAAAAATCAATGCACTGCATTGAGAAACCAGCAGCTGACTTCTGCATGTCTGTGTCACACAGCAGGGTCTCACTGCATTGTCTAAGCCATGAATGCTTCACATATTCTTGGTATTCACATAAAAAAACAGTCAAACAACAAGGCTTAAATTCCTTGTGGTTATTTTCTTGGGTCTCCACTTGCAGAGAGAGAGGCAGAATGAAACCCATCAGGCCTGTCAGGAAGACTGCATCAGTTTCACGCCAGTTTTGTCCATTGAAGCCCCACTACCATCACAGGGTTTGCTGTACAGAGGCTGAGATGAGCTTTGCCTGTATCCAGTAATTAAATTTAGCTGTTTTTTCAGAAGGGAAAAATGACACAAGACATCATTAATCTCATTTCTGACTCTGCCCATCACTTTCAAGGAAGCTGCATCAGCTTCCTTAGAGGAAAAATTAGATGCCTCTAGTTAAAGGGAAATCTGGGTCCTAAAATACCACCACTAGACATCCCCTTAGCTTCAGCCAACCAAGCAGAGGTGCTCCTGTAGCCCTGATGGCTTCTTGCAGCCACCCTATGCAACATCAGCAGCCAGAGAAGGAGCAAGGACTCTCCAGAAACTCTACAGTCTTATAGTTTCTGGACCACATTAGCTGTACCCATTATTTATGTGCTACAATCACACCCCATGCTTAGGTGAGACATACCTTAAGTGTTCACAGCTGGCTGAGGAGAATGGGTCCATTCAGGCCTGGTTGCAGCCTGTCTTTGCCTTTTTGACTGCCTGAGGAAAGCCACCAAGGTGGATCTGCCTCAATCCTGATCCCAGCAGGTCTAGAAATTTCTTCTGATACCCTAATGAAGAAGTAGAGGTTCAATGGGTATAAGGCAAAGCACCTGTCAAGGGAGCAATGTCTGTGTATGCTCTCTGTGAATGGCCCTTACCTTTCAGAAGAGAAAATATTACATTCCCCACATCCTGCCTGTGACATGAGGTTAGATAAAATATGTTTAGGAGGCATGGCCTGGCCTGTAGCCCAGCTGTCTGACCACATTAACCACACTCTTTCCTTACAAACAGGACACTGTTTCTTCTGGGTATCTGGGATTTGCCAGTTCAGCTTTATTCAGCTCACTAGAATGATTTTTTTGTTGTTGTCATTGTTGTTCTTAATGAATTTTCAAAAATCAAAGCAATAGCTGTGGAACACTGTTCAAAACCACAGATTTTTCCGCAGCTTTGGTGAAACATGGAAAAGTCAGCTTGAAGTGCATTGATTAGCTACCAGAAAAGGTTCTCAAGGAAACTTCTCTGAGAAATGGAGTCATCTTCTGAGACTGACACTCACTTGCAGCTCATGCCATAGCTCACAGAACAAAATCACCACCATCACTTCAGGCATTTCAAGCTGAGCTAGAAGGACAGTTGAGAGCTGAGGTAAGTTCAGCTCTAGCAGAGTGTCAGGTGATTACAGTTAATGACCTCAGAGAGGATTTTCTTTCTGGTCCCCAGTTAAAGCAACAACCACTAACCTGCTGCCTGATAGTTTTCACTCCCCATTCAATAATCTCCATGTTTACATTACTCATCATGTAAATTGCCTGGACACAGTTACAAGTGTTCCATTAATAATCATCACACGATCTCCTGCTGTCTTGCTGTGCTCAGGTATTCCATGGTTGACTCTGGTCAGATACCCATAATTGTTCACCCTGACCTGAGAGAGGCTGCACAATCACTGCTGCTCCTGCCCTGGATTTATGGCAGATCATAAGCACCTACTAAGAAAGCACAATTTGTTTGTAATAAACCTTCTCAAATTCCTTCCATTCTCACATAGTGCCCAAGCCTTGCCACCTATTAAATAGTATCAGTCAGGACACTCTTAGGTGCTTCTAATCTGTCCTGGGATGGTAAGAGCAGAGTTTTTTGTCTTTGGCCAGAAAGGCCTCTGAGTCACCTTCTGAGGCATAAGTTGGTTTTCTTCCGTGTTCTCTCAGGAATTCAAACATTCTACATTCGAGACTATATAAAGTATACACAATGGAGTGTTTGGGGGTTAGAGCAAAAAGTAATATATTTAAACCATGGGAAGAGAGGTTTAGAAGAAGGCCTGTTTTCCAGCAGTAGGGATGATGGAGCAGAGCACCTGGGTGTGGTGTGGGACCTTGAACCCTCGACATCCTTGAGGACAGGTCATGAAAACAGTCATGAGAGACATTTGCCTGCAGTTGATTCTCCTTCTGAACATGTGCCCCAGCCCCATCACCAGTCTGTGATACCTAAGTGTCACAGAGGGAACAGTCATGCTCCTCGAATTTAAAATGAGATATATTCCTCTGGGTACTGTGCCAATAGCACTTAAGGAAGATGCATAAACTCTCTCTCTTTCAGACCCCAGCTGGGGTTATTTTACAAGGACAACTTTCCAATCAAAAAGGGGGCAGAGCTAAACTGTTTCTCTACCAACTCCACCCTCCATGAGCCTATGCCAATCTTGCTTTGGACTTTGCTACTGAATTGGAAAGGTAACCAGAAAACATCAGATAAGAAACTGGACACATCAAAATAGTCAAACAAAGCCTGAAGGACTTTGACAATAAACACACATGGAGTGAAGACACTTTCACACAGATTCCTTACTTCAGCGTGTAGGAGGATCTACAGCAGGAATTTCATTTAAGAGAATGAAATACAACATTGAGATCTTTATAAAAATCCTTAGCAACTCTCTCTGGTACTTTTTGTACCACACGCAGACTACAAGCTTACAGAATTGTCAGCTTTTGGGCACCCTACCAACATGGGATGAGTGCAGGAACACCCTGAGTTGTAATGTAATACAAACAGAGATAAGGGAAGAGGAGCAATAGTGAACAAATGCAAATGCACTCTTGTTGACCAGAAAAATCCTAACTAGCTTCCTAGAGAAGCTGTGGAGGCACCTGAACCAAAGAGGCCTCCTGGAACAGAGTTCAACATAGTGTTAGCCAAATTGTGTTGGCTAAATAAATTGAGTAAGAACATCATCAACATGACAAAGCAAAAGATATCCAGAGAAGGACAACTAAAATGTTCAGTGCATTCACACCACTGCAAAAGGTCGCTTAAACAAACTAAATGTAAAACAATTCAGCTGTTTTAGCTTGTCAGAGGATTCAGAGAGAGGTGTTGTGCCAGCACAGCAAGGCCTGCCCAGGGCCTGGGAATCATCCCAGCCCCATCCCCTCAACAAAATACCTCTCCTGGCAGAAGCTGGGTCAGAGATGCAGTGGTGCTGGTGTAAATGGGCTCAGCTGTCTCAGCCTGAATCTCTGGAGGTGATGCATCTTTGCTGGCTTAATGTGTCCACAGCACAGCACAGCTGGGCTGCTGCCATGTGAGAAATATCAATCCACAGCCACTTACACCAGGTTCCTTCAATGTACTCAATGAACTCCTAAATCAGTCTGTAACCACAGTCTCCTCTGCATTCCCTTTTAAACTGTGTATGGTTGGTGTCAGGTCCATCCTTCCTCTTCCTTTCCCTTTCTCAATGGTGTCCACGCAAACAGACACACTAGAAATTTATGCAATTCATTGTTTGTTCAGTGTAATTGCTTGAGTTCCACTTCCTAGTGGTGTTCCTCAAGGCTGCTAGCTCTTCTTAAGGTTAAAATACAGACTCCCACGCTGGTCAGTTTAGAAAGGATAGAGTTACTGCTTGTCTTCCAGCTAAGAAAATTAACTGAATTTGCACATTACAAACCCCAGGTAGGTTTGCAATTGTAGCACTAACACACAGAAAACGCTGGGTCAGCTCGGAAGTCTTTCAGATTGTGGTGTTAGAGACTAACTCTTGGACCCATGAAAGGAATTATTTTTTTCTTTGAACAGATCTCTCTCCTACCACTTGGATACCAGGCTGCTGTCTCTACTCAAGTATGCAAATCTGAGCAAGCCACCAAAACAAGTGTTAAAAATCTCCCTGGGAATAAAAGCACTGTTTATACAAACTCTCATATCCTTCTCCCACCTTCCAAGCAAAGGCTGCTCTTGCAGCTGGTAAGATGAGGCTCTCCTGGTGAGGTGGGAGCGGAACACGACAGCTTATCGTTACGCACCGTCTTTGCTGTTTTGCTGCATTAGGAAAGGACAGGACACCAAGCACATTCCATGGCACTCTGCCAAGCAGGGCCCCAAAGGGTAAACAGAAAGTAATGTGCAGGATGCAAGAGAGTCTTTAAAAAAAAATAAGAGGGGCACCAGATGGTCACTGAAATGATCCACAACAGGGGAATGTGAACGAACATTTCAGGTTCTGTTCTAACACCTTATTAAACATATTCGGACGTGTGTCTTAGGAGCAGGCTGCATTCTGGGAGAGCCATGTCATGCTGTGATTTTGCAAATAATCCATCTCCTCCACAGTCCCCAGTGAAGTCACCACCTCAGCGCCCGGCTGTCCTGCTCCTTCCAACACTACAGTTCAGCATAATCACCTCAGTAATTTTTTTTTTTTCACTGATTAAACTGACTTCCAGTACCATTAGAGTAAGTTGCCACAAGCAGGTTTTGTTCGTTTGCTTTTTAACTGCAGACTCATATAACACAGCGTGTAAACCCTAACGAAGGGCATTTGTACGCCAGTGAGGGTTGATACTGCAGTTTAACAGAGAGCAGCTTTGTAAAGGGAGAACAAGGCTACTGCAGTGTGCTCTAGGGCTTTTACTTCCTATGGCCAGCACCGGATCTCTGTTCCCTGTTAATAACAGCTGCTGTTCATTCAGCCGTCGAGGTGGTCCGGTGGGACAGGCAGCTGTGGGACAATTCAGAGGGGACACGTCACATGCAAAGTCTTCCCTCTTACCTGAACGCTGGGAGTGAACAATGCTCAACCATCCATGCATAACACAAAACTCAGGAAGTCATGCAGCATCCCTTAGGTTTCATGCTTCTTAGTTCAGAGGCAGAGTGGGCAAGAAAAGGGCTCTGCCTTTCAGAGAAATTAGCTCCCTTAGAGCCAAGAGGTGGCCATCACAAAAGCTGTGTCCCTTCAGTCGGGGATTCCAGAAGAGCTTTTGGGCTATTATGAGGTCTCCTCTTCTGGTAGGACATGCAAGAAGTCACTCTCTCATACAACAATCTCACGTTCCTGTGATTTTCATTCAGTGTCAACAAACAGTTACTTAATAGAAATACATTTCTAAAATTTGAACACTGAAATGAAATTTCAAATGACAGAAATTTTCATGCTCCCATCCTTGAGTTCTTTACAGAGAAGCATGCATTTGTTCTTTAAGAGGTTACAGGCTAAAGTCTTGGGAGCTGCTATAAGACACCACACACTGATATAATAGGAAGGAGCCTGGGTTCAGTGAAGCACAGCAGAGACTGCCTGGAATTCACTTTGAAAACTAGGTCCAGGAAAAATCTTTTCCTCTTCACCTTTCTGGAAAGGAACCAAAGTTTATCAAGCTTTGTCTACCATAATTTTCTACAAGTTTAAACACTATATCATGGATTTTTTTGGAGGAAGTATGAAAATGGTATATTAATTGCAGTCTGCTCTTAATTGCTTTTCTTAAGCTAAAATAACACAAAAGTTAAACAAAACAAAGCAAAACCAAACCAAACCAAACAAACAAAAAAACCCCACTTCATGCTGAAATAAGAGTCCAGGCACATGCACTAGTTTACTAGAAACCTGCTTAAACACACAGCTTCAATTAAAAGGGTGTAGCTCTTTTTTTACACAAGCTTCGAGAGACTGCCTTGCCTAGTAATGGTGATGGGGACAGTGGTTGAAGGCCAGCCCAAGGAAAACCTAGCCATGTGACCACATAACCTTTTCTGCTGTCCTTTTCTTCCCAGCTAGCTGTCTGTCCTGCCTGGGAGCCTGGCTGCCTCTCTAAGCACACGTGGAGAGTGAGCCATGCTCCCAGCTGGTGTGCTGCAGCTTCACTGACCTCACAACAGCCTCAGTCAAACCCCCCTTATCTTTTTTCTCTCTCCCTTGAAAAAGCAAATAAAACCTCCCAAGCCTCTCCGAAGCCATTTGCCAAATAGAAATGAGGTAGAAACCCCAAATAGAAACACTGCCACCAACTAGATTATTTACAGACTCAGGAGAGAGAAATGCAAATACATGCATGGCAATTGCTCTATCCCTTTAGTTTCTATTTTCTCACCTTTTTGTTTTGGCACAAGAAATAGCCAGCATGTGACAGTAAGGTCAGGGTATCTCTGGTTACAGCAGTGCCCAAGAAGCGTTGTTCTAGTAAAACGACACCATGCACAAGCCACATTATATAAAAAGTGAAGGAGGCACAGGCATGGGATATGAAGCACTTCAGACACTACACTTAAATGATGCGACCACTGCTATAGGCTCTGCCCAAAAAGCAGAATCTTAGCCCATGCTGAACTTGGCACTGCCATGGCAAAACAATTAGGGATAGCTGGAGAGGCAATCCCACTTCTGCAGCTGCTGAGCTCATGCAGCTGCCCACACTCCTCACAGACCTCTAGTTTGGGCAGATAATGTGAACAGAACTAGGCAGCACTGTCAACATCAGCCACAGGGTAGGGAGAGAGCGAGTAGGATGTCCATACCCAAAAGTTTGTGAGGCAATCATTCCTCCTGCTCTGCACAGCACTCTGGCCAGTGCAAGACAGCAAACAGCTGCTTTGGTTTTTACAGGTGTCTGTACAAGATTTCACATCCTCGGTGTCCTTCTCACCTCTTTTCTGTTTGGTCTGAATGCTCAAACTACTGATTTTCACCTGGTTCCAAAGAAATTATGAAAAAAAAAATCAGTGTAGGCTGGGCAAATGTAGCGGAGGCTCCCCAGAAGGTCCATAAACTTTTCACTAAGCTGGCCAGAGCTTCAATTTTCTACCACAGTGCCTGAAAACAATTTGTCTGCTTTCCCATTTCACCAGGAGGCTCTTGCACAGCTCTTACACTGATATTGCAGCAAAGACCTTTTGAAGCTACTGATTGGCATGTATTTTCTGTTTATTTTCTAATAAAAAGGAATCAGATGCACTAAGCTCTCTAAAAAGCAACTGTGCTGGCACTCAGCCACGGAGGAAAATACTGTAAAAGCCCCTGATGCTTTTGCTTAACAATAAATTCAGACAGCTTTGTTTACAAATGGGACTGACCTTTCGTTTAACTAACTTTTTAAAGAAAATTTGGGAAAATTTATTAGTCCAGAGACAAATACATTCTCTGAGCTACAAACAGGCCTCTGATCCCTTTTACTTGCATCCAGACATTTCAAAAGCAGTTCAGTAGACACGTTCCAGTTTTCATTTAGTGAAAGCTTATCATGGTTTATACATTGATCCTGTTCCCACTCAAATTAACCACATCCCCACCAATATCACTTGGAGGAAAAGTCAAAAGGAGTGCTCAAAACTATGTGCTCGTACCAAAAATCTCAGCTTTTTCCTTCACAACTTAGATTCTCCCTGGACTCACAAATCAGGTTTCCATGGTATCACTACAGTAACAAAATGCAAGACTTTACCAAAACCCCTCCAAAAATCCCAATTTGCCTCCCCGCCCCCCCCCCCCCCCGCTTTTAATACAAACTTTGAACTATACTTGTGCAAAAGACCAGAAGATGTTGCTTAGAAGTATAATCAAATGAGAACCATCTTCTTCAAATCCCGTTTGCATTCTTCTAGTGTTGGGAAGCACTTTATGGGATCTTTTTCCCAGAAGAAGGACTTGAGTGGCTGCAAGTTCCCAGCCCCAAGAAAAGTCTGGTTGGTGAGAAGCAGGATGAGCTCTGGCAGTCACAGGGATTACAGCACTGGAGGAGAACATGACAGAGAAAGTTTAATTACTTTTTGTGACAGTTTCAGCAAAGGCTTGAACTTCTGTCTCCTACATCACACTCTGGTGCTCTCCTCCCATGATTAAGTTAATCACCATTTGTTTTTTCATTTTTCTTCTCACTTTCTACATCTTTAAACATTGGCCAGGAGGGGAGCAGCCCCAGCCAACAATCTCACAGAGGCAGGGGCTTCAGGTCTACATCCAGGTCCAGCTGAGCTGAGGCTTGAAGTCAGTTGCCCCCTCACCTCCCTCCCCAGCAGACAGGCTTTCATCTCCTGAAATCTCCCCTCCTCGGGTTTCTTCCCACCATCATTTACAAAACTCTGCTTTTGCTTTGATGAAAAATGAAAAACAGACTTGCCAATCCTCACATTTTCATGAGAAAATCTTCCATCACCGTGTCCTGCCAATCCTAATTGTTGCCTTATTAACAAGCAAGTATTTCAAGGGTACAGTCTGTCTTACCAGTACTGGAAATTTAGGTAGAAATTGTGAAGCAAGGACAAAACATGCAACACAATGAGGATCTAGGTGAGGAGAAAATTTGGGCTATCAAGATTTATACAAATGCGTTTTTATAGTACAGATTATGATTTCTGCAGACCAGAGAATATTTCAAAAAATGAAATTGTCCTGAAAAGAACAATAAATGGAAAAAATACAAATAAGAGAAGGAGACAAAATGAAGACATTTGTAAAAGAAAGGGACCTTTAAAACACAATGATGGGGCAGGCTATAGTGAATTTAAATACCAGCCTGCAATAAACTCTGTGTAACATGATCCCTGAACACAGCCCAGCTCTTAGAGAGGTTTCAGCTACACTTTCCAGGCATATCTCTTCGACCTTGTCTCTGTCACATAAACGAACTGAAATGAACATATGTTTTTAAGTTTGTTTCTAAAATAACCAGACCGAAGCAGAAATACTGCATTGCCCACACGAATTCTCCCCCCACCTTCCTCAGGGGAGAGAGCAGAGAAAAACCATGCGTGTTAGTCACATCAGATGAAGTGCTACAGTGATGAAGCTTTATACAAAACAGAGACAAAAAAAGCCTGTCAGGTCCCAGCTGCGGGTGAGCAATGAGCTGTGAGACCAGGGAGGTGACATTGTGCCAAGCCCCGCTCACCTCCAGCCTTGACGGGCTCCCCAAAGCCCTGCAAGTGTACAGGAAATCACCAGGCACGCTGCAGGGACGCGTCAGCTTTCTGCAACACGCAGAGCTGAGGGTGTGCACCAAGAGCACCCTGCAAATGGACTGGGCAGGGGGGAAGATATTGCTGCCCGAGCCTCTGCTACCCTCTCACAGACAGAGGTAGAGCACATCCAAGGCACAAAGGTAACAAAGAGATGCTTTTTTCTCTCAGAGGATGCTACAACAGGCCAAGATGTGCCCTGACAGGCTCATCTAAAGATCAAGGATCCTGGAGTTTTAATCATAGTAACAACTGAAAAGGGATTACCCCTGGTATGTACAAAGGCTGGTGGATGAAGGGATAGGGAGCAGCTCTGAGGAGGACTTCAGGGTACTGGAGGGTGAAAGGCTGGACATGACCCAGCAGTGTGAGCTTGCAGCCCAGAAACCCAGGTGCACCCTGAGTTCCATCAAAAGATTGATATTTCTCACGTGAATGCAAGTACAAGCTACCTACGAAAGCAAACTGTGACTGCATCTAATCCACCCATCTCCTTTCTGCACCAGTCACTGAGCCCTGCAGATCCTTTTCCTGTCATGGGCTGCTTGTTCCTTGAAATGTAGGATGAAGGCTTTCCATGGGAAAAAAAGGACATTTTACATCTTACGATAAGAGGAACTATATACCTGAAATGGAAGCTTGGTTTTTAATGAAATTCAAGAATTCAGACATATGGATTTTCTAATAATCAGTATAACACTCAGAAAAGGTCTCACTTCTCTGTTTGGAAACTTGAAGGTTTTAAGAAAGGCTTATCTGAAAGACACATCATCAAATTGGTAGGACAACTCAAACTTTCCTGTCCAAAATGTCACTTAATGAGGCTTCAATTAAGATTTAAAATACTCCTGTAAATGAAGGAAAATAGGAAAAATTAATTTCTGCTTTTATTCCTTGCTTGCCCACAGCAGTACTGTGCATAAATAGTTGAACTTCTGTCACAGTATTGGCTCAGCATCAGCAGAGAATATATAGCAATTTACTTCTTAAATGGTTAAAAATTTCAGGATCTAGCACTTCAAAGGCACTTTGACTACAATGGAAAAAAAATTACTTTGTAAAATCTTAGAAAGCTCAAATTGGCAGTGTCTCTTTAACTGGCTTTAAAACATTTAATAAAAGTTTTATGATACAATCCTACCCTACAGCCACCATTAATCCCATATGGCTGTGAGAGATACAATGCAGCCTACGAAAGCTAGAAGAGAACATTCTGTTTTGTTTCCCATCTATTGGTGTTTACTAAACCAGTTACAGGAGATTTAACAAATCATCTCACAAAAAGAAGCTGCTGCAAGCTCCCTTTCTTGTTATGACAGGCAGTCCCATGATTTATTCTGGGTTCTAGCCCCAGCTCTGCCCCAACAGTTCTTCCAGTCTTGTGCAAACAAGGAATTGTTCACTTCTTTCTATTTCCTAATCCCAAACTGGATCACCACCATTTGATTTGCAGAGATGCTACACAATGCCTTGGAGAGAGGACGTTAACATCATGTTGCCTTATTGCACAAGATGACAAAAGGCATGGAAAAGTGGTAGGGCAGAAGAATGAGGCTTTTATAAAATGTAGATATTTGGGCACAGGCTTGAGTAGACTTTACAATGAAGTTTCAAAAGCAAGGTGGCAGGGAAGGTGATATGGAAGTGATAGGCTGGTAGAGCTTGGCAGAATATGATAAGCACATCTCACAACACATCAGGAGATTTCTCAATCTGCCAAAGTACATACGAACATCAAAAATTCAGTGACAATTTGGGAAAAGAAAGGCAGGAGATGGGAAAAAAAAATTCTGTCTGCAAAGCAGAGAGGTAAAACGTGCCCTTTGGTCTGCACGTAGCACCTTGGTACAAAATGTGGAATGAAGAGCTGCACACAGCTGTAAATCCCACCAGCCCTGCTAGAACCTCTGCTCATAAAGCATGGGTGCTCAAGTGGGGCTTCACATCGACATGCTCTGCTCCCACCATCACTGCCCTCCTCCTGGGCTGCCTTGTCTAGGACAAGGACTAACCCACACAAAGATGAGCTTATCTGGCCTTTTAAAGCACTCTGGCACAATTTAAAAAGCATGCAGGCAGACTAAAACACATCAATGTGATGTTTTAAAGCCTACTCTTCTAAATACCCTGTTCCTTTTGACACAGAGCATTGCCCACTAGCAGGTGGCACCAGCAAAACCCACAATACCATCTGCTTTTAAAGCATCCACAGGAAATACCTGCAAGCAAAGAAACCAGCAGGAGGTCACACTTTACCTGTGGAGTTCTCTTTACCAGCTAATAGTTTCCTCCTCCTGACATTGGCTCCTGCCCAAGTGAGATGTACTTCAAAGGGGGAGATTCCCCAGTAGGGACTTGAAGCTGGAAGTGCTGTGACCAAAGGGGACTTGGACGCTTTGGGACCCTCATCTCCAAGCCTGTGCTGCTTTCATTCTTTTGAATAGTAAAAGATACAGAAAATAGACTGCAAGTGCCTGCTCCTTGTTATTTTATCTTGCAGCCAATTGACATGTGGTGTGCTGTATGAAAATGATGTGTGTTTTTCATGCTGTTCCAACTGTAAGAAGGTGCTGGTGCAGCCCTGCTGCAATTAGTCACTTGTATCTGCTTGTTGCTGGAGGCAAGGAAAGAAACAACATGCCAGTGAGGCTCCTAAAGCAGGTAACATGGAAGACAGCTGTTTACCCAGTGCAAAGAAGTAAAATGATCATTCATCAGAGCTGAACTAAGAATGCCTGTACAGCCCTGAGATGGACCCAAGGGAGCTGTGCGAGGTTACATGTCAAGTAATCATGGGAGTTGGCAGGAATTGTGGTGGTGCACTGAGGTGAACCTGGACCAAGCTCTGCATTAGAAAGAGGCAAGAGATATCTCACATTTTTGGAATATGCTAAGATCTGGTGATGAGTCCCAAGAGCCTGATTCGAAGTAAGGGACTCTCAAAACACCTTAGTTGCATGATACAGGCAGTATACTTCCACAGTAGCTATCCCTATTTTGGGTGAGGAAGAGAGGTTTACACAGAGGGAGTAACCACCACTGCTCCCTAGGGATGCAGGAGGGGCTGTGAACGCACAATCAGCTCTTCCCGAGCTGCCCCTTCTGCCACTGCTTACTCACACAGGGTATCTCCCACCAGCCGCAGGTGGATGGCATGCTGGAAGTCATCAAGGCAGGGCTTAGATTTGTAGGATGGCAAATGAAAGGGGTTTATACTGGACAGGATCAAATAGCAGGCCAGACTAACTGAGATGGGCTATGAGGACACTTACACAGGGCCAAAGGTTAATACCTCCCCACATGACAAGGGTTGGTATCTGAAGAATCCAGAAGCCACCATGCAGCTACTGACCTTTGGCTGAGGATCTAAGAGGCAGTGCTCACCAGCTCCCAGGTCAGTCACATGCCAGAGCAGTCAGTCAGGAGCAAAAACTAAGACACTGTTGCTAGAAGTGATAAATCAGTAAACAGAGTGTCAGGGGGAGGAAATAAAGCTGGCTTCTGGTTCAGTTTGCTGCTAACACCAAACCGGAGCATGAAGACAGTGCCCAAAAGGGAGCAAGCTCATGAGACAGTGCCTGTATAAATGGCACTGGTAAAGGACTAGACCATTACCTTTCCAAAGGATTAGGAGGATTACTTTTTCAAACTGAGCATCTCTTTCCCTTTCCCTGCAGTTTCTGATCCTCCAAAGGAGCTCCTCACCCTCCACAGGGATTTTCACCCCATAAGTAACACTCCCTGGATGGTAATGGAGCAACTCAAGCTCCTGAAGTGGACACCAAAAGGGAAAAGGGCGCATTTTAGGGGTTGTACTGCTAGTGTCGGCCCCTTTCCTGCTGTGCCATGGGAAACACAGTGGTGGTGTATAAACAGCCTGGCTAATTTAGCTCCTGTGTTGTGAGATTTTGCTTCCTCTGCTGTCTGTGTGGATGCTGCTTCTAGTACAACATCCACCACAGCTTCACCCAGTGACTACAACACAAACCAATGGGGAGTTAAAATGCTGAGCAGGCTCTGTCGATTTGTACAGCCACTCCCCCAGAGGAGCACCTGACAGCACCCAGCACAAGGGCTGTGGCATTGGCATTCCAGGGGATGCCACAGCCCGAGGCCCTGCACCTGTCCCAAGGTAGCACAGGGACAGTGATGGACCAGGATGGCCATGGGAGGCTGGTCCCTGGGGAAGCCCCTGTGCCTTGGTGCAGTGTGAGCACATCCCCACAGCTACAGGAGTGGTGGGAGCATAATCTGGAGCAGCTGCTGGCATTCTTCGTGTACCCCAAGAATGATCAAAGGCTTGCAGGGGCTTCACTTTTCCAGTGTTACTAGAAGCAATGGAACAGCATCAAGGACATATCGGAATTTCCCTTTTATCGCAGCTGTAGCCACAGAGCATTTATAGGAAGCAGAAGGGATAAGTGACCCAGCTATCAAGTATTTTCCTAAATCTCTCCACAGGCACAAATGGTAGGCACATTTTCTCCCTGTCCTCATGCTCTCCTCAGGGATCCAGCAGAAGTGCTGTACCAGTGCTGGAAAAGTCAAACCAGGTGAGGTCTTTGGAGGACAGATACTGCTTTGCAGGACTTGCAGTGAAGAGTTTCACTAAAAGTGTACATATATCACTGCCAAGCTGTAGGTCTTGGAAGTTTGAAAGCAATCTTTGGTCTTTCAAAGAAGAATTTACCAAGGACTAGTCCTTAGCAGACATAGAAGTTATTGGAATAAAAAAAGAACACGTCACTTAAGCATTTCATTGTTTGCCAAGTAGTTTATATGCACCAGTGGGAGCTAGGGAAAAAAAGGTGTTTGCATAAAAACTGCTAGGAATGCCCATTACATCACATTTCCCAACAAAGCCCAGGCTGTCACCCTGGCAGTAACAGCCTCATTGTGTAACAAACATCACCAAAGGGAAAAGATCACAAATGCTTCCATATGAGGAATCCCTAGGACACTAAATGAAGGAATCATGCAGGCAGTGTAAAGTACTACTCATCAGGTGCCCTCAAGAAGTATATTGGGATATATGTGATGATTATTGTGATAATTTGTGAAAATACAAGGTTTTTTTTAAACCAGAGAAGTGTTCTCCAGGTCAGCTTATATAATTTGTGGCAGAAGTAGCAATAACTAAAAAAGCAATCTCACTTCATGTATAGGCCCTCTACTAAGCATACACAGACCTTATTTCTTAGAGTTTAAAAATGAAGGTAGAAGTTTTCCTTTATATGTGTTAGTTTATTACAGGTAATGGCAAAATAGAAAATAAATATTAGTCTTGACACATGCTACCAAAATCTCTAAGCTAAATAGTTGAAAATACATCAGTAGATATTCCACATGCAGGATGGACACATGCTATTTTATGTGAGTTATTAAAGGACTAGGCTGAAAATATGCAGACTTTAAGACCTTGTTTTAAGAAATTTTAACTAAAAACACATGCAGAGTATGCATTCTAGCAGATAATTACACAGAGTGGAGCATGACTCATAGAGAAAATGGAAACTCTAGCAATATGCAGGTTTTATCTAACCAATACAAGTATTATAAAAGTATTTTCAATTTTCCTTTATAAAAAAAGTTCATTTTTAGGCACTACAGGTCACCCACCTCTAGAACCTCACTGATCTAATCTACAATGTGTAACACACCTAGATCAAGAAGATTCAGGAGAATTCTATTTTTAACGTGTTCTCTTGTCCAAAACAAGTTTGGTTTGTTGTTTTTTTTTTTAAAGGGAGGGGGGCAACCCATGAATGTCCAAGGAAACATGAAATCTGAATGATGACAAGGCCAGTCCTTCTCAATCAATGACTCTTTCTCCTTCCTTCCAAGAACTGGGGATTCTATATTTAAAGGCTTCACACATTTTCTCCTGTTCCCAGGATACTTAGCAATTTGAGATAAAATGAGTAAAAAGGTGACCTCTTTACTTTAAAAGATCCCTTACCAGTTTTGCCCAGGTAAGGAGGCCGTTAAGTACTTTCTTTACCTGAGATTTCAGCAAGCTTTTAACAGCAGGAATCCTCAAATATCTGGCCCACTTTTCCTGCAAAAAACTTTATCTAATTTTTCTTTTTATTTTTTAATCTACCTTATTTGTGTGGAGATTCAAGGGGTGAGGAACAGAAGACATATAAGATGTTGCTTTTGAAATCCCTGCTCTTTACATAGGTCTGAGATTACTAATGCAATTCTAAAATCCTGCACCATCAGGACAGGAATCACAAACCTACCTTAGTTGCTTTTGAAGGTGTTTTTGTGTGATTTAAGAGCTTCACTAGCATTGATAGGATGGCAGCACTCATTACTTGCTAGTCAGACCAAGCTGAAACTTCGTTGTTTTTGTTTCCTAGAGAAAGAACTGAGATCACGTCTGCATTTTATAAAAGCTCCTGAATTGTTACTGATTGACAATGACCAGCAGCCAACGCTTTGCCTCTAGAAACTTACATTGTTTTACAGTCAGAGTTGCTAGATACCATGTCCTCATAAAAAGTCTGGTTAAGTCATTTATGCTCTGAAATTGAAAGCTGTGCTTCCCTGAACAGCTAACAGATATTATTACTAACAAGAATTACAAGTGACAGGCTCCAGGCTCCATTATTTGGCTTCCTTTGTTCTTTAAAGGATATTCATTATCAACTGAAAACCTGTTGGTATTTCTAGCTTCTATGAAATAAGCCTTTTTTTTAGTTAGTAACTTGGATGTAAAGGGGGAAAAATGCATTTCCCTGTTTTCTGGGGTTTCATGTAAAATCTGCAAAGGCATTGGAACAGTAGGGTAGGGAACTAGAGCAGCTATCTATGGGACTTTAAAAGTTTCATGTGTAAGAGGTGTTCATAGTATTTTCTGTCAGTTAATGTGCAGGAGTGGAGGGAAGGACTTGTAAAACCCTCTGCCTCTTTCCAATTTCTTGGGCAAGCACATTGGCTAGTTTTGTAAGGACCAGTCTAGCAGTGAAGCTGGAAGTGAGGCCACTTTTGCCTGTCACCCTGATGGGTGCTGAGGGCTTTTGTGCCTGTGGCAGGACAGAAGTGACTCGTGTGGCTGGCTTGCCTCACTGGTGATGGACCACTTTGCCTGCCTGTTCCTAGAAGCACAAGTCCTTCTCCTGCCCAAGCTCCCCATTCTGTGAATTATGGCAAGTCCATCAATCCTTCTTTCACAGTTGTTGTTGACTACTATCACATATCAGGCTCGTGTACTCCTGCCAGAGAGGCTCCTTGCACTTGCTCTTCTCCCCAGGACAGCCATCGCAGACACAGCCGTGCTTTGCTTAGCTCGGGATCATGCGCAGCTCCGGGCGCATGTTGCTCTCTTGCCAGACCATATGAGTAAACTGGATGTGCTCTGAGCCCAAAGAAAATGAGTCAAAACTGTACCTTAAAACTCCCCAAAAGATGCTGGATTGAGAGGAATTATGGAAAAGCAGGTTGTGGAGTGGACTTGCAGCATAGAAGTTAAGAGATACGAATCAGCCACTGGACAGCAGAGCCTCTTAATGGAATGCTAGTATGGGACTGGAAATAAATAGGTCTCTGAATGTCCTCTGCCACATCAGACTCCTCTACTCACCCCATTTCCATCTCTCCATGTGTTTGCTGCTCTGTTGGAAATACAATAGAATGATGGCTATAGCTTAGACATGCAGCTGGCATCGACTTGTCCTCCTACAGAGTGTGCTTGGCACAGAGAGAGGAGATCAGAGCAGCTCCTGTAGCAAGAAAGTGATAATCAGCTTCATGGGAACAAGAGGGGAGCATGGAGGTGGTCACTGGTTATCCTTCCTCCTGCAGGTACCCACAGCTCTCAGCAACATGCAGACAGGTCTAGGAGGATGAGCATTAACTACAGTCAGGCTTCAGTCTGCCTCAGTTTCTCCCCCTTGAGATGGAAAACAGCCACCTTAGAGGTAGCTCTTTGCACTGTGCTGTCCACGTAAAGGCTCTCAGAAAACCTCAGTCACACTCAGTCTGCTTTCCAAGGAGCATTTTACACGCACCACCTTTGTCCTGCAGGACATCCTAACTAGAAATTTTTGGGTTGGGATCTTGTTGGCTTGCACTTAGTCCTGAACTTCTTGGAACATTTCTAAATGTGGAAGTAGCACTTTTCCCATCTTCTCAGAAGACCCTTGCAGGTATCTAGCCAGTAACACTAAAAGGGTCTTGTGGTAGGGTATTCTCCAGGTAGGTTCCCAGCCCTAGCAGCAACTAACCCTTTCCCGGAATGCAAACTAGTGCACACCTGTTGATTTCAAGAACTGCAGAGATAATTTGTCATGATGGATCCATTAACCCCTCTTGGAATTGCATAACCTGATGAACTATCACCATGCACAGAAAGCCAAGTAGGGTATTAGAGGAGATAAAAAAAACTTGCCAGGCAAAGACCATTGTTATGGCTCAGGAATAATGTTCCCTGAGGGCTTAATTACAGGTTGATCTAGGTAGGCATAAAAGACCATGCACTTTCAGATCAAATGGGGAGAACTCAGCATAGATGTCACAAAGCAGGTGGCTCAGAGTGGTGTACAAGCATGGTCCCGGGTGTTTTATGAGGACCAGAAAAGACATTTAGAGCTGTGTGATTAATTTTATAAACTATATTATCTCCTTCTGGGCTATCAGCATTAGGAAATACATACATTTTTACACTGTGGAGCAGAACCAGACCGTGAGGAACTTGAGTCCATTCACTGTAATTTGGGACTCACATTGAGGCAGAGAAAGTACTCACCAGTGTGGGATTTCCTTCCTCCTTGCCTCTACAGTAGTGGGTTTCAGCCAGTGGAATGGAGAGGTGGAAACTGTTCTACACCTCTGTCGGGAAATTTCCACGTCCTGCCACCCCAAACCACGGGAAGCCGGTGCCCTGCTGCCGGCACCTCCAGGTAGGGCAGCCCACGCGGGCTCCCTGGCCACTGGGCAGCAACGCCCCAAGCCGCTCAAGGTGCTCGTGGTCCACGGGCCCGCCTTGAGGCTAGCACGGAGCAGCCCTTCCCGTGCGCGCAGCCCCCGCCGGAGCCCCCGCGGGGGTCGCGGCGGGGCCGTCACCGCGCGGGGCGGTGCGCGGGGAGCCGGTGGCTGCGGGGCCGGGGCGGGGCCGGGGCGGTGCGCGGCGGGGCGCGGTACAGGGCAGCCGCGGGCACACGTGGCTCAGACCCCCAAAAAGGCGCTCCCCGGCGGCGGGAGAGGGCAGTCCTCGGTCCCCCCAGAGCCACTGCCGGTCCGCTCCGTCCAGCCGTCGGTAGGCGCCGGTGCCAGGGGCCGCGGTTGGCTGCGAAGCGGCGGCTCCCGCCCCCTGCGGAAACTGCCCCAGGTCCGGGGCGGCCCTACCTGCCGGCACGATGAACCTCACCGCCGAGAGCCACCGCATTCCGCTGAGCGACGGCAACAGCATCCCGCTCTTGGGGCTGGGCACCTACGCCGACCCGCAGAAAGTAAGTCCGGGGGCGCCGGGACGCCGGGGCAGGTGCCGGCTGCCCTCGCTACAGCCCCCCGAGCCGCGGCTACCCTCCTCCTTTCCTCCCCTCCCGGCTACTTCTCTCTTTGCTCCTTTCCCCGTGCGAAGTTAAAGCTTCAGCTCTACCATGAACAGTGCGGGCAGTGCGCGGCCCGCAGATGAAGAAAAGGTGGGAAGAAATAAGAAAAAAATCTTTGCGGTGTGCTCCGGCTGCCACTGTCGCCCACCGCCCCGCGCCGCTGGGCGCACGGGCAGGGGCGCGGGGGACCTGGAGTCGGGACGGTGCCGTGCAATGCCCGGGTCGGGAAGGGATGGTACCACCGGCAAGGCGGCCGGGAGCCCTCAGCCCCCCGGAGCCAGGAGGGACGGTGCCATCGGCTCCCCTGCCTTGCTCCCTTCAAGATGAGGGATTTCGGACCGCCTTGCGGCTGCCCCCGATACTTTCCAAGTAATGTTCCTGAAACAAAGACCCAAATTCCTGCATCCTGATTCCTGCGGCTCCCACAGCCGACTGCCAGCGGCCAAACCACTCTCAAATATTCTGTATCCTTCGGTTTTGCGCCGGGCAGGCATCCCGTCTGACCGTGCCGGTCGGCTGCACCCGTGGAGGATGGGGAAGCACACCTGATGCTTCTTCCCTCTGCGGATCTGGGAGCGCAAAGGCAATTCAGTAGCCACTGCCTTTTAAAGCTCTCCTAAACTGCCTGATCTTTAATCTTTTTTGTTTGTTTGAAGAGTTGGAAAAGAGACATCGTGGCCAGAACCCTTCTTGTGTAATAGCTGCAATGCAATGTGTGTGTATGGCTCCACATATCACAAGGTGTTTAAAAGTACCTTTGTGAAGAAAACTCTTGATTAAAGCCATTTACCAACCACTAAATGTACCATGGTGCATCAATAACGGTGTCGAATTTTCAGCAAACACTACTGCAGGCAATGCATGAGTGATGCAGAAAGGGTGTAAGATATCCCCAGGACTGCAGATCTCACTGGTTAACGATGCTGGTTTACATGGGGAGAATCAATAGGAATTCACGACTTCATAGCTTGGGCATCATCCCCCACATCTCTAAACTTTCAGGAGATATTTTCAGCTAGTGCATTCTTTGAATAATGGTTAGTGAAACAAAATTAAGGTCTCTAACAGGAGTTTTGATATAGCAAAGCAGAATGTTGCATAATTCAGTGTCAAAATAGCTCTGAGTGAACTTGAAGCATCTTTTTCCAGACGTGTACATCATGCCCCCAACCCTCAAGTTGCAATTTTTGCCCTAGTTTTAAGTTAAGAAAAATGCACCTGCCAGCACAAGAGCTCCTACCTTGCTGCACTTCCCGCCTGCAGCCTGGACAAGACATGGCCCAACACGGTGGCATCAGGCAGGGAGCCCAGAGTGGCAAGTAAACTGACGGAGCTGAGAGAGGAGCTGGATGGAATTCCCTTTACAGAGGCAGCTTCTTGGCACTGCTGTTACCCTGCTAAGAATTAATTTTGCAGGAATTCAGCTGTCCCAAAATCAACAGATCTGCTTCTTCTCCTCCCCCATCCTGCAAAATCCTGATGCTTCTTTCCTTTGCCCTCCCTTAGTTCAAGGTGTACAGCAAGCCTTTGCATGGAGCTCAATGAGCCAAAATGAATAAATTTTAGGTAGGGCTGGTTTTCAGCCAAATCAGTCCCAGGCAGTGGCATTTTGCTTTTCACATATATGTCCTTTGATTTCTGCTAACAGAAGGTAGGGAGGACAGGATAATGCAGGCAGGGCAGGCATTGCTACGGCAACTCCAATTTAGAGCAAATGAAGCTGCTGCGTAACTGTACCCTCAGTGGGGATGGGTGCACATATCCAACCACCCTTTCTCTTTCCCCCTGCGTTTGTAGGAGTTTGATTTTCTGAGCTTTCTCCTTCTACACGATAAACACGTTAGAAAGTTATGGGTGGGAGGAGGACCTGAGAAGAGGTAGAGAAAATAGCAGTGATAAGGCACTTGCCACAGTCTCATTTTTGCAGAAGACCAGGTGAAACAATGTGTGTTTATCTGGTGGAGCTGGGCTGGGGCTTTACGCTAGGATTGGGACTGCTATTTGAGTTGAAGAACTTGTCACAGAGAGCAGCTGGGGAAATGCAGTGGCAGCAGTGTGCTGTGGGATTTGTTGCAGAATTGTGCTGCTGGTCGGTGATGGGGCAGGATGTTTAAATAGGTCACGGCTTAAAATTTGCCCGTTTCAAAAAGGCTGCTTTGCTGATAAGGAAGGTGGGGAGTGGGGGCTTCTGTCAACTCCTTGCTGTGGCAGCGGAGTGCTGCTTGGCTGGGACAAGCTGCTTTGCTGAGTGCTGACTTGTGCCTGTTGCAACTTCCAACAGGATGCCTGGTGAGGTGTCTGTCCCGTTCCTCCTGCCTCAGCAGCTGAAAGGCTTTGTGGCAACCCAGGACCATTTCAAGGTTTATCTTGAGGAGTGAGGCTATAAACTAGCGCTGACACGTTTCCCTTAAAATGCTTAGCTGTAGCCTTTTGTGGCTGAGTTGCTTAAGAAGCAGCATCTGGGCCACCCATTCTCCAGCCGTGGGGGCAGGCAGCCGGTGGTAGCGACAACTCAAGCCAGCCCCAGCACTCTATTTCTGCTCATGAGTCAGATCCCTGCAACTTCTAGCTATTTTGTGCTTTGATATAAAATACAGAGCCATTCACTTGTCAGATTATTCATCTTGCTCTTGGAGGCAGGTTTTTGATTTTATGCTAGTTTGTTTTGATATTTTTCCCCAAAGGTTATTCACCCTGGCACCTCCATGTCAGAGCAGTTTGTCCAAAACAAATCTGTTTTCTTAGTGTCAGGCTGTAGCCCAGTAGCTCATAGTGAGCCCAGAGTGTTCTTCCTGAAGTGCAGGAATGTGCTCACTGGTTAAGCCAACCAGGCAGATCTAGTTAGCCATGGAACAGGGAAATCTGCTTCTCCAGCAGTCGGTTGGAAGAAAACAAAGGCAGGAGGCCAGCTTTCACGTTTCAGGCTTTGTCTGCATAAACTGAACAGCAGTGCCTTCAAAACTGAAATGTGTCAGCAGCTTGCCTTGCTCCTCTTAAATAACTTAATTGTTCTCCCAAAGACAACTTCGGGAGATAAGTCATGCTTCTCTGGTTGTGAAATACTCAACAAAAAATCTATTGACAGAAAGTCCCCTGTAAGAGTTTACTGACTCAAAGTAGTACATCACTCAACAGGAGCAGAGCTGGACCACTGTGGAAAAGGTCTGTTTGATAATCAGACTCATTTTAATTGAATGCTCTTTCCCCCTAGATGTAAGAGAGCCTTTCTTCTGACTGGGTAGAAGTTGGGATGACAATTCAGCTAATTCTTTGAGGCTGAAAACTGCAATGTTGGGGGTTTCTTTTTGCTTTACTCTCCTACCACAGCAAGAAAGTACAATTGGCTATCAGTTCATCTGCTAACAGGAAGGAGTCTTCACTGGGCCACAGAATAGAATTAGTCATAAACTTGGGTTATTTATCAAAAGAAGCACATAAAAATTTCTTACAGGTTTAATTCATGTCTCCTGTCCTTATTTAAAAAAAAAAATAAAGGAATGCAATAATTGCATAACTATTAAGGTTAATTTTCTTTTGCAGGCAGATTTCAGAGTGTTGAAGTTGGTTTTGCATCCTCCTTCATGCAAGGAAGGAAATGTATGATTTGTATTAGATTCTTACCTACATAAAAAATTTAGGCTGTTTATCCTACCAAGGATGGAGACAAGTAAAAAAGTGGAAATCTCAGTCACTGACTCCTCCTGTTCTTTCTTCCCTTCCCCAAATATTCCTTCTTCTCATGGGTTTGGGCGGGAACCACAGTGGGAACTGTGAATCAGGACTACCAATGCACTCCAGACAGCTTTAAAATTTGAGGCCAATTGTACCTCTGTTTGGCTCTGTGGATCATTCTGGCAAAGCCCTGCGAGTGCAGGAGTGGCTCTGCCAAGGCTCCAGCCGATGCACCATGTCCAGCTCCCCCTCCCTGAGGGCCCCCAAGCCGTTGACCCAATTCTCCAGGGTATTAAATAGATGGTGGGAGGAGGGAGAGGGCAGTCCCACAGGGGAGGGTGGTAGAGGAGGACAGGCCCCTGGATGAGCCCCTGGCATTGCCCTGTGCTACAGCAGAACCAGACCAGTCCATGGCAGGCTCCCACCACCTCCCAGCACTGATTCTTAGCTCCCAGCACAGCCCATTGAGTAGTACTGGTACCCATCTGGAAGCAGTTGAAGTGTGGGGACGAGAGTCTTAGAGGGGAAAGGTGCTAAAAACACTCCTAAATCCTGGAAATCCTATGCCTCGTTAAAACTGCACTTATGCCTGCTTCACTTTATAACTCACCCCTGTCAACACAGCTAAGATCATCCGTCCAATGTCTCCACATAAATACTCGCTGTTTCCCTGGAAGGTCAAGGGGCCTTGGCCACAGATCCTCTCCTTGCCTTCCTGTTTTGACTGAGGGAGGACAGGGCTTGGAGAGAAGGTTGTAGCAACCACACTGTACACAGGCGCTGCTTCTGAAACATAAGATTGGGCAAAGCGCTCAAGAATAGCACTGGGTGAGGGCTGTTGGCAAGTTGCGACTTAGCTAAAAATGAGGTTCTGAGGTAGCCAAATCCATTCATAAATTGGAAGCAGTTTTGTGGAATAGTTTCAGGCAAAACAAATGGCAAAGCATTTCATTTTGGGCACTGGCAGTACAAGCTGAGGAATCAAAGAATTATTAAAGCACTTGGAGGTAGCAGTTGACTTTCCCTGAATAGCCTGCTGGTAAGGGAATCCACATGGGCGGTGGGAAACCAGATTCAGTCCTCCTCTCAGCCTCTGGGGATTAAATTCATATCAGACAGCTCAGGGAAATAACGTGACTGTGGGGTAGGTGATAGCTAGAGAGAGGCAAGAAGAAACACGCACAGGCTGGAGCAGGAGGAGCACCCTGCCCATGGGAAAGCGCACTGCCCACCAGCTCCACAGTGCTGGATGCTAAAGAACTTGGTATGGCATCCAGCCAGGAGGAAGAGAGACCCATTTCCCCAAATCTTTAACTACCACAAAGTAACCCTTGTGAGTGCCCAGACAGTCTGGGTTTTGTTTAAGAAGAAATTGCTGGTTTGAATCAGGGAGAGGAAAAGTTCATCCAGGGCTCCCAGATCCAGTCTGAGTGACCAAGTAAAAAAAAATCTGGTTTGGATAAGTAAAAACCCTGTTTTGGCACTCTGAATTACTTTTTACACCCAAGCTAGAAGTTGAACAGAGTGATTTTTCATTGTACAGGTCTAACAGCCTCTAATGCTCTCATAGGATCATTTATGCCAAGAAGTTCCTCGCACAAGGATGTGTATGCATAAACTTTTTCAATCACTCTGAACAGTGCTGGCTGCACCCCTGCTGCAGGCTGCCTGCCTTTGGAGCTGTCATAGGCTGCTGTTAAGTCAAAATAGGTAATAAGTGATTTGTCCCCATGATGGGATCTGGATCTCTGAGCTGCAGTAAGGGAGGAATTACACACAACTTAATCCTCCCAGTTTTCCTCCTAGAAAGCCACCACTGGCTTCTGAAACAGGATCGTCTGGAAACAGCAATGACTTCAGGTGACTTGAAAAGGAAGTCACCTGCCCTGACCCAAAGCTACAAAATTAATCATGTATTGAATGTTCCTGGGAGAAGTGACACCTGAGATCTCTGCAGACACTGTTGAGCTTAAAGGCTTCAGTTTCTTGATTTCTTACCTGTAAATTTCTCCTACTCTGACTTCCTCCTGAGGTAAACTTGGCTTCTGGATTTTTTCTTGAAAGAGACGAGAGGCAGTGATAAGAGCAGGAGCTGTTCTAACATCCAAGTGTTCTTGCAGCCTTATCTTATTTCCCATGACATGCTATTAAAATAAATATGTAAAGAAAATACTTCAGTCCTTTTAATGTAAATGATTACACATGAATATGTGTTTGAACTCAGAAAGTATTAAGTATGAAGTTAGCTCTCTAATGAAGTTAGCTCTCTAATGAAGTGATCTTTATAAACCTACATGAAATTACCAGAGATGTAGGCCAGGGAATTATTTTTTTCAGAGGTAAAATATTGGGAACCCAATTTGAACAGAGCTGGGGGAATCAGCTGGGATATTTGGTTACAAAATCTCTTATTTATGCCTTGAACTTAAGAAGTAAATAAAATTCCTGAAACAAAATAATTTTTTTTAAAGTTATTGGGTTATATCTCCTAACCAGCATTTCCAAAAGGCATTGTGTCCCTTCACAGTCCCTTTTGGTTCCATCACTGGCTTTCACAAACTCTTTGCTTTTTAAGCAGCAGTATTACTTCATGCAGTACTAATTCTTCTTGTCTCCTGGGAGCACTTTGGAGCGGCACAGCCATGGCTGGTCGACACGTAGCAACATGAGATCTCTCAGGGTTGGGCTTTATGAGCTGTTTCAGAGGGTAGCCTCATGCTCCATCGATCTCCGAGGATATTCTAAAATGATATGTTCAAGTGGAGATTTGTACACTTGAGTCAGGGCTGAAGGGAAGGAGACACATTACGGCAGCTCAGAAAGGCGACTATGCCTGATCTGCTACATGTCCTGGAAGGCTCCTTGCCTGCCTGTTAGTAAACTCTTAGCCTAGCCTTCACACTGAACAATATTTATCCTGAAACCCAATATCTGCAGCCTGATCACTCACAGAGTCGTAACTCAGTTAGTTTTGTGCTTGAAGGACTAAGCCATACTGAGGCAATTCTGCTTGCACAGACTGCAGATGGCATGCCTTTCCTTCAGTGGCTGGTATCCTGGTGTTGAGTGATACCCTCATTGATTAATTGTTCAGATTTTATTCCTTAACTAAGTCAGTTACTGGCAAGACCCAGTTGCCAAGAGCAGATAAAGGCAGGATTCTTGACACTTGGTGCCCAGATGCCTTGAGGAGGTGCAGCAGCGGGCATCAACTTTTAGCAGGCAACAGACCAACTTGTCTCTTGGGCAAGAGCTTGCGCAAGGAGTCAGGAAGCCGCAGTGATTGGGCTCTAGTATTGCCTTAATTCATCCCTGCTGTTTGCTACAGAGGTGGCAAATATTCCAGAGAATAAGTGGTTTCACACATGAAAGAGTGCTTTCACAGATCAAGCTCCTTATAACCAAGAGGTGAAGTTACACACCAAAAGGTTAAACTAAATCAAAAGAGTCTCAGAACAAGTTCTGATTTCATCAATGACTTTTGCTAAAAGCTAACTGTCGCATGACAAATTTTAAAATCCCCTTTCTTATAAGTTCAAGTGGCAAGTTTGCTACCTCTGATTTGTCTTGTGTTCTCCTTTTCTCCTCAACCGTACAACTTTTCTGTTCTGCCACTGGAGTAGTCTTCCTCCATTTCTTTGTCTTTAACACTTCCTTCTTCATGTTTAGCCTTGATCTCTCCTCCTCTGCCTGCGACTGCCTTTTGATGCCTCAGTTCCTGCTAGCTCCCTGTAATCTTGTATTATACAATGGAACATTTCTGGCTTACATAAATGCAGGATTGCATCTTTATCTCATTAAGAAAGGAAACCTAAGTCATATAATTAGAAAAATCAGGTACTTAGAAGAGGTAGATGCTTTTTCTCCTGAAATGTGGCAGACTCAGAAACTCCTAGCTTTTGTATAAGAATGATACTTAAACCAGATTTTATATTTGGATTTGATAAAATGACTTACCACAATTTTGTCAACCTGGAGGAAAGATTCTTGCATGCAACTTTTTTGGAGGCACAAGCTTTGTTCCTAATACTTTGATTTGCACCAAACCCATGGTTCTAAGACATTGCTGAATTTGCAAAATGCTCTTTTACCTCCATGTATCTTCTGTGATGAAATCTCTCTGGTTCTTCATTTTCATGAATCCTGAATCTTAATAGAAACATTGATAGTATTACTAATCTCTACTTTGTGCTAATGGCTTCTGTTTCCAGTTGTGGACACAATTAGTATCTAATCAAGTGTAGCAGATCAAAAGCTGTGTTTACTGAAGTGGTCAACATGTAAAATTCCTAATGAGGAAGAGTCCAGCCTTGATAGATTAGTGTAAATGAAAGACTAACTGTCTAGCTACAAAGTTCATTAACCAAGGGAGGACTTCTGAGTAAAATGGACTCAAAATTGCTGGTCCTGGAAAATGATGAATTTTTTAGTTTGCTGTAAGGAGCAGATTGTGCTCAGAACAACTTCTTCCCCACCCCCTGGCCACCCCAGCATGCCTAAAACAAAAACCCTTCTCCTTAGAATGATAGTACCTCTAACCTATGATGACATCTCAGCTGCTATGAAAATGAAAACACTTTCTGACTGCGCCGGGACCAAGAGAGGTATCCCCATGTAGAGCCGAGGACTTGCACTAATGAATCCATTGACAGCCAGATAATTGCCTGGTCTTGTGCAGTGATGCCTCCCTCATCCAAGCAGAGGGGCTGGCTCTTGCAGCCACCCTGGCACCGTGTCATTTGGCTCCCAAACACGGTACCAACACGTGCAGACTTGGACATGGCAAGAGTGCTCCACTGGAAAATGCTCCCTGAACAAGGGGGCCTTTAGAAGGTGACAACTTTGTCTGGGAGTCAGGACTACTTTTGGATGGTGGATATCAGGTCCCAGCATGACCCACTAAACTACGTGTCTGTCTATGACACAGGGTAGAATCACGTTTAATCGGTCCAGATCCAAAACTAATAGAGGGTTAATCCAGATAAGCTTTTAGGACAGTAGCACTACTCAAAACCAGTCACCAGGGATTCTTCTTTGACAAGTAACCAAAAGAAAACAGACCTTTTCCATTCCATAGCTATGTGCAGCAGTGACAAGCACTAGCTGTTTCAATATACCCCTCTTCCAAAAACTACAAAGTTAGCTGTTACCAGTGCAATAATATTAAGCCAAATATTGATACCCCAAAAATAGTACTTTTATTCTTCTCTTTTCCTATGGCTTTCTAAATATGCTGGGTTTTTTTAAAGCCTGCTCAAAAGCCACTGGGAAAGACTATCTATGTAAATAAAAGTTAAGAAGATGGTTTTACAGAAGATGAGACAGGGAATCACTGGCATTGTTGAAGAGGGGAAAAACTGAACCCCTATGAGTGAGTAATCAGGATTACCACAACTGAAAGATACGCTTTTTGGCAAGAACATTTAGAGCCCAGTTTTCCAGGCAAAGCTCCACTTTTAAAATGTCCCTGACCGACTCCATACGTTAAATATGGCTGTGCACTCCTATGTGTCCCTGATTCCCCACAGTTCTCCAAAAGACAGTGTAAGCATGTTCTTGCAGCTCATGTGGGAAGCTAACATCTGGATTGTCTCTTTGGTTGACCTAGGAGGCCAGATTTGTCAAAACTTGAAAGCACTGTGCAGAAAATGCCTCTCTAGGCTTCGAAGCCAACTCTTGTTGGTTCAGCTAACTAGGTGGTGGAATTCCCCAAGTTTTACATTTGCCTTTGCAAATACTTCTTCGAACTGGCGCCAGAAACCTCTCCTCTTTAACTCTAGGGAATGAAGCAGAAGAACTACTGGCAACCTTTTCTTCTCCTTTATTGCACAACCTGGTGATTTATTTTCCACTTCTAACTCATGCATCCCTTTGATTGCATTGCTCATCTGAAGGGTATTTTGATAGCACCCACCCTCCCAGATAGATCCATGCTTTCCAGGGCCAGCCAGCTGGCTGTTGTGTCCTCTAGCTCTTCAGGAAACTTTCCCAGTCTACCCCCCTAGCACTGTAAGCACAGGAACCCAGGTATGCACATCATGTTCTTGGTTTGCTTTAAACCTCTAGCTGCCAGCAGGAAGGTATGGCAGTTCTTTAGCTTCACCTTGCATTAACTGACTTTGTGTCAAGTGAAAAGTTGCAGCCTTCCTAAAACTGAGGATTCTGCAATCAAGTGTTAAAAATAACTCCAGCACCCTCTGCCAGCTACAATAATAAGGCTTTCCCGAAGACAGCTTTGGCTAAATCCTAGAATAACAATGTCACCGGAATTTTAGAAATGCTAAATCTGACATTATGCAATCTAATTTCTGTTGTATGGACAAACCCCACACTTCAGGCTACTGATAGAGCATCAAGTTAGAGGAGAAAGGCACCTGTTTTCCACCTTCATTCATGGTGTGACAAAAGGCCACAAGTGACACCATTCTCCCTATCTTCTCTGCTCTTATTTGCTGTCCTCCACCTTCCAGGGCAACAAAGTGCATGACATAAAGCAAAGTTCTGGGCTGGCACAACAGCCTGTGGCTCTTAGCTGTTTTCCCAGCTCTTCCTCCATTCCCAGCTCTACCTGCTTTTGCAGAGAACTCTTTGCTGGGTTTTGCTTCCTGGACGGTGGCTGCCAATGCTTCCGGGGGATAAAAGCCAGATTTTCCTGTGTACGAGAGAGAGGGATGTGCTGGCGGTTGCATTTTCCAAGAAAGAGGTGTACAGTACAGCTTCTCTTTTACAAGATTAAACAATTCTAAGAATGTACCCTTGTGTGGCTCATATCCTCTGGCTTTGTAAACTCAACCTAGGCTTTCCTGCAGGGCCTTCAGTACACATGCTTTCTATGCTCGGTTCCTAACATCTTAAGCCAATCCTTTTTGCCAGTTTGTCCAGAAAACAGGCAAATGGAAATAAGCAATTGGGCTTCTAGAAACTTGCATAAGAATCTGTGTGTGAGTGCTAAGCTCTGATGAAGGAGGCTCTGAGCCCAGGAATGTACCTACTTTCTCCTTCCTGTATTTAGCTGAATAAGATTCCTAAACAGCGGCTCCACATCCTAAATTACAGGTTTGGACTGGAGCACTTGGCCCATGACTTGGATATCTTGTGTAATTCTGCTGCAGCTAAACTCAGATTTTTCCAGAAGATGGCCCTGTGTCTCCTAACACTTCAGGCTTTTCCCCCCAGGATCATTATTCCTAGCTAAGAAACTGCAAAGCATTGCCCTAAACAGGTGAGATGCTCAGGACTAAGGTAAAGCACTTCTTCCCTGAAGTGCTGCTTCCTCTGCTCTCATGTGCTGCTGATACTGGTGCAACTCTGTAAAGCTGCTCCTGTAAAACAGGGCAGAGCAGAATCTGGGAGCCTGAGTCAGACTGTTTTCCTTTACCGTACGCACTAATAAAGAATAAATGATGATACTGATGTTAAGACATAAAAGCACTGACTAGAGTAGCAGTTCACATGGTTTTGCAAGATTATAATCTACTGCCAATGTGTCCTGTTAGTTTTGTCTTTGGAGATAACTCTCTTAATCAGTTGGAAAGCCAATGGAAATTGCTGACCAGAAAAAGATTCTATAGAAAAAGCAAAAGAATTGGAGGGCAGCTGAACTGTGACACTAAATAATAGTAGTAACTCAGACAACCACTAACACTGCTGAGCAAATACTGTTCTACTTGAGTGGGAAGAGAAAAACTCATGGAGTATGCCTGCACAAAAATATTCTCCCGTGGCTTGGTCATGTGCACTCACTAAAGAAATTGAAACTGAACCATTTGCTATGGTAGGGAGAATAGTTTTTGACAAAGTGGGATGTGACAGAAGGTGTCTGGAATAAACATTAGAAATTAGGGAAGTTTATGGCCTCTGAGGAAAAAGAGAGCAGACCCTTTCAGACAGAATTGATGAAGCACATTGCTTTTTCAGACTCACAGAAAGTGGTAACTGGCCAGTTGGCTACTTCATCTGTGGAGAAGGGGCCAAATTACTGCTTCCTTTCTTTCAGTGAAGGTGCATATCTGAGTCTGCTCCCCGAGCCCTTCTGTTGGATTTATTTATCACGGAGCCTGAAGGAAACAGGTACCAGTTAAATCTGTCATGTGTGATGGTAAATCAGCAAGTTTACAAGCTATTGATTGATAGAGGGAATAATTGTGTCTCTTGTTTCCTTAAAGTTTATGATCTTAAAACTAACACAGATGCTATTGAAGAAATTTATTAGTGACTGAGGAAGTCCCCCTAGTCAACCAAACAGTTATTCTTTTATCATAAAATGTGTGATAAATTTAATATGGTTCTTTGGCACAAATTAGGGAATGTCTGCAAAAGCACTGAAATTAAATATCTGACTTACAGTGCACAAGTGGTTATAAAACTCCCATTCTAAAACAAGTCCTTGATCAAAGTAGCATAGTTGCAAGGCATGCTGATTAGAAGCTGAAACATTAATTATGGCAAAGGGTCAAGAACACCTCTTATCTACGCTCAAATAAAAAGTAATAAAGAAGCAGAGATTTGTCTTAAGGCCAAAGCTAGAGAGTCCTGAATTACTACTAACAAAGCACAAAGGTTTATGACTGAGACATTTCATGTTCCTCATCTAGTATTTGTACTACTCTAAAAGTGAGCCCTTCTCATTCAGGAATGGTGCAAGAATAAAGCCCTGTCTGGAGTGAGCAGGCAGCACAGGCAACTGCATTTTAGGTAACGTACTAAGTATAACCTGCAGGAAGGAGGGGGAAGAAGTCTGGGGTTCTGAGTAGAATAAGGTGGTTGCCCATGGCCAAACAGCCTGGGAGGTGCTGTGTTCCATCAGCTGCTGTGATAAGTGATGCCAACCCTTATACAACATAGACTTATCACAAACTTCTATCTGCACTTAAATAAAAACTGGTTTTCAGTTGGTAAACGTTTGATCTGGTCACTACTGAGGACCAATGAAAGACAAAAGAGATTGAAACACCTCAGGCTGAGCAGCGAAGTAGAGGGGAAAGATCCAGGTTTGTGCCTTCTCTGATGGAAAGATGGATAAGCAGTGGTGGTTT
Organism: Vidua chalybeata; assembly: GCF_026979565.1. Taxonomy (NCBI): domain Eukaryota; kingdom Metazoa; phylum Chordata; class Aves; order Passeriformes; family Viduidae; genus Vidua; species Vidua chalybeata. The sequence goes on along the minus strand of NC_071534.1, from coordinate 28,484,757 downwards.
GAGTCACCCAACTTTGGTACAGTCTGTCAGGAAACAATGGAGTAAGATACAACACCTTAAAGCAACACTTCTATAAAGTGGCAATACCACAACATGACTAGCCTGTGCAACTCATCAGCACAGTTTACCACAGCTCATTACTACAGGATTTGGAAGGATTAAATATGTGAAATGCCAGAAATTATAGTTTCTCCATTAGAATGAAAATAAACATATGGTATAAAGTTTCCAGACTCACAGATGTCTCAGACCTTCAGCTGGGATGGCTCAATAGAGGCAATATTTTCCAAAAACTATTCCCTAGATTGCTTTGCATTTTTATATGAAGCACCTTAGACCAGAATCTGTCAGAACTAATGTACCACACCAGATGAAATGGACTAGTGCAATAAAAACATACATATATAATATAAACCCATCTCCGGCCATTGGTAATCAAGACCTGATCCAAAAAAAGTCACCCTGAGCCCCTAAAGAATAAGGTTATTCCTTGAGATGGAGGAGTCTTTCAAAAGATTATTTGTACAGATGTAAATCCCATACAAAAAATTAAGAAATACAGAGAAGTTCAGCTCTAACACAAGTCAACTGATTCAGCCAAAAGCAGATACAGTAACTGAAAGCATTTTCCTCTATTCTACCCTCCTTCCATGTCTGAAACTGCTGTTCCCTTACCTGTGAGACTATCATTCCTCACCTATTCCTTCTGCATTTCTTACTGACCAAACTAGCCCTGGTGACTGAGAAAAGATGCAACCCAATAATCAACATTCCCTTGCCTAGTAGAGTTCAGTTTACAGCATTAGGAAACAATAGGGAGCTGTGTTTGTGCAATCTCTCAAGACTGTGAAGAGGGGAAATTCTAGTACTGTGTTCACAACCCATTTTCAGTCTCTTCAACAAATGGAATTAAAAAATCTATTTCATGGTAATGCATCATTGTCCTCTAAATGCTCTGCTTTCATACACTTGAATGGTAAAAGTCAAACAGGCTGAAGAAATCTAGAAGACACATTGTTTGCAAAATCACATTTCAGAGAGAAAAAACACTGATAACACTTTTGGAAATACACTTGTCTTTCAGATAACTAATAATCACTTAGGCTTGAGCTTCCCAGTCCTTTCAGTTGAGCCCTGTTGCTTTGTGCCAGTCAGCCCGAGCTTTGCAACTGCAGCTCCAACCTCGTGCAGCTCATTGCTGAGGCAGAGGTCTGAGGTTACTGTCATCAGTCACCTCAGGCTTGTAATACTTGTGTCAGGGCTTTCATCCTGATGCCTCTCTCAAATCCTCTCCTGCAGGTTCAGGCAGGGACAAAGCAGAGAACATGTTGGAGGTTGTCATTGCTCCATGCCTCGCACTTTTGTAATGCTGCCTGGCATGCCCCGAGTGAAAAGTAGCCATTGAGTGTGCCTGAAAAGCTGATAGCTGCCATGGTCTTCATTACATCCCACTAACAACCAGGAAAGGGCCCTGCCACAGATCTAGCGTGCTTTTGGGAGGCTTCCACAATGAAAGCAGCAAAGCACTGAAACAAGTGTTACATTGTCTCCCTCTATTAAGCACACAGTATTGCATCATCACTGCTGTAAATACTCTAGAGTGCCAAATTGTGCCGTTTTGCTTCTAGGCCCTCATTCAGGTCTTTAATAAATCAGGGCACACGTGAGCAGTTTTGTATTTTAAGTAACCTTTAGGCACTGCGTGCTGGAGCAGAAAGTTCCTCCCAAGCCCAAACAGAAGTTGGTCCCTTTTGTGTCCCTCAGAGTCAGCCAAGATGGGCACTGAACAAGCAGGCTGGAATATCCCATTATCCCAGAATAATCTGCCACCAGCCCACAGTTCTGGGACTGAAAGACAGGGATGAAAACACCCCCAGGTGTCTTCAGCAGTCCTTCAAAGACTTTTCTTTCATATGCATGGAAGGGAAGACCAATGTCCTTAATCATTGAAGCATTCTATAGCGGCTATGAATTTCACACCTTCTAGTTCAGCAGGTGGTGGAAGAGAAGCTGTTTCTTTCAATGACAAACTCATGGACAGCCAGGCCAGTGGCAGCTGTAAAAGGACAGCTAAGAGAGAGAGGAAGGAGAGCTATTGCTATGGTGAAAAATGTCCTTCACAACAACACTTACTGCCAGTCCTGCTTCTCTTCTTCCCTTGGCATTGTCAAAACCAACAAATTTGACATCCTCTCTTCATACGACTTCATTTCCAGATGCCTCTGGCATCTGTTTTCTTCATAGAAGAAGCAGTGTGGTCTTGGCCCTCCACTTGCAGATAGCAGAATCCAACTCTTGCCATTTGCTGTTGACAGACAGCAGCACACCAGAGCAGTTTGACTTGCTCTACTTCAGTTTTTCTTAAAGTGAAACAGATGTCCCTGTCGCAGAAGAACAATGTCCATGAAAAGGATGGAGAATAGCATTGCTGCACGCCCTTGGCCACCACCACTTAAGAGCTGCTCTCTCATTATAAAAAGTGTAGGAACCATAAGTTGCTTTCAGTACAATTTTAGTGACCAGACAAATAATTTCAGTAACCAGTTTTGTGCTTTTTTGCTTAGTTTGGACTGCATGTAATTTTGCTTGCCACATTGGCTATTGGAAAATATAGAAAATATGACTGCTCTGAAAAAACAAACTTACTCTGAATTTTGGCAATGATGAGCAAACATAAATGTAGCACACAGTACAAAAATGTCACTTATTAGGAGGTTTCTTGGGCTCATCTTAAACTGAAGCAGTAAAATATATTTAAATATACACTAAAACAAGTATTGTTTCTTAACCACAGAGTAAAGTAGCTGTTCTGAACTGGGAATACCAGTAGATAGTCCTGACCTTCCGATTGTGATATCAGCAATTGTAAGTTGCTTTGAGAAGAAATAAGTCAAATCCAAATTCCTGCACTGCTGAAACATCCAAGCTATTCAAAGAGCCTCTGATCAGCAGGTGGTTGACCAGTTCTGCTCAACTAAAAAGTCATCTTCCCCTTGAGTAAGCGATTTTATCAAATGGGCGTTGTAGGTAAGCCCTTGCTCTCTAGATAAGAAATTATGAAATTATTTTCATATCAAATGCATTAGATTCTATTTCCTGAAGACACAAATATTTTCTCTTTCATGGAGACAGTGAGACAAATTTTTGCTTTGCTGCCTTTTCCCAGTCTAATCCCACATGCTCAACAGTTTTGAGAAAAAGTGCACAGCCCTCTCTTATTTAGAAGTTGGAATGTGGTTGCCTTGGGAGGTAAAGGATGGTCACTCAGGATGAATTACACCACGAATCTTGCACATATCTCAGGGACCCTCTAGCACTGAAGGAGAGGTAAGCAGTAGCCTGACACCATGTTCATTCTTTTCCTTCTCCCACCAGACTCCCAAAGGTTCCTGTCTGGAGGCGGTGAAGATTGCCATTGATGCTGGTTACCGCCACGTCGACGGTGCCTTTGTCTACTTCAATGAGCATGAAGTGGGACAAGCCATCCAGGAGAAGATTGCTGAAGGGAAGATCAAGCGAGAAGACATATTTTACTGTGGCAAGGTGAGAACCTGCACTCAGATTATTTACACTAAATCCAGGATTTCTGTGAATGGTCTTTCTTAAGAGTGCCAGTGGTCAGCATGTTTCCTTCCAGATGCAACATCCTTTATTTTTCTTTCCTAGCATTATCAGAATGCTGCAGATCTTTATGAACACTAGGTTTGCTGTGAGGCACAGGAATCACTGTTCTCTGTTTAAATCTCTGATAGCAGTGGAAACGATGCAACATCCCTTCTGTTTAGTATTGTAGGCACCTGCAAGTTAAGACCACAGCTACGTTCAGCCTCAAGTGCTCCCTAACCTGTTACTGTGCCACACGTTGTATTGTCACATACAGAGCCCCAGCTGGACAATGATCCTGCGACTGAGCTATTTTCTGTTAGAGCAATTCCCTGCACATGTTTGCCATGAGGTTGCACAATGAAAGGGGTGGGAGCAAGCACGTGCATGCCAATGTCTGTGTATGGGAGAACAGCAAGTGCCTACATTGGTACTACTGCCAGAAAATTACTCAACAAGCTACACCCTTAGTTACTGTATCACTTGTAATTAAAAAGTTCTAGGATGATGAATCAACTTACTTGGAGAGAAGATGTCATTACACTTCTGTTCTAGAGCAATGAGGCTGGAGTAATGCATGAGCTATTTTATATATTCAAGTCTTAACTCTATGATTTGACTCTCTCCTACAAGAATCAAATCCCTTGTCCAATGAATTACCCAGGTATAAGAGAGCTCATTGCACATTGCAGAATAAAGACTGACTGTCCAGTTTCTAAGGGAGCTTATGGCCTCAAATAGTCCTTCCTGCAGTGCCTCTTTGAACATATCAGTCTAATATTTTTCCTTTCTCCTTTCCCAAATAAGACGTAATCCACAATTACTCAACAGACTTGCAAATAAACACCACTGTTCCTAGAGTGAAAGATCCCATGGGACGAGAGGCCTGGCTTACTGTGAGCAATTTAGTGAAGTTCTATGATCTGGGAAAACTAAGCTTCATATTGGATAGTTTGCAGACCAAGTGGATTTTCAGCAGCTACAGACTAACTTCCAAGTACAGCAATTTCCAATCTGTAAAATATGCACCTCTTTTCCAAGTTTCCTGCTTGGTTCTGCTGATAACAACCTTGCCATTCTGAGAAAAGCCTCATGTTCTCAAATTCTCTGCCTTTATCAGGGGAATTTCTCAGTCTCTCATATGCCAAATATGTTGATATGGATCAGTGAAAATATTTGGTTTCAACAGTTTTATAGTTTCATTATTGCAAATTATCAGTAATATTACAAATCAAAACTGCCAAGTTGTGCCAAAATGTTAGAACCAGATGTCCTAACAATTTTGAGTATTGTAACTTTCTCTACTGCTTCCCCTGCAGTTTATTTGCACATATTAACCTTTAGGCTCTATGAAAGCACATCTCCTGGTAAAATTTCCAAACTTCCTTTATTTATTAAGCCTTTCTGTATTCAGTTGTCTGATCTGATCACCAAATTATTTTCCTAGTTGATAATCACTACTTAAACATTAAGTCATTTGGAAAACTGCAGGTCCTGCAAGCCACAGGGCTGCAACACACAGTACCACAGTAACCAATGCCTGTGCTCTCAGCCTGCTGTGTGTCTGTGCGGTGACACACACATGGATTTCTCTTACAGTTGTGTCCTGTTTGTGTTTGACAAAGTGTCAGCTGCTCAGGGTGATAGTCCATTATAACATTTCTACAATCTTTAAAAGAGTTCAAAGGCAGAAACGGAAAATACTCTGCAACTAATTCAACCCATCACAATCTAGGATTTTCACAGGTTTCACTCAAAACTCTCACAGCAGCTCTGAACTTCCCAGAAGGAGTGGGAATGGATCTCCCTTGGCTAATGTATCTTTAGTTTAATGCACCTCACAAACTTAGGTAGCTTACGAACTACAGGCAACTCTCAACCCAGTAGATACTTTGGACACTGATCAGTAACTGATAGATATGAACTGTTGCATCTTCTAGGAAACATGGTAGATACACAGAACATTCTTGGAAGCACCAGGCACTACAGAATTTAATTATGTTTTCTGCCTTACTAACATCAGAAGTACTGGAAATTCCCAAGAGTCTTCAGACTCAAGTCCCACATGCAGCTATTTCCTGAAGCAAAGATGCTGGGGATGGAAGGCTGATCCATCAGCAGGGACTGACGAGAGCAGCCCTGCTGAGTGGCAGCATTACTGGAACAGTGACCTGGTATGATCGCACTGCATCTGCCAGTTAAAATCATCAGCACTTGCGCTTGGCTCTCGCTGCTGGCTGCCTGATCAGGCAGAGCAGCTCAGCATCCAGAAATTTTAGAGGTTTTATATCAACTGCCAGCACCTCACTTGGCTTATACAGCAAGACCTTTTTGGTCTCCTCTTTCATCCCAGGATATTTCTTTCATTAAACTAGAAGTAACATTTCCAGGAAATGTGGTGTCCTAAAATGCCAAAGCCAGCTGGCAGCTTTGACTGCTCAAACATGGCTTCTACTTAGGTAGATAATACAATAACTTGTACAAATCATGAAAATAGTTACAAAGCTCTCAAGTTTCCATGGCATCAATGTATTGACATAGTACAAAGGTCTGCTGATTTTAAAGGCTGGTTCTTCAGAACATCTGCAGTTTTTAGAGGGAAGTATATTCACAGGCAAATGTTAAGCTCAATAGAACTGAGCTAGAAAGGGCACTCAGAAAAACTACTTCTAGGCAATACATCTCAGGTTACCAAATTTCTAAAACAAGTAACAACCTGGACATGAAGGATATACAAAGTCATTTCCTTGCTTAAATGCAAGTTAAGCTCATTTTGCCTGTAAAATGCTTAAAAACATATAGCCCAAAGGTTTTCAGTAAATCTAGTGGAACAACTTAAACTCTTGGGAACAGGACCTTGGTCCCTTACTGTAGTACACCTTAGCCTCTTACCACTGTCTGCTGATCATAAACTCTTCACATCTTTCAGCATACAGCTGAGAAAGGTCTAGTATGAATTGGTGTTTTGGTTTGTCAGCTTAGGGCAGGGTCAGATGTCCTGCTCTCAGTACAGCTCAACATGTCCTTGCTTCTGTGGACAGACCTGAGTAGATTGTTTTCCCAGGGAATAACTATAACATAGTTTAAAAAAACCCATAAGCATCTAAATTAATTAAAACTTACACAGGCTATGCCCTTTAACACCTATAATCAACCTCTTCTCCCTCTTCTCTCCAGTTTGGTGTCTTTAGAATGAATTTATTCTATACCTCAGCATACAGCTTTGGTGGCAGAACTGACTAGACAATGACCATACCAGCAAACAGCAGGTTTTTCCAACCAGCAAAAGTGACAAAAACCGCAATGTGACTCCACACGTTAGTTTTGTAAATTGAAAAAAAAATGAAAATAAAACAACCCAATTTATTGTGCACATTCAAATGGCACAAAAAAAACCTTCTATTGTGTGTTAATTCTGCTGCAGTTAAAACTGACAAAACTCAATCAGTTTACAAAGAGCTCTTGGTTACTAATTACCATGTTATGGTGTTGTTCTTACAAGAGACTTGCATCAGCAGAATTCAGTTAGAGATAGTGCTGAACACTCACCAGCTGAGCACACTCCATAGCAACCTCGGGGCATAACCCTGAAAGGAAGCAGTTTGCATTAAAGAGGTACAGGAGACTGTGCTTTAACTACTCACACCTGCATTACAGTGACTAAACACAAAGACATCTTCCCATGAGGACTAGGGAATAAGAGAAAACTTGCCTAGGTCAGGCAGCCTCCCAGGCTCCCCAACCACAGGAGAAAACTAGAAGATTCTCTTAGTGCTTGGTGCTTGGCTGTTCAATAGCTAACTCACATGATCTGAGCTTCTGCCTTCAAGCATAAAACTGACCACAGATTCCTTGTGGGAACAAAGTTTTTCAGTGAAAGCATATGCTTGGAAAACAAAAGGAATCTAAGTTAATTGAGCAAGAGTTTGCAATATACTCGGCTCAGAAGAACCTGTTTTGTAATAAAAAAATATGTAATGGCTTTACTGGGTCAATACTTCATCAGTCCTGGGCAAGAATTCCTGTCTTAACCTCTGCACCTGGGTCTGACAGAAGGCAAAGTAAGGCCCTCAGCTCTGTCTTGCAGGGATGGAGACCATGATATCTTTGCACTCTGCATAATGGGCTCTGTCAGAAGGACAAGAGGGAGGGAGTGTGTGTTGGAGGTCTTCAGCTGGCTCTCTGTTTCTCCTGGCACCCAAAGAAAGCCTGTGCTTGCCTCCTCAGCTGTGGAATACCTGCCACCCCCCAGAGCTGGTGCGTCCCACGCTGGAGAAAACCCTGAAGATCCTGCAGCTGGACTATGTTGACCTCTACATTATTGAGCTGCCAATGGCTTTCAAGGTAAAAAGGAAAATTGCTTGGAAAAAGTGCATGAATTTAGCTTGAACCAAAGTCTCCATCTAGCATATTCCTTGCAGCTTCCAGCCTAGGTTGTCAATAGCATTTTGAGCAGATAACATACATATATTGATATATACTGCATACATGTATTTCTGTGCACTGCACACCCAAAGAGAGGCATATATAAGGTGGTGTGAGAGCAGGCCAGGAGAGATGTTGCTTGGAGTATTTCTGCTGGAAGAACAGGTCTCCCAACAGTGCTTGAGCAGCTCTGAAAAATTACCATAACTGAGCAGTACATGTGTCTGAATCCGTTCTGAGCCATGAGGAGAGAGTCACTGGATGAAAGAGCTCATACAGAGCAGCAACAGGCCAGGGGCAAAGTTCAGAGGGGGAGAGGGAAAGGTAAAACATCACCAATTTTGGTTTCCTTACTCTGTTCCAAATTAAAGCTGCTGGGCAAAATGTGATTATGATCTTAATCTCTGTAACTGCAGTGCTCAGCTTCACTAGATCCCAACTGGTGCCAAGCAGGGGTTGTCCATCTCTCATTCTTAAATGATCAAGTCTGATATTCCCCCATAGTGCTGGCTCTGGGCAACTTGTAGGCAAAACTTTTGAATGCAGGGAGCTCACATCATAGTTTCATGCCTCCCTCTTGCAAGTCCACAAACTTTCTGCTTTTACAGCTGTTTGTACCTTCCTTTACGATTTTCCTCTACAAGTACATGATATAAAGGCAAATGAAATGAAGATATTTAGATTCAAAACATTTAAGTGGTTTTGAACTAATTAAATCTTTCTTCTAAGAGAGAATAGGGTCAGGCAATTAGTTGGTTAATTGTTTCGGAACAAGGTTTGAGCTCTAAGCTGGCCTCTTTTTGCAGGAAAGGTAGATCTCTGATTATTAAAATCATATTTTGCTGCAGACTCCAAATTACCAGAACTATCACATGGGAAGCTATTTACCAATGAGGCTATCACATTACACTTACAGCCCTTTTTTTCCCCCTGAGGAGGCCATATTCTATTAAGACCTGTATAGGAGTAACCAGACTCTGATATTAAAATTTTATTTATACAGTCACATGTATGGAATCCTTTTGGGTACATTTCTGAACATTTCCCACCACTAGCAATTTCCTGTTTCCCTTTTCTTGTGTTTGTATTCTTTAGTAGTTCATTCTCCCACATAGTGAAGGTCATTGTCTCACAATATAAAGATATAGACAGCTGGCTTTAAAGTAATGTACATCTGACTCCCTGAGGCTTGTATCAACAATCTTGAGTAGTTAAAGGAGTAGCAGACCTAGAGATTCATTCATGTTTCTCATGAGAGGAGAAAAAAAAATAAGTCACTTTCTTCCTGAATAATATACACTTTTCTATGTCAAATACAAAATGCAAAAAAAAACCCATCCTTTTGCAGTGGTGACAGGTTTCCTTTCTTTGTTCTCTCTCTCACAAATACACCCATCCTGCCTGTGATGTTTGCCTTTGATGAGGAGCATGCAGTTGTAACTCTAAGAAACTCCTACTCCCCCCTAGTCTGCAAGCATTGGTGCTTTCCTCCCCAAAAGTCTAGCAAAAGCAGTCTCTGGTTGGAAGCAGTGATGTACTTAAGACAGTACTTAACAGTACCACCCTGAAAACAGTAAGAAACATGCCCCTGCAGAGCCCAGCCAGCTTTGTCACAGGGCTTTCAGGCAGAGCAAGAGGACTATAGCTTCAGAGAGAACCACTCTGCTTTTCAGTAGCTCAAGAATGGCCACCACGTGGGGTGAAATTATTCACTGACCTCCCAACATTAGCCTACCTGTATTTTTTCCCCCACACAGAGTCCCCATTCAGGACTTTTGTCCTTCCTGCCTTTAGCCCCCAGCAGTGTTGTTCCGCTCCTCCACACTAGCAAGGCAGTAACCAGCAGAAACAGGTCTTCTCCAGGCTACCATGTGCCCTCCCTCTGCCTGGGGAGCTCATACTCCACAGGTATTTTAGGGGTAAAAAAACAACAGGTTTTTCAGGGACTCTTCTCAAATGACTGATTCATTAGTAAGCATCAAGTTGTGCACTAAATAATCTGCAAATCTGTCCCAAACTAATGATTCTGTCATCTGATAGGAAAGCAGATATTTTAGTGTTACACTGAAAAAGTCAGATCTAAGGATCTTGTCATTTTAAAAGAATAACTCAAAACAGACCATTGGCATTACTATTTGATTTCCTGTTGCCCTTTGGTTTGTAGGACAGGCATTCACAGGTTGTCAAAATTGCTTTCCTGAGAAAGCCTGCTTGTCAAAGACCATTTTATGAAAGCAAGGGGATATGCAGAGTTGTCTTCCTGCATGTGTGTTGGTGAGAAAATTATAATGGGAACAGGACTTTTCCTCTCAGTGGCGAACAGCTGCTGGGTTTTAAACTAGCAAGTAAGCTGTCTGGTATCTTTTGGAGTGCCTCCAGACTTTGGACATGACACGATAAGATGTGATCCCACATAATGGCAGTGGCTGTGTTGCCACACTAATTTGAGTGCTCATTGCAGCAGCATGAAGCATACCTTTCATCCAGTGTAAAACACAAGACTATCTCCAAAAGAACTGCAAGAGAAGACATTAGCATTTCTAGGATGACTGGTACGGTGTAGTTTATGAGAACCCAGAGCTAAAATATGTGACCAGCTTCTGAAAGACCTTTTCAAAGATCCCGTAACCACCACACTGTCACCATCAAAACACTGCCTTTCTCTCAGCACTTCATCCATCTGCAGGCAGTTCTTCCATTCAGAAATTCCCTTTCATAAAAAGATCACCTGGTAGAGCAAGTTTTGCCTGGGAACTATTGAGCAGAGACAACTGCACTTCAACAACTTGCAGAATTATCTACAGGTAGGAGGAGGAGGAAATGATCACTATAGAAATCCACAGTAGTTCACACCACATCTCTAAACAAGAGAAGTTAATCTTCAAGCACCATTCATCCTGACTTGGTTCATTTTTAAAACACAAATGATAGAAGAAAATAGGAGGATGATAAATCAGCTGATATAATTGCTGCCTATTGATTTCTATAAAAAAGTTGAATAAAAGTGAGTGAATTAGAAGTGGGGCAGAGTAAAAATGTCCTGAATTCAGACTCATTTACTAAAATTAAACAGGTCCAACTGTTTAATATGTTGAACTTGCAGTCCTTGGAAAATATGCTGGGGTATCATGGGATGAATGTTTTTTTCCAAAATACCATGGGGTGGTTTTGCAAATAATGCTTTTCCACCTCGTGTTATGATGGCAAACACTTTGCCTTCTAATAGAAAAAAATGTACCCAACAGCTACCTACCTCCTTCTAGTCAAGATATTCTCTTTTGCCAGCAAGACAGAGCAACAAAAGCAACAAGTTGTCTTTGTGGAATTCTCTGAGGAAAATCAGCACATTTGGAGGAGAGAGGCTTATGCCTGTAACTGAGACCTTGGCCCTCTGAAATCTGAGGCTGTGTTTTCCTTAGGCTCAGTTTTCCCATTAAATGCCTCAGATTTGAACTCAACTGAATTGGGAGGTGATAGTTACTGATCATATTAGTCACAGCTGCATGTTCCCAAGGAGTTACCACGTCAACATCTTGTACCCAGGCCTTTGAAATGTAGTGGTTTGAAGTCAGATCAAATGTCAAACATCACCGAAGGGTTTTTGTTCAAAAAAAAAAGAAAAACCAAACCCCAGCAAAACACAAAAGTGAAATTGTGATCAGACACAAGGGAGGGAGGTGTTAATGCATTGCCTGCAACAGCAATGAAATAACCAGCAAGTAAGAGAAAGCTGTACTTGTGAGCTATCAGCTCATAAATCATCTCTGAAGACTACAGAGTAGAAAAAGAGTTTCTAGTTCCCAAAGAAAGGTGGATAATGCACTTAAGAGGCTAGCTATGCCAATAGCCCTTACTGCCAGTACCTCCTGGACTCTCCAGCTGTTGGGGAGAGTACCAGCTCAGTCCAGTTCCCAAGTGCCTAGGACACAAGCAGGAAGCGAGGGAAGGGCCAAAACGAAGAGCAAAGAAGTAGAAGACAATACAGGCTGGTACTCTAACCCAGCCCTTTGTAAGGAGATGAGTCTTTTGGATGCCATAACATAAAGGTCAAAAGTTTACTGAAAAACAAGACCATCCAGGAACTCCTGAGTGTACTCTCATGTGACAGTTCAGGAGTGTGTCCAAGGACGATCCAGCAGATGAGGATGTGGTAAGCCCAGCATGAATGACCTGCTGAACTTAGGGTGTTTCAGAAAACTACTCATTTTTTTTTCCTGTTTACTAGTAGAAACAGAGCCCGTGAAAAAGTTTTTGGTCTAAGGAATGAAAAATTTTTCTTTAAAGCACAGCAGTATGGTTTTACTTTTCAGCCTGGAGATGCACTCTACCCAAAAGATGAAAATGGAAAATTTATCTATCATGAGACAGACTTATGTGCCACTTGGGAGGTAAGCAAACACAACATCAATCCATATATGCCCTAAACCCACAGATATTCATTCTCATTTTTACTTGTGGTTTTCATAAACATAACTGAAGCAAATTGCCAGGGCAAATGGATCGAATTCTACTAGCTCCATGGATAAATTTTACTTCTATCCTTAAGCATTCTTTAAGCATGTTTCTTTTTGCTGTCATTTAATTATTTTTATAACAAAACACTGAAACATCAGACATCTACATTCCCTCTTTAAGAGAGTGCACTCTACATTCACAACCTACCTATCATTAGGTTTTTATCAATCCTTCCCCTTTATCAGATCTTCACAGAAAGAGAAAGTTAGAGCCCTCAGAAGATACTAGGTCATCTTGAAAAAAATAAAATCTTTTCACTTGCAGGAAAAAACAGATTTTGCCCTAAAGCTCACCATAAAGAAACCCCAAACAATCAACCAAAAAACCCCTATTAAAAAAATAGAAGAACCAACACCTCCCCACTCAAAACTCCTCCCCAACTTGCCATTATAACAAGTTCGCTCACTTCTAAATTTACTTATCAGATGGGAACACAAGATTTTTCTGCCAAGAAAACTTGGAGGGAAGTAGCATTTGCCTGAAAGATTGCACCCTAGATTTGTTTGTGATGTGCTCTAGTCCTTTAGGCAGATGTCTCACTAAGCCTAGTGTCACTTGGCTTCAAGATCTTGGGGGAGGAAGAAAATGATACTAGCAATCTCCTCACATTTCTGCATCTCAAAGCCATGGACACCTATGGCCAGAGCTGCTCAGCTCTCCCTCTGCACCAGACCTGATGAAATAGCATCACTAATTACATCCAGTTCACACCAAGAGAGATAAGAGGTACTACTATGTACTCCACTTCAACTTGCACTGTCCAGATCTGGATAGTCATGTTCCAGTTTAGCTCTACTCGAGGTACAGCAGATGAAGATGAAGAAAGGTGAAATTTTGAAGGGGGAGAGAGCCCAGAGGGGGCCTGAACTTTCCCTTGGCAGCTGAGCCATCCAGGCTGGGTCTCAGAGGGAAGGGGGACTTCCACGTTAGCTGTTTATATTACATTTGAATTTGGCTGATGCAGTTCATTCACCTCATGTCACAGAATGGTTACTCAGATGTTACAAGCATCTGAGCTCTCCCAACACTGCTACATTTTTATCTTTGAGCTGGTGTTTAACATAAAGGTTATTCTATAGCAGGCCACTCTCTTCAGCTAATAAGCCAAGAGAAAAATAGGTGGTGGTGAGTGTCTGCAAATAGCAGCATTAATCTGAATTAAAATGGTTCAATTCAATCCAGATAATTTCACTCTGTGTGGTGCTAGCTGGCAAAAATTAATCCAGATGACTGTATTTGCTGACTTGTCACTGAGTGATAGAAGGCATATGAGGCCAACTAGAGGTCATCAAACACACAGTGCCTCTTACTTCCCTGCTTTCAGCTCCTGTAAGACAGAAACAATAACAAAACCTGGAAGGGCATCCAGCTCCATGGTGGGGTCTGCTCTGCCTCAAAGAGTCACTGAATTATTTGTGTGCGGAGTTTCAGGCAGCAAAGGGCAAGACCATAGGAAAGGACCCCCTTTCCCCTTAACAACCCAGCAGATTAAGATAACAAAGACCACGGAACATATTCATATCCAGTATTCGTAAGAGTTTCTCAGCTACTAGGATTTGTCTGAAGCGCAAAATATCTAGAATGCCTCTCTCCCATCCACCTTTTTTTTTTCTGCTTGATACCGTACTGAAGTTTTCTGTGCAGGTTTTGTGATGTGCCTTGCCAGATATTTAGGGGATTTCACTGGATAAAGACTTCATATAAAAAAACTGTCTTACAATCAAAAGGAGTGAATTAACTTATCAGGAAAGCAATCTGTTTTGTTCACTTTGCCTTCTCCAGCTTTGAGGCACTGCTAAAGCAGCATAAAGTAAGCAAAACTCCCTAAAAGCAGTTGCCTGGCACTTAAGTATCTATACCTCAAGGTTAAATCTTTCTGCTCTCCAGACAAATTCTACCCTCACATAAGGTAAAAAACATTAGGGCTTGGTCTGGAAAGCAGGTCAACACAGGAATAGAGTTTGGTTTGTCTGGACAGCACCAGCCTTCATGCTAATAGAGCTGTTAGTTCTGCTGCAGCAAAGGGTCTCAATGGTCTATCTTCCACCTCTCTCTAAAATGCGTGCTCCAAGAAATCAAGCCAACACGTGGGACTTCTCTTGTCTTTGCTTTCTTTGCAGGCTCTGGAGGCATGCAAAGATGCAGGCTTGGCAAAGTCTATTGGAGTATCCAATTTCAACCGCAGGCAACTGGAGATGATCATGAGCAAGCCAGGACTTAAGTACAAACCTGTCAGCAACCAGGTATGACTGCAAGCCAAGGGCAGTGCCTACCATGGAGCCACTGCCATTTGGGGAATGCAAACACACAGAAAGGCGATGTGTACTTTGCCACAGATGCTGCCCTCCATACTTCCATTTCTAGCTTGAAAATATTACTCTTCCTATCTAGGCTAAAGATCAATATTGGAAGGCTCTGGAGCAATCACTTTCCTCAGTTTCTGCTCCAGGACTATAAAACTGGTGCCTCTGCGCCAAAGCTCCATAACAAGATTGAATGCTGAGTCAAAGCAGGTCTTAGATTTCTGCCATGTACCTTACTTCAAGTCCAAAAATTCCCAAGAAAGTCATTTCAGATCTAGCCAGTGCTCAGTGAAGCCATGTCTACCTTAGTTGACACCAGCACAACCCGACAGATCCTGAGTCACTCCAGGCTTCTCAAGTGTAAAAGCCATCCTGAATTTTCTGTACTTGCTCTCTTGTACTTTTCCTATAAGACATTTGTAAGAGATAGAGAAAATGTCCAATTAAAGGAGACCCTGTTACGTGACTGGCCCGAGCTGAACAACCCCGTGAGGATGACAGGCACATCTGAGTTAAATTACAGCAGCGGGGCTCTGAGAAGGTGACAAGTGGCAGCGACCCATCTGAGTGCCTAGTACCTTTGGCTCTAGCATTTGGCAGGTCTCTGCATTTCCTAGAAATCTCTGGGAAGCCCTTCTGACTCGCCTGGCACAAATATCCACATTAGCAGTAATAGAGATGAGGCCAGGGACTGACCAGGACCAACTTCCCACTCCCAGCACATGGCCTGGAGGGCTGGAATGGCCATGAGGCATGGCAAGGAGGCTGGCCACAGCTTTCATTTCTGTATTTGGCCTGAAGGGAAAGGCTGCCTGTGAGAATAGGAAATTCCAGCACCCTTCCCTGGTATTAACATGCCCAGCGGGTGCAAAATGCAATTGCTGTTTCTGGCATGCCCCTAAGACTACACTGAGCATTGCTGATGCTTCCTGGGGTCGAGGAAAACCAGGCAAAAGATTAAACTCAGCTTAGGGCAGCTGGCCAGCAAGCATAGAAGTGCCAGATAGCTTCAGACTTGCCAGATAGCAACCACTGCAAACAGTGGTTGCTCTGTCACCTTTTAGACATCCATTTCCCAGAGTCTGAGACCACAGCCAGAAAATCCATACTGGTGAGGGAACTGCGTTTGCAACATGGGAGGGCAGAGCTTGCAACAAGGTCATAATCTCACCTTTTGAACACCGCCCTCCACCACCTTTCTAACTCGGACAGTTTGTGCCAACACTTCCCTTAAAACAACATCAGATTAGTCATCCTGAATGCAAGAGGCAGAGAAATGGAGAGCTGACCCACATGAGATGGGTTGCCTTCTCAATCTACTCGTCTAGTGAGCTTGCCTCACCTCCATAATCCCCACTTATTGCCACCTTTCCACTGCAGGCCAATAAAAGTTCCCTGCAGCCAAATTATGGTTGCAGATATTAATCTGCTGCCCACCAAAAAAAATTAATAAAAAAATCAATAACCCAGCAATGTACAATTAGAATAGTGTTCTGCTTTGAAAGCAAAACCAGTGAGAGACTCCAAGTCAGAAATACAATTTATTGGGAAAAGGGAAAACAAAAGACAAAAATACACACAATGATACAAAAGGAAGACCACTGGCAAAGTCAGAATACAACCTGACACCCGCTTTGGCCAGCATGCTGGTAGCAGTCCAAATTGGAGTGGCTGCAGTCCTCTTGGAGTGGCAGATGTGGTTGCTGTGTCTTCTTGGAAACCTGTGGAAAGGCTGCCTTTCTGTCTAGAAATTCCTGGATTTATCCAGGTGGGAATGCCTAGCTTCTCCCCCTGAGCGGAGCATCTCACAATGGGCTGATGTTATTTTGAGTCACAAGGTGTGTTCTTAATCACCTGTTAAACAGAACTGGTTCTTGGAGAGTGTTATCTCTGAGTCATGAGGTGAGACATTGATGGGCCTATTAACAGGAGATAAGGAAAACTGTCTAGATGCAACTGCTACTCGGATGGTAATAGGAAACATCTTGGTGCTCAGTCTTGGACAAATAGTAACCACAGATGGTGTTTCCCTGCTCCCTAATTTACATCTATCCTTTCCTGAAAGCATAACCTGGTCTGTAAGCTCTCACAAATATTGGGATATCTTCTGCTTCTGTGTCTGGTCCTGTTGATTAGTCATTCTTTCCATGCTACTCTTGCAGGTAGAATGCCATCCCTACTTCACCCAACCCAAACTCCTAGAATTTTGCAGACAGCATGACATTGTTATTGTTGGGTACAGCCCATTGGGAACCTCAAGGGATGAATCATGGTAAGTCCCCATGTTACTTTCAAATAGAGGGACAATATCCAGGGAAACATAGTTCTCCACTGCTGTATCTCCATGTAAAATACCTCTGCCCCCATTTTTTAAAGTGGTTTTGAACCTCAGTGTCTAAATATTACTGTTGTGAGTGTAAACTTTCAACACTCCTGCTAAATGCTGTCATCAAAGAATGCCAGGTGTCTGCATAGGAGGTTGCCTTAAGTCTTTTCTAAGAGAAGGCAAGCGTTTGGAAGAGGGAACGTGTGAGGCTTAGGTGAGGAAGGAGAAACGAAGTCAATGTTAGGACATCACACAGGATGTTGCCTTTGACAACGCGCCAACCTAAGAGGCAAAGCTTTTCTCTCGTCTTTCACCCTATTTGTCAAAAGGTGCAGTGTTCTGTCCACAAATAGATGCCCCTATGTTTTGACATTAAAGATTAAGAGGCTTTTGTTTTCTTCCCACTTTTTTTCCAGGGTAAATGTGTCCTCTCCTCCTTTACTGAAGGATCCTGTGCTGAATGCCATTGGCAAGAAGTACAACAAGACTGCGGCACAGATTGCTTTGCGTTTCAATGTCCAGCGAGGTGTGGTGGTGATCCCAAAAAGTTTCAATCCACAACGCATCAGAGAGAATTTCCAGGTAAATTCATACCCCAGTAGAACATGGACAAATCCACTTACATTGGCTTAGCCCCTATAGAAGGTAATTTCCCCGTTTTTTCTGCAGACATATGTAAGACTTGACCAATGGCAAACTTTGCCACATTTGATGCTTCTTGTCCCCACCACTAAATGGTAACAAGGTATGACAATAATAGAGCAGTGCATAGAGGAAATGTTGGTGTCTTTTAACCCTCTGGAGCAGCTAAAGCTCCAGCTGGTGGTGTGTCCCAGAGCACCAGTTGCTGCAGTGAGCAGCACAAGCAAGATGAGGCGACTCAGTAGATCAAGGCTGCAGGAGCTCAGGAAGGACTGATTGTTCTGCCCCATCTTCAGATATGGGACAGCTCTGCTAGGGAAGGCTTGCTGCACACAACTGTGACAGAAAGGTTCGCAACCATGGCACCAGAAAACATTTGGTTTGACTACCACCCAAAAATAAGATGATTTTGTTCCTGCATCCCTTGCAGCACTCAGTACTCACACTGCTCCCTACTTTCCCTGGAAATACACTGCTTTCAAAGCTGGTGGCTCAATATTGCCAGACTACCTTCCACTTCTTGCAAAAGAGATGTAGGCAAATGTGACTGGGCTTATTCATGTCCTTGAGACTCCTGCAAATGCAAGTAAGCATGGGTTTCTGGGAGAGATACAGGGAGAAGGAGGGATTGTACTTCTGAAAACTGGAACATATGAAGGTTGATTATGACAAGAAATGCTAATGCATTCCTAACATCTCTTCCATTAGATCTTTGACTTCTCCCTCACTGAGAAAGAGATGAAAGAAATTGAAGCCCTGAACAAAAATGTTCGTTATGTGGAACTGTTAATGTAAGTACAGGAGAAATCCTAGATCCTCACAGAGCATTCCTGTTCTTTCAGAGAATTAAAAAAAAACCAAACAAAACTTCCTTTTAATATTAACTTTTGCATAAACAACCCTATTCTAAGGTAAGGTTTAAACATGAGAGACTTTTAATGCAGCCTGAATATGCTGTGAGTGTATCTTCCTATTCTGTTTCTCCTCCATCTCCTTAAACTCCTTCTGCTATGTGGGAATGGTGGTCTCAGACACTGATAAGGCATAGCATCATCCCTATCTAGAAGTGTGGATATTGGAGCTGAAGTTCAAATAAAATTGATTTGTACCTTCTTCTAAGAAAAACAGAAGAACAGAAAGCTTGTTTGACTGCTAGACCACTTCCTAATTATCTCTTCTGAGATCAATCAAGGCTTGATCTCATGCTGCTTGTCACCTAAAGCTTACCACCCAATATAGTTTTGCTTCACCTGAAAGCTCAGACCTAGCCAACAACCCCTCTCTTCCAGAGGATGAGGCTGTTTATCCTTCAGCTCAAAAGCATCTACAGCTTATGGCCAAACTTTGCTTTCCCCTTTCCAGGGCACTCAATAAGTAGCCAAATGCTAGAGATTGATTTCCACACATTTCTCTTTTTACCTTAGATGATCTGTGTCCTGCTAAGTTGTAGCGTGAAATGAAAAGCATTGATAACAGCATCAATAGCACTCTAAAATGTTGACCATTGCTCAAAAGATACAGGGAAATGTTGCAAAGAAACAAACAAACCACTTACTGTGCTGCATAAATATGATCAAAAATATGCAATAAGTTAAAAGCATCATAATGGAGTTCATTTTTCACATTTAAGCTCAGCCAGGTGCTTTGAAGCTTTAGTTTCTTAAAACTTAAAATAGTCTTCCATCAATTAGCAGTACTTAGTTGCAGAAGGCTTCTCACAAATGGCCTAGGAGATTCTTAAGTGTGTTTTGGCATCTGCCACAGTCTGGTTTTATATAGCAAAATTGAGTTATAGCATCATTTAAATTTTGAAGACTATATACACAAAATGTAACCTTGGTGCAAATTCAAGACCCTTTCCAAGAAGCAAAGTTAAAGACTGCAAATGCCCACAGGGGAAGAACTTTCTAAGCCACCAATCTAAAATACTAGTAAGTTAAATGCTTTGCTTTATTAGACTGAATTTGGTCACAGGAGGCCACCAAGGATAAGGAAAACAGGATGCATAGGAGGGGCATTGGCAGCTCTAGTTTTCACAAGAGCTCCATGTTTGGGGAAAAATGTTTAAGTACAATCTGATCTCAGCTATGAAAAAAAAGCCTTATTGGAAAAGTGATGTTGCCACGTAAGGAGCAGATATATAGATTTATATATATAGATATATATGCCTACTCTGCGTTACCGCACTGAAGTGTCTGGCATTGACACTGCATCAGACAAATTACCAGCCTAAACACATTTCTTATTTCGTCCAGCAATCTGTATCTGAAAAAGCCAAACCACGATACAGAGAGACTTTTGGTTAGTCAACTTCGTGGAAAACCTTTGACTACTGTGATGCACATGCCAGCAGGAATAGAAAAATCCAGCTTTTCTCTGGTTCTTCCCCTTATCAGCTACTATAAGGGTACTGTGTGCAAACCTGTTGTTCTGATGGTATGAGTAAGCCCATGCAAACAGGATAATGCAATCAGTGGAATGAATTAGCAAGTTAAGCATCTGAGAAGAAAATGGAGGTTTCATAAAAACATGAGTACTTCAGGAAATCTTAATCTGTTTCTTGTTTCTTCTCCTCTTGGAGAAATCTGGAAGCAGATTTCTGTTTTACATTAATGTATCTGCTTGATTTATCTTATGCTCACATTCTCTGCTATGGATGTTTTTCCTTACCAGTTATGCCAAGCTGCACTGACTCCTTCCTCCAAGTGAATAATTTTCACTCAAAGGACTCAGACTTTTGAATATGTGAGATCTGATTAGCAAGCATGCTCAATAGATGAAAAGTAGAGATAATGACACTGGCAACTCAGACATCATCAAATTATACTGAAGTCAAATAAGCCAAAGTGTTGCAGCTTGTTTTGGTTTTTGGGATTTCTTTTAACCAACTCAATCTGTTAATGTGTAAACACTTGATCTTGGCTGAATATTGGAATGAAATGTTTTGACACAACCAATTCAAAATGTTTGATGCCTTCCAGTTAGTTACCTTCAATATTGTGAAACGTGTCCTTCCCAGACTGGAACAATCCACAGCTGGATAAATGCCAGTATTTGTTGCGCTGTGCTGTAAGGCAAGGCAGCCAGCTGCCATGGTGCACCTGAGAATGCTCTTCAGAAATTTTTCATTTCACTAATGGAAAGTGTTTGTCAAGCCAGGGCTTGTGATTTAGCATCAGCTTCTCAAACAAACAAGAAAACCCACAACAGAAAACAGCTACCTCTCTCTCAAGTCTGCCAATAATGGGCAAACACAGTGTTATTTTTTCACCTGAAGTTGACCCTGGGAATATTCTTCTTGCTTTTTACAATAGTCCTGGATCGTGCATCTTCCCTGAGATGCAGTTTCTAAAAAAATGCCTGAAATGTCTCTGTCTTTGTTAGGATGCACCCATGACCACCCCTTCCTCCCCTGAACTGGGTCATCCCAAAGCTTTTTTGTAAATTCTCTGCCACTGTAGATGCAGCAGAGTATCTACATGTAGGCTGAGCTAGTTTAGGTATGGCAGCTGCCTGGGGAAAGCACCACCCTAGACCCAGACCTGTTCATGCCAGCTCTAAGGGCATAAGACCAAGTAGAACAGTCTGGTGTCTCTACCTCTTCTTCACACATAGCCCTTATTTCTAGGCATCTTTCTAGACATCTGAACAAAGTCTTCTCTTTATACAGTGCACACATGGTGAAGTCATCCCCCTTTCCTAAAACACTTCTACTCACCTGAGTTAATTAGTGAGAATAGTTGACATCCAGAGTCCTGTTGATTTTCCCCATCTCTCCATAAGATATGCAGTCTGTAGGCCTGAAAAATGGTCCTTCATCATCCTCTCCTTAAATACACAGGCTTGCTTCCAACTCTGCAGGGGCAGTTATTCAGGGCAGAACAGCTTCTGAGTAAGTAGAATAGCCTTCCATGAAGGCCACATATATATTGCAAGAAAGAGGTTTGCTGGGCACAGGCATACTGCAGTGATTTGATATCTTGCTTCACCCAAGGAGCTCACTTGTCCAATCTGACCTTTCCACAGGTGGCGTGACCATCCAGAGTACCCCTTCAATGATGAATACTGAAAAAGAGGTGGGTCTGGACAGCCAGACAATGCTGTTAGGCTTTGCTGAGAGACACTTAATGTTTGGTGCTTTGTCTTCATGTAAGGCTGCTCAAATCAGCATTAAAAACATTACATTTATTTCTTTTTGTCTTGTCAGTCTCTTCTTGTTATTGATGACCAAATCTATTTAATTCATTGATTTTCTGGTTTTGGCTTAGCAGGCTTTAATGCTGAACACTGAAGGTTCAAGACTGACCACTGATAAAACTGGAGACCTCTCCTCAAAACAAGCTCACTAGTTCAATCAAAATTGGTTTCACTTAATGGAATATTCTTCACTTAATCTGAAACAAAACCTTCCACTTCTGTAGGTGTGAGGCAGAATCAGAATCACAGAATGGGCAAAGTTTGAGGACGCCACAGAGGGGTCACGTGGTCCAAACCAGTACCATTTCCTTTTGCAGCTCAAGCAAGAGAAAGTCAAGAGTGGTGATCTAACTGAATTTGATACACATGCACATATTTTTGCTGATATGGACTAGGTATGTCCACTGCTTCATGCAATGAAGCCCGTTTAACTCTGACCAGAGTGTTCTGCAGCTGCACACGTGAGCTTTATTACATAGGTACATCCCAGCGGGCTCCACATGGAACTAGTTCAAGCCCTAAAGCATTACAAGCATGTTCATATTCACACACACACCCCTCCCCTCAGCTGAGGACCTCAGTAAAACACAAGACAGTGTATGACACCTTGTTATTCAAGGGTGGCATTAACTGGCAATACATACACAACCTGCAGCTACAACTAGGGAGGTCCTCATCTCATGAGATTAAAAATCCCTTAAACTTCTTTCGTGCTCCAGTAATTGATATTAACCCAAGAAAATTTGTGTTCACTTAAAAATTCTTATAAACATGGAGCACGTGCACCTGGGTAAGGAAGACCGACTCCTTCAGCATGAACTTCTTTTTCAGACCGCTTGTTTGCAGCCTATAGGTGCATCTGCCCATACCCACATCTGCAGAAGGCTACTTTGCCTCCCTCCTGAGCCCAAGAACCCCAGCTTCCTGCCACTGAAGGAGTACACTGGAGAGGTATCAGAGAAGAAACTAAACCATACACTCAGAGAGAGAGAGTACTTCATGTACTAGAATGTACATACATTGGAAAATGTGTCATACATAAGCTCCAATCTATAGCATCTGCTTTTATTTATTACCATTGCTATTTATTATCCCTGGAGTGACTGGAACAGGAAAATGCCAGAGCGTACAGTTCACAGAAACTCTTCTGTATAGTCATGGTGTGCTCCTCAAAGCTGAGACAAAGAGGGACTGAGATGAGCAGCAGGGAAGGCTCCCAACAGGGTCAAGTGCAAATGCATCCCTGGATGAACTCAGTGGGCACCACTGGAGAAGTCAGGCCCTTTCAGCAGGGGTGGCCTTAATGTAGCATTTACAAATCTATTCATAAATCTATGCCAACAAAGGAGAATTCTGCTTCCTGGCGGTTACTGTCAAACCACGACAGTTACCCAAGGGCAATTCCCATTTTATTCTATTACCCACTTAGACCAGAGGGGAATATAAAAAATAAAAGTGGGGCAGATGTGTCTTCTTTCTCCTCAGATATATTAGAAACCTCCTGGTGTAGATCTAAGGACAATCCCAAGGTCAGGTGGAACTCTACGGCCAGGGGTGTTCAGAACCACTGTCACAAGTCCTGCTTTGCCCCTTTGCAAACAGCTGAGGTCCTGGTCAAAAAACTGAATAAAATCCAAGTCTAAATTCAAGTGCCAGAGAGGAGGAGTTACCACCATACCCAACATGTTATTCCAGTTGCTTCATAAGCACAAGCCCTAAATAGAGCTCACAAGGCTCAACTGCTTAACAGTAGCACTGTACAAATTTTTGCACTGTAACTTGACCAGGTGCCATTCTCCAGTCACAGCCAACATCCAGGCCAGGTTTGGCAAAGCTCTTGTTGTCTACAACTGCAAATGTCAACTACTGCTTAGCTTCAGTGCTCACACCAGCCCCTTTTGCAACTCACTGCTCTTTCCAGGCATCCTCCTCCCTGAGGTCAGGCAGCACTGGAGATTCTAATAAAGCAGGTGACCTTGTACATGTGAGTAAGGAAAACAATATGCTGAAACCTCTCTAACAGGAAATACCATATAATCAAATCTTCAACCTATACTGATTAAATAACACAAGACAGATTGTGAGAGATCCTCCTGCCCAAGTTATGCCATCAAATTCCTCCCCCCTCTAATTTTAATAAAATCCTCCTCCTCCTCCTTTGCATTGCCTCATTTGTATCTAATGAAAAAAGATTCAGCCTCTTCCCAGGGGAAAATGCTCCCATACTAGTTTCCATCAGTTATGAAACTGCTACTGACATATAGTCAACTTCCCCCCCCGCCTGCCGCCTCTACTCAGTTTCAGATCATTGCTCCCCATTGCTCTCCAACTTGCCCTACAAAAAAAAAGGTTTAGATGGGGGATATAAACGGGCCTGCAGGTGGGAGCTTGGGAAACCCATTCTACCAGCAGCTGCACAAGGAGAGAGAAAAGCCCAAACTGCAGCCCCAAGTATGATTTGCTTCCATCTAGCACATTTCAGAGTCTTACTGGCCTTGCTGCCTGGTGTGAAACACATCACTTGGAATGGTCACGTACAGCCCTGCTCCAACTGGAAGAGTCTGGCATGGACAGAGGGGGCTCCAGTACCTCCTGTTCTGACAGGACTCACATATGACAAGAATAGACCCAATCATGTACTGGAAAGTTTACTCACTTTTATGGTAATTAACCTGAATTGTTTGTGACTCTTTGTATAGCTGCAAAGTGAAGTGAAATCCAGACCAAAGATGTTTGCTTCAGCTACGCACAAGTTACTTTACAGCAAAGAGAACAAATGATGCAGCACCTTAGATTCTTTTAGCAAACTAAGAGCTGGTGTGGTCAGCAGAAACCCAGGTGATGTGCTTACATCCCCAGCAGCATAGCAGCTGCCACAGCAGTTGATTAGAGCCCGGGCTTACCTGGCAATCCCTGCTGTTACACAAGCTCAGGGCAGAGCACAGGGCTTTGGATGCAGCAGTCATGGGCACGTGCACGCTCACGTTCAGCTGGTGAAGCAACAGTAAAGCACTGGCACAGGTATCGTGCAGCGTGCCAACACCACCCCACCCTGCACTGCATGGGGAGGGGAATTTGTTCCCCCACAGGGAGGCAGAGCTTCCTCTCCCCTAAAATTAAGCATCTGGAATAGGAATCTGTTCCAGAAAGGACATGCATGCAATTTTCCCTAAAGCTGTGCAAGAGAAATAGGGAAAATAGTAAGAAGCAAAGTGGGATGGACACTGTGTACATTTTTACAGTCTTACATTAAAGAATACCCCTTGGATTTATATCACATTTTTGTTCCACAAAACTGCCAAGAGACTTTACAAGAGCGTGGAGGAAAGTGCAAGTGGCCATATCAAGCCATCAGCCAGAATTAGGATACAATTTTGGGTAGACAGAAATGGACATGGGGAAGGGAAGAAAGTACCTCCTGTATTTTTCACCTGTTGCCCAACAGTAAGGCCTGGGTGCAAAAATGAGATCTCTTCTGCTGGTCAAAGTGTAATGATAACTGAGGGCATAGTGAGTTTTGCAAACAGTCAGAGAGGATAGGTGACCACAAAAGGCAATGCTTTTGGCTGCATGCAGCAGGGTCCTCATTTAATGATGCTTCTTCATTTCATTCTTTTCTGGAATCCAACAAAGCCAAAAGCTGCTCACCTCCAGACTGGCAGAATATTTAACCATTACCACTTTCTTGGGAAGTGCAAAGTATTCAACAGCAGAGAGGCTGGTACATTCCTTAACTAATTAAGATCACCTTATAACTAGAATCAGAGTTGATTCGTCAATTTGGTGTGTGAATTAAGTGTGGAAGCAAAGCCAGTGTTACAGGGATTCTTAAAGGAAAAGAAATCACATGCCTGGGATGTGCAAGACATTTCTCAAATCTCCACAGCAAGCAGTGAGGACAAACTCAGATCCTTTGTGTAGAGTAAGTCAAATTTGAAGATTTAAGATGAGATGACAACCTTTCTACTGTGAGTAAAACCAGTGTCTCCTTGTTGCTATCTGCCAGACCAAAACACTTTTAAATAAATCAGTTTCATATTTGCAAGATGATTTCCTTATTTTTTGAGGGGAGAGGAAGGGAGGGATCTGCTGTTCCAAAACATTTTTCCCAGCTCTCAACAAGAAAATTCACAGGTCTAGAGGTAAGCACTGGGGTGGAGAAGAAAGTCCATAAGAGAGTGACATGTTACAATGAGATTCAGCAGGCTTATTTTACTTGTGACCTAAACTGCAAACACATTTGCCTTTGGGGGCAGAGTAATCAGCACGTAGTTGGGTACTAGTGCAGTTTTTACACAAATTGATTCTCAGCAGTGCCATATTTCAAGCTCTTCTCAATATCCTACTACCCCGGAGCAAAAACCCCAGCTTATAATAAAGGGCTTTGAGAGTGCAAAAGCCAAAAAAACTTAATTTTCCAATGCCAGACAGACTCCCTGGGGAGCCCTAACTCAACATGCATGAGCAATACTCACAACAGGACAACACATTGCAAATAAAATGCAAAGCAGAACCAAATGGAAAAAGAGGACAGAAAGAAGGAGCAGCAGAGGAAGACAACACATGTGTATAAACACTTACACATGGACACCAGGGGCTCCACTGGAGGAAGCTGCTCAGTTTCTGCTCTGTAGACTGCAGAGCTACCTGGGTGGAGGTCTCAGATCTGTCCAAGATCACTGAACACAGCAAAGGCAAAATTCTGCACCAGGACAAATGTACAGTCAATTAAAAGATAAATGAGAGCTCATGATGACCCAGAATATGTCTCAGAGAAACCTCACACATAACAAAAGTCCATGCTAGAGCAGGGTGCTGAGGACATTGGGTATGATCCTGCTGACATTGCAGCACATAAAAATCAGGAGTGACTCTGCTGACATAAAGTACAGATTCACAAACTGGAGGCCCCACGCCCTCACTGCAAGGAAACTCATCCCAAGTTTTCCCCCAATTAACCAGACCAGTATTGCTCTCTCAAGCCAGGACAGAGCCTTGGGAAAGCTAGCCAAGAGTATTTTGCCTTTGTTACCTGTTCAGAAAACTACTTTGTTCCTCTTGCCACTGCCTCAGCTTCCACCTACAGGTTGACACCCTGTCCTGAGTGTGAAACAGGGAGGTTTCCCAGAAGAGTGATCCCACCATCCCACTTGTTCAGCAGTGATGGATCCATACAGTCCAGAACAGCCCAAACCAGCTGTTTGGCAGCATACCTTGCAGTCAGTCCCTGCTTTTCCACTGTGGTGGGAGTGCAGTCCTGTTTGTTTTTTTTTTTTTTTTTTTTTTTTTTTTTGTTTGTTTTTTTTTTTTTTTTTTTTTTTTTGTTTTTTTTTTTGTTTTGTTTTTTTGTTTGTTTGTTTGTTTGGTTTTTTTTTCCCTAAAGGATTATGAGGAGATTGCCTTTACATGTTATTAGCTATATTGATCTGTACTTGAGGCACTTAAAAGAGGAATCTCCAACATTCAGAAAGGTTCTTCTCGGTGGATCAGAAATCCACACCTACATTCAACATGCTATCACTCTGGTCCCCTGTGAAGTACAGTCCTTCCAGAACAAAGTGGGAGAAAAAAGCAGAAAAGTTAAGCACTGATTTAGGATTTCTACTAATTTTTTTTCTAGTTGTGGCATTTAGAGCACACCAGTAGTCATGAATTTTCTTGGCAATCTACACCTCTCCAGGCCCAAGACCACCAAGTTACTTGGCTCACAGCCTTGTGTTTCTAGAATTGGTCTTTGAGTGTACAAGAGTTTGAGGCCATAAAAGCAATTGCAGAGTGCATGGTAGGAGGAAGAGGGGCACTGTATTTCCCTTTCCTCAGCACTCAGAACACTGTGAAGTGACACAGGAAGTCAGGTTCAAATATTTATGCGGGTTTTAACCTACATACCTCACCTTATCCACTTACCAAGCCCTACAGTCTCATGGAAGGCATCTGGCTCCATCCACACCAAACTTTTCAACTTTGCATGAGCCACTTATCAGGGTAAAAGGGGGAAATAGCTGAGAAACATAATGTACTTTCTTGGGAAGGAGAGCACTTGCAGTCCAGACCTCACCCTCGTCACTGGTGATGGGAAAACACAAAACAGGGATCAAACCTTTCCCCCTTTGTACTATGGCTCAACCCAGAGCTATGCGAGTTGCTCTCTTTGCTGTTTCTTTTGGACACAAACACCAGTTATTTCATCAGAGAGGATCCTCTGATTTGGAAAGGATGATATGAGTATCAATTCCATCACAATATGAGTAAATGTAAATTTCTCTGCATTTCTGGCATTTATTGCTACAGTGACAGCAAGCCCTGCAGCATCCCTCAAGCAAACACATGCCCTAGCAGGCTGCAGAGATACTACAGAAATAACTGAATTGATTTGCACCTCTTTCTCACCCAATAGTTCCAGCACTCCAGAGACATCTGTGATTGATCTTGTGACTTTTTTTGCCTCCTCCAAATCTTATTCCTTGACCCTCTTTACAGCTAAACACATCCATTCTTGTTCTCTCCCCTCTCACAAGTTTCTTTTTGCCACATGTATGAACAACTAAATCAAACTTGACTGCTGAGTGAGAGTTCCCTTCACACACTCTCACTCCCTGCAAAGATTACTTGGATGCTTGCCTTCATTTTTCTGGATTCTTCCTGTTCATTGAAGAAAGAGGCCTTGACATGGCCCACCTCCAGGGAAAGGTTACTCACCTAAGATATTTCCCAGCTCTGGGAAAACTCAGCATTTAAGAACAGTATTGAGTGTGAAGTACATATTTCCAGTAGCATTTACGATGGAAGTGTGGATACACTGTGCTAACCATAGGAAATTACAAACCAAAACTAACTAGGAAACACATGCAAAAATACTGCTTTTTTTAGTAATTTTGACCCTGTGAAGGTTTATGAATTTTGTGTGGAATAAAGGTCTGACATGCCCCACAGAATTCATTCTCTGGCAGAATCAAGACTAGAAAAGGGTAAAAATGGTGGTGAGGATTGGAATAGCAATGAGCAATCCAGATGATGGATTATGGACACTGACCTGTTTAGTGTGGTATGGAGAGAAACAAATATTCTCCTATTGCAAACCATATAATAAGGGAGCTGCACTAGCCTCTACATTTACAGCCTATATCATGGTACAGGAATGAGAAAATATGCATGTATTTGAGGAAATATTTTTTAAAAATTGAAGAAATCAAAGAGCATAGTATTTTCATATTTTCATAAAAATTCTTTTTTTGAATGAATTTTTAACTGTGCAGGGTCACTTTCTGGAAATCATGGCTACACTTATTAAAGGGTCAAACAAGGGTATTGGGGTTTGAAGGTAGTGGCTCCAGACAGAAGAACGTGATGAGAAGAGAAGAGCTTTCCCATCTTGCCCTTCATGCTGCACACAGGATTATATGACTCAGGACTCTAAAGGGATTTTTGTAGTGCTAGGGTCACGTGCTGCTTGGGGCTTAATACTTTCAAGTTGTATTTCATTAAAGCACCTTTTTTTTAAAAAAAATGCTAGCATTACAAAAGGAGGACCAGAAAACACAGATATTTGGAGATTTTCAGTCAAGAGTTTGAGTGTATTTATGATTGCAGGGTCCTACAGGTATGCACACACACACACAGGCTCTGAATCGTGCCCTCTACAGAGTCCTGCCGCATGTTCCCACAAGCAGGTGCTGGATGAGGAACATCAGGTTCCATAGGCACCCAGAGCACCCCAAGAAGTACAATGCTTCACTGGCACTAAGGAATCACAGGTTGAGAGCAACCCAGCAGCCCAAATCCAGCAGTGGCACCACAGACAACCTCCCAGGGAATATTACTGCAGTCAAAATAAATGCAAATATTCAAACAAAATACTGAAGCCCTTTGCATTATCTAAGCACCAGGTTAATATTAGGCATGGTTTAACCAGTTAGTCTGCAGTAGATGGTTTCACACCCACTTTGCAGTGTAACTTGATGCTTTCTGTTCGCAGAAAGGTCTTTCACAACTGACCTGAAGCAACAAGAAGCACCTTTCCCCCTACATTTACCGAGTCTGTCTTCAATTCCTCAGAAGCTGCTGCAGCCATCTCACAGACCCATCCTCTGATAAAGGTAGAGAGGTTCCTGCCTCCCCAGCAGAAGCTCAGTAGCCCAAGCTACCAAAACAGATTTATTACACTTAACACTCCTCCTTTTCCTTTCCACCTACCCTGCAAGGAAAAATGTCTTACCCGAGGGAAAGAAAAAGTGCAGTAAACCCAGCAGCCTCCATCTCAGCAGCTTGAACTTCAACAAGAAAAGGAAATAGGCCACTCCAACCCCCCCCCCCCCCCATCTGAGAGACCCAGCAGCTGTGGCGAGCTTATGTGCTGCTGATTTCAAAAGTCACAGGTGTAGGTAACCTCAGATAGCCCAGATTCCTGAGATGAGGAAGACGTAAAAAAAAAAAGAAAAGCCCCCGAGCAAATTTCTGTGCTATATCTTTGGTGTAGGCCAGGGCTTGTACTGGGAGGTAAACCACTGAAAGTAGGAAGATAACAGTCTGTATATGGCTTTTAACTTACTTCTCCTTTCCACTGCATGTGATATTTAGCTCTACTGTTTCTGGGTCATCAGCCTGCAGATCTGCCTTAGTCATCTGGCTAGGGCGTTCGTAGAAGAACAAATAACTGAATCACAGTCTTTGCAGGAATTTCTGTGAAGTAACTCCCTTCCCCCTTGCCTTTCCCATATTTCCCAAGTCGAGGAATCTGCAGCTCATAGCAGTGAACATGCCTGGGTCAGCGATTGGCTCACCAGGCAGCTTTGCAGGAAAGCAACTTGTACACAGCTCTGCTGCCCCTGCCTTTAGGAACAGCTTGTGCTCATGGGCAGTGGCATCCCCAACACCTGGGCAAGGGCCTGGATATGCCCACACAGAACCAGGAGACAGTGGGAGAATTCATCCTGTAAGGGCTGCAGAGTACAGGAGCGCCTCACACACATCCCCTGCCTCTGGGGCTGGGGTGTCTATATTTGCAGTTTCCTCAGACCTTGAAAATTAAAGCAGGCAGGCAAGAAAAATCAAAAAGAGAAGCTTGAGATAAATGACATTTAACACTCCAAATTCCTCCTACATGTCGGTCCAAGGGGGCTAAAATTCATGCTCTGCACTGGGCCATTCACATACAATTTTGTGAGTTATCCTCCCCAATGTAGGGAAGCAGTAAGTGGAAGGAGATCTCTTACAATCTCTGTTTGCAGGGTGAGGGCCTTGGATGTTATAGGAGCAATCACTACAGGGCTGACATTTGATCCCACAGGTTTTGTGACGCTAAGACTGTATCTGGGGCTGTGGTGGGCAGCAGGATCTCAGAGAGCCCCCAAGGGGCACAGCTGTCAGAAGAAAGTTCACAGAGTTGTAAGGCACAGTCTACTTTCAGAGTGAATTAGACATTCATGCTTTGGTTGTAGGAAGGCTCCTGTTTCCAATTTACCTTGCTTTACCTTGAGAAAAACGTCAAGGTTTTCCCTCTAAAAATCCACAGCCTAAGTATTTGGCCTTTCAGAAGCTCAGTGAGAAGAACAAAAAGAAATTCCACCACCTTTTAACCAAATCACTTCTCCAGCCAATAAGCAGAGCAGAGCATTATTCAAGACTGTAGAACATCTCGGTTTCCACCCTTTTTTAACCTTAAAATATCTGCCCTCCTTGACATTTTTGCAGGAGGTGTTCTAGCACAAGGTTTCAAGGAGCTCTGTTAAACCTGTGCTTTCACATCTTTTTCAGTTCATACAGTTTAGATAAATAACAACAGCCTCTGCCAGAGAACTCTTGCAACCTTCTGAGCAACTGAGTTCAGTGCTTCAGTTAATCAGGAAAGTTAAACTTTGCTTGTCTTTAATGCCTACTGTTTATAGCAGAAAACCCAAAGAGCACTCCCAGGATCCTACAAGCATGGCTCTCACCTATCTGGAGCTACTAGTACGCATTATGATGGAACTTTCCACCCATCTGGGAAACACTCCACTTTGCTGTAATTTCCAGAAGATTGCTTTCCTGCTGAGATCAGTCTCCCCACAAAGGTTTTGACAGAAGGAGCTACACAAAACAGATTTTGTAAAGCAATATCTTTTTTTTTTTTTTTTTTTTTTACTGGTTTCTTTTTCTATGTCATAAGTGATCACCATTAAAAAGTGTATTTTGCTGGTTACTCAGTGAGATGTTCAGTGTGAACTGTCTGTGAATAAATTTCTCTAAACAAGTTCTGAGACAACTAATTCCTTAGGATTTGCCCACAGTTAATTGTTTTCTGGATTTCTAGTAATTCACAGAATAAAATTACTTGGTTTTTCATGTTTTAATAAAATTTTCTCTTCCAAACAATATGTAAAAGTTGTCACTATGTTGCTACAGCTTCACAGAATTTTCTCCTCTAGTGGAAAACTACTCTTCTGGAAATATTTTGGCTTTGGTAATAAATCATCATAAAGTTATGAAATTTTATTTATGTATGTGTCTATACTTAAATTTGTCACTGATTAACACATTATTTACCCACATTTCTCTTCTGTGAGTTTGTGTTTCCTTTAACATAAGGAAACATTATACTAGCACAATGCATTTACCCAGTGCCTTGATACTTACTGCTATCTTCATTCAGAACAGTCACAGAATTTTAATTAATACTCACTGTAATTCTAGCAAGTGTTTTTTTTTTTTAAACATAACTGAAAGTCCATGAATCCTTATGTATAACAAACATGCCTAATAGCCTAAAGTAAGCAGTCATCTGTCTTTTCAAATGATCAAACAGAACAAAAGACAGCTAGCCATAACACATCCAGTCTTATTTACTTGCTCCTTTTCCTGTTCCCAGCAATAGGCACAAATGGATCTCAAACTTTACCAGAGTGATTCATTTTGCTGGTGTCAGAAGATAAATACTCTAATGGTTCCTTCTCAGGGCTGCAGTCAATGTCATTGCCCTGCCTGCACTGACCTCCACCACCATGTGGATGTCTAAATCCTCTTGGAGTCACTTGTGTCATTGGCACTCATGAGTCCCTGTGCAAGGACATTATGCCTACCAGCAAACTCCTGGATCAGGCACGACAGGGAGTTTCCACCTTCATGAGAACTGCTAATCAAAGCAAGGTTTTGGAGACTCTGTGTGTGGATAGTGGGAGAGGTTTGAGCATTGCTGGAACTTATGTGCTCCCAGAAATGGAAAAGGTGGCACATAGGCTAATTTGGGATGGTTACAAAGATGAGGTGTGAAGGCATGGTCCTGCTAAACTCTTTGAAAGCCAGAGTTTCAGGAGATCCCCAGGGTGCTTTTAACTTCTGAGGATTTCCTCTGCCTGTGGATATGATCTTAGATCAGTGATCTTCCAGCTGTTATTTTTTTCCTCTGATTGGAGGCTTAGAGTGCTAACAGGCAGGGAATGCTGTTTCAGAGGAAATGGTGGAAAATTGCTTCAGAAGTGAGTCTGAATTTTACCACTGTAGATAAGTTATGGCAGAAGAGGACAAAACAGCTAACAAATATTTTATGAATTAGAAAAAATACAGAGAAGAATCTGGACAGGACCAGAGAAAGACATCCAACCCCAGGATGAAACAGCCACACCATTTTGACAGGTATTCATAAAGACTTTCCTGAATGGGATCCTCACTCCCCAGCAATCTGTAGCAGAGCTGAATTGTCCTTACTGGTACAAAATATTTTACCTAAGTGTAAAGCCCATTACAATGTGCCTATTACAGTCTCTGCCTCTTGCTCTGACCAATAGGGACACGATCCTCCCAGTCAGGATGCACTCGCTCTCTCCTCTTTCCATCAAATAACATACAAAGGTGCCAGGTCTTTTACCATAGACCTCCAGGTTTTCTTGGGGCCATTGGGAAGCTTTCTGAGCTGTTGGAGTGCAGATTTCTGAACTGGACATTTACAGCTTACTAGCACAGCAGGGGATAGGTCTCAAGGAGATGCCCATTCTCCTTCCAGAACCGTGTTTTAGCACTGAGCAGCTTGAGTTAGGCATCATTTCCATTTCATGTCATTTGAGCACTTGAGAAAGCTATAATTCTAAAGCATACAAACTGCCACATCAGATCAGGTTATTTAGCAAAAATAATAAGAGAACAATTATGGAAAATCTAGCTTTTTCTAAATAACCAGCAAGTACTGGGCTGAAATGGTGAGGGAGTCATACTGAAAGGTGAGTGATGAACATGAGAGGGGAAAATAATGTTTTGAATCAGCCAAAAAAATTAATTCTTTCCAGCAAAAGGAAAAATTTGTCATAGGATGAGTTGTCAGCCTTCTCCAACTTAAAATGAAAGGACATTCCTTAAGGGAAAATTATTTCAAAATAAAATAAAAATTGTTGTACTTAGGAAATCTAAACCATTGTAACTTTCCCCAGCTTGCTTTGTTTGCTCTGGCTTAAGGCAGTCTGGATTTGTAGAACATATGCTTCATCACCTACCTAGGCTGTGATTTTTCTCCACTTTTAGCTTGGATCAGGCCATCTGCATATGGTTTCCAAGATCTCCCTTCTTTTTCATATAGCAGGCACTCTGGACATGGTTTGTGGAAGATGTCCTAGAGAGAAAGCCTCCAAAGACATAGAAAAAAATGGAATTAAAACCTCTTCCCCAGCTCAGGACGTTCACAGTGCATCCTACCTTTGCTGCAAACAGCACATGGACCCTGGGTAAACCTCATACAGACTGAAGATGAAAAGTTGTGTTAGGTTTGACTTATTCTTAACAAACTGACCAAAATGTTATTAAAATTCAATGTCTGGGCAATATTCCCTATTTTCTGATCAAGTCCTGGTGTCCAGCAACAAGATCAACACTGAGTTACATGACACAGTAACTTTTACAGAAGCAAAGAGTCTTTGACAGTCCAGGCCACTAAGTTGAGTGGTTCCTCATTACTGCAAGATGGATGCATCTCCAAGTCTTGAATGCATTTACCCCCAGAGCATTCATCTGGGTCAAAACAGCAACCCCACTTTATCATACACTTTCCCATTAGTTTTTAAAATTGTTGTTACTTACTAGAAGCACACAGCTGTGGATAGGCAACGAGTTTTCAGTGCTGACTTGTAGCTGGCATAGCAACAAAACACGTACTCCTCTGTCCCTGGGGTGGCTGGAGGGCACAACACACACTATTGCTGTGTTGCTTCATCCCTGGTATTCTAACATTGATTTTCACTGCAGCAAGCCTTGCTCTGTGCAAATATTGAAATTTTCCATGTTGGAGAGCTGCTTCCTTGTGGTTATTGTGGTTATTTAACAACTCTAATATCTAAGGAACACTATAACATCAATTCCATGAGGAAAACTACACTTTGTAGCAGAACATCAGGTCTGGCAGAGCAGCAATTTTCATGGCAAGACCATGTCTTCCTAATCCCAGGAAATCCTGCCCAGTGTGGTCAGTTTATAAGTCTTTTGCAAAATAGCACTTCACAAATGTGCTGTTGAAATGCCTTTAGAGTTCTTGGCAGCTGGGCTCCCCTATGGTTTCTCTGTGTCACTCAGGAATTTGAACAGCCAGTCCTCAAGACTGCAGCTGGTGACATCTTCACTACCTTCACTTCTGGCTTCCCTCCCTAAGTTTTTCAAGAAATCTCTTTTGTCCCCTTGAGAGTTTCTTTAATCTTCCTATTTTTGTGCATATGTAATTGAGTACAGGCAGGCTATCTCACAGCAACTGTCTGAACCGATTTAAAATTATTAGAGGACCTTGGCAGTAGATGTTAGAGGAGTATAAAGTGTTTATACTGTGTCTGTTTGCTTATAATGCACATTTGCCAGAGCCATAATTCAATTTATGCATACAGATCAACTTTTTAATACCTTCCAGGAATAACTGTTGTCATCATTTTATGTTTCAGTTTGTGTATTCAAATAAAGCATGTTGCAATTGGATTGAAAAGGTTGAATTCTGTTTTGAAAAGTCTCATTTAAAGTTTATGGGGTTTAGCACTTTCAGAATAAAAGTAATTTAAAAAGCTGTGATGTAGCAAGCTCACAAACACATTTTTTCAAAGACATATATATTCTTCTGTATTCTCATAGCATTTGTCTAATGGAGTGTGATTTCATTTAATAGTTTTCAAAATACATATATATATATGTATATACAAGGAAACATAAAAGTCCACAGCTCCCTATTCTTTTTTGTGGTCTTACCTAGGACTATTTGAAATCTGTAATTACTATTTCTAGACTTCCATTTAGCAGCACATTCTAGTGCACTTGCAAGAAACTGCTGGAGCAGTATGCTAAGATGCACACACTGGCAACCATGTGAGAGCAATACACTGCAATTTCATACCATTCCTCCAGCTTCAGGAAGTGCAGTCCCTTGCTTTTCTGGATGTCCAAATACTAAATAACCATCCCTTAATAAATCAATGCCAAAAAAATTCTGTAATAACTACTTTCTTGATGGTCAAGGAGTGCAGAATCAATAAACTCATCTTCTGTGGTAAAATTTGCCAACACTGCTATGAACCATAGAATTAGCTGTTTTCCCTAGATGCATTTGCTTATTTCAACTACTCAATTGTCAGCTGAAAACTGACCTTTCAGTTGGCCATGAAAAGAATGTTCATTTACACAGACAAACACTTGTCTGAGATGGCAGACACCTCCCAGCCCCTCAATATGCTGATAGAAAGAATCCTCTTCACACAGCAGCCATCCCCCAATTACAGCAGCAACAGCTACGATTAAAAATTTTGCTTTGGAGTGGGAAATAGCTTGTGGTTTTGTACAGCAGACATTTTTTTGTGGCACACAGTCAGGACCACGTCCTCTTCTAAGAAGCCAGGCAATTTTAGTCCTTGGCACTGGCAGGGCAATGACAGCCCCTGGAGGAAGAGTGGCTGTGGCCACCCTCCAGTGCCCCGCTACTTCAGCATGCCTCTAAAAATGAATGCTCACATACTTGTTTTTCAGAGAACAGCAATGGGCTTGTTTAACAACAGCTTTTTCTGTATCTTATTTTTGTTTCTTTCTCTCATTCCTTTCGAGGAAGAAAAGACATGAATCAAGGCTTTGTTCAAAGTGGTTTAACCCTCTCTGCCCCAGAGACACAGCCTGGACATACCACCTGTCAGGGACAAGGCAGGCTTTGTCACCCCCTGGTCATGAACAGTATGAAATCCCACTGACACAAGGCAAATCACACCTTTGCTGTTTAGCAGTCTCAAAGTCATACTTTACCAAAGCTCAATCTTAAAATTGAGGTGCCTGTGTCCTACTTATCACTGAAAATTATGAAGCACAGTAACATCACTGGAGTTTTGCTTAGTGTGCCTTATTGCTTAGAGCACAGTAACAGTACTGGCTGCTGCCATCAGCAGTAACACAATCATACAGGGCAACCTGAAAGAATGTCACTGCCTCAGTTATATCAACTTCAGCTTTTTCACCTGAGCTACTTAATCCCTGAGTTCTGTCCAAACTGGTACTGCCCAGGTATTTTATCAGGAAGATAAGACCAAGCAAACACTGATATGCATCTAATTGCTTAATTGGTGACTTGAATGTTCTCAAACACCAACAGAAGAATAATGGAATGCACAGGTGTCCTCATCCACTTGAGCACCTCCACCAGTCTCAGCATGTCACTGTTACTACCCAGTCTGCCTGGGTCTGGGGCAGTGTAGCACTATCTGAGATTATTACTGGTACAACTTAGGAAAGAACCCACTAAATCTAACAAATTCACACTTAAGAAAATGCACTGATGAACCACAGAAAGAAAGAAATAGGGACAAGATCTATGAACATCTGAAATTTTGCAGTAGACTGTTTTCAAGAGAGATTGCCTCAGATATATTAGACAACAGTTTTTCTATTGGATACAAATCTGTTATTTTTTAAAGTGACTGAAACATTTCATAGAAAATGCATTTAATTTGGAACTATAAAACTTAAACTACACTTTTTAAAGTACTATACTTTTATTCTACGGGTTTTTTGGGATTCCGTGATTTTACTACTAATGGGATGGACCTCACAATAGAATCATTAAGGTTGGAAAAAACCTCTGAGACCACTGAGTCCAACTGTTAAAGCAGCAGTGCTAAGTCCACTAATAAACCATGTCCCTAAGTGCCGCATCTACACAACTCTTAAACGCCACCACCTCCCCAGGCAGCCTGTTGCAGTTTCACCCTTTCAGTGAAGAAATTTTTCCTAATATCCAATTTAAACCTCCCTTGGTACAATTTGTGGTCCTTTCCTCTTGTGCTATTGCTTATTACCTGGGAGAAGAGACTGACTGTCACCCACCTTGATGGAGTGGGTGACAAGGGTGACACCAGCTAACTCAAACAAAAAAGATTCAAACATCTCAGCCATGTGTTCCAGCCTGCTTCTGGCTGTGGATGGAGAGCTCTTTGGCACACTGAGAAAACCCTGTAAAAGTTCCACTGCAGTTCTTATATTTCTGTGAGAGCTTAAATCGTATTATTTGTTACTCAAGAATAAATTCTATGAGTCTTGAAGAAAACCTGAAATTAGGGATGACCTGAAAGCTTAACAGACAGCCTGTCAAAGGATTGCTGTGGGTTCCAGTTTGGAGCTGAGCTGCAGTATCAAGACACGCTGTAGAAGATAAATGCATTCAAAGTGTGTAAAATGAAGAGTAGAGCTGTTGACAGACACAGAAACAAGTTGTTTAAAAATAAAACAACTCAAGAAAACATACTAGCAACTTCGGTGACTTAACAGAAGGAGATGCAAAATATTACAAAGCAATAATTAGTGTGAACTGCCTGAATGCATACTGCTGTTGTGCAAGAGAGATCACTTTAGAAATGTACAGGAGGAAATATTTGCTTGTGAGGAAATATTTGCTTGTTCCAAGCCATAAGAATACAGAACACTGAGTTTTCTGTTCAGAGGGCGTGGGGATGTTTAATGGAGCTGAAGTCCTGCTTGTCAGAGGGCACCCTGTGCTCTGGCAAGCATCACCTTCTGATAACAATTCCTTCCCTCCTGCATGGGAAGACAGAACTGAGGAAGAGTAACTAATTACTCAAACCAAACAGATTGTGCTAAATTCTGCTAAATTTCAAGCTTGCACTGTTTGGCAGTGGCTACGACAGAAATGATGTTGACACTGATTGGGTGGCACATACTTGATTTCTAAAGCTTGCTGGGCAAGAGCAGCAGGGAGCAGAATGTATATGAATTGTGTGCCTGTTTGCCCTGGACTCTGACTTTGAAAAGGAGTTGTTTATGTGTGGGAGAGCTGAATCTCCAGAATTTTTTTTTGTTTTTGTTTTTTTGCATAAGAGTTCTCTGGCAGTTTGCCTCATTTCAGAGCAGGGATATTTTGCAATTATTGTAGTCTGTTTTGTCTTATCCTTCTTTTCCTACAAAACACATTATAGCAGGACAATCCCTTGGTGTACTCTTTTCTGCTGCTTCCAGGATGCCAACCCTGGGAGGTAGTGCGGGTACAGAAAGAAGCACTGAGGAAGGTGTTTTCTGTATGCCCTCCTTGGCTCTTTCATTAATACAGCCCCCAGGCCTGAAGGGTTGGTTCCCTGCACCCAGCTCCACACCTCATGGCTGAGCTTCCACTTGGACAGCCCTGCTTGCACCACAGAGTTTTCCCCAGAAAAATGTTGCTACTACCAGACTGCTATGGACAGGGATGGCAGCAAACAGAGCTCCAACCCCACTGAGGAAGAGAGCAATGGGTTTGGCTCTGGCTCTGATCAAGAAAATTAGATTATGTGGCTGTACTGTGGGAGCTGGTCCACAAATGCAAATTTCTTCCCTCACCATTCTCTGGGAAAGATGACAAAGCGCAAGGAAGGCCTGAGTGGAAAATATATTTTGGATGATCCTGAGCTATAAGCAAAAACCTGTTTCCCAAACCAGGCCAAGTATGTCATAGTCCCGTTACTCATGTTAGGATAGTCATCCACCCCTTCTAGGCTTTAAAGGAAATATGCTCTGACTTATGTCTGTATCTCAAGATTTATCCTAAGTTCTAATGTGCTCTCAGGTTCATTCACACAGAAATGTAAAATCCTAACAGTCTATCAGTAAATGTATTTTTCACTAATAAAACTGCAAATCAAAACTGATCAGGCTTAATTTGGAGAAAAGTTTGTGCTAATATATACTAACATTCACATCATATGTGTACTTACCTAATATAAGTTTACACAAAACTGTACAGAAAGAAAAGTACCTATCATTGCATATAAAGTCTTAGAATTAATCTAATAAAATTAACATTTTTAATGGTCAGAAAATATAGAAAATAAACCTGTGGTGAGTAGAAGGGAAGGAAGACAAGAGGTAAGAAAGTGCCCAATTCTAGAAATTAAAGAGAAGCTAAAATAAAAGGAAGAGCTCTGTGCTAAGATGCTAAAATCCAAAACATGCCTATGGAAGATAGACTAGGTGCACTACAGGCTAGGCTTTTTGAAATGCAAAGATAACCTCTTGTTTTCTTTCAAAGGATATTGCAGCTAGAAAGACCAGCAGGTACTAAAGCGTGTCTGGTATGGCTGACAGGCATGAACCACTAAGTTTTCAAAACCCTTCAGAGACACCAAGGATCTGATGGACCATTGTCACACTTGCTAAGCAGCTGAAACAACTGGTAAGTTAAATGGCCAGAGCCATTATTTCAATGGCATACAGAATTCAGATCAGTAGTATCACTTTAGAAGACCTTGTCCAAACTAAGAAACCCAAATCAAACATAGCCATTAATTCAATAAATGCATAGTGAACTGGGAATCCTATTAATTCTTTTACTAGTGGGGCACTAACTATTTTTTTTTTAAGAAGCATTAGGAAATAATATCCAGATGAGTGTAACCTAAGCCATAGGACTTGTTCTCACTCAACTTTGCAAAGTAAGAGCAATTAAAGAGGCAAAGAACATACATCCTCCTAAAAAGGGATTGAGTATTCTAAAATACTATTAAAAAAAATTACAAGACCTGATCAGCTAGAGAAAGGACATTGTGTTCTTTCTATGTTTGGAGCACACACTACACCCCCTACTATTTTTAGGACTCATTTTGTAGCAGGAGCAGAAAACCAGATGGTAATCCCCAGCCTCAATAAATGGGGGTCTCTCCATGTGCTGTCTTCTGCTTGCCCAGCCCTTGTATTGCCAACTCATGGCTCAATGCAGGGGAAGAAAACCAATTTTATTGGCAGAAGAAATTGCTGCTATTTAAGGACAGATGTTTGTCTCTGTCATTTATTAAGGTCTGCATGTTGTTAAATGCTTGGTAAGAAGAATGGGGAAAAAATGAAAAATTGAATGATCAATTTCTTCAGCTAAAAGGGTTGTCAGGGCTGAAGAATTTCACATGCTTATGTACTTTGTGTTCATAGAAAGCTACTATAAAAGTAAAGTAGTTCCAGAATTTATTCAAATAAACATTTTTTTTAGAATTAACTCATAGTAATTTAGTAAATAGCAGTGTCTTTGCAATATGTTCTGATTTGAAAAAATCCAACACTTATTTTAATGTGTATTGAAATATCCTTCTCTTTCCTTCTTATAATAACTCTGGTACAGTAAAAGTTGTGTAAAGACAATACATTTGTAACCTGCACAAGAAATAAACAGGGTACAGAGAACATTCACACCAAGAACAGAGAGGCTTACTGGAATCAGTGGGATGAAAAAGAAAAATTCCAGTATGCACCAAAGGAAACAAAGCATGATTAGATCCTTGTTATATTAAAAGCATTTGAGATTTATTTAGACCCTGCACTCCTTTCTGTGCAATGGTTAGTTGAATCTCAGCCTCTTGTCTATGGGATATTCAAGGATTTCTGAACAATGAACCAACATGAACAACAGTAGAGACTGAGGGGTGCACTTTAAAGAACAATATTATGTTGGTGTATTTGATGGTGAAGCATTTTCTAAATATTGACATTTAGATTGTCTTGCTTATCTTAGATGCTTGTCTTTACACACCCTGTACCTTCTGAAAATAGGTGGTGTTTTGTGCTCATATTACAGTATCTGATGGCAAAACAAACTCATATAAAACAGCCACAATGACATAATTATGAATGTGCTTGATGTACCTCAGAGTCCAGCTCACATTTAGGTATCTGCTGTCTCCAAGGTGCTTTGGAGGGGACCAGCTGTAAATAATAAGTGTCAAGGAGCCACACAAATAAATGCTTCTGGCTGCTTCATGAGAACTTTTTTCCTATTCAATTTCAGCTTTAAAAAACTTGATTTCTTATTTCCTGAAAACTAGGGAGGGTTGTTGGATATCTAAAATTTGCTGCTGTAAATTTTCAATTTTGCAGATCCAGCCTTTATATTCGATGAACTTCCCATGCTGGTGGTATCAGTGATAGCTATCTCAACATCTACATTTTAATACCAGCAAATGAGTTGAGTAATTCACACAAGACAGAATACCTAATTGGTGCTGTTCATGCAGGTGGCATCCTGGCAAAGGCTTTGACCTTCAGCAATTCCACCTGAGTCAGCCTTCTGGATCAAACCCAACATTTGAGTCAGCTTTCTAACCTGCTAGCAATTTTGAGAGGGCAAAAGTTTGAGGGGATTTAGTGTTGCTTTTTCCTGTTGTAAAGTACAAAACTCAACTGGTGGAGCTTAATTTCACCCTGAACAGTTAACCCCATCCAAGAGAAAAATATGGATCAGAGCTGCAATTCTGTTTTAAACAGAACATTTGATAATAAATAGTAAATAAATTAAAAAGGGATAATATAAACTACCTTAATCTTGCTATGACTGACACTTCACTATAAAAGATGACTGGAGGACTGTTGATTGTGTGGCTTTGAGATCGAGGTATGTTTTACAAAAAAAATGAAGACAATTCGAAGAGTGAAAAGGGAATTCTGAAATCCACATAAAGGCCACTGGTTTTCTTTCTCTTTCTGCTTTGCTTTCTGGCTCCTTAAGTATCTTTCTTTTTTTTTTTTTTCTTTTTTTTTTCTTTTTTTTTTTTTTCCAGAAATATTTCAAGGGAAATTTAAATTTTTCAAAGGTGTTTTTTGAACTTCCAACCCATACTTGGTGCCAGAAAAGGGGCACCATTATATGAGACCCCAATATTAAATTGGAGCATTTTCTATGAACCTTACCTAAACCTGCAGAAAGCTTACCTAGACCTACAGAAACCAAAAGCTATTTTTTCCCATGAGATT
This sequence comes from Vidua chalybeata, assembly GCF_026979565.1. Lineage (NCBI taxonomy): Eukaryota > Metazoa > Chordata > Aves > Passeriformes > Viduidae > Vidua > Vidua chalybeata. Next base: position 28,441,557 of record NC_071534.1, on the reverse strand, counting down.
TGTAAATCCCATGCATTGAAAACAGTTACATTTATCACAGTAATTTCTTCGTGTGTAGGGACAGAGTGAGTTATTTGTGGAGTGGGTAAATAAGTAATCATTTTAGGATACATGGAGCTTTCCTGGTAGTTAAACATCTTACCTACTTGTCAGATACCAAATCCTTTCTCAGTAAATACACTGCAGCCAGCTGTGCCATTTATGCATGCCCAGCAGGTATTCATTCCCCTGTAATGGTCAAAGTCTACCTCCTTCACTTCCATCTCCACCACAAAGAACAGAAGTCACTTCTTACCTTTGTCACACAATAATTGAATCAATATGTAACACTAAATTTTTAATAGTGCCTTTGGGACTTGACCTTGTGAAGGGACAGTGTGCTCTAATGGTGTGATACCCCTCATGTGAAAGCTTATCAGACAGCAAGGAAGATGCAAACAGCAAGATATTCAGTCCTCCAGCACTTCATTAGCAAAGAAGTGTTTGAACAATCAAAGATGCAAAATGCCCTACGCAATAGCATTTTGGGAAATCAAAGTACAGTCACCTCCCTCCTCACCTTCAGAAAAATATGAAGTGAGGTGGCTGGATTTTGAGTTACCAGGTTTAACAACAGAGTAGGATGAAGGGAGTTGTTTGCATACATGTCCTTTCACTAACAGTATTTGCTCTGTTACGAGCCTGTCAAAGCAAGGTGTTTTTGTTAAACTGAGAATCTGAAAAGTGACTTCCATAAAAAACTTAACAGCAGACTCCCGTGTGTGTGTGTGCACAGTCAGTGACAGGAAGCAGTTAACTAAAAACCCTTAGGGGTGCTCTGTGCTGCAGAGAAAATATCTGTACCCAGTAAGGGCATGAGTCCATCTCAGACACCCACACATGCACCTCCAGCCCTTGGTCAGAAACTACTCAATCAGTGAAATGGGGTCTGCACAGAACTAAAATCTTGGCTAGCCAGACAGACAGGAAACAGGAACACTTCATGGGGAGGAACAGGAGATTTGATAACAGTGCAACACAAAGCACCTACACCCCAGCAAACCCCAACATCACCTAGCAGGACAGGTGGGCTAGAGGAGCAAGAACAGATTTGGATTTGTTATGCTGATTATTAGAAAGTTAAAAGAACAAACTTATCAACAAATGGAAGAGTTGTCTAGTGAACATCACCCTTCCAATGCATCTTTACCTACGGATTTCAAAGAAGCCCTGTCCTTAGACAAGGTAAACAAGATCCACATCCATTATGTCCATGAGGCTCCTGATGAGCTCACTAGTTTGCATAAGAAAAACCTTCAGTTTCTGCTCAAATGCCCCAACTCCCCTCAAAAATATAGGACAGTGGAATTAAATCAAATGCAACAGTGCAGTCTGGGGACCAATTAACTTTGGGGATTTCCTACAGAAAACATTAAAATAGCTGAAAGGTTAGATGGCAGAAAAATCTCTCATCCATCCCAGTTGCAGCACACATCAGTGGGGCTCTTCTCAGTCCCCCAGAGAAGTGCTAGGCAGCAGCAGGATAATCCAAAACAGCCACCACCAATGCCAGTCTGCAGGGTGGGAAGGAGGTGGCCGTGCCAGCAGCCAGCTCTCACAAAGCCCCTGTCTCACTGCTCCCTGCTGCAGGAGCTGGCTCCACAGCCCTGGTGGAACACTACTGTGTGCCATTATTCAGCTCACCATGGACTTCCTCACTGCTGGTAGCTTGACATGGTGGGGATCTAACTTCAGCAGCTGCCATATGCCTGCTTTTCTTGACCTAAGCCCAGGGAAGCTCTGGTCTGGCACTGTCACCAGTGGAAGAGGCAGACTTCACACCAAAAAACAGGGTGAGAAGTCCTAAGAGCAATCAGGAAACAGCAAACTCCATCCCCAGCATTAGTTATGGGCTTCCCACGATGTTTTCTAGTATCAATTTCCTACATTCCCAGGGTTTCCCACTGGCAGAGGCTGCAGAACTCCTCACAGTGTTTCCCAGCCACGATGGGGCCAGCAACACTCAGGTGTTTCAAATATTATAACCCCAAACTCGGCTCTGGGCAAGACTGGGAGACCTCATTCCCAGCAGAGTGAAAATGACTCAAAGCAATTGTGGTGCCCTGCTGAAGTGCTCCTACACCGACAGGGGCCAGAGCTGCCCATAAGGGATGACTGAGTGTACAGACTGGCACCAGGGCAGAACTTTAGGGAGCTGCTTCCAGCTGGCCCATGACCAACCCTCAGGCAAGTACAGGAGAAGTCACTGTTACCTCAGTCCTAACTTCCTCCTCCCTCGCTGTGAGCAAAAGCTGAGCAACAGTTGCCTGCAGTGGCACCTGCACTGCTCCACAGCAGATCCAGTTTAACATCCCAACGCTGCCCACTACATGGGAGGGCCAGGCACACAGCAGGCTGCTGCACACCTGTGTGGCAACACCAGATAGAACTCCACTATGATATCCTGCTGTGAATCCAAGGAAGGTTTTGCCCTCATCCTTCAAATTTTGAGAGGAAGGTTGTCTAAGCACCTTAAGGTAAAATCCCAGCCCAGCCTGCAGTTCAGGAGGACACTCACAGATCAAAATAACAATTTCACTCTTTTCTAGAAGAGAGATTACTGTTGTTTTGATTTGTGGTATGACTGCACTGCAGTAGAGGCTGTGGCATCTCCCCATTCTCTCAGACATGTTATGTGAAGATGGGTCTCATCATTCTGGCTTCAGGACATGATCAATACCCAAGGCAAACTGAGGAAGATCAGTGAGTCATTTGCTTCTTTGTTATCCAGGAATTTTTTTTTTCCATCTGAATTGAAGCCCTTATTATTCTTATTGCAAGATAACCAAATGGGACCAGCAGAGAAATTAGGGAACATGATGTAACAGTCCTTTAGGATATGATCTAAAAGCCTTTTCTTGCCACAAAATTCAAGGCAGCCAAACCACAGGACAAAAACAGCTCAGAGCCTATTGTCTACTTTTCCTACACTGACAAGATGCTGATGATCTTCTCTCCATGGAAAAACAAGTCCAGAGAGTCACCCCTCAAACATGCTTTTTGTACTCCATTTCCCCCATTTCTATATTCATTTCCCCATGTATGTCCTAAAAAACATCTACTTATGTACCATACCTTACATGGAAGCAATTAGTTTTAGAAATTAACCACAAGGCACATTTAAATCTACATTGCACTTGTATCTAAATCATCACCATAATAAATATATTATTAATATATATCATATATATATATAATAATAAATCATCATCATAATAAATATATTATTTATTATGATTTAACTGCTACCAGCCTGTTTAGAAGGAAAACAACACTCTTACTGGACCCAGCCATTCCATAAGTTATACTTAAGTTTCCTTCCTGTAAGTGAAACAGCTGCAGTATAGCTGAATGTCAGATACCAAGTTCTTATATGCAACATAGAGTTCAAAAAAGGTGAACCTTGAAATGTTATTTTCAGGCAAGACATTGTTACATCTGACATCATCTTTATCAGGATGAATGTGTATCCTCCAATACATATGCCAGGTAAATCTGGTGCTTCTCAAAGATGACAAAGATGGAAGGATTTCATTCATTACCTACTCAGCTGTTCAAAAGTCTGGTTGGAAGGCAATATTAGTTATGGTTTCCCTGAACAAAATCTCTAACAAGAACTTCACTTACATGCTGTGGTGGTCTGTGCTGGATGGACAGCATTGATATGAACAAGTGGCATCTCTAGCAAAGCAGCTTCCTAAGAATCATTAAAAAACACGGGTAAGAAAGTGCCTAACCAAAGTAACATTTTGGCAGCCAACTCCTCCACAAGCACCTTCTTTTCTTTCCTTCCCAGGTGTTTCTGCTTGAGTTTGTTTTAAGGCATCAACACATGGGGCTGATCTAGCAGCTTTCATCATTGATTTGTGTTGCTTTATTGCTTACAAAAGATCTAGGATCAGACCTACACAGTGGGAAGCACAGCATTTTCCCTGCACTCTGGAAACTCCCCGAGAATTTTGATGCAGACACATCCTACACCCTTGTAGCTCTTCCATTAGTCTCCCATGAGTCTCACAGAGATCCTTCAGTCAAAATTCTGCTTACAGACAGCAAGCATATCAGATGGATTCATACTGTGGAACAGGAGCCACTCATTCACCTCCTGCCCAGGCTTCTCTTTTCCTTGTGCTCTTTCTACCTACATGAAAACACTGTGCTTCAAATATATTTAAAAGAAACTTTGCTAGTACAACAGGACCTAATGCAGAAATACAAGATTGTCTTGATGTGGAGGAAGAGAATTAAAAGAATATGCTAGATGCTAGTCACATCTCATCCAGGGATAAAGAAAATAGATCACAGGTCAAATATTGCTCTCTCATGCTCTTCTGCAGCCCTGAACTCTAAGTTTCAATAGCAATAACACTAAGTTTTGGTCTCAGACCACAGTTTTTCTGACAAAACATTGGCCAGCAAGCAGACCAAATTTTCTACAAATGCAATATATCTGTTTTCAGAGAAGAACTGAAGGGGTCACTTGTTTAGATGTATTGAAACATTTCAGTTCCTCTCTCTATCTAGAGGAGTAAAATTAATTTAACCCATTATACTTATTCCATCACTAGCCTTTAAATCAAACCTATCTACTAATTTCTCATGCTCTGTTCAATTGTGACCAAGTTCGACACAAGAAGTGTAAAACTACACATTACACCTGAAAAACAAAGAGCCAACCCACCAGGGTTTTGACTAAATGCTTTTTATGAATTTGTAGAAAATGTTCATGCCAACTGGAACCACTTCTTTTTTTTCCAAAACCATTCTGTTTTGGTGCTGTTTTCTTCCTCAGAAAACTTCAGATCTGGACAGGCATCTCTGGTTACTTACCTTGAGCCCAAGTGATCCTGTCCTGTTCTCTCTCTTGTGAAATGATAGGGGTAGGTACCCAAAACAGGCAGCTTTAGGTTCAGTTAAACGATAGGATTAAATATAGGTCTTCCATGCCCTAGGGAAACAATCCACTCACTCCCTCTGGCTGTGGTTAATCAACCTCTCAGATTTCGTGGGAAAAAAAAAAAAAAAAAAAAAATTGGCCTTCACCATTGTGAATGAGAACATTACAGTTGCAAGAAGCCAAACAGTAAAGAAAACATTCCCCCAACTCATGTTGTTCTACCAACAAGGAGCGTATGTACAACTGGAACTTAAAATGGTTTGCTGTTTTTTTCCTAAAAAAGGTCACAGAATCTGATAGTTTTAAAAACGGCTTATATAAGACCAGACTTACAAAACAAAATTTGAATGCACCCCAAGTATAAATGCCAGGTTTATAATAGCCATCATTATAATAAAAATCTTCCCAGTTGCTGGGTTTTCTTAATTAAAACATAAATTTTCTATAAACCGAGATGTAATTCCACAGGGCCCCAACCCCTTTTCTTCATGTCCCCTCCCACTTTTGGATTTGGTTCTTTTTCTTTCCATCGTAAATCAGAGAATCGGAGCGGCCGGCTCCCGAGGAATGCGCCTGGGATCCGGGGCTGCGCCGGAGAGGGTTTGCCTTCTGCCAAGGGGGAGCCACCCACACGCTGCAAGAACGGCATGGGGGCCCAGCCAGGATCTGAATGGCTCCACTGCCACCCAGGGGAATGAAGTAAAGTGGACACAAACAGCTGGAAATGTCGCCAAAGCGTCAGGCTTCGAGTTCTCCAGAGACTGTGGATTCTGTAATCCTTGTTTGCTGAAGTAGGATTTCAATTTGCCTCTATTTGCTACTGGCTGGAAAAAAAAACTTGATGCAACACAGACCAAGGTGTTACAACACTTTTGGTTATACCTCCCTGGTCACTCCCAAAGGACCTGGCCAACACCCACTGGGGGTGCAATCGTGGCCTGGGATTTTTCAGAGCCCTCTCTCACTTTTTCATGTTCCTTCCCTCCTGTCCCAGCATGCTCTGAACTCCTCCTCTGAGAGCTTGTCCATTAAGGACAAGGAGCTATTGGACTCTGAGGAGCACATTTCTTCTGCCCAGAGAACATCTACAATCCTAAGCAAGCTCTGCAATGACACTGGGATTTAAGAGCGGGTGTCCAACTGGAAAAGAGAAGGTGAAATTGTTGCTCTATATCAAGTGCACATTTATCTTTCTTGTGCACTGACTCATCCTCATAGACAAGCCCTGGTGTTGCTGTAGTGAGTCATCAAAGTAACTTTATTTATAATCACTCTCCCTGATGTTTCAAAAACACACAAGACCTAAACCTTATTATAGCAATACCAAATGAGTTGATGGTCTCCCAGAGTTCATGCTTTGATTTGAAATTCAAGAGCATGACAGAGTTTTAAAGGAGAAACAGTCCTGTGAATAGTGAGCACTGAAGCTCAACCTCTGGATCAGATAATCAGCTGTTATTTAGGTCAGACTAAAGGTACAATGGATAAACAAACATTTCTGTGCATTGGCCATTTAGATACACAGTATCGTGGTGTGAATGGACAAAACTGTGTCCTCTACAAAGCTCTTCTGGCTCAACCATCCTTGTCCCTCTTGTAGCTGCAGATTTTGGAGTAACAGGTTTGCAAACTAACAAAACCAATTCCTGGACTCAGGCATGTATTTTAGATTAACTTGATGCAAGCTGTTACAGACTACAACTTTTCCCAACCTAGTGTACAGATGTGAAGAGATATTTATGTACCTCATATCCTATTGAAGGAAACATGATGTGTGTGAAGGAGCATCTGATTGACTGTTTGAAACAAGTTTGACCAAGACTAACTCAAGAGATTTCTACAAGAGAGCCTCCTGGTCATGTTTCAGGGACTGCCTCAGAAAACTTGTGTCTTTATATTCTGTACAAACTCTTCTCTCCTACAAGCAACAAGTAAATGTCCATTGTTATAGTGCAGCTCTGCAACGAGAGGCATCACATTGGGCTTTCAGCTAAGTGTCATCTTTTCCTTCCTTGCTTGGCTATGTGCCTATAAACATGCCTAACAATATGATAACCTAGACCTATCTAAAGAAATTACCAACAGCTCTTCAAGCATGATCCCTGCATTACCTCCCCTTACCACAGGCAGGCCATACTGGCTTCTTCAGGACAAAAAATTATAAGGAAAATGTCATGGCACAAATTGCTCACATAATGTCTGCTGAGACCCTAAGAAATTATTAAAACTATCCCTTTACTGAACTGGGGGAGGAATCAGAGAAGCAAAAGATCACCTAAACCGCAAGAGATTATCAACATCTGCTTTTGCTCCCACCAGAACACTCATTTTCTTCTCTTTTACTTTTCTTGACTGTTCTTACCACACTGCACAAATTCCCCCTTACTGATATCTCTGCTTTTCCAGTCCCAGTCTTCTGCCTGCTCTAGGCTACAGCATTCAAAAAACAGGATGTCAGCTTTATTCCCTGATCTTCCCAGCTCACCAGCAGGCTGCATGGCAAACCAAAATTGTCTTCTCCAGGCTCTATGGCTATGCATGCCTCAGCTGGACTTGCTCTCCGTCCACCGTGTCACCAGTACCAGCCTTAATAGAAGAATATAAAACACAACTCTAGAAATGTCATTATGGTGTTTTTCCATCTCCAGCAGACTTTTTTGAACAACCCCAGCCATGTAACTTGTCATCAGCAGAAAGTGGGAAGCTGCCCTGGCAGTCCCAAGGCCGGTGGAATGTCTCCTCAGTGCACTCCCCTTGCAGCATGCCTGCCACAGTGACAGCCTGCCAACGCTATCAAACCCACCACCCAGCCTACCTGCACCCAGTCTACATCAGCAGATCAATGAGTCACTCTAAAGCAGGAGAGGACTCAATAAACAGACATTATTTTCCACAGTCAGGAAAATAATGAACATAACACCCCATACCTTTTCTTGTTCTGTTTCCTACTGCCACTTACTGCAGTGCTAGGACTTCTGCAGATTTTTATCACGGAATGAAGATTCTGGTGTCTCTGGACCATTTTTTTTGAAAGAGAAGATAAATGCACTACAAATGAGAAAGGAGGTTTTTGTTCCCTGGGAATGCTTCCCAGGAGAGGAGGTGTCATTGTAAAACACAGGGGCATTAGCCTCCTGTGCTGCTCCTACATCCAGCCCCTCCTCTGTTCCCTGCTACTTCTGCTTCAGTCAGAAAGGAGCTATCTGGTGCAGCCTTCTCCTGCTGTGGTGATTGCCTGAGGAGCTGATTATCCCAACTTCATGTTTTCTTCCCTTCATGTAGAATCTGTCTCCAAAGCCACCAAGCCTTAGAGGGTTGCTGACCTGACTTCCAACCAGCACAAGGTCTTCTTCTTGTGTTGAAAGAAGAGACCCTCTCTGGAAAAACACTCACTGGCTGCCTGAAGTGCTGCCTGTGAAAGTTGTGGGGAGGATTGTGGGCATCTTTTTAACTGTGCCTCGCTCCAAGTGGTGATGCAGAGCAAACATTTGGATCCCTTTATAGTGGTGTAAATGCCTGACAAAACCAGACCTCTTTGAGCTGCAGAATCCTTCTCCAGGCCTCTAGATTCTGCCTTACTCACACTACATCTTTACTGTTTTCCACTGACGTGACATAGCACCTCGTATTTCAATCCCCATCCCAGGTGCTCTCACTGTTTTGCTGCTTGCCAAAGATGCTCAGGAAAATTCCTGCCTCTCCTCACAACCTGGCAGCTGGTGCTGCCCACCAAATAGCAGCACCAGATGATGCTTCAGAGGCTGGGGAAGCCCAGAGTCTGCAGAGGCCTCAGGAGCCTGGCAGTCTCTCCAGCGAATGCCAGATTCACCAGCTCCCATGCAGTGAGGTGCCCAGATTATGCTTATGACTCAGGCTCAGCTTTATCACTGGGGAAGATGTAAGGATAAGAACTCCACACACTCACTCACAAGAGCACAGTGATGCAGCAGAGCTATGAGAAGATAAAAGCCAGAAGGAGCTGCTGAGGTAGTGCTGAAGTCACTGTCTGAGCACTGTTTCCCTGGTCTGCTTAGAGCTCACTTGCCCTGAATGAACTTATCTTTGTTTCCAGCTGCTGAACAAGGCCACCAGAGAAGCCATGTGCTTCTTCCAGCCTCAGACCTGAGGAGGAGACATCCTACCTACCTCTTGCTCCCTTGGACTTGTTTTGGAAGATACTATAGGGCAATGCACACCAGCTCCTTTAGACAATGACATACACTTTTTAATGTTTTAATCAAGGCTGCCTTCCACAGCTTGCAGCTTCCTTCAAATATAACATATCATGAGCAATCATCACTGCACACTTCTTTTTAAGCTCTGCATAGGATGTGTATGTACCAGAGAAACTCAAATACAGTTCATAATTGGTTTAAGCTACTATGCCCCTGGCCTTTTTCCTTCCCTGTTCCTCTCCCTGGAGGCAATGGTCACAGCAGTTTGGGGTGTGGGGTGAAGGAGAGAAGGTTTCTGCATGAAAAATGCCTAATTGCATAGTACAGTAACACCCAAGGAAAAGCAAAGTCACCAGCATGTCATGCTCACTGTGCACCAGGATAAAAAGAATTAATATAGAAAGGCAAATTACAATGCACACAACAACCACCCACAATGTGTGTTCACAAGAGGGACACCATATCCATCTTGAATTATCCAGTTTCATTCCCTTCAACATACTTATATCCTTATTTCAGCCCTTTAATTCCTAATTACAAACATATAAGGAAGGCTCCCATATTACAATCTTAGCTCAGCATGTCATAATATCAAGGAGACAGAAATGTTACTTTAAAAAGTCTCTATTTAGACTAGAGCCACCGGTTTTGATTAGTTCACAAAAACTTCTTCCATTTTCTTTATGTTTCACATCCTTCCCCTTCCCTTCTTCCAGTGTTATATAGATGCTGCCTGTACTCCATGAAACGTTCCCTCATTGCTTTCACATTCAAGCAAAAACGATTTACAATGGCATTTTGGAAGAAAAGCTGCATGACAGTTAGTTCTCCCATAAGTATGTCAACAGGTAAGTATACAGATTTTTTTACCTTTGAATCCACTTGAAATTCAAAAGTGTGCAGATGAATCTGAAGCCATGGTGCCACATCTGCAGATGTTATAGGGGCAGCACCTTGTTCTGGACAAAGGAGAGATATATTTGTAAGCAAATGTCTTTGGGCCACAGAGGTGTCACAGACAGGTTGGATTTAGCATCTATACAAGTTACAGGGAGAAGCCAGTGATTTAAACCAGTCAGATCATGGGCTTGTCTCTGAGCTGTATCAGGGTTCCCCTGATGTGTTTCGTGGAATTTTCGAAATATTTAGAATATAATAGAATTTTAGAAACTATTTTAGAATAGTCTGGGTTGGATCTAGTTCCAGTTCTCCTGCCATGAGCAGAAATACCTTCCCACAGACTGCTCAAAGCTCTGTTCAATCTGACCTTGAACCTTTTCAGGAATGGGGCATCCACAGTTTCTCTGGGCAACCTGTGCCAGTGCCTCCCCACCCTCACAGTAAAGAATCTCTTTATAACATCTAATTTAAGCTTACCCTATTTCAGTTTAAAGCATGTTGGATGGTCTCTCTCATGTCCATCTCTTCTTTCTGTGTCCCCCAGCCAAGGACCACTGGTGGCTGTAGTGACATCTGATTACTTGTGCATGTCACCTCCCTTCACCCCTGCAGTGCCACCCTCTTTGCTCCCTGTTGCCCTTCACCCTCCTCTGACTGCTCTCAGGTGTCATAGAGGCTCCCCAGAAGGACAAAGTGCAAATCCTGGCTCTGGAGCTATTTCCAAGTGAGTTTATAGATGGCGATGGCTCCTGGTTTGAGACTTGTTTTTCAGCAGAAGTATACGGAAAGTGAGCTCTTCTCACACACCAGAACTTTCAAATTAAAATGAGTTTTCAACAAATTCCCAAGCCATCTGTAAAGGCAGCCTGTTTTCAGAGCTGTGTTTCCTGGAAGCATTGAGGAAAATCATAAAAAAAAAGGCAAAAATGTGTGATGTGACAAAGAAAGCACTGGGAGAATATCTGCACCCCTTTTATTAAACAAAGCTAGCAGGTGCTAAGTTCAAAGCAAGGCAAAGGAGATCCTCCCTCAAGCAATATCCCTTTCAGCTGTGGGAATATTTGCTACAAGATGTTGCAGAAGGTAAAATTTTATACAGATTTAAAAAGTGATGGAATAATTACTGAAATAAAAACACATCCAGGGTTATTACATATATAGATACCAACTCTGGGGCAGGAGATCTCCAAGCAAAAATTTGCTGCAGGCAGGCAGAGCAGTTTGGAAAAGTATCGCTACAAGTCTGCCTTGAGCTCCTAGTTTTGTTTGGACACCTCTGTCATCCAGTGACAGGGACAGGCTCTGGTACACCTCTTGTGCTGATATGATACAGTCTTTCCTACATTGTCGGGTTAGAAGAGCAGGAAGGGAGTGATTGGCACTGGGAGCTGGGCGTGAGAGGCAGATGTTCACTTGCTCGCTGTATTCAACCCAGGGATTGTGCTCATCCAGCACCATCAGGCAGCTTTCCATCCTGCCCACGGAGCAGGCACCGGCGATGGGCAGATAGTGCAGAAGGATGGACACGGGCAATGAAAGAGGCAGATGATGTTCTAGCAGTGCCAAAAGCATTGGCAGTAACCCTGCAGCCCTCCGGTGTGCTCTGCAGCACGCCCTGCCTCACAGATCCTCCCGCAGCCCTGCCTGCTGTGAGCCCCACTCCGCACTAATCCGCACATCGTGCTCAGCAGCAGCGATTCAGTCGGGACTTTCTGGGGACGGGGCACCGACCTGACTGCGGTGCAGATGCCCATGAGGGACGGGACCCCGAAAATCCTGCGCTGCTGTCAGCTCGCCACGGGCGAGCGCGGTGCCGCGCCGCTCGTCCTCAGCCGCCCCCGCCGCAGGGCACCGGGGCTGGGCCGGCCCCTCCGTGCTGCCCGCCCGGCCGCAGCTCCGGGCTGGGCGGGCACCGCCACCTAGGGACAGGGACAAGGCTCTGGCAGGGGCTGGCGGCTCCGGGAAACATCCCGACAGCGCTCCAGGGACTCCTTCTCCACCCAAGGAAGTTCAGCTCACCTTTTTGGGGCACGCTTGGTTTATCTTCTCATTTTATCATGTGCCATCTCCACTCTCAGTGTCAATCGCGATGACTCTGAACACGCACATCAAGACCTGTCTGACAGCCGAAGAACAGATCGTCACATTGTTTTGCTCCTTTTCAAGGAGCACTTTGCTTCTTGGAGATATCCAGACCAAAAGATCAAGGGACCCGGCACAGTCAGTCCTGCAGCCATGTTCAGGGGCTTCCCAAAACCACCCTCAGGTCCCATCCTGTACATCTCCTTCTGCTTGGGCTGTGTCCTTCCTTGCACCAACATCTGCACTTATCCTTGTGCCTGCTTAGCAGAGAATCCCCTTCTTTCCACACTCCCCTCCATGCTACTGTAGTACTGACTGCTTAAAATCAGTGAAGAGCTTTTCACTCCTCTTGTGTCCTGGCCTGCAAGCCTTGCCCGTGCAGGACATGCTGCATTGCAGCACCAGTCACATCCCACCTGCATTAGAGATCAAGCAAACAGATAATCCACCTTTGAAGTTGATCTCACACTTCCAATAATCTGCTTGAAACTGGAGAGTGCCAGTCTGGTCAGCCTGAATTACCTTCTCTGACTGTGCAGAGATTAAAGCAGGAACACAGTAGTTTGGAGACTTCAGAAAAAAAAGAAAAAAAAAAAAAAAGGAATTATCAATCAGAAAAAAAAATGGCTTAAAAGACCTGCAGAACAGCATTTTATTTGCTAACCAGGTGTAATTGCCTACAACTTGGAGTTTCCCAGTACATTCCAGCTGAACCCCACCTCCCATCAGAAGCTGTTTCCTGGACACTGCTCCCTCCTCATCACAGCACACATGGTTGGGGACTGGTGGGATGGTGCAGCCCCAGAGTCCCATCCATCTCTGCAGTCTGTGCTGCTTGCTGCCTTCTCCTCAGCCCTTCCAGACAGGATTAGAGAACATCACCACAGCTCTCAAAATGGTCTCCAAATGATCCAATTGTCAGCACATAGGAGAGCATTCTGGCACTGTTTCTGCTGTAAGTTAGGATTTGCAAAAGGAAAGAGCACTCTCCTCATAGATGCACACACAACATATTGAAAAAAAAATAATTAAAGAAATGTTGGAAGGCTCTGGTTTGGTTAAGAAAATAAACAACATTCAGGTCTCAGCCTCTGGTGGTCCTCTCATGAGTGATATAAGTGAAATTATGAGATGCTGCAGAATAGATCAAAATGCATGTGGGGAGACTCTGAGGCAAGGCACAAGACATGCAGAGAGCACACAGACAGGGAGGGAGAAGAAAAAAGATTATCAGCTTCTAGCAGTTTGCTTAACAGTAGTCTTGAAAGGGAAACCCAAACTCTGTCCAACCTCCAAATCCTCAGGGAAAAAAACAAATCCTAAAAGGTTTGGATTTTCTTTTTGCCTGTGCTCAAACCCAGGCATGCCATTTTCTGCCCTCGAAGTGTGCCAGCCCACAGAACAGGCATTGAGCAGACACCTGAGCTTGGTTAGTTAACAGTAGAATTATTTGGTTGTTATCCATGTTTTACCTGTAGAAGTCAATACTTCGAATTTGCCTAATAAAAGGCAAGTTTTTATTTATAAGTTCCCTAATAAAACCTCCACAAGTGTGGGAATAGATCACTTGGCTATCCAGTCCATGTAGCTCATGCCACTGCACAGAGCTGCTTCTCTTGATGAACAACAACTTTCACAATCATCTTGAATTAACAGTCATTAGAGAATTATGTTAAATTTTATGTTGGTTGATGGCATTTAGATAGAGAAGAGTCCTGGAAGTTGTCTTCCCAGTTATGTAATGCAGCTTTTTTACTTATGAGTGTCATTAATCATATTTCAGCTCAGGAAACTGCCTAGATGCCACATGTTAACAGGAACAAGTAGAACTGAAAGTTGAAGGGAAGAAGATAGAAACAATCCAAAGGTCAATCTGAGAAGGAAAAGAAAAGCCAGTGATCAGGACATGTCATTAACTTACTCAGACTGTTCAGGCATAGCAGCAGGTGGAGAAGATCCTGATAGGAAAACTATTTTGATAGCACTGTCTCAAAGTGTAAGTTTAGTTAGTAGCCTACAGTGAAACTAATCACATTTCTGACTAAGGAAATGTACAGAGGACACTCTGTTAGTAAGGAATTTGACTTGCTCAGTGAAAAAAAAACCAATCAAACCAACCAACTAACCAAAAAAACCCACAAAACAAAGAAAAAAAAAAAAGGGATTTTTAAGACATTAGGATTGATGTGAGGACCTTCAGTCAAATAAGTTATGTGAAGGCAGAGGTTGTGTCACTGCTAAAATGAGGTCATATTCTATGAGTATCAAAGAGGAAAAAGGATATGAAAAGACTCTTAGAAGAACTTGCTTGAGCTGAGAGACAAAACAAAGGTCAGCTGCCTTTCAGGACAGCAGAATGGATCACAGCTTGAGATGGATGCTACAGAGCATAGTAAAAAAGCCCCATAAACCTGCAGGAATTTTTAACAGAAAAGCAAACTGGAAGTTGCAAGGGTCTATCTGCAAAATGCAGTCAGAAAGAGGCTGCAAAAATCAAGAATGAAAGGGTGCACAAATTGTTTAAGCAGAGACCAATGTGACTTCCAACACCTCCTTTGGAATTAGTAAATGGAAAACAATATTGAAAATACAGTTAAGGAGACCAAAGCTGAAGATACAAGAAAAATTATTTACAGAGCACACACTGAAATAAAACTTCTTCTCAGGAGTGAGTAAAGACAAAGCTTCCTCCAGTGGTGGGGATATCATGTGTAGACATTTCCCAAGCATTTCTAAGTTGAACACTAGCACACCAATTAATGGGCCCTCTGACATCGCTGGAAACCATCTGGAAAGGAAATCTAAGCTTATTAAGAACAGATGGATAAGAACCAGGTCAGCCTTCCCTATTGCTCCTATTTGTAAGCTAGATGTAAAAGCAACCTTGTAAAGACAGTTTGAGTTGCTCTGGGAAATCATGCCTAGGACTCAACATGCCAGACAACAGGCACTGAAAAGGAACAGGAACAACCAGAAAAAGCTGTTGCCTGAGATCTGTTTCCAACAGGCCCCTAACTAAAGACTCCTGCCCTTCCACAAACCCTCAGCCCCCATCATTACCACACTGATCTGGGTCCATTATTCCCTCAATCTAGAAACAGCCTTGTTAAATAATGCAATTGTTGAGCATGTCATGCCAAGAACAATATCTGTGTTTTCTTCACCTGGCACCCACACAGTGGTCATGCCAGGTTATGGGGCTCAGATTGATTTTTAACAGTTTGAATGTTTTGGAAAATAATACATCATTCAGCACATTCAATCAAGCATTAGGTTTCTGCAGTTTAATCATCCCTTAATGAATTCTGTCAAAATTGTTGAAAGGTTCTTAAAAATACTGAGAAGTCAAACTTGGCACCAGTAAATGAAAAGAAAGCCTGAAAACTTGCTGAGGTGTCATTTAATAGAAAGCCTACACCAGTTGCATGAATATGTAACCAACTGTGTTAAAGCTAGGCATGCTGTGAAGTCCTAAAAGAACCACAATAAAATCAATTAGAAATACATTATGATGAAGAGATCACTTGAACTAACGTCCTTGCAGGCAAAGACAGTACATTTGAGCACATAGAAGAAGTACATTACTTTTATGAGTATAAAATGCATCCATTGATCCTTATGAATAGTTGTGGGTTCCTGAAAAGTAATTGCTAAAGAAATTACTGGAAAAGCTGCTGATGCCCACAGCAGCCTGTCCAGGAGATGACAAAGAGAGGCTGCTGCTGCAGAACAAGCCCACTGCAGCACTGCCCATCCTGTGTCAGTCTGGCTGACGTAGGAAGAAGCAAACCCCTCACAAATCAGTGCTCCTCAGGCCAGACCTGTCCCATCACCATCTTGGTGACTGTGAAACTGTCAATCACATGCATGAGCCAGAAACAATGTAACCCTTTCTCAACAGATCTTATTTTTTTTTCAGGGGAAAAAAAAGTGAATGAAAAGTGCCTGCCAATTAGTGGACATGTTGCTGATGGTTTGCAAGCATTTCTCATCTAAAAGGGTGCTGAGGAATGCTTTCTGCTTAGTACTTTGAAGGCACCCAGGTACTCGAGAGGCAGCCAGAGGTTCAGGTTGGGAAGAAGATTTAGCAAATCTATGATCCGGAGCAAAAGTCCCATGAAGAAGTATTCATAGATTAAGTTGCTTTTCACTTTTACTAGCAGCTTCTGCTCCCAGTGCCTCGCTGGCTGAAATATTCCCGAGTCTTTAGCTCTAGATTCCCAGATCTGCTTGGGCTAGAGGTTCAGGATCATCTTATGCCAGTTAAAAATCATGCTGCAACCTGCTCAGCTCTGTTGGTGTCAACACAAGCAGACCTGGAAATTGCTTATGCTGAACCCTGTATTTCAGGTTTGGGTTTTGTGGGGGTTTTGGCTAGGTCAGTTTTCAAGCAGGTGAATTCCCTGCATGTGCTCCCCCCCATCCAACAGAGGCATGGGGGAAACAGCAGTAGCACCCACCTGGAGGCAGGAGTGCTCCTTTGGGCAGTAGCACAAAGGGAGAGTTGCAGAGGGTGACCCTGAAAGAGTGTGGGCTCCTCAAGGAGAACTTCCATGTCAGATCTGGTACTCCAGCACCTGCAGAGCCCACAGCACTGCCACACCACTGCACACTGTTACAGCTGCTCACACCAGATCCTGCCTGATCTTCTCAATATAACACACAGCACCTAATTCTGGAGGCAGCTGGAGGCTGTGAGAAACTCTCCCTGTAGTCAGAAATAGTTTTTACTTACTGGAAGATCTTATTTTTCTTCCAAACTGTGCATGTTTGCACCTGTCCTCTGTTCTCTGCCTGGTTTCCTCTTTTTCAGATCAACAGCCCCCCCTTTTCCTGTGGCTAGCCTGCTTCTCAGCAGGATCTTCCTTACCTTCTGCCTCTGATGAATTTGGCAATCATACTCTGAAGCCCACCTTGCTGGAAATAACTTTCTCCCACATGATGGGTGGTTTCTTCTGTCATGGAGGAGAAGAATGGGGGAAGATGATTTATACACGGGCATCATTCCACAGAGTATTTTGTATAATAACAAAACTCTTCCCAAACCCTCCATCTCCCAGCCCCTGTTCTGCCCAAAGCCTGCACATCCAAGCCTCCTTAAGCTGATGAAGCCATGGAGGAGATCTATGGAATGCTGCAAGGACCAATGCAGGGTGACAGCTGAAAATGGTCACTGTTCAGTCCCTTCCCATCCACTTTAAGTGACTTTCATTTTCACTTCCTGACTGTGTGGAAAGTTCTCTGCTCACCTGTGACTGACAAGACTAGATCACTAATTTGCACAAGAACAATATTTAGGCTTCTGCAAATGCAGTGAGACATGGAAGTGCATGAATTAGTGCAGCTTTGGCACTTACTGCAGTCACCTAAAATCTTTAGGTGCAGTCACCTGCAGTCTTTCAAAATTCTCTAAAGGCACTGATTGTGCCTGAAGATAGCAGCTGTAGGAAAGCTGATGGGATTCTACACACAGCCCTGCTCTTGGTTCCTCCTAGCTATGGGACACACAAGTAAACCACTTGTGACTCCTCTGCAGAATTACAACTTACACATCACAACTGTTTTAAAATAAACCATTCATTTTTGTTTGAATGCTATCACTCACCCCAAATGGTATCCCATTATGCACCAAGTTTCAAGTACTATGACCACAATTCAAGCTTTCCCCACCATCCATCCTAGCTGGAGCACACACCAGTGGGGCACTTCTCCATCATCAGAAGTTCCAGGCAGCAGTAGGGTAATCCAAAACAGCCACCAGCCTGCAGGGTGGGAAGGAGGTGGCCGTGCCAGCAGCCAGCTCTCACAAAGCCCCTGTGTCTCACTGTTCCAGGAGCTGGCTCCACAGCCCTGGTGGGACACTGCTGTGTGCCACCATTCAGCTCACCATGGACTTTCTTACTGGTGGTATCATGGCATGGTGGGGATCTCACTTCAGCAGCTGCCATATCCCTGCTTTTCTTGACCTAAATCCAGCGGGGACAGAGGAAGGACAGGGTGTCACAGAGACATGCAGGCTTGACACAGCAGAACAAGGTAAGAAGAAATTTCAGCATCGTGACCAGGAAACAAAGCAAAGTTCTTTGCCCACATTAATTACAAAGACTTCAGGATGCAGGAGCTTCCTGCCATTTAGTTCAAAGACACGCCATGATGTAGGTGCTTTCACTTTTCCTTCTTCCCCATTCCCTGCCCAGTCTCCCTTTGGCATATCAGCACCCTCACAGGCAGGAATCAAGCCGAGGTGACCATATCAGTGGATCAATGTAATTTTAACTCAGCAGGTGTCACTGCATTATGGTATGCAAGGCAGGTACAGACCCATTCCAGGCTAGAGATATGGTGAATGTTAAAGCTTGGCACCGCTTCTGGGGGAAGAATAGCTCCTAGCAAAATACTATGCCCCCAAAACAATCAGGGGATTGATGCTGGTTCACTGCATTACAAAGTGTTCTAAAGCTACAACTAAAATTGAACAAACATTTTAAAAGAAATGTACCGAAGAGTAATTTATTCAGTGCAAATTCAAAAGACATTCCACCATTCATTACAGGACCACACAGCTGGTCTCAAGGCTGTACTCCAAGATATAGGCAGGGTAAATTTGTTGCTTCTCAAAGATGACAAAGATGGAAGGGTCTGTCAGGTCATCCACGCAGCTGTCATAAAGTCTGTTTGAATTTTTGTCTCTGGGTGGAGGGCGGCAGTACTCCGGGTTCCCCTGCACAAAGTCCCCAACGAGAACCTGAGCTACGAACATGCTGTAGCGCCCACCGAGAGAGGAACAGTACTCATGGGAATAGCTGGCATCTCTGGCAAAGTAGCTTCCTGGGGAGGAGAAAAAGCCACAGGTCAGACAATACACCAGCCAAGGGACAAACACGTGCTAACAGCACCTTGGCAGCCAGCAATCCAACAACCCCAGCTAGCCCTACAGTGTGTGGGAAGATTCTTGCCAGGTGTTCCCAGACTGGCTTATTGTAAAGTACTGACAAACTCCAGTCCACATTTCACCATCAGCCTGCCAGTCCCACCTGTCCAAGAGCCTGTGGCAAAGATAGGTGTTTTTAGCCCTTCTTGGAATGGGATTGCTGCTGTGGGTGCTACCTAAAGCAATGCAGATGTACACAGGTGAGAGTGCCCTAAAGGCAGGAGTACATGGGTCAGGAACCATCGGTCACTTTGCACCCACATCCCCCAGCCTGGCTGGGGTCTGCAGTCCCTGCTGCTACAGTCCCTAGAACCTTCTGCACTTGTACCTTTTCCATACATTGTCCCATGAGTCCCACAGAGTCTCCAGTCAAAGTTCTGCTCACAGATGGCAGACACATGTGATGGACTTGTGCCATGGAACAGGAGCCTCTCATTCACCCCTTTCAATTGATGGAGCTTCTTCATCTTTTCTTTTTGCCTAGAGACAACAGCAACAACCAAAAAAAAGAGAACTACTTGTTTTCCTGGTTCAAACAAGGAAAATTTCCCAACTCAACTCCTCCTACTTCTGGGTCACAGAGGAACAGTGACACAAACCACTCTCAGTGGGGTTACTGCCTTGCTTTGCACTTCTGCTGTTACCCTGCTGCACAGCTGGCTCCTGCCAGCAAAACAAAAAGTTCTCAGCAGCACTACGGACTGTGTCACCCACAACTTCATACCACATGAGAGAGTAAAGAGACAAACATCTCTTGACTAGGAATCGGTCAGTTCCCATGTTATATAAATCCTGAATACATAAATATGATTATAAAACTGAGCTGTATGAAGCCACAGTGAAGATTTTTTTTTCCTGACTCCTATGTGGAAGAGGCTAAAACTAAAAGAATAAACCTGAAACACCAAAGCTCGGTTATGATGAAGGAAAGGAATTTACTTTTTGAATAACACTAGCAAGAATCACACACATATCTTGCTAGGGATAAAAGGTTCATTTCTACACACACAAAAGAACACAGATGCAAAGGACAGATGCCTACAACTCAGTCACAGAGAGAGGAGCCCCAGTCCTCTTCCAGGACTGCCCCAGGAATGCCTCAGCCTTAGGGAGCCAGGTTTTGGGGCAGTCATAAGTCTGAGCCACCATCCAGACCTGGGCAGAGAGATATGTGGCAGCCTCACATCTGCTGGACTGCTGAATTTGGCAGCTCCAAATGTAGACTATGGAGGACAACAGATCAGGAAATACCAGTCTTCTCATACAGTAAGGATAATGAAATAAAATAGATACAAACCACTGAAAAATGTCCCAAAGTGTTGGATTCTGAATCCTCTGCAGTTGGTTGATGCAACAATTTTTCATTGTCTTCTCAAACAGCCTCTTGATTTTTGTATACTCTTGGGAATCATTGCTGAGCTGTATCAACTGAAAATTTTTAAAGCACTAAAAATAAGGTATTACTGAGAGTAACAGCTCCCAGTCCTTCCAAAGGACTCCTCAACCTTCTCACATCTGCTGAAAAGGCCTACCACAAAAATCACAAGCTTCTTCAGTTTTTCCTATTAACCCTCCTTTACCATCACTCCCCATGTGGAAGCACAAGCACTGGCTGAGGGAAACCAGTGCAGCCCCACGTGAGCTTCCTTTTGAGGATGCACCTCCACATCTGGACTATTTTTAGCTCAGAGTAACCTAAAGTTGAAATACACAGCAGCATTCAGGCTGAAGCAGAGTGAAAGTTTCACCTTAATCTGATACTCTATCTCCTTCCCGACAGGGCTATGCTGCAGTTTTACCACAGCAAATAATATCCTGCCCCAAACTGACAGAGGAAATACCACCTTAAGATACAATTAATCTGGTTTATCAGGGGATGAAATGCCTTGGGAGAGTGCAAAGGACAGGTATGAAAAGCAATGGCCTTTCTTACCCTGTGTGGTATCATAGGGGAGATGATAACACATCATTCTCAGACACTCCCAGGAAACACATGTCCATTCTGAATATGAAACTGTCAGTCTTGTCTCACATCATAGCTGCTTATTTTACAATACAAATTTAAAAGCTGGTGACATCTCAATTGCCTTGAATTGTGCTCTTGGAAAAATCAGTACAGGAGAGAGCTGTCCCCACCCACTGGAGACTTGGAAAGTCCTACCTTGTACCCAATATCAGGTAGTGCAGTTTGGTCCCACTGTGGAGGATAGACAGGATGTGACAGAGTCAAGTTTTGGCTACAGAATAGAAAAAGGAGACAGTCACTGGTGATACTCCTAACCAAATCCCCCTTCTGGGGAATCTAACCACAGGCACTAAAGCAGTCCTCAGGCATCCATTAATGAGATATAGTTTGTTTTCTTTTTGAATGAACACACCTTAGGTTGAACCAACACTTTAATTGAACCCTCAGTTTCCCATGCACTGTCTGCTGGTGAGTTTCTAAAGCAGAAACAGCTCTTACTAAAATAAATCAGTAGCACAAATAGCATTTATAGCAGATGTGTTCAAATTCTGTTAAGCTGAACTTCTTTTAGAAAAAGCCATAAGATAGGGTATCTCAAGTAAGTGCCTCTAATTCACTTCATTTCAGTGGATTTGCCTGTTCTGATTTTTAGTTTATCCTCAGCTTTCCAAGGGATGACATCCACATGCACCACAGCTCTTGGGATTGGCAGCCCCTCACTCCTAATCACTGCACAGTTATTTGTTAGTGCTGGGGCATAAATCAAGGAATAAAAATTCCCAGCACAGTTGTGTCAGCTCTGTGTGACAGATCTGCTCTAGTGGTCTTTCGCAGCTGCCATAGACTGCCAGCTAACATCCCTCCAGAGAGTTTTACAGAAGTGTTGCATAATTTACAAATACCGTCACTGCAAAATGTACTGTTAAACCAGTCAGGAAAAGGTACCTAAAAATTAATTTAAGAAATATAAAATTGCATTCTAGGCAGATAGGAGGAACTTCTTAGCAGAAAGGTGCTGTCCTCTAGAGACACTGTTAAACAATGAATGTGTATTACCTTCCATCTTGTCCATCTTCAGACTGCTTAGGCAGTCGAATAACACTTCTTTGAGTTTTAAAGAGCACATTTGTTTGGACCATGTCTTGAAAGAAAAACACAGTAACTCGATAAGGAGATAATTCATTGTCCAGGGACAGGCTCTTCCATGTTAAGTAAAAATAAAAAAGGAGGTAGCTCTGAATATTGCATTGTGGTTCTCTCTCTATACCACCCAACCCAGTGCAAACTTCATTCCCATTTGCACTGCTCCTACTTGGAGATCCACAAGGTCAACCACCTGCTAGCACAGGCTGTGAAACTTGAATGCAACCAAGCACCAACTGCACCTGCACTGGTATTCATATCCAGGCTGTTGGCCAGAGAAAACCACATCAGATGGCAGGCCTACAGCAGGAAAGAGTTTTCAGTGCAATGGGGGACTCAAACCTGGCTTTTCTGGCAGCACAGGGCTGCTCCATGGTGCTAAAAGTAAAGCCTGCCCTCCCTTCTTGGTCCTGTAACAATATCACAGAGCACATGCTGGGTGACATGGCTAATTATCCATTGTTTCCTCCTTTAAACACCACTCTTTACTCATGCCAGGAAACATTTAAAGTTTGGAAAGCTAACAGGAGTTTTAAGACGGGTAAATAAATTAGAAACAGAAAAGCATTTTTCATTTTCCCATTTCTCTCTCTATGCAACCAGCCCTAAATTTTTGTTTGCTACCCTGTGCTTTCTCTCCCTGTAGGTATTTTGCAAGATGTTCACAATAGGCTCACTTCTTCACCTTTTGACTTTTCAGTGCCTTTTTTTTTTCCCCTCCCTGATTTCTCATTTTTCCTTTTCAGGTGTATAAACACAAATGTATAAGCCAAGGTGCCATGAAGCATTTACTCTCAACTCTTCTTCTGAATGTACAATATTGTCAGGTATGTTTTTTTGACTATAGATGCCCAAGTGTAGAAGTTCAAGTGGGGCATCTCAAAACTTTAGAGAAATTTACCTACTGCTCAATTTCTGCTTGGAGAAAATTTGCAGGAGGAAGAAGAGCTGTTCAAAGAGATGCAGATGGTGTGAATGAGAGAGAGAGAGAGAGAGATGCAGAATGGTGTGAAAACCTTCAAGCCAGCTGCACTGTGTAATGAACTTAAAACAAGGAGATACTTCACCTGCAAAGTCTAACTTATACTGCTGAGAACCAGCCCTGAAAAAAATAACACCACTCTTGTCAGCTTGATATTCATTCTCCAGAAATGCAGATGTTACAGTGGCAGTGACATGACCTGGGTGCTGCAGAAAGAACAAGGAAATTATACATGTTAGAAACCACCTTTGGTTTAGGTGCCACTGTGGGGAAATATCAATGTTTCCCCAGGCCCCTATGACAGGAGGATGTTTTGAAGTAAGTCTCTATGGCTTCAAGCACTTTGTTCTACAGAGATGGAGGGGTACCCCACTGAGCACAGCTGCTTCTAACAGCAGCAACAAAGCAGCCTTCAGCCTGTGTGGTCAGCTCCAGCCAAATGATGTTTGTCATCTCTGGAAAATGCACCCGCTTCCCAAGCCAGACCCCTGAAAGCTTTCACAGAGTTCCAGTCCTGCTTTGAGGGACAATTAAGAACACAATTCCACCCAGGCATTGGAGCAGCACTGCAAGGGCACCCAGTGGTGCGTGTAGAACACACCAGCTGCAGAACAACACACTCTAAAGAACTCTCCAAAGATGGCTTAACAAAAACTTTTGGCATGAACAGCAGATGAATTTCACCTCTTTCCCATACTCAATCCACTGCTTGGAATCATTGAGCCAACACCAGACATACTCCATTTTCAGGAGCAGACAGATGAGTCAGGAGACAACACAAGTGCAGAAGAGCTGATGGGCACCTGGCTGCTTGCTCTGCCCTGCATTGGAAAAGAAATCCAGATTAAAGTAGAGGTCTTTTCCAAAGCTGTCAAATTGTGCAGTATCCCTGGTCTGGTCAGAAATCTATTCACTTCTCAAAAAAAGAGACCCCCTCCAGCTGGGAAGTGCAGGTTTGCCTCAGAACTGAGGAATTTGTGTTTATGGTGCATGGTAAGCACCACAGAAATGACCCTGACCTCTCTGGCTTTGACCTGTGCCACTGATTTTCCCTAAAATGTATCTTCCTAAAAAACACATTTTAAAAAAAGACACTTGACACTGAGATTCCCCTGCAGTCCATAGAGAGACAGCTGTGTCCCTGTGGAGGTCCATGGAGCAGAGATCCACGCGGCAAGCCATTGAGAAGGCCATGCTGCAGCATGCGGGCAGGCCCCGAGGGAAGCTGCAGTCCACGGAGAAGAAGCCGTGCTAGAGCACGTTTATCCTGAAGGACTGAAGCCCATGGGAAATGAACATGCTGAAGCAGGGGAAATTTTTCAGAACAATGGAGGAGTAGATGGCAAGTCTTACAGAGTGAGGAGAACATCCATTTCCCTTCCCCTCTGCGTTGCTTTGGTAGGAGAGGGTAGAAAAGTCAGGAGTGAAGGAGTGAAGTTGAACCTGGGAATCCATGGAGGGGGGCAATAATTTTCTTTTCTCACAATTGAAATCTATTTTAATTAGCAATAAATTAACTTCCCCCAATTCAAGTCTGTCTTGCCCAATGTTCACCTTGGCTTTATCTCAGCTCATGAACTTTCCCATCTTATTTTGTCCCTGCTGTCCTGTTGAGGATAGGGAGTAAGAAAGCAGCTTTCACTTGGGGATATCATTACTTACCAGCAAAGTCTCTGCTCTGCACTCTATCCTAGACACAGCACCTACAAAGAGAAGAAAATTAAACAGGTAGCCACCAATAATTCCAACTCACGGGATTTTACTTTGCTTCCTGCCGTGCTTCACCCTCCATTTAATCTCCCAGTTTTGGACCCAGACAACACTTTTTTAAGGTATCTCACCAATTTACTGCCCTCCAACATTGCCTATCATGGATCACATATCCATAGCCAAAAGCTACCAGCTGTTGAGCTTCCAAGGGTCTGTGACAGAGCTACTCTGAGCTGCCTGAAGAATCTGAGCACTATATTGAAACAGAAACTGGAAATTATGTATCCAGCTCTGATGCCCTTTGTACTTTGGCAGGGATCAAGGGTACTCAGAGCAGGCCAATGAGAGGAAATCATTACAGGAGCAGCTCCCTCATAGAGCTGTTTACAGTGCAAAAGTCCACAAAACAAAGGCGTGGCAGCCCCAGAGTGCCAGAGCAAAGAGTGAGGAAGAACCCGGGTCTCCTTCGCAGACAGACCTCGTTCCGGCGCTGCCTGTGTATGCAGCAACACCAGCCAGGCCTGTTCCTAGAAAAATGCTCCAAACTATTCTTCTCTCCCATTGCAGGGCATTCAAGAGATCCAGCACTACCAGGAGATTTTCTGAACGTGGCTGTCCCTTTTTTTCCCCTCTGCACAGCACCATGATGCTGCTGCTATTGGTACGGTTGAAGAACTTGAAGTTTGCAGATTTGAAGGGTGGAATTTGAGAAGGGAGGTAGGGAGAGGGGAAATGGAAAGGAAAGCAAGGAAATGGGATAGGATGTTAATTCCAGGCAGCTTTTTTCCACTGCCACCCAACACTCTCTCTCCTCTATCCCCACTCCAGATAACCCCTGCTAACCCCTGCCAGCTCCTGCTGAGACCTGGGGCTCCCAGTCTGTCCAAATCACATGAGCTTGCAAATCTACCCACTTATGACCTACTTTCCTTTTCATTTTCCAGCATTTCTGCTCCATGCTGGGGTTCTCCACTCATCAACTAACCTGAACTAGAAATAAACAGAGATGAAACACTTCAAAAGCAGACAGAAATGTTTTGCCAGCAAGACAGGTAGTGTCCTTCACATTTTGCTGAAGATCTCACTACATGATCTTGTGCAATTCTACATTTGCATTTTATATCTTAACAGGAATAACTTTATACAGAGAAAATTGTATACTTAAAAAGCAACCTCATGGTATCTTTTCCCTTACACAAGAAAAGAGCTGAATGAATAAAGATACAAACACAACTTACAGTATGACAAAGTGCAAGCAGATAACCCTCCAGCAGACCTTAAAGCCAAGCCCACAAGCTATGAAAACCTGAACTTCCTGTGTGTCCAACCCTCCCCTCTCAGCTGCACCCTGGGAAGGCTGTCAGAGCCCAGCATGTGCCACTTCCTTGGCACAGTTCTGTCCTTGGGCTGCCCAGTCACCACCCTCGGGAGCTGGGGACATCAGCCTTGTGCTTGCCAGGCTGGGTGAGCCTGCTCAACCCTTGCTCTGCAAGGCAAAGGTGCCCCAGGTGCAGCAACACCTTTGAAAGTGAGCCACAGCTGGCCTGTGAGAGCTCCCTGTGAACTGCCCACAGCACATCTGTACCTTGCTGTCTCCCTCGCAGCCTCTCCGTGGGACCATGGGTGTCTCTCTGCCACAGACCCTTAAGGAAGTGGGGCTGAGTAACATTTCCTTCTGGTTGTTGCGACAGACACATGTGCATCTGCCAAGCACAGCCCAGGGCTTTGGCAGATACAGCTTCAAAATCAGCATCACTACGACCCAGCAGAATTTATCCCTGCTTCTGGGCTCCTGTCACTGTTCTTACCTAGAGCCAATTCCCCTCAGCCTTCCAATGGCTGGGGATCTTCAGGATTTTCTCCTTTCTATAAGGAGCAGCTTCTGTCGAACATCATTCTTGGAAAGCCAACAGCTCGCACTGCCTTGCAAAGTGCGCCCCCCAAATCTCAGTGCAGGAAGTGGGTGCATTGTTCACCCCGCTCTCCCCAGGGTTAGTGATGGCACAGGTGAGGGGTTGCAGCAAGCAGAGCCACACTGAGCCACACAAACCTGTGTGTGCCAAGCACAGAGCCCTGTGAGACAGGCTCGCTCAGCCCTCGGGGTCTGTACCGTCCCAGGTGTTCGTGTTCCTGCACCTCGAAGTCTGATCCCCCTCTCTGCCCTTCCCCACACATATCATATAAGGCTTAGAGCTTTCCAGTCTGACCTCCAGCCTTTCAGAAGCTGACAGTGTTTCCCAGCAGAGCTCTGAAGCATAAAGCTTAACAACATGTCAAGAAGTCTTAATGATACAAACTTGTTAAGCCAAAAGCATTTCTTTGACTTTTTTTAAATCTCAGATTGTGTTCAGTTGAACTGCCCAGAACATTTTTCTTTCCTGGTGATCCAGTCACACCAGATCTGTAGTGGCTGAAACACATAAATCTCTGAATTTCCAGAAAGGGTACAACTCTGAGTGCATTCTACAGACATAGCATTAAAATAAACAAACCAACCCAACAACAACAAAACCCCTAGAGCACACACACAAAAACCAAACCAAACCAAAAAGAAACAACACCACAAATGTGATTATGAACTCACTTTCTTTCACTTCTGACCATTCTTGAAGTTCTTAGAGTCACTGAGGCCTAAGTGCTTCAGTAGACATGAGACAGGAGCTTTAGGAAGAGCATTCTGGCTTGGTAGAAAATGTTTACATATCTTTGCTGGGAGCAGCACACCATCCTCTTTAAAAACAAACAACTCTCCACAAACTAGAAACTTGAGCTCACTGTAAACAGATACCTTCTGAACGTTGTATTTTTTATTTTTATCCCTTTTAATTGCAATGTCATCCGTGGAGCTGTTGAACCTCTGATTTCTCAACCATGGTACTATATCTGTCTGCATTTCCAGTATCTGGGAATGGAACAGGTCTTGGATCCCTGCAAGATCATATTCCTGCACAGTCAGCAGAGGCACCCAAGTGTGGTTTCCCAGCATATGCCAAATGACTTATCCTTCATAAAGTAACCATGGTCCAGCAGGTAGCTTTACTTAGTTCCTCCCAGGAATTTCAATTCTTGTTCGCTTTTTCTCTTTAGAGGAAATGGACAAAGAAGGGATTTTTCACCCTTTGTCTGTGGCTCTGTGACACGCAGCAGCTCTGTTGCAATTTCAGACTGCTCCACAGTTTGGTGTAGGAGTCCTGATGCTATAACACGTGCATACTGTGCTCACATGGGTATTGCAGCCTGGGACCAGGCTGGCAGTACATCATGCTTTTACCTTAAGATGTGTAAAATCCCCCAGACCAAAGTGGGTGGACCCAGGAAATGTTGGGGTGATTGAGCTCACCTGGTTCTGCAAGGTCTTCTGCAGATTAGCCCCCCAGCCACCCATACTGGGTCCTCGTCCACCACTGGGGTGCTGTGGGAAGGTGTGCCAGGCAGTTCAGCTTCAGCAAAGCCTGGCATAAGGAGAGATTGGCTCTTGTCTGGGATCCTGGAAGCATTTCCAGATCTCACTTGAATCCATTCTACCATTTAAAGCCAGTAACTTCCCTGTAGGTTGCGATGGTTTCCGCTGTGAGGATTTTCCCAGTGAGACTGTATTTCCTGTTGGACAATGTCCAGCAGCTTGTAAATTAAATTGTGGGAGGGTAGTGGGGAAACAAGCCCTGCAACCACACTGCTGCTGTCCCAGCTTAATTCAGCACAGGAACAGGAAGCAGGCATTACAAGAATAATAATTCTCAATTGCTTTGAAAATAACCCAACTTTAGTTCCAAAATTTTACATGTTTCAGTATATTACATTGGATTTGTAAATGGTACTTTGTTTTTATTTTAAGTACATAAATGTTGGATACAAAGGATTAAAAAATGCTCCACATTCTGCTGTTCCTCTTTCCAGCAGTCATTAGAGGAGTCTCAGCATGCTACTCCCCATCTTTTAGGAACCTATTAACAATTACGTGATTGTAAATCGCTAATTGCTGTATTATCTGGACATAACATTGCTACATTAATAATGTAAACCAAAGTAATCCAATAATGGAAACCTTTCTTGTGCCATCCTTCCAATGAGTGTTTATGGATTAAATCAGCAAGTCATGTGCAATTGGCAAGTTAAAGCTTGGATGTGAAGTCGCTCATGTCTTCTTACAACACCAGAAGATGCATTTATTCAGGAATCTGCCCAAGTCTCATCAGTGGTCCTGTCTAATTAAAGGAGGAATTGTATTTCACTGGAGCTAGGCCAAATTCTGAGTTTGCAATTTCACTGGTGAGGAGTGGGTCTGGGAAGCTGGGGGAGGGACCAGGATCTCTCCTGTCATATTCTAGTTGACATTTAACTGATTGTTTTAAAAATGCATTTGTACATTTAAAAATGTAATTTCAGAAAAGTAAAATTAAAAGTTGAAAGATTATTTCAAAGCTAAAAAACTCATTCTGCTTATACAAAAATCAAAGCAAAACATTCTGACTTGACTTTGTTAATACTTGAATTTCAAATATCTTCTCATTAGCTCAATCTGCACTTTCTGGTGGATAAAATTTTATCGTCCTTCATTCCCCTTTCCAATTCATCTGCCTTATCCCTAATTAGCTCTCCCCAACCCTTCCCCTTGTCCAACAAGGCTGCTAAAGCGTTTCTGTTTGAAACTTCCATTTGGCTTCCATGTATTGGATAGTTTTGCAACATGCCCACTTCCTCTATTTGCCAAGCCAGCAAAACAAAATACTGTCTCTGTACAAACACACATTTTTTCTCAGGACTGGGCTAGGCTGCAAAATTAGGATCTTGGTTTCAAAGACACTCTGCAGGCAACGCAAGCTCATTTCAGAGAACTAGTTTGCTCTTGTGAAAAAAATAAAAGGGCAGGAACAGATCCCACTTGGCATGCTTAGGAACACTTGCAACAAGGTTTTGGCTCAGTCATCCTCAGCTGCATTGACTAAAAAGAATAAAAGCATGGCCTGCTTTTGGTAGGATCAAAGGTGTCAAAAATGGTGTAAGTAGATTTTTATTGTCTTCTGTGAGTTTTGATGGTTTTCTCAGTAAGTCTTGATTTCTTGTTGGACAACTTCCAGCAGTAACTGTAGTTTGTGTGTAAGATAATCTGAAAGGGTGGGAAAAAAAAGGAAGGAAGCTTAGTCCAGAGGAAATCCTGAGATATGGCTGAAAATCAGAGCATTAGCACTGATGGCTGGAGCACTTTATATTGGCAGATCACTGTATCTGTTTCCTTTCTTGCTATATGTTTTCTTCTATTTAGTGGTTACTGATGCACCTCCATCCAACAGCAAATCAAAAGAAAACAAGACTTGGAACAGAAACGACAGATTAAACTCAAACCCAGGCCCTCATTTCTGAAAAAACCCTTGTGACACCATGCCTACATCCAAAGGAAATCTGTACTAGACACTGCCTGGAGTGGAGATGTACTTCATTTCCACGGCTACATTTGTGCCCAGACCATCCTGGCCTCTTCACCAAGCATACAGACTTCCGCAGTACTCATCTCCTACCAGTCCTCTCCCCAGACTTTCAGCAAGCAAGTTTGTGCATGGGGTTACAGCATCTGCCTGTAGTCTCTCCATCCTAACTTTTTGCCTTTCTGCTCCACGTGAGACAAATTTCACCCAGAGTTGGTAATCCCAAAGACATGATAAAGTTTAGTAAGTACTAGGGCTGGGGTGGGAAAGCGACCCTCTTTGGTCCCCCTCAGCCTTGTCTTTGTTGAAACAAATTTGGCTGTGGAGGCTGTGCCTTGGGAAAGACACCAGCGTGGTGCCAGGGGTCATGATTTAGGTTTCATGAGGTCTGTTGGTCAAGGAGCAATTTGCATCAGAGATGAGCCCTGGGAACAAACCAGCATCCTGACCCTTGAGCATGTTTAGGTCCACAATACTGAAAGTGAAATGCATACTTACAAAACAGGTTACGGCAGCGGTCTGACATCTGCCTGTGAATTATGAGGTAGTAGACTGGAAAACCACTCAAAACTATGGTGCATCCAATGCTGATGTTCACAGGGTCTGAGTAGAAAGACATTGCCACTGTGAAGAGGCAGATGATGGTAAAAGAGACAGGAACAAACAGGGGAACCTGGGGAAAAAAGCACAGAAAAATATCAGGGGAAAGTGGTGGCTGTAAGCCGATCAGGCTCTGTATGTGCCAGCACATACTGTAATTGTTTATCCATCTAAAGAAAATGAGAAGAATCATATCCTGTCCTGCAGAATGCTTCTGTACAATCAGACTGCAAACAACTGCATCAGCTTCAGAGTCCAGTGTGCCTTGTGAGGTGCATGCCCCCTATATTCATGTGCACCAAAATCTAAACCTCACTTGCAACTGGAAGCCGAGCAGGGGGAGAAGCCACCTACACCCCAGGGCTCTGTGAATGTCCTGCTCCTGTGCATGCACAAGCACACATACCTACTTGCCACCTAAGGCAACTGCTGAGGGAAAATCTGAAGCCAAGAAAGAAGTGACCCTTTGAATCAAACTGTTCTTTGCTTATAAAATTCATGACTCATGTTGGCCTGCCTCCAGGTCACCTGAGACTTATAGTGACTAAACCAAGACAAACCAGACTCCCTATCCTATCTCTGTAGTACCTGCACCAAGAACTCCAGCTTCAGCAACACCATGAAGAAAATCAAAGCAGCACTCAGCCTTATCCTATTGGATAAGCCAATTCATCTGGGTTATTTGGAGAGCAAATAGGAAGACTGCCATAAATAATAAAACTGTGAAACACTCCCTCTGTCTCTGGATCCAAACTCAGCCAAGAAACTCCTCGCCATGGCTGATGGAATGAAGGAGCTGCTCTCACATAGGGTGACAATCTTTACCAGTAATAAAGATTGTATTTTGGATACACAACATGCCAAGTTGGAAGAGATCAGTTGCTCTAGGTATGGCAGCCATCCAGCCATCAAACTTAGGTACTCTTGTCTTTCCAGCCAGAGCATCCCCTGCCAGCCGCTCCTACACGCACACACTCACGCTGCACATCTGCTCGAGAGGTGTGCGAGCGGACTGCTCCCTCCTCTTTTCGGTGTTTTCTCACCGTTTTTAACTCAAAATGTTGTATGGGAGTGAGTACCAGCCCTTTCACACGTACGCCACGCTTTGTTCGCCACCGGGCAGCGGCAGGCGACGGCCTGCGTGCGGCCACTAGAGCGCAGCACGTGCCCGCGCCACCCGCAGTTCCTGCCTCTTGAACAGAAGTGAGAAAAAACAGGGAAAAGGCGGGGGCAAACCAGCCGAACTGACCCAAAAGCCAGTATTTCCCTCCCTCTCCCGTTTAATCGCCATTTAGGAGCTGCTAGAGGTCTGAATCTTTGCTGAAGAAAGCCAAGGCAAAAATCTCGGCATCTGAAACCAACAACAGTGCCACCCACTAATAAATCTCCCCTGAGAAGATTGGTTTGAAAGGAAAACTAAAAACTGTTCAGTTTGGTTCTGGGGGAGTACCCGAGTGCAGCCAACCAACAAACTGGGAAGCTTCAAGGTCTCTGCTGAATGCAAAGACCGAGAAGAAAAATTATCCCGAACTTTGCAGGAGGATGCACCCAGCTCATAGAGGAGCCCTGCGAGCTGCAGGAAGTGTTTCTGTCCCCCGAGCTCCTCGCTGTCCAGTGCCAGCGGCCCCGGAGGTCCTCTCTCTTCCCGGGAGCTGCTGCCTGGAGGTACCATGCAGGGGTGACCAGAGTCAGGAACAAACTGTCTGCCTCAAGCACCGCCCCAGCCTAATGCCCTCTGTGCATTACCCGGCAGTGGGAAAGGTGCCCAAGCACAGAAAAGCTGCTCCAGCATCCCCTGCTGACATGAGGGGGATCCCAGCACCCAGCAGAGTGAGAGAGGCCACAAGAGGGGCCCACAGCTTTACATGAGACAATATTTCTATACCAGCAGATGATTCCTCCCAAGTCAGGTTTGCTCCCAGGACCTCTCCACCCATGTTCCTTTTCTCTCAAGCCTGACACCTTCCTGTTTCTCAGCTAGAGTTGAGACTTACCCACCATTGAAATAACATCCAGGCAAGAGTCACTTCTTGTAGGCTACAAGAGATGAGCCAGAAAACTGCTCTCACTACATCTCCCAGTTCCAAGCCTGAAACTTTGTCCCTTGTAGCAAGCAGTCTTCTAACAGATGCATCTGGTGACCCCATGTAGAACTGGCTTTATAGGATTTATCACATCTGGCTGTTTGGGCACATCAACCAGTTTCAGGAGCTCCCCATAGGCATTACTAAGCATCAGGGACTGAAACCTCTTAGAGCCTAAAGGCAACCATGGCCATGTAATGCTGTAATTATGAGCAAATCAAAGGGAGGGATGCCAGGCCTGCAGGTTCCTGGCTGGCAGGTACGTGCTGTGCTTTTACCTTGAAGGGGCTGTGCAGCTCTGGGTGACGGTGGCGATGGACGATGAGCCCAAGGGTGGCTAATCCTATGAAGAGCCATCGGGAAAAGCTGAAGAAGTTCAGCAGATGGTAGATGTCCCCGATGCACACCATGGCAGTGACCAAAGGGAACTGAACATTGTGAACATGAAATGCAGTCATTACAGCTATGGATCACCTCCTCCAACTCCCCCACAACTACTTCACACCCCCAGCATTTTGGAGGTCAGAGAGCTTTACAAAACAGTGTCACAGACTGAAGGCAAAAGACCTAAAGGCACTGATCTGTAGTGCTACAGAAAAGAGCGATCATTTCAAGATCAGCAGCATCTTCGATGCTTCATGTCCAAGCCAGGGCAATTAAAACATGACCCAAAAGCCTGCACTGCTGGTACACAGGCTATCTACAATGACATCTGCTAAGTTTTTAGCAGCTCAGCCAAGCTGCAACAAGTACTGCAGCACAGTTGGGATGGAGCTGGACCATTGCCATAAAAAAAAACCCTGAACAAACCAAAAGACGAGACCAGATCATCTCTACAAATGCTCATTCCCTGCATTTCCACCACACCTGGGAATTTTAAATTTCCAGATAGCCAAAGCCTGGCAGAGCTATTTTCATAAAGCAATATCAAGCAGCACCTGTGGCAGATGGTAGGGACTGTATTTTTAAAAAAGGTGTCTAATGTTATAAGGCAGGGACTTCAAGGTTGTACATTTGGATACCACTGCTAACTCAAGGGGACTTAATATTTTGCAGCCATTTCCTGTATCCTGCCTTCTTTATTTTCCAGGGGGTAATTTAATGTCCCAACACCCTCTAAAACTCCTCAGTTTATCCAGTCCTTGCAAGAAAGCCAAGACAGCAAAAGAACAGAGCATGTCACACACAGCCAGATCACCTTACCATTAACATGACAGCAGGAAGGGGGGTATGCCTTCGAATGTGGATCATGGAGAAGAGAGGAGGCCACTGCCCTTCCCTGGAAGCCACAAACAGAGTCCTAGGAAAAGACAGGGAGCTCTGTACATTAACATTCTACATCCACATTAGAAATGAGATGAGTCACTAGACTGACCCGAGGCATCAAGGCACCCGCTCCCTTCCCCAGCACAAGTCTGCTGCTATTCAAGGCCACAGTTTTGTCTTTAGCTGCACTTCCATAGAAAGTTTGGTTTGGGTTGTCCCTGCCATGGACAGGGACAGTTTCCACTAGACCAAGTTGCCCAGAGCTCCACATTGGGGGTATTTGAAAGAAAACCAAGGCTGAGCTCCCACAGCTCTCCCAAGACCAGTTCAGTGCAATTCAGAGCCCACCATCAGAACCACTGGCAGTGTCTCCGTGGGTGCCTCATTAGCAAAGACCTTTGGGCAAGTCCAAAGTGACCATGAATGAACTCAGACTGGAAACAGGAGTAAGAAAGTCTCTTGCCATCAAAAAAGGAATTAATCTTTCCAATGAAAAGGAAGTGGAGGGATCACAAACTTCAATCCTTTATAAGAGAAACTGGTGAGTTTATGAAACAGGATTGTCAGCTTTGAAGCCTATATTCTCATATGTACATATATAGAAAAAATAAAGTGCAATCTCCTCAAATGACAGATGATTTCCAATCCTCTGGTCAGCTGTTGGAAAATACAGTTTGTCATACTGCCAAGAGACCAGCTACCCACAAGAACAGCTACAAAATGAGAGCAGAGTTCCTTGCTTGCATCCCTCCTTTGACTCGTGAAAGAGCAATTAGGGAGAAGACAATCACATCCAATTTTAGAAACTTAATATCAAACAAACCATGCCAGAGCATCAGCTGGGCTGAAGCAGGGCCCCAAGCAGCTGGGGCACAAGTATACAACTGGTTTTATTGCTGTCTCTGTGGCTTTGCAGGGGTGTGGCTGGCAGGCAGCCAGAGAGGCCCCATCAGTGTTTAGATGGATTTTCGGCAGTGATTATGTTAATGATGCCAGGATGGGGAAGAGAAGGTCAGTAGGGGACATGAAGAACCTCTGTGCTGTCCAGAGACTTCTCATCCTCAAAGAAAACCATTATCTGGAGCAGCTAATGGGAAGGATTATCCACACCTGTATTTAATACAGGACTTCAGGGTAGTGGATCAGATAATTCATTAGCTTTCAGGCTATGAAACATTCCTTTCAGATCAACTGATCTGAATCAAAGCTGTGAAGCAAAACTCACTGCAGATAGTTTGCTCAGCTCCACAGGACCAGCACAACATACTTTTTCATAAGGCCTGCCCTCCTCTCCAATTTCAAGGCTCCCATAAGGACACAGAGTGTGGCAGACAGTGAAGCTGGCAAGTTTGTTTTTCCATCGAACAAAGCTTTTCTTGTTGCTATAACAAGACTTCTTGAACCTTGACTATTGCTTTAGGAATAGCCCATCCCAATGACATTTCACTGACTTCAAAGAAAAGTTCTCAAGGGAGAGTTTGCCTAGAGAGCCTCACAACAGAGGGACTCCATGCCCTCCAGCAGCACAGCTGGGTAAACCCAGTGGAAGAAGATTCAGTCTCACTGAGCAGCTGCCAACATCAACAAAGCCTTTTGTTCACCAGAAACATTGACATTTCACTTTAAACTGGGGATTTAACTGAAGGGTAGGGGAGAAGATAAAAATCTTTGTTTGTGACCAGTCCTGGATACCAAGGTCAGGACCTGGTCAGAAATAGAAAAAGCAGACTCTTAGCCAAAAGGGACCATCTGTAACTGACAACCTGGGAGTCAAAAGCCGTATTTTTCCCAGAAGAGTGGCTAAAATGCCACTGTGTGGATGGGTAGTTACACAGGTTGGTGATGCTTCCCTCTGATTCAGTGAGCCAAAAGCATAATAGACCCTTAGGGATGTGACCTTGAAAATGTGAAGATTCCTCCATTCATGGTTCCAAAGCAGGACAGTGCAACAAGGACAGGGACCACGGAGATCAGGCTTTTGAAGGCTCGCTGCACAAAGCTCTGGAGGAAGAGCAAACATGACTTTAGGGAATATGTGGTGATCTCTAGGTGACATCAGGGTCAAAAAAAATAAAACTTCTTCCATTGAAGGAGTAATATAGAAGTCATAAATCTCACCTTTTCTACTGTCATCTGCAGGTTACTTTTCATTATCTTTTAGGCACAACAAGAAGAATTTACTGTTGCCCAGTAATCCAGAGAAATTACAAAGTGATAAAGCATTTTATAGGAAAACCATCTCTGAAAGACTTGCCATGACCACAGCATAAGCTGGCCACATTGAGGAGATAACAATAGCAATGACAACTCACCACAGCCACAGCAGGAGAAGCCAGAACATCTTCTTTTCCCAGGACTGTGTAATAGGAGACGTTGGTGAGCATATATCCCACAATTACCGTGATCACAGACACGATGACAGCGAGGGGGATATTTCTGCAAGGAAGGGGAACACACACACACACAAAGAACAAGCTGCTATCCCTTGTTATGCACAGTACTACTGCAGATTTTATCTGGTAGTACAATTGATTGCAGTCAGGTGAACCCACAAACTTATTCCTCCTGTACTGCAGGGAAAGCTGTGGGACCCCCGAGGCTGGTAACCCAGGGCAGCTTCCTCCCAGCCTTACCGTTCAGGTTTGACCAACTCTTCACGCACAAAGCTGGTCTGAAACCTGCACGATGGGAAGAGACGGGGTGAGAGTCTGAGTCATGCTGGGGGGCACCTGTCTGCTGCCCGGGAAGTGCCCTCCCATTGCACCTACCAGCCGGAGTATGCGAACATGCCTGCATAGAAAGCCAGGGGGAGTTTATCCAGAACCAGCGACTGTCTGTCAAAAGCATCTTGGAAGTTCTCTGTATGGCCTGCAGAGGAGATAAACAACGGACACAGAGCAGAGAAACGTCAGAGACAGGCTTCCTTCCCTGGAGGATAACATCCCTTGTACCTCTTGCCCAGACTTGGAAGTGTGTTTGTGATTTCCTTGGAGAACGGTATTCAAATTAATTTCATTGCTGTTGCTGATATGTTTACTTTCCTATAGTGACATTAAAAAACAACAACAACAAAAAAAAAATCTATCCCTTGTCCAGTTATGGTAGGCATTTCAAGAAGGGCAACAACAATAACTAGTTGTTTCCAACAGACCCTGATGTCGGAATAGGAGATCATGGAGACGAGCTGATCCCAGTTGTCCTCTCCTTCCTTTAGGCCCAAAATTAAGTTGTTGGATTGACCCCTATGTTCGCCCCCAGCCCCCTCAGCAGCTGGACACACACTCCTCTTTGATGTGGTGCAGCCAGCGAGGTGGCTAACTCAGCTCTCACTGTGCTCTCTCCTGTTCCTGCTGCTGGAGCACTGACCCCAGCCCTGTGCTGGCCAGAGCATGGGAACCAGGCTGAAGGAGGGGATGGGAGCAGGCACCTGCCAGTCTGACCCACCACCACTCACCCACAGGAAAGGACACAGAGTGCGAAGCAAATAACCTGTTCAAAATAGAGGTGTCTCAGATATTTACCAACTCCCCTAATTTTCCTTCAAGTTCTCTGCTTGAAACAACAACACAAAACTTAACAAAAAAAATCAAAGTCAGGATTCTCTCTAAATCAAAACAAAAAGATTTAGAGAAGAGAACAACTCTGAATGGCCTCTCATTCAAACACAGTCAAAAAGAATTGCATTCCCAAAGTTTTCAAATCCAGGTAACCCAAGGTTTGGTTCCACATCTATGTTCAACTTTCCATAATAAACTCTCTTTAAGAGGTGAGAAGCTTTCCTAGTTGGGCTTTACCAGGCAAGGGGTGATATGGCACAGAGCACATGGAGAAAGTCAGGCCACTTCAATGGAGGTGCTTCTGCAAGAAGCTCAGTGATGAGATGATCTGGGCACTTGGGTTTGAAACACTGGCCCAGCAAGTCTCTAATATAAGCCTGAGCCAAAGAGAAGGTAATGGCAGAAGTGCAATCAAAAAAAAAAAAAAAAAAGCAGCACAAAGCAGAGGAGTCATCCAAAATTATTTAAAAGTACAAAACTGATTTTTAAGCACAAGAAAAAAAAAAAAAAGTCAATTTGAAAATAGGTTTGAAGAAAACTAACCCAAAATGGAGTGGGTCTATTGGGGTATTTTATTTATGTTCCAAAATGATGGCTGGTAAGTGATGGTGCATTAAAAGGATTTATTGCCTGCAATGCATTAATGAGCAATTTACAGTCCCCCGTGAGTCACATTAAATACAACCCATCACACTGGAGTCTCTTGGTGAATTCTCCCTCCAGATGTCACCTGCACTTATCCTTCCCACCAGAGGACTGGGTGCCAGGGCTCCAGATTGTCATTTGAAGGCATTCCTAACAATAATGGCTTGGGATTCCTAGCTGCAGGGCAGCCCTTTAGTTCAGAAGTGCTGCCAGCCCAAGGGGAGCTTGCAGCTCCAGACATCAGAAAGAAACATGAACATGGAGCCCATTGCCTGTGGTGTTTTCTCTGTAGAAAAAGGTAATAGCATGAAGAGGGAGCAGGCTTCATCCCTTGAGTGGGAATGCCTTGGGCTTTTCTGTACACTGAGGCTTGGATTAAAGCCAGTCATCTTGTATCGTTCACAGAAGATCCTACTGGTAGGGTTTTTCTCCCCCACTCTGCATATGGGCATGAAATCCTGTACCAAGTTCATTGTAAATTCACTAAATTACCACCCATCTCGATCTGGAGGTAAAACACATTAACTTGTGCCACAGAAGGGTTAGAGATGCCATTACCAGGGCTCAACTGAGGGCTGGTAATTCATTACACAGCTGTGATTGGTACAGGGGATGCTGTCACATATCCTAAATGTCCATTGAATATGTGCTGCTTTGGAAAGATTTCGAGCTACACTGGACATAGATAAGTCTGACTCCAAAGAAAGACCATCTACAGAGGAAGGTTAGGGTGAGCCTGGGTAGGATCACACTTCCTCTGGTACTAAAACCCACTAAACTTTGGAAAAAGCCCCACCCAGCCAGTGCATCAGCCCAGTGCAATGATGCAGCTTGTGCCAGCTACGCTGGTCTCAGCTCCCAGCTAATTCACATCTGGCACATGGACAGAGAAAGCTCCTGCCAGCTGAGTGAGCACCACACTTGTCACTTGGCACTGATAAAAGCCATGACAGGGGTCACATCGAGCACCCTCCTCAGCCATGCAGCAGCACCTACCCTGGGCCAGCAGCATCATCCCTGGCACGATGATGAGTGCAAGAGCCAGGAGTTTGACAACGGAGAGAGCCGTCTGCAGCCGTGCGCTCCAGGTGACGCTCCAGGAATTGAGGGTGAGGACCATGTCTGGAGAGGAAACCACACTGCTACAGCTGCAGCCTGTGCTCAACACACACAGGAAAAAATACAGCAGCTCTCCCTGCCCTAGGGATTCTCAGGGAAGGTGGCATCTTTATGCCTTAGAGAGGATGCTTGGGATGAGAGATGTCAGGAAATATTAGTCAGTGTTTAAAGAGGGAGCTGACTTACACTACTAAAAGGGAGCAGGAACCTGGTTCCTGCTGGGTGATCCAGACCTGCCTGGGGGAAAGGTGTGGGACATCTCAGCAGCCCACTTGACAGCATTTCCCTGTGCCAGTCCACATCAGTCTGGAGCAGGCAGGACAGTTTCATGGGCTGGATACACCAGGAGAGGAATCCAAAACCTCAGGCCTTATACCCACAACTCCTGTGGCTTTTGCACAATTACACATGGAGAGTTTCTTCTCCCACACCTGGCAAAATCCCCCTATCTAGGGCTCCAACTGGTCAACAGGGAGGCCCATTCCGCTTCCTAGAGAGTATAACGGCCCAAAACCATCACCTCGAATCAGAACATTTTGCTTGGCTGAGGAGGTAAGACAGGACCCTTATCCCACAGTTGTCCCAGGAAATAACACCCCATAAGTGCTCCTAGTCTAGGGCAGAGAGGCCAGGATGGACAATCCCATAAATGTTAGTACTTACAGTAGCCCAGGAGAGACACGAGCTTCACCGCAGGGACAGGGGCAGCACAGGGGGAGAAAAACGGCTCCAGCATGTAGCGTCCAAATGCCAGGGAAATCACAGCACTGTTGGCAGGCCTGGAGTGGGGAGTGTGGGGGGAACCAAGCACAAACTGGTCTGAGGATGGCTGAAAAATCGCATGAGGTAAAACTGCACAAAACTTGGGAAGGGGAGCAAGTTTCCCCACCTGGCTTAATCCTCTCACCCATGCAGATGGTGAATTCCCATCAAGTTTTTCTCATAGTTTTTTCTCAGTAAATGGGTTAAAAACCACATGCTGCAGAATGATTAATTTCCAACTTGAAAGCAAAAGTTGAGATTAATCATACTAAGTAATGCAAGTGTAGTTCATATGTTCTGCTTCATCTAAGCTTACATGAAGGACACAGGTTATTGAGAGGTGAGGACTTTTTTTTTTAATGTTAAAAAAAGAAGTAGTTCACAATTTTATAAATTATCGAACTTGGTGCTACGCCAGGAAGTTGTCTCCACTTTCTGAATCTGAAGGAACCAAAGACGTTTCACACTGAAAACAGAAGATCTGAAATAAATCTGGTATCTATTGTCAGTCTCTGAAACACACCACAGCCCTTGGGGGATACGAGCTGCCAGGGGAGAAGAGAGATATTCTTCAAGTACAGAACACATTAAACATTTGTAACTATTTTGACATTGTGTCTTCTTCCTTTTATCACTGAAAAATCTTTTAAAATCATTCAGCTTGTTTCTACTCTTTCCTTTACAAACTGCCTGGACTGTAACCTGGTGCCATAACTTTTTGTAGTTTAAATTATCACTGCATCCAGGAAGAGGCAAGCAAACCAAATCTCTTACCTGATCGCAAAAAACTCTGCCCACAGGAATAAGAAGCTTGGCAGAGGCCCTAGTGTCTCCAAAATGTAGATATAATGTCCACCAGACTTGGTGATTCTTGTTCCAAGCTCTGCATAACACAAGGCACCTGGAAAAGTTCAGGTAGAAATGTACTGAGTAAATAATCCCAGGGATTTTCCCTTTTCTGTGTGTTTTTTCAGGGATTGAACAAATCTGTTTAAAATAAGTAGTGAATGAGAGGAAGAAAAAGAGGTTTAACAGAACCATTCTTCCCTATTTCTGTGCACTACCATGGTTTGAAGTAAGTTTTCAAGTAATTGGCTTACCTGTCATGTGGAAAGAAATTCTCTATTTTGTGGTTAATGTTACAACATTTCCATGGAAGCTCTGAAGAAGGGTGTGTGATAGAAATGCTGTACAGAGCTACAAGTGGTTTCCTTTGAAAGATACCCTGGATTCTTGCTTCTCCTCACTGTTAGACTGGTGAAATGGTGCTTACAAAGCAACTACAGCAGCTCAGCCACAAGCCATGGCTGAACTGGTCATTTCAATCATGTTTTTGATCTCAGGCCACATTCTTGTGTCCTTTTCTTGCATCTTCACATAAATCCCTGCCCTCCTTTGAATCCAGTGGTGACATGGCCATGCCTCCAAGTCCCATTGCAATCATGCCATATTCAGGTCATGCAGGATGGTGACCACCTCAATGTTTCCTGCCTCCCTGTTGGAAAATTTGTGCAGAATTCCTGTTCAAAGCATCAAATATAGGCAGAGAGCTCGCGAGAGTCCAGTGGGTCCCTTTAAGTGCTTCAAGCATGCATATAAGTATGTTCCTGAGCTCCTGGAATGGAACTTGTATATATGCCCCACTTGAAAGGAAAAAAAAACATAAAAGAAAGCAGGCCTTTGAAATATACTGCAAAAAAGTGTCAGAGAAATGATCAGGGGAGGTCATCAAGCTGATAAAAGGGAAGAACAAACCAACAAATCCAGCTACAAAATGCAATCACTTGATAAAGAGGCTCCCAAGGCCCTTCCAGGAGACTGTATCAAAGGATGCTGTACAGGGAGAAAACTTTGCAAGTGCAGAGCTTGGCTATGTGATTACACATGCATTACACACACATTATCATTTACTGTTCTGCTTGGTTATAAGAAACACCATGCCCACATTATATTGCCAGCTTTTCTTTAAGCAGAAGTGTATAATTCATCAAACAGCCACACAGAGGTTGCAGTGTGAAATATTGGTACACATATGCTAAGAGCAAGAACAACTTGTTGCCCTATTAACAACTGAATGTCTCAATTTCTAAACTTGCATATACATGACAGAGTGTCAAAGTGATTTCTTTTTCCACATGGAGTATTTATCCTTTTTTGTTTGTTTGTTTGGGGTTTTTTGTTTGTTTTGTTGGGGTTTTTTTGTTTGTTTTGGTTTTTTGTTTTGTTTGTATTTTTGTGGGATTTTTTTTTAGTAAGTTACAACAGAAGAAGAATGTTAAAGTCACCCACTATAATAAGCGTCAGATTTCTCTCCTGGGCTGGGAGAACTTGCAGTTGTCCTAATAGCACCTTTAGAGAGTTTCTGAGATGGTGATTTTTTTACAGTTAATGAAAGAAACTAAAAGCCATGTGTTTTATCCACTGTAACTTACAAGAGCTATGTTATTTAAAAGAGCTAGAATGAAACTGCTATCAAAAAGACAACCTTTGTGAGGAAAGACTGGTACTAAATGACAGAAATCAAGCCAATAGCAACACACAGAAAGTGGGGCAAGATCAGACATCAGACATCCCCACACTGTTTCTTACACCCAACACCCACCCTGGGCTGGTGCAGTCCCTGCAGCTCCCCAGACACTCTGCTATTCTGCTCCAGCCATTTCTCTCTGACAGAAAGGGGGTCCCATGGGGCATACTGGGACTCTCCCTCTTACTCTCTTCACAGTGTCTGTGAAAAGCACAAGACAGCCCTCAGATTCCCTTTTAGGTGCCTACATCTCCCTTCTACTTTACAGGAGTCCCCTCATTCTCTCCCAGCTTTCCTGGCAGAGACCATGCTGTCTCCATTTGCAGTCACTGTCACTCCCCTGCCCTGGACTTGTACATGAATTGATATTCACAGACCATAAGTTCTGGAAGTTTGTCCATTACCCCAGGGAAATAATTTGAACTAAAAACTCCTAGTAACCATGCCCTGACTTCTTAAACCTTTGTTGCAGCAGAATTTTTGGGTTTATTATTCATCTCTCAACTTTCTAAACATTAAAATGTGCAGGGGCTCCCCTCACCTCCTGGCTGCTTAAGCAAAGGCTGCCAAAGCTCAGCACTCACCAAACACGGAGAGGAGCCCACAGGAAAACCAGACGAGCAGGGAGAATCCCACGCTGCCGGAGTTTTTCAGTACTCCTTTGGGGGAAATGAAGATGCCACTGCCAACCATGCTGCCGATGAGCAGCGAGAAAGCCCGCAGCAAAGTTATCTTTTTCCTCAGGAAGATGGCCTCTTCTTTCTTGTCTTTCCCCATGGCTTTCTTCTAATCACAGGGGAAGGTCCCACATTCAGGAGCTACAGTCTCCCAAGTGTCCTCAAGGCTCACCTGTAAGACAAGGAGTTAGGGATTCAAGGATCTTCTTTTCGGGACATAATTTTTTTTAGGAACTGGACAAGAGCTGTTGAATCTGTTCTCCCCAGCTGCAGGAAGTACCAGCCAAACCACAGGTGAGTAGAACACCCTTGGTATCATCTCTCTCATCAGTACAGCTCCCAAGAGACACTTCAAGTGTTTTCTGCTTCTTCTTCCAGGCAGCACAGGGTGTTACATGTTGCATGCCAGCCACACCTCAGGACGATTCCCATATTTGACTTTGAGTAATGTCAGATTGCCCAGACTGGAACTGTCCAGCTTGGGGTTAATTTAATGGGTTCTAATAGGGGGATACATGGATTGCAGCTCACTGGCAAAAAAGGGATTTAAAGTTGTAAGCCTAACAATTAATACCTTGAGAATCTCTGAGATGAGAAAAACATTAATCTGTATTAGTTGGTACACAGAGAGGATTTAAGCTTTTTAAGCTTCCTATCCACCCTTGCCGAATGAACTAGCCCTGATTTTCTCACTAGAGCTCCATTTAATCAGTGTTTCTTAATATAGAGTCAAGCTTTTTTGCTTTCAAAGTACTGAAGCGTCAGGAATAAGTATTGTTTACAGTTGTAAGACAGAGCTTAGTCATGACTAACAGACGTGCCATT
Organism: Vidua chalybeata; assembly: GCF_026979565.1. Lineage (NCBI taxonomy): Eukaryota > Metazoa > Chordata > Aves > Passeriformes > Viduidae > Vidua > Vidua chalybeata. The sequence continues at coordinate 28,397,247 of NC_071534.1, read as the reverse complement.
TCTTCTATTAATACAAAAAATTCTTTGGTAATAACAGCAGCAGTGAAGTTTTTCCAGAAAAGAAGGAACTTCAGACACTTCAGGGATCATAAGTTGATCCAGATTTAGTTCTCACAAACTGCAGCAACCTCCCACTTCCCTTCCTTGTCTCCCCTGTCTCTCTCTATCACCCCTAAATTGGCAACTTCACCAAGAAACTTACCTTCTGCATAGGTAGGTAAGATGAATTCAGGTCAGTTACTACAGCCTAATTTGCTGTAGCAAACCTATTTGTAGTTTCCTTAATAGCAAGGTAGATGTTTTACACTAGTAATTATCCCTGGAAGAGCAGGCAAGGCAAGTCTGGAGTAGATAATTTGGCTCTTGTCCAGCCTCTTGCTGGACATCCCCAACAATGCTCACACGCACAGCTTCAGTGCTTTTCTTTTCATTATTCTAACAGAGTAAATTGCATTATGCTAAATATTCACCCCAGCCCCATGGCTGTGTATTATTGCAAAGTTACACTTTACATGAGACCCTATTTTATGGGTTTCTTGAATAATTTAGTAATTGCAATGGTGTGTCCACCAGGAGACAGTGGCCACCTCTAGAAGCAGACCTAAGCAGCCAGAAATTGCTCTCTTGGTAGAGAGATAAAAACGTTCCCCTAACTTTGAGGGGACATTTCTTGTTACCACTCACTCACGATACTCCTTGCATGCCCTGGGTAAATTCAGTGTAACCAAGGTCTTTTCTCCCCCACCCCTAGCTCTTTTCCCACCTGGAAGCTGGTTGGAGGAAGCAGGGTTATCACTTTCTCTGCACACATATGAAAAGCACATGCAGAAAGCCCTTTCTCCTGCCAGCAGCATGAGTTGGTTTCTCTGAGATTGCGCCAAGCCTGCACAAGCATCTTCTCAATCAAACCAGCCAATTTTAGTTATTAAACCTCTAATGAGTCCCATAGGACTCTTTAAGACTCAGATGGGTCACATCAGCCTCGTCTGGTCCCACAGAGCTGCTCCTCAGAGTCCCAAAGCCTCATAGGGCTGCTGGAGACAGTGGCTCTGGAAGAGCACTGATAGATCCCTGGGAGCCTCCCAACCCCTCAGCTGCAGTTCCCTCAAACACCAATTAATTACCTTAACGTGAAATACCAATATGGTCTGGTGTTTCTCAGCTGAAGCGAGACCCACACAGCATTCATTTGCAGGGGTGAAACACAGAGCCTCACAAACTGAACTGAAGAGAGATGCTGTGCAGAGCTATGTCTAAAACACTGTTCTGAGAGAATTAAACGTGCACTTATCTGTTTGGCTGGATTTTAAACAAAGCAGGTGCATTTACAATCCATCAGACTCCCATTTCTTTCTGGGATCCTGAAGCCACAGAAGACAGCGTCTCTTTGCAGGCTCTGAAATGACACAGAAAGAGCAGGAGAGGAACAAAAAAAAAAAGGAGAGATCAAATCAAATTTACAGACCAGGTTAATGATCCAAAGTAAACACCAAACTCTGTACTTCTGTCCCCATGCCTTTTTTTATTATTATTTTTTATTTTAATACTACTGCCATGCAAAAGTATGTGGAGATAAAACAATCCAGTCCAGTAAATTTGAGAAACATGAAATGTATCAGTACTTGTTCCAGAATTGGCTGAAGGAGGAGGAAAAAAGTGGAAAAGGGAAAAAAATATAAAGAGTAACAGAAAGCTATTGAACAGAATTTCAAAGAGTCACCTAGCAGAGCCCACAGCCCAGAGAGACCATTCCTGCCTGCTCTGCTTTCCAGCTACATTCCAGCACCAGGCACATTAAAATTCAGGGATGTTAATCCTTGTGGCAATGCTTAAGAATATTCACAATGTGCTTAGTGCAAAGGAAAGAGGCAAAGCTGCTTTTTGTTCACCCCTCTGACTTGAACGACAGGCTCAGATCCTTCTTGTCCCAAAATGCAGTACCTTTACAAGAGAGAGCTCATCAGTCAGCAGGGCTGGAGAAAAACACTACTCAAAGCTATTGCACAACTTATCACATACACTGGATCTTTCCTTCCTTGTTCTTAATTTACACTGATTTTATTGTTGGTTTGAGGTTTTTTAGATGTTAATCTTACCTCTCAAGCACCAGAGCGTGGATGGAGAGGGAGGAGACAGGCGTCAAGAGAGAATCGTGTCTGTAGTGGTGACTAGAAGCCCCAGCCAAGAGCAGGACCCACTGTGCTCAGCACAGAGGCAGAGTGGATATTACTCTGATGAAAAGCTAGTGAGATAAACAAGCAAGCTGGAAAAGGAGAGGAGGGAAACAGCATCATTCTCAGCTGGGAGCTGGGACCTAGAACAACAAGTGACCTTTCTCTTCCTATCACGCAGAGAGCAGGTGGCATCCCTGGGAAAACAGACTATACCTCCAGAGTCCCAGTTCAATGACTTACCCCCTAAAAAAACACCCCAGCTACTAGGGAATATTCCTAAATATTTACAGCTGTATTTTCTTTGCGTCCGCAATCAATATCACATAGCCAAAACAGGTTAACCCCTTCCTTTTTGTACTGCAAAATATGCAGGTGTCAAACTATTCCTTACAGTCTCACTATTTTTTCTTTTTTGGTGCCAAAAATGTCGCTCCAATTCAATGTCTACCACAAGGCACAGAATCTAACTAAATAAAATCAGCAGTGAATGGGAGCTTTTTTATTCATGCATGAAAGTAACATAAATAAGCTTTAATGAGGCTGCTGGTGGTCTGTTCTAGGAACTCAATCAGAAAATCCATTTAGGAGACCTGAGAGATGTTTGTTTATAGACCAAAATGAACACAAGAAACAGGCTGAAGGGACAAGACACACAGCTCAACTTCTTTTCAGTGTTCTACAGATGGTTTGCCACCCTGGATAAGAAACCAAAAGGGACAGTAGTTAATAAATCAGGCTCAGGCTTGCAGCCCCAGATATAGTAATAAATCCATGCAATTGCCTTAGGTGTAAATGTAAAAATAATTTCCATTGACTTCTCTTTCTACAGAGTTTGACAAATATAATCTTGTGAACTGTCTATCAAAAGACTACTATTTCCTAACATTTCTGTCTAAATGAAAAATTTTTTTGCCTTGACAGCAAAATTCCTCTTGGCTCAGGTCATAGCACTTCTGTCATCTCATTTAGACATTTCCAGTTGTCCTTCCAACAGGGGTAATTTTTCTGGAAAATAGACTGATGGTATGGTGAGTCTGGACCTCTTGATGATATGAGGATGACCTTTTAATTGAGAACTTAGAAGTGTCGAATCCAAACTTTGGCTAAAAATTGGGCTAAACCAAGACCAAGGCTTTCAATCAGCTAAATTCCTGTTGGCTTGAGAGTTCCTTCCTACCATACACCAAGTTTAAAATTCTTCATTATGACCAGTCTGCCAAAGCAGACATTACAATTGGAGATGTTTTATAACCGTAGTGCTGATTGATTTCCAGGATGCATGGATCATACTGCATCATCTCACTTTTCTAGGCATCCGATTGTAACTCTCCACTCAGCTGCCACAAGGAACTTGCACTTCTGTGTATCCAGAACTGATTTCCCATTAATGTTGTTGTGCAGGAACATTGGCCCTTTCATGAGTATTTCTTCCTCACATCTTGCCAGTGACATGCAAAACACAAATCTGGAGAGATGCACACCTGATTAAAAAAGACTCCAGTCTTCTTCCATAGCACCAGCTATTAAAGACTGTCAGGGAAGTGCACCAGCATCCCTGTAAGATGAACTAACATGATTCGACTCCTCTTTCTCACAAGCAAGAGCAGAGAATACCCAAGGCATTTGCCCATCAGATCCAAAGGAGCCAGAGCACCAGACACTGGAGCACATGAATCCTAGGAAAACAAAGAAACAAAACACTTAACAAGAGTCTGTCTCACATAGTTGTGTTTCCTGAGGCAAATATCTTGGCTCTACATTATCTCTAGTGGGGCACAGTGCAGGGAAGTGCCCTCAGAGCTTTGTTCTTTTGTGGACAGTCCTCCAAGTAGCAAACTGTTTTCACTCTCCAGATCAGACCTCCTCCCTGGAACAAGACAATTTGTCCTATTCAAAACTGTTTTCTTAGCTGCATAAGACAGAACACAAACAAAAATAAATCTAAACGTTTCTAGCAGAAGACACCCAACAGAGAAGTCTAATGTTGTAGCAAAGTACAGCCAAACTTTCCCCAAATGAGAATTGTTCTCAAGCACTTCAAATTTAGAAAAAAATCCATAGAGAGAAACAGCCTTCCTCATTCCAATGGTCTGTGGCACTGCATCAGTGCTGAGGTCTCAGGGTGTTGTCTGCCTTTGATCTGAAGCTGGGCACTGCCAATGCTCAACAGCTCTCATTCCTGCAGGGGAAATTCCTCCATGAACCAGGCCTTTGTTTCACCTCAGGCCTTGGCTGAGGGCTATAAGGACACTGCTTTCCAGCCACTGCTTGGTGACTTAGAAAAAAACAAGTTTGAGAGGCTCAGGCTGCTCCATGGGAGCTGTTACTCATCCCTGGGGCTGTTGCTCTGCAGGGCTGCTATGGTGGGGTCTTCATCAAGGCCAGTATTCCCATCAGCAATAGGCCAATGGCACCATCATCCAGAACCAGGCAGTGATTTAGAGCTGCAGACTAATCCCTAAGCCTCTCCATAAATATTCTGCAAGAACAAGACACATTTCCTGAATGGGGGAAAATGCCAAAATGGCCACGCTCATCACCAGCTTTCCTCACAAAGAAGTAATTTCTCACTAATACCAGCTATCTTATCCTGCTACAGAGACAGGTCTCTCCTGGTAAAACTCCTGCTGGAGTCAGAAGAAACCCTCTGCTGCTTTTGCTGTTGTTAGATGGTGGGCCCCATCGATGGGGGTTCCTGATCTACCCTGCTCTAACCATCTGGAATGGAATCCTTTGAGAGCTGACTGAAGTAATAAAATTCCTCTTTTCCATATTGCTTCATATATTACATTAGTTTCCCCCTCAATCTCCCTGCAGTGCTGATGATTTATCACCTCAGGCCTCCAGTTCCCCTCAGACTCGACCTCAGTGCCTGGGTTTGCTCCTTCTTTTCTCACCTTCAAGGAATTAAAAAGAAAATTTAAACGTTAAAAAACAACAACCCTTTACACCTGCATTAGTCACTCACTTTGATTGCTACTCATGGTCTAATCCACAGTTAAACCTCAGTGTTTTATGCAAAATCACCCACTCTGGCACCTGACTCACACACAGCCTAACCTCTGCCTTGAACATACCTCAGAGTGGGGGGGAGTCTCTCCTTTTGGCCTTTCTGCTCAGCTGTTACTCATTTAAGAAAATATAAGCCAAGTATACAATTATGCTGGAAGGAACATGTTTCCTTGTTAGGCCTTTTTGGCTCTTATCCAGCAATTTGCAGGCAATGGGGATTTATATTTTACTACACAAAATTTTGGATTAATTCATTACCATTTTCCAGACCTCTGATAGAAGGAAGGGGAACAAGAAGGGTTTTCTCTGACCTCTACCTCACCCCCCATGAGACAGCACAGGAACACACGTCCTGGTCTGTCCTGGGCAACAGGGAGCAGTGACTTGTAAAGACAGCATGTGTCTTTTTATATAATATGGCACCATATCATCTCAGGCAGTGCAGCTCCTGCCAGCTCCCCAGAGCCAGAAGGATGGCACCAGAAATTAACCAAACACTTAACTCATGTTTTATCAGATAACATACAGGCCACCCCCCATTTTCACTTGTATTTAGTGAGAATCGGATTCTAGGAACAAGCATGTCAACAAAACCAGATCAACATGCTCACTGGAAAGGTTAAGTCAACACAAGGGCATGTTTATTCAATTTTAATGTAAGTACAGTCATGGAAGTATCTGCTGGGAAGGATCTCTGGGTGCCTCTGGCCCTGTCTCCCATAAGAAGCAGGATTGTTGCCAACACTAGCTCAGCTCATCCCTTGCTTTGTCTAGTCAAGCCTTAAATGCCCTCCAGAGTCCCTCACCTCTCGGTAACCTGTTCTAGTGCTGCACCATCACCCTGTGGAGAAGCTTCTCCCAGAGGCCACTCAGGACATCCCAACCACTGCTTGTGGCTATTACCCACAGCCATACCATCTGTCCCTCCAGAGGCCTTCAGGAGCTCACCTCACAGATCAGCTCATAGTGGCCTTTTGGTGATGGTCCTTGCCACCCCTCCCTCTCCAGCAGCCAGGGCTCCACCAGCCCCCAGGTATTCACTTCTCTTAGGGTTTCCCTGAAGTCTGTGGACTCAACGCTGCTGCAAGTTGTGATTGCTTAAGTTCAGGTTCAGAGAGCTACAGAAAATGAAAGGCACCAACTGGATGTTCCCCCCCAATCTGGAGGCTCCAGCATGTCTCTGATGTCCCCTGAGCCCCACACTGAAATGACCTCCAACCTTGGAAACTCTATTTTTGGCACCTTTTTTTTCCCCTCCCTCTCCTTTTTCCATCCTGGACTTTGAGGCTCCCTATGATCTTGTCCGCGTGATTGCATCATTCGTGGCAGGTAAGGTCAGCACGAATAGAAGGAAGTACAAACAGCACTTCACACAGCACGCCAGCAGCTGGGAGAACCTGTGGCCAGCAGAGGTTACAGACCCACTCAGGTCTAATAAACACCTGCATCAGCGGAGGGGCAGGAACTACAGCCGTGATTTTTCATGTTGAAACAGAGGTCACTGCATCTCCTGCTTCAGAGGCAGATCTGAGCCCTGCGGGGTGTCTCAGGAGATTTCCTGTGCACATAGCACTGAGCCAGGGCAGCCCAGCAAGGCTCTGTTGTGAGCTGCACAAAGGAAGAAATACCACGTTTTCTTTCCCTTGTCACTGTAGCTCAGCATGGATGCAGAATGTGCATGGAGAAAGGACTTTCCCTCTCAGGATTCAGCTGTAGCCCTGTGAGGCACTTGGATCTGGGGTGACTGTGGCCAGTACCAAGGAATGACTATTCCAAATATGGAAGATCTGAATTCAGCTCCCCTTCTGGATGCCTTAAAACAATAACAGAAAATGTATCCCTAGCTCCTGGCATCTCCACATGGCTCCACCTTGGGAGTCCTTGCTGTGAAGGCACCAGCAGTTAAAACCTCTGCTTGTTTCTATCCCCAGCTGACTTGCCATGTGAGACAAGGAGAACAAGGGGATTGCTCAGGGCAGCTACTGCTCAGTAGGTAGAGGCAGGACAAGGAGATCATTTCCTGAGGAAGATCACTGCTCTGGCAGGGGCTGCAGCACTGTCAGCAGTGCTGGCTGCCTCATGGGACACCCTCTCTTTGGCATCAGTGCTTTGTGAGAGGTGCCTCATGCAAGTGAGAACATTGCAAAATATAGGACATCTGTACAAATTCCAGATTGATGTAGCTGCTGAAATGCAATTATGAAAAATATTAGCCATTGAATTGAGGAGGCATTACAAAACATCTAAGGAGAAAGAAGATAAACTAGCATGCTGTGATTGATGTAACAGCCTCCACATGTCACTGGGACCAGCACAGGCTGCACCAGCTGAGGCACTCCTTCCAGAGATGGAAAAACTTCCAAGGGGAATAACCACACAGCTGGGTCCAAGACCTTGTTCCCTGTCACAGTGCTGGTGAACCATGTGGGCCTCTGTTGCCACACAAAGATGGGTTTTTGAGGGCACAAGGCCTCTGGCCACAGTTTGGGCTTCTGCACTTGTCAAAGCTTGGGACTGAAACATAATCAGCTGGGATGAGTTAACTAGATGTCAGGAATACTCCTCAGTTCTGTTCAGAATTTGACCTCTGGGCCACCAAGAATGTTTGCTTTCAATCAGCAGATGCTGAGCGTCCCCAGACTTCACCACCACTACCAGGAGCTGCCAGTCCCTGCCAGCCACTTTCCATCCCACTGCAGCCTCTGGTAACAGCTGACCTGGCCCTTTGGTGCTGAGCTGTGGAGAGATTCAGGGACAAACAAAGAGGGAGGTCATGTTCAGTGCTGCTCCCTGGACTCACCCATATGGCCAAGGTTGTCAAACAATCACCCTCTCCTTTCCCAGTGTCTCTTCGGCTGTCCCCAACAGGCATCCTGTTACCAGTTTGGTGGGAAAAGTTATCATTCCAGTTTAAACAGCTCAGATCCAAGCCCCAGGTCAATGGGTCATGCATTATGCAACTGTACTCACATGCAAAACACATCTAGCCTCTTGCTGTACTTTCATAAGGCATATCCAGAAAGAAGATGCAACATATCTTGCATATGAGTGGAGACAAGACAGTAGGAGCAGAATTAAGAGATTATCCCACATGCATCCAACTGTTTCTATTTAACAGGTGGCTACTCAGCAGCAGGTACAGAGGATACCAAATCGCTAGGTTCTCTCATCCCTCCCCAGCCACCTAGTGCTCTTTTAGGTGAAGGAAAGATGAAGGAAAATGTTTATTGGGTTTTTTTCCCTTCCCCCCCGACACTCTTTTTGTTTTATCCTGAGAAATGTAACTTTAAAAGGCCCCAGCAGAATGCCACAGGTTTCAGCAAGCTTCAGGTAAAGACCTCCAGGGTAAAGAAGGAAAGAAAACACAAACCCTTGCACTTTGATCACACCCTCAAGCAGTGAGGAGCCTGGGATCCTCGAGGTGAAGCCTTTTGGGGTGCCCTGTCCCCATGCCGTGCAAAGACTGAACAAGCCAGCAAGTACATCCGACAGTGACTGCTCCCACCCAATTGGGAAGCCTGCAGATGGTTTTTCCAGGAGGCCTTGGAGACAGCTTGAGGGTTTTGCTGCTGAATCAGGCTTTCTGCAGCACAGGCAGACCCCGCTGCTGGCACTGAGCCCTGCAGCTGCACAAGGCCTGGCATGAGCCAACAGAGACAATCCTGGGGCACCGCGGGCCGGCCGCTGCCACTCACTCGCTTCCAGCTGGTGGTATCACTGGAGGCTTGCATCCTCTCAGCAGGAAAAGCTAAAAAATAGGCACCACAGGACAAACCACAGGAAACATGGCCCTTTCTGGGACAGAAAGGACTTGTACAGCACACGCCATAAACATTGGGACACAGAGAGGGGTGTAGATTTGGCACTTGAGTGCAAACACTATGTCCCTGCTGTGCCACATCGCTGGCTGCCTTAGCCTTAAATATTTTGGTTATTCATCTAAGAGTACATGTTCTGAAATACGTAATTGTCAGGCTTTTCTGGAAGCTCTTCAAATGCAGAATGCCTTGGTCCTTCTGCTCAGACAGCTTCCACCTGCAGCAAAAGACAGCCTTGTCACTAAAAGCCTCATTTTCAGCTGCCACCAACTGTTTGTCTCTGCAAAGCAAGCAGCCAGGGCCATTTGCTTCCTGCTTTGCTGTAGGTTCTTCAGAGCAAGAAGCTGTTGAGCACGAAGGCAGCACGGACCTCGGCCAAGCTCTGTGCATGCTGCAATGCATATGTGTACCTTCTCCTTCCTTATCTTGCTTTGGAGTGAGTTGTCTTACAAAGGACACGGGGCAAGCACAGATAGAATGCCACCCCCTTCCTACCCAGGTCTTGGTGTCTGCTGTAAAGCCCAGAGCCCATGCATGCCAGCTTGGGTGTTTCATATCTGGTTCACAGGAACACTGTGGGAAGGGCAGGATCTGTGCAACTTTGTGGCAGTATTTTCATTTGCTGTGTTTCCAGAACATCTCCTCTCCTTTGGCAGATAGCAGGGGTGGGCAGGTAAAGCTGCTTCTGAGGGAAGCAAGTGTCTCACCTCTCAAGTCTCTCACTCCAACTGGCAAAAGCAGAGGAGACACTAGTGAGAGCAGCAGCTCTGGAAAGGGAATCAACAGGGGCAACCACAGGAAGACAGGGGAATTGGAGATTAAAACATCAAATTGAAAAGGAACAATAAATCCCTGTTGGAGAATATAACTGGAGGGTAGAGCAAGAACAGAATGCAGCTCAGTAATGAAGCAGATGGCATTTTCTTTGGGATCTGCAAATCCATTTGGGCTTTCTAGCAAACAAAGATGCCACACTACCCAGAAACCAGCTTGATACATGACCTGCCTCCCCCTCTGCTTTCCGTGGTAATAGCTGCTGGAACGAGCAGCCCTGGTAGAGCCCACCTGGTCCAGCAGCACAGGCTGAGAGGCCAGTCTGCTCTCACAGCCGAGTCCCTGCAGCACCTCTGCTCTGTTTGAGCCACAAAGACCAAGTGACAGCCAGGCTCAGTGTCACAGGCAGGGCCCCAGACATGAGGGGCTCTCTGGAATCATTAACGGCTGAGGGCATCTCACAAAACAATGTCCAGCTGCAAGGCCCTTGGAGTACTAAGACAGCGGCTCCTCCGACAGCCATGTGGTCTGCATCTGTAAGGGCTGCAGGCAGCAATGCAGAGCATTCCAGGATATGACACTCTTGGAGCAGGGATGTTTCTACCAGCCATCAGCACTCATGTTCTGGCAGTACTGAGGCATTCTTGCAAAACACTTCCAGGGAAGGAGAGGGAGGAAAAATAGCAAGCTGCAGATGCTCACATCTAGCCCCCACCCCTCCGTTCCCTGTATTACATTAGGCAAATAATACTCAGGGTCAATAGCATCAGCCTCTTTCCTGGAAATGAAATAGCTACAGCCAACTCTCAGGTTGCCAGGCTGGGGACCCGGGGGTGCAACAGAGGTCCCTGCTCTGCAGTCAACTTCTTTTGGTATCTTTAGCACAGCATTGCTTCCATGTCTCTCCTCTGCTATGCTTTGGGTAACACATGTGTGTGAAAGATGGGGCAAGAGCTCCCACCCACACATTCGGTTTCCTCATGGAAGCCTTGGCAGAAGTGCTCTGGAATAAATGGGTATCAAGTGGTGCATCAGCCCTTTGAAATGCAGCCTTCCCATCAGCTGCCACGGGCTCTCCTTAACTAGCAGTCAGCTCACACCATAGGCAGAGGGACAGGCACAGATCTCCCCTAACAGCATGTTACAGTGTTCCTCCCGATGCAAAGAGTCGAGACTCTGTAGACTGGCATTGTGTGTTTGCAAATGCACAAATGAACTTACCTCCGCCTTGGCTGCACATCCATTATGTGTTATCACCAGTTTTTCATGGACCATGAAAAGATTTGGCTTTTGCATTTTCTTCTCATGTAGAAGTTTTCATCATGCTTTGGGCTCAAGCTCTCTGACTCTTCACAACCCACCTCTGGCCCTTTATTTCAGGCTGTTTGCTTACAGAGGCTACTGTGTTTCTGGCTGGAGCTGGCATTGCACACAGTGTTAACAAAAACCTATCTGCAAGTCTGCAAGGTCAGGGCACTTTCTGAAAAGTAATAACAAATAAGGAGGCATTGTTTGTAATGCATCTCAGATCTTCAGTCACTAAGGTGTTCTGCTTTATCAGTCTTGCTTGCAAAGGACTGAGTACCAGCCCCTGTGCTTTGTGCCTTTTGATATTCCTGTCTTGTATGAAAAGATGCTTCAAAACACCTCTCTGTACCAACTTAAAAAAAAAAAAAAACTAAAAAATTGTGCTCCAGTCATAGAAACACCACGCAAATCCCCATGACCTGTTTCCAGGGGGGTTCCTTACCTCTAACACTGCTGATAGAAAGTCAATATTTAACAGAACAAATGCCACAGAGATACAGTTCTGTTTCTGGAAATAAACCTGAAGGCCATGTTGGACATGCCCTCACATCCCCAACATGACAAACTTACCACATGGCCCCAAGGACAGCCATAGCTGGATCTCAGAAAGCTGGCTGGGTTTATCTGCAGACTGGTGAGGAGACATGAGGGAGAATAACACAGTAAATTGCAGTCTTGAAAAACTGTAGTAATTTCAGGGTCTACATAAACATTCTTCCAAAAGACACTGCAAAACCCAAGGGACAAGTGCAACATCAACTTTCTCCAAGCACTTTCAGTTAGGAAAACAAGTTGCAGAGCAGGGGTTTTCCATAGTTTAAAGCAGCAATAAAGTGCCTTCAGTGGTAACAATCCCTCAGCCCAGCTGAACAACACATGGCTTTCTAGAACTGTTGAGGCGTGACATATGTAGCTCTCACCGGGAACCATTTTTTTTCCTTCTCTTCTTTTGAATTCCCTCCAATCTTTTCATTTTAGTGACAGATAGATTGCAAGATGGATCCAAATAAAGAGAGACTTAACTTTTTCTTTCTTTGCTGTAACACTCAGCACTCACTTTAACCAACAACCACAAACCTGCAGCAAAGATCACATTGGATTCTCACTCCTGCTTCCTCAAGGAATGAATGCCTAAAACCTGAATGCCTAAAAATCCTTCTGAATGCTTTACAACATGCACAAACACCTATGGAGCAAAGTAGGCTAGAGGAACTCTGTCAGACAACCTGGAGCAGAGAAGCTGCAGGGAAGATCAAAGAACAAAGTAAAAAATAAAAGGTTGTAACACATTACACAAGGAAATCTAGCAGGAAGATGCATTTGCTCTACCTTCACAGGGGTATCTTCAAACACTGACAGCAACAGCCAGGACTACGATGTTGGTTTTCTGATAGACAGGACTACTGAAAACTCCAAGCCTACCACAATAGCACAACCCCCCCCACCACAGATCCTAGCCACAAAAACTAGTTGGTATTTTCACTTCCCTCCTCTCTCCACAGCCTTCTCCCCAACAGAGCTATTGAATCAAAAAAACATTTTGGTTTTACTTTAAGGCAGTGGCTATTTTAAGCCCAAGTTACTTTGAAATAAAAATAGAATTGTTTGCCTTGCCCCACACCCCACCCCCCCACCCCCGAAGGAAAGCAGTATTAAAACCTAATCGCCTTTCACACACAACATAGGTGCAAGGAATTTGCATTTTCCCTGCCGAAGAATGCTGTGGGAAAGACATCCCGTACACATCTCCTGAGTTCATGAGAACTGGAGGTAAACTTGAGGACCAGCTGACAGATGCAATAAAAAGATTTGCTTTATTCTATTGCAGGAATATCCCTTTGACTGTGACCCTGCCATTTTAGTCATGATTCCTCTGGGGTACGTCATGCCTAACATCTCCCACTGTACATCCCTGAAAGCAGAGGAAGCGCTGGCCTCCGAAGCTGTAACTGTCCTTTGTTTTTACCGGATATTTTCAAAGTAGCACAGAAAAAGCAATTACATCTGGGATCACCTCAAGGGGTTGCTGGCAAAAATCCAGAGGCTCCATAGAGAAGCAGCAGATTGCAGATTTCGATGCCTCAGGCAGGATGTCTGTTTCCACAATGGCTGGGGAAGGAAGCAATATAAAGGGAGATGGTCTGATAAGAGGATGGCTATGATAAAGACTCTGTTCAGTACTAATTTCTTTCAGCAAGAAGAAAGGTACCCACAGTCACTGGGTTACAGACATTAGTCTCTTGTCTCAGTGAAAAGGGAACGGGTTAGTCTTGAGGCAATGTTGAATACTAGATTTTAAAACAAGCACAAAAATAGACAGAGAGCAGAACACATGTGACAGACAGTGGGTTCTTCCCATTCATCCTGCAGTTTTGCAGAAAGTTGTTAAAATAATTTCTTCATCAACTTCAATGCTGGTGGCTCTGTCCTGCTTTGTCACAGATAGAGGAAAATCGGCAGCTGCAAGGTGAAGCTCTGTGCTTTGTGAAATCAAGCATCATTTCAACAATAAAAACTTCCAGGCTTTAACTTACAAATTTGTTCTGCTGCCCCTGGATAACTGGGAACATTCACATTAGTGAACAGAGTGGCATTACTGACTGGCCTATAAAGAGCTTTACTGAAACCTTAAAAAGCACTGTACCATGGAAACAATCCCCTTTTCTGGCTGCCAGCTGGTCTTTATGCCACCCCGCTTTTTTTTTTTTTTTTTTTTTTTTTTTTAAACCAAGGGGAAAAGGACAGATTTTGGAAGTTAAGTCTGAGGCCAGGATTCTCTATATCAACAAAGCCATCACAGTATGACGGATAATCACATTCTCTTACTTCCCAGCATCTGCCCATGGCACATCATCCCACCTGCCCTCGGGTTTGGCTTGTTTTACCTTTTCCAGGCGTAGTTTTATTTTGTGCATTCCTACGTCAAATGCCAGCACTGACAGCATAAAGGGGATGGCTGCTCCTGCACTGCTTGGACTTGAAGTTCCCTCTTTGGAGAAATCCTGACAGGCTCGGAGGCAGGAGGCTAACGCTGCAGGCTGTATCATGAGCTCCTCCTGGCGGTCAGGAATACTGGATTAACTTCCCTGTGTTAAGAGGTCAACAAGGATAGTAACACAGCTTTCGAATAAAACCACAGCTTTCTACTATTCTTCTCTTCTATGCTCGAGAAACGCATAAAGTGGAAAAGTAAAATGAGCCACATATTCTGGGAGTGATGTAAAGTCTTTCATTCCTCACTGCTTGCACATGTGGCTAAAGGGAACGAACACATCCTTACCCCTCATATTTGGGGAATTTTCATAAAAATCACAAGTTTCGCGTTTTGTTCCAAGCAGAAGAATGGATTTATTTGCTGTGCTTTCCAGTCTTGTATGACCCACAGCCAAGGAAATACATCCTTCTTAAACATTTATGTCTGTTGAAGCATTCTCTGTGCTGAGTCTGCAGGACAGCAAGAAGGAAAGAGGAAGGAGTTATCCCTACCATCTTCTGAGACTGGAATGGAATGGATAGAATGGGAAATTCTATTCTACTCAAATAGCATGGGTAAAAATATTACAGACAGTTGAATTATAACTAATCCTGGCCCAAGGTAAGTCTCTTTGTTAGGCACTTCACAAGTATTCAGCATCCAACAGCTGCCATCCCAGAAAGGATACATCACAAAGGACAAGCAGTAACACCCAAGTGAAACAAGAGGGAGGAAAGAAAACAATATTAGAGTTTTTGCAAAGACTGTCACTTAGGGTCTCCACTCCCTTTCTGGCTGGCCATGAGAATATGATGTTATAGCACTGCTATAAAGATATAAGCTATAAAGATATTTAAGTATATAAAAATGTAAATACATGTATAAATAAATTTATATTAATTTATTATACACACTCTACCAGGCAGGTAATAGAAACATATCCTTGGCACTACATCTGCCTTTGCTCAGAGCTTTGCCATCAAAAACCAACTTGACCTACTGGGAAATTTCAGGAAGAGGCATCAGGCAATTTCTTCAGGGTGTGCTAATAGAAACTGTTGATAATCCTGCCTATTCTCTGTACACATCCAAGATGCCTCACATCAGAGCTATTAAAGCCAGCATCTTGCACTAGCCAAGGCTCCTTTTAGAAATGTTTTGTCCAGGACATCCTTCTGATAACTTGGCAGAGAATTGTCCAACTGCATTCCTATAAAGACAGTATTTACCTCAGAAGTCAACCCCTACTTGTGGGAAAAGCATGGACTAAATGTGCTGCATTCACATGGACACAAATATGCTTCTTCTGCACACCTCTAAGATACCGTGCAAAATAAAAATTATGCAGGTTCTAAGTTTGACAGTGGTCTAAAAGTCCCTTGCCGTAACATCTCCAAGAGAGAAAAAAACCTCTTTTTCTAAATTTTACTGTTACACTTTTTAAATCTCCCAGGTATTGATGTTATTGATGATGATTTGATGGTGTTGATTTGAAAGTTCTTTGGGCTGTTGAGTTTTATTAGCTGTTCACAGGTATGCCAACCTTTGGGCTCACACTGTGTCATTAATCAGCACCTTAAAATATAAATAGCATTTGAGGAGATGGGAAAATCAGCTAGCAAGAGTTGCACTCAGAAACCTCCCCAAAGATTTGGGGAACTCAAAAAACGTAGAAGAGAAGGCCAGAGATGTCTTGGTTTACATATGAGAATCACATCAGTGAGAAGGAATCAGTACTTCACTGCAGAAACACTGCACAGCATAGCCAAAAAAAGTAAGTGGAGAAGTAAAAATCAATATAGATCTCTAAAATGCTTGTTGAGATTCTGTAGCATCCAGCTACAAAAACTAAAAATATATAGAAATAATCAATATAAAATTTAACAGATTTTTAATGTTTAACTTGTATCAAACTTGGTTGCAAAAGTATATAAGTCAAACCACGAGAAAGTAAATAGGAAAAAAAAAAAAAGAGTCAATAAATACCCTCCAGTTCAGATCCTTTGCAAAACCAACCAGAATCTGGGCCCATTATAGCGCAATCTTCTTGGCAGCTAATAAAGAAATTCAAGCAGAGGGATGCAGAGTTTTTAAGCAAGTCTCCAAGAGATGCTTAGTTTACATGTTTTTATACAAAATGTGTCTGTTCAACCTCCTTCCATCCTATTACTGCAGTGACAGAAATGCTGATGATTCAGGGCCACTAACACAACTTTGCAAGCAAATCTGCTCCATTATGATGCGACTGGAACACTGGACAAAACTACATTCCACTCAGTTTCAAAGTAACAAAGGAAGGATGAAACAAACCAAAACGACAATGATTTAGAAAGAGCTTTTCCAAAATTGCAATATGCAGAGGTTCACTTTATATGATGCCAGTAGCATAAGTGAAAAACTGGTTTGGAAAAGACTTCAATAACGCTTCAAAATGCTCAAAACCCAAGCTGACCTCAGGGGTTTCATTTATAAGAAAGCTCTCACCATTCCAGCTTGGATAACTCCAGGTTATTTTTTTGTCACCTTTATCACAGGAATGTGTTTAACCTCTGCAGATGTGACATCCATGCAAAGGACAAGAGGAGGCCACCGAAGGGAAGGAACACCCAAACACCGTCCCCACCTGGCTGGGGATGGGAGCCAAACGCTCAGCTGACCCAGGTGAGGCTGTGGCCTATGCCCGCACAGGGGAAGGCAGGAATGTCTTTCAGGGTCTCACCCTCTCCATGCTCTGCACACAGGGCTGCCAGGGTCAGAATACCCTGCTGACTCGAGATTTCTCTGGCCCCTTCGCTCACCAGCACACCCCTGCGGCCCCCATCACATTAGCAAAACAAAAGTCTACATTCAGCAGCACAATCCAAAGCCTTCCCCTTCAAAGAATTCCTGCACAGGAGAAAACAACTCCGAGGCAGCAGAGAAGGTCATCTTGCCTCCTTCCCACAACAGGCTAGGATGCAGCAAGATCACTTTTTTCCAGAAGAGCACTGGGAGTTTTGAATCATCCTAAGTCTTGACCAAGGATCCCAAAAGAGCAAACCACAGCATCACCTGAAAACCCTCAGAAGAACAGCTACATATTTAAAGATATGTCACTGTATCAACTGAGGCATTAATACTAATCTCATCAGAATTATCATATGCATGTTCAGTATATGAACTGGTTAGAAGTAAAGGGTAGACAAAGCGTGAGAATCTAAGCAGATTCTTCCCTAAAAAAAAAAAAACAAAAAAAAAAAAAAAAAAAAAAAAAAACCAAAAAAAACCCCAGTGGTGCTTCTAGCTAGAAACCAACCCTATTATGACCCTGTTACTTGCAGTGGTTTCTATCAACCTAGTCTTTCAGGTATTAAGCCTATTCAATTCCTTCATGCAAGTGAGAGTGAAAAATCTAGTATTCCTGTACCTAATTAATAAAAAATTACTTTATTTTATATATATGGTTTCCTTTCTATTCTCTACCACTATGTACATTTTGATCTGATTAGTTAACATGACATCTTTAAGATACCAAGTTATATCACAACCTGTGCTCTAGTGCTTCAGCTAATGACTGGAGGTATGGGCTCCACAGAATGTTTAACAGATCAGTGATTTTTTTTTTGTGTTATTCCCAATCTTTAAATCCTTTTCAGTGAACCACAATATTGCAGCACAGAATAGTAACTCTGTTTTTTCTTCAAAATATAGTGAGAGTTCGCATCAGTGCAGAAAAAAAGAATACAGAAATGGCTGAATGTCCCAATCAAGGGGAAAAGAATTTAAGTATTTTAAGAGTATTGACAACACTATTTTCATGTCTACTGAAATGTGTAATAAAAGGATTAGTGAAGATATTCCTTTAATCATAGCTAATATTACTGCAGTTTGGTAGCTGATATTTTATACCGTTCAAAGTTCTTTGAGATTAGTGGCAACAGAAAATTAATGGCAGCATTACTGAAAACAGCCTGTAAGCCATCAGGGCATAGCAGTGGCCCTGTATTGTGAGTACATAAGGTTTGTATGAAGGAAATGTCTTACACTGGAACCATGAGCGCTGCACAGGAGAGCACTACTCTCCAAATACTTCAGTTGTTCCAACACAAATCACTTCTGCTTACAAACCTCATTCTGGGAACTGGGAAGTATAACACAAAGTATCTTTCATGTTCTGTATAAACTGAACTTCTTAAAATAAAATCTTCTTAACAGTGAAGAGAATGCATTAACAGAACCAGTGTCTAAAGTAACTTCCTGTAACACCAGAAGAGGTATGTTATACAGCGTTTTTGAGTTTTCCCAAAGCATCTCACCAATTCCTCTTTTCTGACCTGCTGCAAAAATCTGGGGAAAAAGGCATCCTTCACATGCCATGTCTCATTTAATGCTTGGTCTCCCTCTCAAGACTACAGTTCAGCATCACTTGTGCTTAATGACAGGCACAGCTGTCCAGCTGTGCAACACGATCAACTCAATTCGCAGTAGTGCACTGCACAGCTCTCAGATTTTTCTTCTCCCTGCTCCCAGCAGACCTGGACTGAATATGAACAGACTTGGAAGCAAAATAGTTCCACTCAAGGAGGAACCTCATCTGAACAACCAGTTCTGACATTACTTTTAGGACAGCTGGCGTGGGAAATACACTTTGAATGCTCTCCTTCAAGAGGTGCAATGCTTTAAACACGGGGAACCGCTCTGTTCAGTAACCAGATCACGATGGAATTTAAAACTCTTTCTACAAGAGCTGGTTGAGCACAGGAAAATTTCTACTGTGCTAGAACTGTGACAAAGCAATTCAATGGGCTTTTGTAAAAAATTAAAAAATCCTTTGTAACTAGAAATCAACTTAAGAATGAAGCACAAGATTTAGTATCTTCCTCAAATTAGTACTCGGCTGAAACTGCTGCCAAGTTAAACCAAAATTTCCACAGCCCACATCCTATTTGAGGAGACCAGAGTAGCAGTTTCTAGAGTTTCGCTGCCTTTTAGCTTAACCAGAACAAAAAGCCAACTTGTATCTTTATGACTTACCACCAAGGTGTACAATTCATGGGCAAATGTTTCTTCCAGACAGATATCACATCCTCCAAGTATGGATGGGAACTTTACTCACACTCATTGCAGCAAAAATTTCTTACAAGGAATAAACTTTGGGGCAAAGCATCACAAACAAGCAGACTCTTTGTATACTGTTTTTTTTTTTTTTTTAGTTGACTTAAAAGTTCCAAAGTAGAGTATTTTTTCCAAGACCAAAGCAAATACAGCAAAAGCAGTACAGATAAATAGATCTATTAAGCCAAACACAGTTCTTCGAAAAATTGCAGTAGTTATTCTAAAGACTGAATATAACTGGCTTTTGAGAAATCAGACCTTAGTCTAGACAAAGCAAACTGTGCTATTACCCAGCTGTTAGGTGGAATACTAAGAGCTCTGGCAATGACAGATTTTATTCACTGTCTTGATCACCAGCTGCTTCTTCTGCAGGTAAAAATTTCAGTCACTAGCACTGTAAAAACCCAGGTGTTCAACAATCCTGGTTGTATCAGAAGGAGTAACAATAACATTCTGGTTTTACAGTTTCACTCCTCATTAACTTTTGGCTCGAGACAGCTGACATTACTTACCAGCACTAAAAGTGTAATTTCAAGGGATCCCAGGACAAATACTTCTATACAAAGAAAAAACCAAGTTTCTACAGAAACTAACACTCAGCATGATTGACGTCACCATATTCATGTTATTAGTCATGTTTCCATCATGAATCCAAAGTTCCACCTAAACAAAATGAACCAGAAAAGGTTTGGTTGAACGTGTTAACTCATGAGCCGCCACCACAAAAGCTTCACAGCTTAAGCAGGTCAGGACAAACCCTCTGGAGAGAGCTGAACTTCACTAAATGTACAGAAATGGAAAGCCAGTCTGTAGGCACTTTACCAGTGGGTACTTTACCTCAAACACAGCAGAATACTATTGATTAAAAAACAAAATCAGTACTTTATTCTTCAGATACCAGGAAGGGTATTTTGTTCATTCCCTGACTTTAGAAATTCAATTCTTTTGCTGGGTTTGGTAGCCTTGAAATCTTTAAAACCCATGTCCCTCAGGAAAGAACAATCCAGGTAATTATTTCTCCATTCTCAGCAAACAGAAAACCAGAAACTCTTGACTTATAATGAAAGTATGGCTCCAGCTGCTGAAGGCTATCCAGCAGCATTTAAAGCAGCCAATTGAGACATTTCATGTTTTCCAGTGTATTATCCTGTCATCCACTAAATAGCTGAGACAGAAAAAAAAATCTGAAACGTACCTGACAAAAAACAAAAGGGCAAATAGTAAAGTTGCTTGTGTAGGTTTTTATATGGGTATGGAACTTGTATTTGTGGCCCACTGAGGAGCTCTCTTAAGTCTATCACTTTTAAGACCAAAACATTACTCTGAGCAGTGAGTTGAGTGTGACAAATCCAGATGAGTATTTGATGGAAATGCATAGGTTGTTGCATTGCTATTCAATCACAGTGATTAAGACCTTTTCAAAATATGCAGTTGCTCTGACAGACAAACAGCTCTTTCAGATCTTTGGCAAATCTTGGGCTAACCAAATTTAAAATCAGTTTTAACACATGAATTGAAAAGATGTAAAGGCATGTCAAAATATAACGGGAACAGATATCTGGATGCATAAATATTTCATCATCAATCCCTGTACTTGACTCTATTTTTCCCTCCACTCAAATGAAATTTGTTTTTGAAACAGCATAGAAGTTTCTGCTCCTCAAATCTGCAACACTATCATGTTTAAACTTTAGGCCACAAACCTTCCCAGTTTGTCATGGGTTTTCAACTGTCCCATTAAGCAGTATGTGGTTTGATGAGGTCAGCGTTCTCGTTCTGTAAAGCACCTGGCACAATTAAGTCAATGAACAGATCTCCCAGTCATTACAGTCACCCATAAATTCTCTGTAAACTAGAAGCCAGGCTAAGAAGCAAACCTGAGCAGCTGAACAGGATGCTGGTATCAAACCCTTTAGCCATCTGATTCTTCCAGTGCCGTTGGTGCATCACTGATCTCAGGCTCCCTGAATGACCCTCAGCACAGCAACAGCACTGCAGTAGGTCAGTGGGGCAGAGGAAAAGGCTGCACAGCGAGCTGCAGGGTGGGGCAGCCATGCTTTCACCACCCTAGGAAAGCACTCACATGCAAACACTGCACTGCCACAGGAGTCAAAACAGAGAGCACTGGCAGCTGCAAAACAGATGATGATATCTGGAAAGAAAAAGCAGCAGGGAAGTCCTCCAGGACAAAAGCAAGTATGGCTAAGCATATGTAAGTGTGAAAGAGAAAGCTCTTCTTCCAGGAACTGCACAGGCATCAAGGAAAAAGAAAAAACCAAACCAACCAATAAATCAAGAGTTGAGTCAGCCATCAGTAGCATGAGACAAACCTGAACAAAAACCAAGAGCAAGAATACAAAAATACCATTTGACACCCTTCTTACAAATCTAGGTCTGAAAATATGATGAATCACAAACACTTCCACCTCCTTTTTATATTAGGATTCCAAAAGAATATACACATCTTCACAAAATACATTTAGTTGCCATATAATATACTTGGATTGAAATGAAATTTGCACTTTGAAAAAATAATAAAAAAAAAAAGGCATGAGAATATTCCCTCACACTTCTCCACAAAATTTCTTCTTTAAAATGTAACAAGCAAAGGGCACAGAGATTGGACCTAGAAATGCATTTTTTCTCCTGATGATACTCTGTACATTTTACTGTATTTACAATGAAGTAAATGAGCAGAAGTCTGAAGAAATTAAACGCTTTCCAGTGCTAAAATCAAAACATAAGCATACAATTTTTTAATTTCGTATTTTAAAGTACAGAAAGTGGAAACTATGAATATCAAATACAAATTTAAACAAAGCCACTTGTCCTCCCCTAGAATAATCAATGTGAACTACTGATAGAAACTTACAAATTTAAAGCAAAATCAAAACAAAATAAATACTGTACATACACTTTCCCTGCCTGCAGGCAAAAGAGGATGGGAAATACTGTTATGAATTGAAAAAAAAGCTCTTAAAGCTGCAGCATCCCATTTCCCAGCCAAATACTTAACACAGTAGTGCGTTTCTGTAAAAAGGAAGACACACATACACCGACACCTACTGAGCAGACAAGCTAACATTTTCAGAAATATTAAGAAGGAAAGATAGAAATTAGACTATGAGAGTAGAAAAAGGAGGAAAAGACAAATGGGCCAGCAAAACATTACTACAAAACTAGTTAAATATAGCCAACAACTAGCCCCGTTTTTTTTTTTTTTTTCCAAATTCCATGTTTGTTTTTTTTTTAAAAAAAGATTCACCAAAGCATTGGCAGCAATAGACATTTCCCAGCAGAAGTGACAATACATATCAATATAATCTCTTAAAGTGATCCCTTTCATTCCCTTCCCACAGCATGAAACTCTTATGGCTTAATTTATATTAGAAGTAGAAAAAGTCCTTTTTTTTCCAAACAGAAATGCAGCCTATGAAGAACATGCATCTCCTTATCAGTGCTACTTTCATTTCCCATCCACTGCATGACTTATCATTCATACTCTCCCACAAAGAGGGTTACCAGGGTAGTTTTTTGTTGAGTTTATTTTTTGGAAAAATGGATGTTGCAGCTTTTCATCTTGTTTAACAATGAACAGTAAGGCCCTTGGTTCCATTCATATTTCTTCTGTCAAAGAGTAGTGCTGGGCTCACTCAGCCCCAGGACTACAAACAGCTTTTAATGGTCTGGAAGTATTATGTGAATGACACTCTGGAAAGACAAAAGGCTTGGGGGTCGTGGTGGGAGTGTGAAGGGACAGGTGGGCATGTGGAGCTTAAAGAGGGCACTAGTCACTGGGTCATTCTAGTTCTGCTTAGTCTCCACAGCTACCAAAAAGGGGTAGGCAAGATTCCCACCAGCTCTGGCTTTGAAAGCCTGCAAAAGTTTTCAACACTTGTAACTTTATGGTCTTGTGAATGAAGGTAGCTTATGCCTCAGAGCAAAGCCAAAGTGTCTAAAATGTGGTTGTGACACTGTGCTCTCTTACATCTCTACCAAAGGTAACACAAGCACTTCAAACACCAAAAAAAAAAAAAAAAAAAAAAATAAAACCCCAAACCCCCCCATGTGATCAGAAAACAACAATTTTATCTCTCAACACCTAACCCTTATAAAATTCTCTTTAAGAATGAATTCATGTAGAGTATTATAGGTTGCATAGGTAATCTACCTCAGAGGTCAACAAAGGCTACCCTGTAGCCAGGGTTTATTAGCAAGTATAA
Organism: Vidua chalybeata; assembly: GCF_026979565.1. NCBI lineage: Eukaryota > Metazoa > Chordata > Aves > Passeriformes > Viduidae > Vidua > Vidua chalybeata. Next base: position 28,373,870 of record NC_071534.1, on the reverse strand, counting down.
TAGGAGAAGAAAAGGGAAAGTTGCTGGAAGAATCTTTGATATAGTTTCTAGGTGGGTCTTTCCATTTTCATATTTGTTTCTTGTTTTGCAATTGTAGGAACATGAGAACTTAAGAGAGTGGGAAAACCCCTACAATATTACATTTCCTATTGTTCTGCCTACACAAAAAAATTTAAAAAATGAAATTGAGTTTTATGCCAAATGCAAGTTCTCTGACTTTTCAAAAAAGATTATCCTTGAAAACAAGTTACCATAGCAGGCATCATTTGCTGTTGTCCAGCCAGTGTTCCCTACTTCCTCCCTCTTCCACCCCGAGTGAGACAGCAAGGAAAAAAATTGGGCTTTTTCTCTCCACTACAACAACACAAGGTTCAGTCCATCTACAGAAAGATTGGTGCAGAAGTGATTTTAGCTAGAATACAATAAATATATCTCTACATACAAGTACACAAAACAAGTGAGGTCACCACATCCTCTTCATGAGCTACCAGGTTTCTTTTTCTCCTTTGTTGTTTTCTTTTTTTTTTTTTTTTTTAATACTGCTCAACATGGCAATTTCTTTTGAATTACTTGATCTGAGTTGGAACATCAGATTTAACTTCTGCTGGAAGCATGGATATTTGAAGAAAATGGGAATGAACCTCTGCCTGTTGACAGCTTGTGAAGAGTCTATTATATAAATTCATGACAGTGGAGAGCCACTCAGAAAAAAAAAAGTTAGAAAATTAGAGCAATAAAAAGCATACAACAAAGAAGAAATAATATATATGGGTCCAGCCATATCTATATTTCAGCTGAAAGATACAGATAAATAGCATGGATGGCCAGAAAAGAGACTTTGTATAAACCAATCACATGTACAAGAAAGCATACTATGTATTTTAAAATTCCTTACTCCAGATTCTATTCTGGCATACTTTTACTTCAAACAAAAATCTGTCTTTAAGGGGAGAGAACTCATTCTTTATTCTGCTCAGAATCTGATTGCTGCCCTAAACTGGAATTTTCTATCATTAGAAATTGCACAGCCAGCAGGAAGGAAACAGTTTGGTTCAATATGCTAAAGCTAAAACAGTTTCCAAAGCCTGGCAGGCATTAAACCATTTGCTCAAGTTTAAACAAAGAGAAAATTTATATGGGTATATAATTTTAACTAATATTGACAACATAGTTTATTTCTTTGACTTACTTTGGTGAGAACATATTAGAAGATAGTTAAAATATTCTCTTTTAACTATTTCCATCTAGAAAACATAGCACCTGAGAACAGCAAGTCCTTATAGTCATTTTCAGCACCTGTAGAATACTTCTTAGCTTATCTTCTGCTTTTTAGAAATCCTTGACTACCCCCATTCCCAATATTCTAAAGGTTGATAACTTGTGCTAATTAAAAAAAAAATTAAAATACTAAAAGCTTGGTTTTGTGAATCACTAATTAGCAAACAAACAAAAAAAAATTTAAAAACTCACCCATACAAGTCACAGAAAAAGTTAAGTCATCATAATGTAAAAGCAGGGCTGCAAAAAACATTCCTAAACTATAATTTTCAAGCTCCAGACAAAGTAAAGCTATGAAAGCTACCTGACTTTTTTGCAGTGGCACTATATTTTGATGTTTCTCCATTTAGAAATAGGACAACATAGTGCTAACTGGTTCTGACCCTGCAGCAACAAAGAACACCTGACATCAGAACTATTTCCACAAATTTCTAAAGGCATTTATAATCTAGCCTAAATAAAAATAACTCTGCACAAATACTCTGGAAAATAAAACTGACTTTGTTTTTAAACACAAGAGGAAATTATTCCAGTATAGGATATGGAGGAAGGAAAAACTGGTGTGGAAATTAAAATCAATTTGATGACTTGGAGAGCTATGCAGGAGTATTTTTACTCTTACCAATCAAAAAAAGAAAAAAAAAAAAAACCCAACCAACAATACTGTTGTCATTAGCATACTGACATTTACATTTTGGCTGGACCCTGCAAAATGCCCTTTTTCCATAATCAAGTAAAAGAATTCCCCTTTCTGCCTTCATCCCCATCCCTCAAAAGTTAAATATTTATTTTTATATTACAGAAAAATACAAATTTTAAATCAAAATTATTTACAATAATTCAGAATTGGCATTTGCTATCAGCTCTGTTTGAAACCTGACACAAATGGTCATTCTGATACCAGTAAGCTACTTAAATGCTTATATATATGGACCAGTTAAGACTTTGAATTTGCTGTCTCACCCAGCTTTGAAAGCAAGACACGTTCTCCTGCTTTCACGACTCCTCAGTAAAACATGTTTAACATACAATAACAACACTTAAATGCTTCTTCCATGCTACATTAAGTGAAATGCCAAATCTTTTAACTGCAATGTGTATCTTACTAGTTATTTGAGAGCAACTGTTCTGAAGAAACATTTATCTTAACTGATGTCCCCATTCCTCCAAAAGATATATTGGGTCTTCCTCCTTTGTACCAACTCTTAAATAACTAGTACAAATACAATTTCAGGGAGGTTTTTTTACAGAAGAAAATCATCACACACAGATCATCAGGAGGAAAATATGTACTCAGATTTGGAGGAAAGAGGTGCAGTTTAAAACAAGTCAGCTACTGGACGAACATAAGAAAATTCTTCTGTCTTTAGGAGTCTCTTCTAGTCCATTAAATAAATAAATCTGATATTAAAAAGGACAGGTCAAAAAATAATCAAGCTGGCAGAAAATATGCAACTTGCAAGTCAACAGAAGCCGAGCCAATAGCTTACAAAAAGCAGGAAAAAAATAATAAGATTCCTTATGCCTTAATTTAAAAAATAATTAATAATGCATCTCACCCCTATTTAAGACTATAACCTGAATATCAAATTTAGGAGTCCAGACTAATCACAATTAATGTGGCTCTCCACTGCACCAAACACACGTCATCAAAACAATTTAGAACTTTCACATTATTAAATCTAAATTAATAACCCCCCACAGAAAAAGTCTTCCCAATAAATAGTTTCTTAAATGAATTTTAAAGTTGTGAAAAATCTATCAGAAATAAATTATTGATAAACCACCTTCATCATCCTCCCCTCATTAATTTAGGTCAGAAACTACCAGCAACAAATGATATTCAAGCCCTGATGAGAGACTATTTCTCACAGTCCATGTCTCTCTGAAGATTTCCCCGTTCCCGTATGGTTATTGCTGAGCAGGTGTGGCACAGTGAAAATGCAGCATTGGGTTGGGTTTTTTTGTATGTTTTTTTTTTTTCCTTTTTTTTTTTTTTTCTTTTTCTTTCTTTCTTTTGTTCATCAGGCAGTGTTTTCTATGGTACATGCAAGTCTGCTTCAAGCAGAGGAATAACAGCAGCTCCAGGCTCTGTTGCCCTCAATACTGGTCTGTGTAGGAAAGATAGCAGTAGTAGAAGTAGCAGCTACATTAAACAAAGAAGCGTGCATGGCCATTCCGGTTCAGCTTCAGGATCTTCCCAAGGCGCTGTTTAGCAGTTGCCATTCCTTTCTTTGGACGTTTGCCTGAAAAACCCAAGCAGGGACTTCAGTCAGGAATTTCAGGATGAATTTTAATCATTGTAGAACAATGGTGGAACCCAGCTTTCAAGCTGAAGCAAGCAAAATTTTCCACCAGAATCAGTTCAAAATACAAACAGGGAACCAGAATAGTTAAAAAGAACACCCCCAGGAACTGTTTTCCCTAAACTTTGGCTAGAATTATCATAAATGAGTTGAGTATATTATTTACAAATATTTCCAGTCTATGAAGCGCAGTGGGTGTAGTAGGGGAGAATTTAAATTGAGCTTCCTGAATTTCACTCAAGTTATTCCCTTGAAAAAATTACAGAACATAAACCAGAAACTAAACCTACATAGTATGCTCATCAGACTATTTCTGAAGTGTTAAGAGTTTCTAAAACTTCATTTCAATAAGCAAATCTGATTCAAGCCAGTTTGATCTCTCTTAATTCCACCTCCCCATATTCTGTGCCAAAACTTGAGTGTCCACAGCATGCTCACTTTGTATTTTTCCTCACGGTTTAATCCTGTCCTTTACTCAGTGTCTGCATTTAGTCTTTTGCTTCCCTCCCCCGGCCCGCTTTGGCAAGGGGATGGAGAGAAGCATTACCTTTTGTTGCCTGGTTGCTGATAGGGGGTGGATTTGATGCTGGCCTCTTCGTTGGGTGCAGTGGTACAGACAAGGACGTTTCACCATATGGCCTGTCAGGGCTAAGGCTGCCATCACTCAGCTGACATTCTGCTTGCATCACGCTGGAGTCTCGTGTGTATTTGCCATGCTGAAAACTCAAGCTGTTGCTGTGGACTATGCTTCTGTTATCCTGAACCTTAAGACTGGCTTCTGATGCACACTCCTTCTTGATATATTTTTGAGTTTTATTTGCATCCTAGTATGGAAATGAGAAGAAAATATGTACAAGTTAGTAGCTTCTGGCTACAGGTTCACTCCAGTTTTCCCGCTTATACTACTGTGTCTTTGAAACGGGTATTTCAGTTCCACCAGTATCTGGTCATTTTATGAGTCCATCATTTCTTTTAGAATAGATACCTCTTAAAGATAACATCGTTTTTGTCAACCTTTTCCATATGCACCTAAGGGCAATGCTACAGTTTAAGTACACATACTAATGTACTCAATGCCTCTTCTTTTTGCTTTCAGTTTGCAGTGACTAAAACAAATGCAATTGTTCTTGATTAAACCAGCCACTATAACAAGCCATACCATAATCACTGACTACTTTAATAGGTAATTTGTTTTCAATATTCAGCTGATGAAAGAATAAATGCTAAATTGGGTATTACAAACTGTAAAGGAGTACCACTTAGTCAAATATTCTTAAAAAGCAAACACCACAAAGTATGCAGTTAAAAACAGTGCTATTTAATGGGTGTAATTTTGCAACTTTAGTTGTTCTAATTAATTAATTATTCTAATACTTCTAATACAGACAAGTTCAGAAATACTAAAAAAATCCACGGTGTAGAAAAGCTCAGAGCGTAAGGCACACAGCCTTTCATTCTTTGCTGGATTCCATTTGGAAACCAGAAAACAAAAATATTCCTACCTGCTAGCTGTTGAAAGCTATCAGTTTAGCAGTACCAATTTCCTAAGCAAGTATCTTTACTATACATACTATCAACATGTTCCACTTGTTCTGATGTTCTAGCTGGGAATAACAATGAATAAACAACAAAGTACTTCCCCAGTTAGAATGAATATAAATTCACACATTTGCAATGCAATGTTTTCTATTTTTTAAGACATTGCCCTGAGCACCTTAATATTGGGCACTATGACAGAAAAGAATTTGAAAGGAAAAAACCCAAAACAACAACAGTGAAAAAATGCATGACAAAAATAACCCAGTTAGCAGAACTAGAAGTATCTGTCAGATACACAGAGTTTAAAGACCAGTCCACCATGCCTTCTGTACTTAAAATTTCATGATATCTTCTGCTATAAAAATGTGTTGAATATGTTCTAAATATTACTTTACCTGAGGGGCAATCCTCGAAGCTTCATTCAGGTGTCTAGTCCATGCGGAAGTTCCCAAGTCTCCTTCCTCCTCCTTCACAGACCTACCTAAAGAGAAGTTCAACAAGTTCAAATTTTAATACTTTCAATCTAGCCACAACCTTCCCATTCTTGTAAGTATGCCACACAATTTTAGATGGAAATATTTAGAAAGGGTATTCTGATGACAAGCTAAGTTTGCTCCATTTTTCAGAAGTAATATTTACTTTTTATAGAAAAAAACAACAACAAAGCAAAACCACAGAATACACCTTTTTAAATGCCAGTCTGATTTATTTAAAAGCTACTAATCTAATAACTACAAATCTAAAAATGTAACTTTAAGTGACTATTTTGAGCACTGTGCCAAAAGCAGGGAGCAGCAGTTCCTTAGTTCAGATACCTACCACATTCTATGGTTTTGTGGCTCTGAGATGGCTGTCTGTCTTTGTGTCGACTCCTGGGGTAGCTTCTGTGTTCCTGAAGAGAGGTTCTTTTATTTGTGCAGTCTGTGCTTTGAGTATGACCTGGTAAACATGTAGTATAGTGCAATCCTGCCATAGAAAGCATGCCCTGAATAGCTTCTTCTTCTGTACTTGTCGAGGTAGGACATTCCCTAGGAAAATGAAGGGAGTAGTAAGCAGTTCAAAACAGAACCCTTCAAAGGACTGATTTTTACATTGCAATAAAGTTGAACCATAAATACATGCCAAAAGATCTAACAGTCCATAAAAAATGCTCACAATGTGCTTACTTTTTACTGGGAGTTTCATTTCTGGATGGCTTCTGGGTATTTTGACAAAGGTCTCTTGTGACCTTAGATTCCTCTTTGAAATTTGATGTTACTTCCTGCTTCTCTTCATCACCTGAGCTTTCTGACTCCTCTGTGGAGGAATCCTTCTGCTGAAACAAGAGGAAACAGTATGCAGAATGGTCACCAGACCTCCTAAGTGGAGACTCTACTGATGCCTTAGGTTTTAGCTTTTATATTTTTCAGATTCTGTGCTGCTTTAGTGTGCAGTTCCGAGCTTTGTATTAAGGGATAGTAAGCTCTCTTCAAAGAATAAGTAGACAAAACAGTCCTTTCCTAGCTGGGGACCAAGGACAAATGATCCAAATCTTAGGTCCAAGAGCATTGAACAGTATGGACTGAAGAGAGAAAAAGGAGGAGGACGGGACTTCATAACCTAAAGCTGTAATTGGACAATTAACTCCAATATGCTAATGGACCAGAACTTATAAAAATGTAAGACCTTGTGACCATTGACCATTTTTTGTGAGCATTTTTGGGTTTATCTTGGGTGTAGCCCTGGCTGGGCTCTTGTACTGCCCAAGGGGTATCCATTGAGGCTTTTAATAAATACCTACTTTATTCCTTTAGCTCTCTCTAGACTCTGTTCTAGGTCAGCCTTCACAAGGCATCACTACCTTAATTTATGCTAAGTCAGGAATTCAAAAGCTTTTTTTATACTTATAGTATCCAGAATGCAGTTAATCTGAATATAGCAGCTGAGATGCTATACATTCAGATTTTGTAATACTGGTAAGTACACATTCCACAATACAAAAAGCATCTCCAAAATCCATTCTTTACAAAGCACCACACATATTACACCATACACAAATCACTGCATTCTCTTTAATAAGAGTATTAATTATTCTTATATTCACTATTCAAAGTACAGGGAAAAAATACAGAAGTATGGTTCCAAGCAGCAGACAGAACTGATGCCTATTATATATGGCAGGACACATTCTGCCCCAGAAAACTGCTTCTGGTTCCTGCTCTCACAAAATATAGCTTTCAACAGCACCATCTCTGATGAATGACAGATGCTCTCAGGTAAATCCAGAAGACAGCAGGAACAGAGACACAACAACTGTTACCTCTCTTACAGAGGCACAGCCTCATTTCATGAGTGAAAGAGCTTTTCAGCTCCTGCTGAGATTACAGTTTGTATGGGCAGGAGCTTCTCAAAGGTGGAGCGACCATTTGTGACTCAATATGCCTTTACAGGAAGCAAGGGCTACAGTACATATGCTCCATCTTGGTAATTCAGACTAATCTATTTTCAACAAGTACAGAGAACACCACAATTTTCTTTTTTTACCAAGACAAGGAGTATATGTGACACTCAATAGAGATTTTGAAAACAGAAGATCAGAACATGGAGGAGTCATAATCCTTAAAGGCTGACATCATTATCCCCATCATCAAAAACAGAACTGAAATGAATGAAGTGCATTTTATCACCAAGAGGTATTTTTATACAACAGTTTCATTCACATGAGTAGCTTCCTAAAATTAAAAAGCAGGAGAATATGGAAAAAAACTAAGAGAGTAAGTACAGCATAAATATAAAACATTCACTCATTTACAAAGTCATAAAAAACTGGCTATATTCTCCTGCGAAGATGAAATATATCACTTCTAAGTAACCTCAGACTGACTCTGTGTCTTAGAAAAGGAAACCTGAGCCAAAGGTGCTGGCAATGCAGTTGAGGAAACCAGAAAAAACCACACCATGAAGGTTCCTATCACTTACTCCAACATTTAGATTAGGTAATGATGAAAGACAACAAGTATCAAAAAAAAAAAAAAAAATCTTGACCACCATAGAAAAAGTAGGAATTTAAAGACTTCTTGTAAAGTCATATAATAGGTTGACAACTGAAAGAAAGACCAAGGCATTAGCTTTCCAGAAGCATGAAACAAAAATGTCAGGTAATAACTTCACCTTACTGCTAACCAATAAAAATTTAAATTACTAAGTACAAGCCCAATTTGCCAATGAAAAAATAATTAAAGTATTTACAGACATACACACATATCTCTAAATTCTAGAAGTTGTATTAAAAAATATGTTTGTAAATATCTACACATATGTGTGTATTCATACTTCATTTAACTCTGAAGAAACCACCACAATCTAGACCCTCAAATGGAGGATTCCCATCTATTTCCAATAGTCTAAAAATCCCTGAATAGGATTTAGCCACTCAGGTTGTTTATAAAACTGAATACCTGTAAGATTGTTTCCCATTAACCTTGCTCTAAAAGGAAACTGTGTGGTAGATACTCATAATTTGAATGATGAAATTTAGACTTGTTATGAAAGAAATAAATAGAGCAATTAGGATCTGACTTTGTTTGTTCCAGAGCAGGGCTCGTCCTCTGCCAACCCCACCTCGATGACAAAGAAGATAAAATTTTGCAAGATCGCATATCTTATCTTTTTTCTCATCACTAGAATAAATGAAGAATGAAGCAGCACATTGTTTGAGATATTAATCTGAACAAGAATTATATACTTTGTTATTGCTGTTTTAACACAGATTTTGACCAGATAAATCTCAAGTACGTGAGCAAAATTATATTTAATTGCTTCATTAATTTCTGAGACTTATTTAAATATGTACCTGTGTAGTGCAATCAGGCTCAGATTCTTCTGAATCAGAAATATCAGAGTACTCTGAGGATCCATTCCTGAGTTCTGATTTCACACTTTCAAAGAACACTGCAGAGAGAAGAATTAAAATATAAGACACGACATTAACCATGTTAATATTTAACAATTATTTTTGAAGCAAAACCCAAGAAACACATATTTTGTTTTTAACACTCTGTAAACAAAGGCAAATGCACACACTGATCTGGTTCACAAGTTTGCTTAGGACAACAATGAGTTTTCTACTGTTGACCAAAAGACTTCTCAAGCAATTGAGCAGATGAAGACAGGAGGAGAAATCAGGGGCAGCAGGAGTTTATATTTTTTCCTTCCCAAAGGGCACCCACTTCAGAGATGGCACTTGGGCAGTTTCTGATTTTTGTACAGGCTGGAGTCAGAGCAGTTCTCACCAGCATGTACTCTGAAAAGACTGCATTTGTCCCAAAGAACCACAAGCAGGAACCACATTGCTAAGTGTTTGGATTCCAAGGCTCAAGGCCAGTGAGCTGTATGTATACCTGTGTCAAGGCTGCTGGCAAAAATGTTGATTAAGTACAAATTCATTAAAGATGGCAATGTACAGTTCAGGTAGCATAAGTCTTTTGGAGAAAAGCAAAATAGGGTAAAAAAATTATGACTGTGAATCAAGAAAATGGGGTCTAAAGAAAGAAACATCACTTTAAAAGTATTTATGGTTTCATACAAAACAATGCTGAAAGCTAAGCTGCACGAATCAGAAATTAACTCTAGAATGAAGACAAGTAAAATTGAAATGTTGGTTTGTTTTCAGCATAGTTTTACATGAAACCATATAAAAGAACACAATTCTTCCTAACTATAATTATGCAAGAATAAAGGATGTACCTGTAACTATGTATACACTGCAATTCTAGTTGATGTTTGCTCCTACTGAAGACTGTGGCAAAGATCATAACTAGGCATCAAATATATTTGAAGGGATATTACTGATTGCTAAACACTGCACAGTGATAATTACTTTCAGAGTCAGAAGAAAGCTGAGACTTGTCATCAGAAAGTGAGTAAATTGAACAGCAGGGACCAAAAGCTAGAGAAGACTAACTAAACTTAAGACAGTATTAGAAAGAACCATGAGGAATATCCAAGCACATTAAATGAGCAACACTGCTGTACAGGAAATTAAGCTATATAAAGTAATGCTCAACATATGACGATAAATTAATGTTTTTAATTACTACACCTCAAAACAACCCAAGGCATTTCTGATGATAACTCATGCTTTTGGCTCATTTCAAAAAGGCAAATAAGATTCTAAGATAAGCAACAGTATGAACAATACAGAAAATTTTAGAGATTAAAAGAACTTTCCTTTACACTAGTATCTTTTCCAAGAAAATATATTGTTCTGTATGCCTCCAGAGACAAGGAGGAATATTCCCAAAATTGGGTGAATGAGAGTAGTCATTATCTAAGACACTGTGAATTAAGAAAAATCTCAAACCACCTTCTCTTCATGCACACAAAGTATCTTGCTCAATTAAGGGCAGCACTTGATCTTTGTCCCTCTGCTAACATTGGGTCACCATTTAAAACCAGGATCTTGGCATGACACACAAAGCTAAAGGAGCTTGATCTGTTTAAAGGCATCTGTCTGTGGACATTCCTCTTGGCCTCAATCCCAGTAAGAACAACCAAAGTTGGCAGCTGTTCCAGGAACAGGTAGTTCCTCTTCTGGAATTCTCTGCAGACGATGCCTTTCCCCTCTCTCTCAGTGTAGGTAAAATAGAGAGTCTCAGTGTAGGTAAAATAATCACATGTAACACACACTCAGGGAAGTCTGAAGACGCTCAATATTCAATTAAAAATATCAGGATTAGTCCTGACCACTCAATTTTTTGGAAGAAGAATCTCAACATTCACTTCTAGTTCTAAGTACATTTAATACATTTGGATACTCACTGCCATATTCATTCTGTATCAAATAAGAGCAATAATTTTGAAAAAAAAGTTACCATTTCCCAGTATGATTTAATCTTTGATTCAAGTGCAAAATTTAGTTTGATTTACCTAGTTTAATTTTGAAAGTGGAAAACCACTACAGTAAGCCTTTACTCAACAAGCCGTTTGCCCTGTTTCCAAGAATACCCAATAGAGACTTCTCACGTGCAGGTTTTTTAATACTGTCCTCTGTGACATATAGAAGCATATAGAAGTCAAAAGGGATTATAGTTTGCCTTGTTAATGAAAATAATTAAATATTTTATTCAGGCTGACAGCAGAGTCAAATATTATGGTCTGTTATTCAGGAAACTCAGAGACCTGGAAGTCTCCAGAGGAGCCTTGTCATCTTTTAAGTGTTGACTTCAGTTTTGTAATAGACACCTTCTGAGCCCTTTTAAGCTGTACTGTGACTGAACATCACTTATAATTAAGTGGGAAGCTGTCAAGGATTAATTCTATCTGCACACAGGTAAAGAGCTATTAAAAATAAGCATTGGCAATAGGCATTCAATATTGATACTTTACTAATACACTGTGTGATCATCACTGCTGAACACTTGGCAGGAAGGCTTGAGGCTACCAAAAGACCCCTAAAGATTAGTTCCCAGTGAAGGATGGTTTAAAGCACTGGAAAGTAGAGGTAAAGTATTTTACAGATAACCTAAGTTCTTTCCTAACTTTGCAGATTACGAAGGTTGAATGTGTAAGATTTTACTAATGTCAAATTATGTATTTTCACTTGTATGGAATAAAGCAATTCAATATTAAAACAGACAAAATTGTATGATCAACTATGAAATTGCGAAATTGAACAGGAAAAGTAAAATATAAGGCAGGTTTAAAATTAGCTACGTATTATGATCTTTCATTCTCTACAGTGAAATGATGTGATGAGCTTTTCACAATGAGGTATGTTTTGGTTTTAAAACCAAAATCCAATCAGCATTCTTACATTATGAAGCAGACCTAGAGTAACAACTACTCATCCAGAACAGCAATTAAATCTCCACTGTGAAAAGTGCTCTCCATAGCATTCAAGACAGCACTAATATAAAAAGGTGGGTTTTACTTTTCATCTCTATCCTGTTAGCTTCTTCAGTAGACAGATAATATTTACGAAATGTTTTGTGTAACTCCTAAAACTACTGCTCTGATTTATTTCTTTATCCTCTTAATACTTAGACTGAAATATTACAAACGGTAGTTAGACCCTCGCTGAGACCATCAAAATGTTCAACTGATAGGACTTGGAGACAATCTTACTGTTCAGTGGTTTCTGGGCATCTGCATTCCCTTCTCCTTCACATCCTGAGGGCTGGTCTTCTACCTTCACAGCTGTCTTTTTTGACCTTGTCCTGTCATCTTCATCTTCACTGTCTGCTGTGTAAAGACTTCGATCTGTAAATGGACGTCTCTCATCTCTTCTCACAAGAAAAAAAACAGAAGTCAGTTTTTACTCTTAAAAACCTGAAGCAACTGTTTTCCTTTCATTATTTACAACACACTCTCAAGATATAACAGTAATATTCTCTTATGCTCATCTCTTCATTCTGAATTGCAGGTATTCCCATTTACTTCCTATACAACTGTCATTTCCATAAAGATATGAAGTTTAACACCAGAGTACTTTTAATGAGTAGCACTCTTATAGATAGATATAAAACAACTTTTTCTACTTTGAAGCATTCCCTTCAGTGCAGACCCCATTGAGCAAGTGAACGAAATGCTGTAACAAAGGACCATGCAAAGAATCCCTTCCTCTTCACTCCCTAACTGTGGCTCCACTAGGGGACAGCAGACACAGACACTCCTTCTGTATTCCTAACCAGACTCTTACTGGTAAGAACTTAAGAGCTCTACAAATAGAAATATTAACAATTAGCATACTCCAGACCATAATGACCAGGAAAAAGTATCCACAAGCAATCCTTTATACCTAATTATTCTTCCATTTGACAGCAGAAGGCGAAGATCATTGTCTTTTGTTCTCCATTCAGGTACTGTAGAAGAGGGCTGAAAGGGCTTGTTAAACCTCCCGTTCAGTTTTGAGCTTGTGATATCCTAAAGAAGTAAAAGCAATTTTGCTTATTTTTTCTTCCTATGAACTCAATTGTTTTTTTCTGCACTCCATAAAAGATTAAATTCACTACTAGGATGGTTACCACCTGGATAACCAACTGAAAAAAGCTCAGACAAAACAAGTTTGGATGCAAAGAACTTCAGGAGATGACTGCATCTTCTCCTTTCTTGAATCATCTATACTCTCCTGAAGCACTTGAAACAAATACAATTTTCCTATAATACTCCTTTTAAATTTCCTTTGGAGAAATATCAATAGACTTAGGCAAGCCAGAAGCTGGGCTTGGAACTGCTACAGCAACTCCTGGATTGGGTATGTGCTCCCTGATAGTAGTATCTCAGAACTGATTTAAAGGACAGCAAAATATCAATAACAGAACGTAACTTGCCTTAAGCAGAACTTTCTTAGCTCAAAACAATTTACATTTGACATATACTCTGAACCAATCTATCCATATCTCATATGACAAAGAGCTCTAGTCTGTATTCTTACACATCTTAAAACCATTTTCTTTTCAACAGAGATTAGAAAACTACTCTGGTTTTGTTTTTCCTTGCACATAACTCAATACTTGCCTCTTCCCACGGTGACATCTCCAGCCTTTTCAGTACCTCCCTAGTGTGGAGTTCCAGGATGTCCAGATTAGAAGGAGTTTTGGTAGCATGGTCTCGCAGCTTTCTCACCCTTCGTCTGGAGTGGTGAGGGGAAGCTGTTTCATGTGAAGATCGTGAAGTTGGAGACACACCAAGAATTCCCTGAGTTTTAACTAATTTGCTGTTTTCCTCCTGTAATTAAAAGCACTTTTCAGAATAGTCTCAGAGGAATAAATCCACATATTTAAGTACTGCTTCTTATTCATCTAATTAAATGTAAATTAGGTAAGGAAAATTGTTAGACCTTTTGGAGAAATAACTACACATTTCATTTGGATGTGAAGTACAAAGTTTAGTTCTACTACACCTCTTTCTCATTTAAGGCTTTTATGCTATTCCACAAGAGTAGTACCACCAGAACATATGGTTTTATTCAGGAAGGCAGCAGAGGGTAGACATGTATTGTACACAACAGATCACATCCCCTCAGATCCATCCATCTCTTCACATGGAAATGTGAGAATTTTTCAAGAATCAATAACCACTGAAGAATAAAGGAGCAAAACACTGGTATGGGAAAGCAACCAAAAAAAAAAAAAAAAAAAAAAAAAAAAGGTGGGAAACTCTCTCCCACTGACTATGTAACACACAGCCACAAAACTGAAGAGTGAGCAAGAGATGACAACTGGACCAGAACTAACTAACAAATAGATAGGAGAATGGAATACGCACAGAATATCAAATTCAAGTCTTTAACAACACATTAATAATAATTATTTTAAGTACATATAAGTAACTACAATTTAGAAATACTAAACTACAAATAATTTCACCATTAAAATATAAAAATCCACAAAAAATACATAAAACACCCACTATCCATTTTCTGAAATACCCATAGTTAGTATTCCAAACAGTTCTCCTACTGATGTTCTATTATTAAATGAATGGTAAATAAATTAAAAGGTGAATATGGTCAATCAGAAGCATAACTATGATGGAGTTCCCTGATTCAAAGATTTATTTTCTGAAGACCTACATAGGGTTGCCTCTATTCTTACCTCTACAGAACGAATCACTTTAGAGAGCTCTTTGATGAGATGCCCAGGCCTAATGTTGTCTGGAATTTCAAAGGCATGTTCTGTTACAAGCTATATGCAAAGGGGGAAGAAAAGATACTTAGGTTTGGGGTTTTTTTTCCAGATAAAAGCAGAAATAATATGAAATAAACAAAACTACAAGGGAAAAAAAAAAAGAAAAACTAGATTAATTTCTGTAATAATGACCACAAACTGACAGGACTGATATACACAGGCAGTAGCTTCCAGTCCAAGCTTTAGTAGTCAGCAGATGTCCCTCAGTGTCTCCAAGATTCCAAAGAAGAGGTAACACAAAGCCATACTGACAACCGCTTTTTTTTTTTTTTTACCCTCAGTACGGTAATCACCTTTTTTCCCCTTTACCATGGTCAGTACAGAGCAATACTTCCGACATTCATTAGAGTCACCTTAAGACTAAGGGAATTTTACCCTGACAAAAATTTAATCTCAAGAATAATCATGAGTAACCAAGATACAAATTTTTAGACATCTTCCTGACATCCAATTCTTAAAAATTACGTTTTTAGCTTATTTAAAATCTAGCAGGTTGGAAAATGCAACTCAGAAAAAAAACCCTATTCCTTATAAAAAATGTAGGAAGTCATAAGAGTTTATGTTCTCTTTAATCCTCTGAAACCATATCAGAGACAGATTTCATATATATACACACACAACAAAAGTCCAAACACTCTATAGTTAGATCCAGCAAAAAAAATTTTGTATGTAGTTTAAATGTCCATTTAGAACACTTCTAAGTTAAAATTAAACAGATAAAACATCACTTAACACACAGGCTAGAATGACAGACATTAATTCCTGTAATCAACTACTTAAACAGAAAAACATCCCAAACACTTTCATCTGCCCACATTTCAAAAATGAGATTCAGCAACAAAGTGATTGCTAGAAGCAATTCAATACTATATGTGCATTTCATTGAACCTGGCTTCCTCTAAATCATTAAAACAAATGCTTCTCCCCTTCCCAAAAAAACCCAACCCCAACATAAAATCATGATATGATTATTCATTTCAGTGCCCCTAATTCTACAGGGAAGATTAAATCAGCTGCTATTATTTACCATTGTTCATTCTTTGAATGTATCACATCTCTATATATTCACCCTGGAGAAAACAGCAGCTCTGTCACTAAACTGTACAATTTTTCCATCAAGTTATTGGTCATTTTAGGACCATTCAATCCTTCCTACTTTGCCGTCTCAAAATAAGATGAGTTTGAAATTCTCTAGAAAATGGCACAAAAGAATCCTCTAGGATAATTCACCTATGAATTATGAATTCACTTCTGTTGAAAAGACATACTCCATGACACAAATGCAAAAGCTCATGAGAGGGGTTCTCATTTGAGAAGCATGTATTTGCCATTTTTCAGGAACTGTCTGAAATCTTCAACATGAGCAGATCAAACTGCAATGCACAAAGCTCCTCCTGTCCTCACCTGCCTTCAACTCCAAACCTATCATACATGTGGTCTGCTGCATAGCAGAACTGGCTCAAGGATGAGGCAATAGCCAGAAAAGGTATGAAACATGACAGCTGGTGGACAGCAGACAACACTGGCTAAATCTCTGATGCTCTGCACTTCCCGCACAATGGGTCTATCTGCTCATCCAGTGGTTTAGGAATACTCAAAGGCCTCATTAATAAGCATTCAGAATACAGCAAGTGCAATTGATTTTCCTTTCACAGAGAAGTAGAGAATGCATCACATTCCACATGAATCAAAATACTTAATGACCTACTAGACAGCACACAAATGCTACAATACTACACTACAGCAATCTAGAAAAAAAGGAATTCTAATCCAATTTCAAATGAAAATAAGGATTTATATAGGCTATGTTTGATCTCAGTTCAGTAGCCTGATCACTAGGCTTGCTTATTATCCATGCCACAGATGCAGAGATGGCTTGGATTCACATGTGGTTCAACAGTTTAAGCCCAACATCCTGTAAACACTGCGAAACTGCTTGCTAACAAGCCTTCATCCAGAACAGCAGAGACCAAGAGACACTGGAGAACCAACTCAGAGGGCCAGCAGAGTTTCATCTGGGATCAGTAATGTTACATAGGCTGAACCCCAGCACATTCCACACATAAAAAACACTTGCACCTCATGTTCACTTCCATGTTGCTCATACTGTTGGATGCAGCATTGTGCAATTATCATACATAATATCAAACATACATGTTGCATAGTAAGTTCTCCTACAAGTAGAATTTGTGGGCAGAAAGATCAGAGAGATCTCAAAGCACCAGCTCAAGTCTGGCTTGCAACAAGGTAATATCACAGGCAGCAACAAACTAGAATTAATACCCTCAGTCAGAACCAAACTGCCTGTCAGTGAAGAGCACTTCCCAGGAGCACTGGTTCCAAGAGGGCTTATTAGCACAGGCACATGAAAAAACACATGTTGTTAGACCAGACCCAACTCTGTGGCAAAACAAATAAGCTTTCCTGGAGAAAAGAGCACCAGCAAAGCCAGCACTGATGGCATACATATGATTTTACAAGGGTCAATCAGTGTTGAGCAAGGAGAGTATTCAACTGAAGTTAATATTGCTCAACCTGAATCTAAACCGACTCTTCAGCAGGTGTAGTTGAAATGTGCTTTCCACACCACTGACATGAATGAAAAATGAAATATACCATGGCATTCCATCCCTCCACTGCCTCAGACTAGGATTAATTGACTGTATAAACACATTTCTTAGAAAATGCCTCACCTTATCACCTTATCCTCTGGTATTCTTATCCCATCCTGAAGTAAAGCAAGATTCTACTTCAATCAGCTATAATACTTGAGCTTATTAAATGGCGTAATAGACTTGGAATAATCATGGAATCATGATTATTGGAATGCAAGTCTTGATGGGAAAATCCAATATAAACTTCACCCTAGCTATGGAAACATCAGTTTTTATTTTTTTATGAAGTTTATAGGTCATAGCATTGTTCAGTGACTAATCATGGAATATAAAATTGTCATTATGATTCTTCCCCAAATCAGCAGTACATACTTTCAATAGACTTTTTCAGTACTCATTAACAGATAAAAATAATCTTAAACTTTTAAAGGGCACAGGCCTTCACTTAGTTCTAAATCAAATCAGAGCTCACCAAAATAGCAAAAATCACTTATACGTACTTCTTTTTTCATCCATAATTTTAAAGCAGTAAGTAAAGCCTTCACTCCTTGCACTAAATAGCTTGGAGGCTGGAAACCATCTTCCCTCAGTTCTAAAAAGGATACAGAAACCAATTTAGAAACACATCAAGAGAGAAAATAAAATGATACCTACTCTTCAGCCAATAAAGTTGCCATTGTACAACAGCACAGTAAAGGAAAAATTGAGCAAGCAAATGAAACATGGCATCCTGCATTTATGTGCATATTGTAACAAGAATGACTATGAAAAAAATAAATCCAACCCTAGAGTGATTCTACATAAAACCTTCTTTTTAACTTATTCTTGTATGAATTAGGGTTAGTTTACAACATACTAAAGGTCATTTAGGGAAAAAGAGCCCAGATCTAAAATACAGAACAAGAAATAACATATTTGAAGAAAAAAAATCAGTTTTATTTCATTGAGAAATATTTCAGTCAAAGGGGACCAGCAGGATGTGGGATGTATCTCTAAATTAGAATTCGCATTGCTCATCCACATACATATGCAAATGGCTCACACTAGCATACTTCCACTTCCCAAAAATTTTTGTCACCCTTCCAATTATCACAGTTCTCCCTCACATGGTTTACATAATTTTTACTCCCAAAATCAAAAGGACAGGGTGGAAAACCACTCTGCTTCAGAAGCTTCTCTTCTTAGGGAAGTTGGTGTTCCCAACTGATTGCAATTCTTTTTCATTTTCTCTTTTGCTTCATAGGGGTAAAAAAAAAGAAGGGAAAAGATAAATCCTCCACAAACAGCCAAAAGTAGATTAAAACCTCTCCTCATGTTCTTGACAAATATTTCCACTTGTCAATAGCAAATGGATCAACACTAGAACCGTTTGGCTCATTTTATTCCCTTAAAAGAATATACTAATAAAACACGATTCTTATGACTATGTATTAGGAAGCTGGCAGAAAAAGGAAGGTTCTGTGAGTAAACAGCTGCTCTTCTCTTAAAGGCCTCCTACTTGTTAAAGGGTATGAGAGGTACTGGCAGCAGAAATCTTCCTGCCCATTAGCTGACTCAGTTGATAAAATTTTAAGAATACAATGGAGTACCACAGGCTGAATTTTCCAGATGCAATAGAAACAATTACATGAACTACAAGTAATTCAAATTAATGAGTACAGCATACATGAACAACAGCATACATATTTTGGAACCCCAAGAATTAAGAAAAATATTTAGGTGAATGCAGTAATACATATCATGAAACATTTTCTGCCAATAAAAAGTCAAACTGAAAATGTTTGTGACCCTGTTACCATTTTACAGAATGAAGCAGAAAGACATGCTGTGTTGATTTTGCTTACTGACCTGAATTTCATAAAAAGTACTGCTAACAGCTGGACATCACCATTACCCCACAAAACTGAACTGGCATCATCCTTTATTCATAAAACAATAGTTACTGACTAGCAAATACCTAATTCATGAGTCTTGATGCCAAAATGCAATATAAACTTCACCCTAGCCATGGAAACATCAGTTTTTATTTTTTTATGATGTTTATAGGCCATAATGTTGGTCAGTGACAAAACATCTGCTAAACCAAAGATTAAACATAACATGAGAATAAGCTTCAAAGCCCTTCCCTAAGACACAAGCCACAAGAGACTCCTAGCCTCTGCATTCAAGCAGTCATGGGATAAAAAGGGGCAAGGGAAGAGTGGGGTGAACAGACATAGTTTATAGTTAGCTAGATCTTACAGAAACATGTGTGCTTTTCCAGCAGGAACACAGTTCCTATGGCTTCTGATGAATTTGTAAACATTAAATATGCGTGAATGAGACAAACCAAAGCAAGCTTTCAAGATAAATATACTCCTTTTGGAAGGAAAAGTTTTCTGCAAGTTTGTTCTGTTTGGTAAAATTTCTGAGTTGCTCTGGGGTCACCGTGAGACTTTAAATGCTCATTTAGGAATCAAGGGCTGTTCAATGCTTTAATTTGCTGAAAGGAGAAGAGAGAATCTTCAATAACTTGCGCTGTTTCCACATTAGAAAAAGTTACGTGGGATTCTGATCTATTCCAAAACAGAAATTGAATTCAGCAGCCTCTTCTGAAGATTGACTTCTGTCCCTTGAAATACAGGCAGAGGGCAAGATACTTGAGGAAAACAGGTGAAGTCAGATAGGCACTCTCTCAAACACAAAATATAGATGGGTATGATTATAACAATTAAGGAATAGGTGAGTAAGTTTAGAGGAGAACAGCAACTGTTAAGAACAGAAGGCTGTTGAGACACCTCTTGGATAAACACTGATATAAGTGATACAGCTCATAGGAACTGATGCATCTTTCCTACAAAAGCCCTCACAGACATCTTTCCTTCCACAACCAGGAGCAGAAGGCAGCAGGAACTGCGACTGGAAAGGTCAAAGAAAATTGCAGAAGTTCAAAAACACTTCTGTGTTTGGCTGTGAAGCCACCAAGAAGAAACCCATAGATATAAGTTAGTGGGATCATTTCATAGAACTATTTGCTTAAAGTAAAGGCTATCAAAGGATATTCAGAGATCTTAAATGATATGAAAGAAGCCTGGGAGAAAAAACTGATGCCATTTCCATTATCACTCAAGAGACAAAGAATTATAAAAGCAAATACATGTGTATCTCTTAAAATAAAACAGGCATTACCTTTCAATGTTTCCAGTAAGTTTTTGGCCACAAACCAACAGATGGCTTCAAAGAAAGGAAATTTAAAGAGATCTGGGGTTTTTAGCCTCTTCTCCATTTCATAACACCTGAATGAATGCAAATATTACAAAACATGAATGTTTTAATTATCAAATTCATTATTCAACTACGTAATCATTCAAATTGACACAATGTCCAAAATAAAATGAAATAAAATAACCATGGCCATGATAAATAAAATAAGTCAAGTACCACATAGTTAAACCCCAACAAGACCACAGACAAGATTGAACTCTGGTCTCATTCAGGCTCTGACCTTATCAAGTTTGACTGCGGCACTTCTAAGAATAAAGTTGGACTTCATAAAACTAGGATACAAACCCAATGTGTGATCTTTTAACAGATGGAATTTTATCAGGATTCCACTGTAATAAATAAAAACAATATGTTTAGAAGACAGCTCTACATCTTGGACAAAAACTAAATACAGCTGCCCTTAGAGCAATGCTGACTTGAGGATGCTCATTTCAACTCAGTGTCGCACACCTGGGCTTGCTTAGTTTTGTTCTACTCACTTACACTAATCTCCAAGGTAGAAATTTTTCTTTTATTTTTTTTCCTCCTTTTAGTCACTTAAATTCTTGCACAGCCTTCATTTTGCTTTTGAAACAAACTTTGCAGAAGTAAAACAAGAGAACATGCTTGATACATTCTAACTGAAAATGCCAGTATTGTCTGTTAGAGAGCCTGTACCAATTTGATCCTGGTTAAGCGCATGAAGAAAAATCTCCATGAAAAGAATATCCTACTTACTGGGGAACAAGTACAGGAAGAGGAGAGACTAACCTGAGCTGCATGCCAATGTTGAGGTTGTGCAAAAAGTTTCCTCCAAAAGCCATACAATCCTGAGATGTGAGCACAGCATGAATCCAGCCTGAAATGACAGATTGTGAAACTTAATACATATATATGAATTATTCTAAGACTGTTCTTAAATATGCATATAAGTAAAAATGCTGCTCCTGAAAGAAAAAAAGCAAACAGATTTGTATTATTTGCTAGAAACAAGTTATCTAAATTTTCCCAACATGTAAACTACAGTTTTTCAGAAATCTAATGGAACTGTAGTTTTCCAAAATAATTCAGTTTAAAACATTTATCACTGGGAGGGGATGGTAAGGGTGCAAAGCCACTTGTCAAGTAAAAATTCCAAAAGTTTTCACTCCAAACCACAAATATAAACAATTCAGGAATGGAAAACTATACTGAACAGAAGATCAAGTCATAAACATAAAACAAAATTACATCTTTCAATATTTACATGTTGCTTACAGTAACTGGGTTGTTTGCACAACATAAAATCATTTAGCAATACTGAAGTTTCTCAAATAGGAATTCAGAAGTGGTCCCATACATTAATCTAAATACAGTCATTCTACGTCAAGTGAAATTGTGATCAGTTTAAAACCCAGTCTAGACATGCTATAAAGTTTGTCACATAATTGAAATATTGTCCTTATGAAATCCACTATTCAACATGGTAAAGCATGGCCAACGTTATGCTATTGATCTAGCTAATTACTACAGGATAATTTCAACTAAGCACACAAAAGAACACATTACATAGGCTGCCTGATTAAAAATAGTTATCTGTGAAATTTATACTGTGGAACTTTAATGTAAGGAAACTACAAGGAGACTTTCTCCGTTGAGATTTTCTTCTTGATTTTGCATGACTACAGATGCTCTTTGACACAAGATGAGTTGGCCAGACATTTGCAGACTACTTCATGGTTTTACTGAGTGTAGACAAGATGGACAAACACAGGAAGCTTCCCAATTTGAGGAAAGATCAGACCAAATCACAAACAACTACATATTACAAACTAGCATTAAATCTATGTTCTAATTCAGCTAATAATGCATACCTTTATGGCATACCTGCATCAACTTAAGATTTTAATTTTTTTACATTCCTTATTGTTATTTTTATGCTGCACTTTTGATCCAGATCTACACAACAAGGAATGAAAACTTCGTGTAGACCACACAGAATATCCTGAATAATGTTTAAGTAACTCTAAAGAGCCTCCCAGTAGATGTTATTCACCTACATGCAAGATTAATTTTGGATCAGAAAACTACTCTGAACATATTTCCATGATTATAAAATCATTATGACATCCACTAGCATCAGTGCAAGCAGAAACAGCAAATGATGTTCACCATCAGATCAGGGGATTATTTTTCAAAGTCTTTACTCAGTCTTACAGAATTTCACACTTTTTCAAACACCTATCTTGAAACCTAGTTTAATTTACGGGTTCTTCTGCTGCACTCCATCATATGTATATGAATAAGTATGTGTGTAATGCACACGTGTATTTGAAAGTACCTTTATATGTGTACACACATTGAAATACATGTACACATGAGAAATTATAATCGGATGATACTTTTCTTCGTGGCCATATTACAGTGATAGCTCAGATTCAGCTGATTACTTAGAAAGCAGTAACTATTTTCTGTGAGTCACAATCGAGTTCTTAATTCTGTAATTCTGCTTTCTCTGTTCACAGATGTATGAACTTATATCCATGGATAATTAATGCTATTTCTTGCTGGAAATACATGGTTTTAAAAGCTCTGGCTGTTCAGGAATGTCAAGAGCACATAGAGGGCCTCATCAGGTAGTATTTATTCTGCACAAGCTGTGAACTACAACAGTAAACACTGAACCTCACAGGTACAGAGCTGAGCTATGAGAAAAATGAAGTAGTCTAGAAAGTGCAGGATGGAATAACATATTGATCATAATCTTCCAGGCTTCTTCCAGAACTAGAATTGTACACCATTTTCCTGTTCCATGTATTGAAAGCTTTCTTTCCACCCAAAAGAAGACAGCACCCAGTACAAATTTTCAATAGTAAAATACTAAAAAGCATTTATAGGGATAGGTTGGATAAGCAAAAAAAAACAAAAACTTGGCAGTCACTTTCTTGGCAAAATATTGTTTGATTTATTAAAGACTTGTACGCTTATGGTATCTGGGAGTTTGTGTAGGGTGAGGTGTTCTGTTTGAAGCATTTTTCTGTTTTTTATTCTTTTATTAAAGAAGTTGAACTGTTTTGGCATTTCTCATAACAAAAGCAAACCAAAAAACCCACCCAACCTGTATTCTTAATACTTTAGCCTATAGCATAAGAAGTTTATGTGATGTTTTTGTAATAATTAGGCTTAGTAGGCCTTGCAATACTGAAATCTGTAAAAATAAAACTGTATTGTAAAATTAGGGTAAGAATTCAGTCTGAATACTTAACAAATAGTGAACAATCTGTCCTTTATTAATTGGAACTACTTCCCTGATAATCAAAATCAACTTTCATTTGTTGCCTTCTCATTGGGTAACAAATACCCTTTCATTCCCTGATAATTGTTATGACTGTTGGACAATCTTAAAAGCTAATTACTTGTTTTGAAAAATCTAAATTTCTAATTTTTTTATTACTCTCTCTTATCCATAATTTTAGAGGATACCAAATGTTGATAATGCAATTATTTTAAGATATTCATAACCCCTGCTGATTAAACTTGCTAAGTCCTAATACCAAGAGTAAAATCTTACCTGTTGGAACAAATAAAGTGTGTCCTTGCTTCACAACACACTTGTAGCACTTGTCAACCTTGTCCCCAAAATATACTTCACTCTGGGTGACAGATGAACTCCAGGACTCGTAGAGAGCCAAATTTTCATCAGTGGGCTTGATCAAATAGAATATCTTCTCACCCTATTAAACAAATATACCAAACAAATAAATTAATGTTTTCCTAGAGGTACACTACAACCTCTGAGTCACTCCTAATGAAGTAACATATGGACCTAAATGTTAAGTATTCCATCTTCCCACTATGGCATGTTCAGGCAGTGTCTCACAAATGCAATCCACCAAGAGCTTAGATATAGCATATTAAACAGGTGGTGTCTTGTGATTTAAAGGAAGCAAACAAACCAACCAGAACTTTTCACTGGAATACAAAAAAATCCTGTTTTTATAAACAATTCATGGATATGCACCCACCTATCAAAGGAGAAAACAAATGGATGAAACAACTTTTCCTGTTCTATGACATACACGTGGTCAAATTTGTGAGAATAAAAAATTGAGTAAGCCAGTGATTTTCATTCAATTATTTTTTTCCTGCTAAAATCCACTATATCACCCACAAATCTACTGAAGTGATCAGTCAACCAATTACAGTCTACAAGTCACCAACAGCATGCTAAAATAAAAGCATAAAAAAGGCAACACCAGAAATCAGTAATTCACTTTCAAGCTCCTCCCTTAGCATTGCAAGCACAAGATTTCATGAAGGTGACAATGCCATAACAGAAGGCTACACACTAAATAACTTTTGTTTCACATAGTCATTGACATCCAAGGGGTGGCTGGGCATTGGAACAGGCTCCCCAGCAAAGTGAACAGAGCATCAAGCCTGACAAAGCTCAAGTAGTGTTTGGACAATGCTCTCAGGCACATGGGGCGACTCTTGGGATGTCCTGAGCAGGACCAGGTATTGGACTCAATGATCCTCATGGGTTCCTTCCAACAGAGCATATTCTGTGATTCTGTAAATCAAGAAGCATTCATACCCAAAGAACGTGGTACCAAACTGATGTTCCTCCAAAATCAATATGAAAATCTGTATAGCTGTCCTGGACACCCATTAAGCAATACTTCTGAACAAAAGGCTTAGGGAAGACAGAATCATCTGGCCAATAATTTTCCACCCAAGAAAGCTTTCTGGCAATGTCTGGTACTTCCACTAATTCAGACATCCTTTTAAAAAACAAACAAACAAGAAAGAACTGTTAATATAAGCAGGAGTAAGCACACCTCTTTTTAAAAAATGACAGCTTCCTACAAAGACATTACTTATGAACTAGTAAATATGTTTTATACCCACATTACATGACAGTGGCTGTCTACATAAAATACACCTCCTCCTGTCTTTCCCACTACAGGCATTATATTCCTACACATATTGTTTAGCTTAGTGAAAACCACTTTCTACATTCAAGGAATAGAAGTCAATACTCACTTTGTGTCCGAGAATTCCAGGCTGATCACATTCAATACTTTGGGTCGGTCAGGATTTGTGAAGTACTTAATATAATTATGGAGCTTCATTTTACTGTCTGCTTGTCTTGCTACATCTATGACATCTATCACTTTGTCACCACCTGTGAAAAACAGGATGACTTTCTTAAGGCTATCACAGATAAAAGACATTTCAGGAATTTAAGAGAAAATTAGCTTTTTTCCAGTCTTTATCAAAGCATTTCTGCAGAAAAACTCTACTACTATCATTATTCTCTTGGAAGAGAGACAGATCAGTATAAACCAACTTTTTATTAGGTTTAACTTTAATTACTATAATCAGCTAAGGACAGAACTGAAAACACTCTAAAAATAAATCCTCTTTCCTGTGGTTAACCAAAAAAAAAAAAAAAAAAAGAGTAGTATAGAATGGTTGCATGTGTTTAAAAAAAAAAATGGGTGTATGGCTGCAATTGCAAAAAGCAGCATGGAGAAAGTTATCAAGGCAGATCTCTTCCCCACTTTGCCTATCAAGCATCACCAACCCCCCCCCCCCTTCTTACATACATGCACACCTTGCAAGCACGCAGTAATTCCACTGAATAATTATCATGGGTGTGTTTCATTTCTGATGACATTAAAGGGGGTTACACACCATGTGTTCTGAAGTGATACATTTAGAGAAGTAGACAAGCCGAGAGAAAGGACTAACACCACCACTATAACAGCAATTGGTTTATGTCCTTTTAGTTACACAATGGCCAAATTTGACACTTAATTTTGGAATGCTGGAAACATGCCTAGATGTACATTATAAACATATTCACTTTAAAACTGTAGGTTTGTATCATCCTGATAAATTCCAGCTGAAACAGTACTTATGCAGTTTTCTTATTTTTAATTTCAATAATAGGAAGGCAAATCTGTGGCATTCCAATTTTTTCCCTGAACTGGAAAACTTGGCAGGTCAGGATGAGACAGTTAAGTTTCTATCTGAATCCAAAGAGGCAGTAATCCAGAAAAAAAGATTCAGAAATATCACCATGATAAATAATCTTTAAGGCAGAACACATATACTATGATACTATTTATCAGCACAATGGTGACAACACTGCATATTCTGGTGCCTCTGTAAAATATTGATGGACAGAAAACCTACTTTCAGTACACATCATTACATCAGGTGATCATGAGAACACACTCAGAATCTCAGCTGTACCATGTGTTTCAGGAAATGTCCTGCTGCACTTGGCTCAGCCTCTGTCTGTACTGCACACTCACATGAGGCTGGCACAATTACAGACTACTAAGAGATCTGATAAGAAATAAGTGGTTCTTGAGAAGCCTCTCCTGGCAAAGGACACCCAGGTAGGAATTTTTTCAGAAGATTTAATTCAGAAAGTCCAATTTACTGAGTCCAAAACATCATGTTTTGTCATAGCCTAACCAAGGATTAAACTTATTTATCCTGATTAATTCAATTCCCATTATCCTAGGTTTACATGTAGCAGAAAAAAACTTCAGTATTCCACACATAGCTTGCACTGAAATTAACAGGTTTGAAAGATGAGACATAAGGCTGTAGTCCTATCACACATCTACCAAACAGACACACAAATTAAAAAAAATAAGAGGAAGAAAAAACCACTCCAAACCATAGCACTGATTTTACTTTCTCCTAGTCTTGAATTAAGAATAAATCTTTAGCATTCTGGAAGCTCTTATAATCATGCAAATATTTATTTTAATTTACAGACAGGATCATTAAAATAAGTATTCCAGAGTGACTCTTACCCACATAGCGTTCCACATCTAAAACAGAGAAAGTTGGTGGGGGAAGTCTGAGTCCCAGACCATCTAATTTAGGAACCATAATGGGAACATCAAACCCATGTTTCTCCAGATATCTTTGTGTTAACTGGCTTCCATGCATTTTCAAAATGACTTCATCCGCACTGGTGGAAAGAAAGGATGGAGTATTAGCAGAAAAGCATCCTCCAAGCATTACTGAAATAAAAAAAGTCTCAGTCTGGGGGAGGACAAATGCAACGGCTACATCTGAATCAAAAAGAAACACACAGTATTGTTTTATTAAGCATTTAACTAAAAGACCAAGAAAACCTCAACCAGCAAAGAAATTTTTACTGGAATGCATTTTCTGGAAACTCAGTCCTTCTGTATGACCAAAGAGAGTAACTTTAAAGGATGGGGAAAAGGAATTCTCAGAGAAGGCATTAAAGTACATTTTGCTAACAACCACTACCAGCTGCTCTAAAGAATTGTAAGTCATTATGCTTCAGTGAGATAGCCAACCAAGCTCAGGATCAAAGTATAATCATGTTTCTCCACTTTCTTCTAAAGCATGCAAGAATAGGTAGACTACCAGTTCATGTGAATGTTCTATATTACTTGGAATGAAACCGAGAACTACTCCTGAACTAAAGGAATAGACAGACAATATTCTTACAGTGAGAGCACGAACGCCAAACAAACAAAAGCAAAACCAAATAAAACCACCCACCCCAAAACCTCTCAGAGCACCCTGCAGCAGTCACAACAGACAACCCATCCCTGTGCAAAACTGAAGAGGGGAAGCTACCGCATGAAAAGACAAATGTATCCATCTGAAACAGGGATGCATGGGAAGAATTCTGAAGAGGGAGGAAGCCATCCTCAACCTTCACAATGTGAAGCAGAGAAATGTTAGTCACTTCCTCTAAGACACACTCAGATGACATTTCACTGTGTTTTCCCAGCAGAATATGTAAGGAAGTTTCTGTACCTTGGGAAAGAGCGAGCCCGCAGCTGTTTAACAAAGGTCCGTGTTCCAGCCTGCACTGGTTTGGAGCCATCATCTGGCTCTGTGTAGTCATGTCTGTGCCAGTTTCTCCTCTTCTTCACTACAAGTTTCAGAAGGATTAAACATGGAATTAGTTAAATCAGATGGCTCAGATTAGCAGTCATCCCATCAGTGAGACAGACATGCCTCAATCACATTACTGTGATTAACAAACCCTATTTTTTTAATCTGGTGACACTCTACCTATTTCAAACAAATGAAATCTTCAAGACACAGTTACTCTCTGTACTTTCATAGCTCCTTCTACATGAGAATCTCAGTGCACACTACACACAAGTTAAGACTCCATATCTAGTCCAATGCAAATAAACAGGTGCGGCCTGAAAGCTGTACAAACCCAAAAAGTCAGCTACAAAACTAACAATTGAACTTGAATTTCTTAAAGCTCAGACTTATCTTTTTTTTTTTAATAAACAAAAGAATGACACCTCTTGAATAGCCAGAGACTTCATTTTACATATTCACACAAGGTTACAAGACTTAATCCCACTGTGCTATTTCACTCCATAAACACACCTATACTCAAATCTAGTAATTTTACTGCTATTCACTACCATTTCTACTGCTTATGTTATAATTATAGTTTTGTGTGCAAACTGTTTTGGGCAGGTGTGACCTTTACAATACACGTAATAAAAGCACTGCACTCCAAAACATACAACTTCTTAACAGTTTGAAGCTTTAATGCATTGCTACAGCACATTAATAAAAAACAAAGGACAAATTAAAGTTCTATTACAATTTTGCAAATCTGAAACTGATAGTTCAACAGTAGCAAAATTACATTTCTAACTGGTCATTATACTTAAAGGGCCAAGGAAAATGAAACACTAGACATTTTCATAAAAACTTGTTGTGATGATCTCCCTATGACAAATGGCAGACACCCAAATGAAAAAAAAAAGTATGTGTATAGAAAGTGTATGTATTTTCACAGAACCATAGAATAGTTTGGGGGTGGAAGGGACATTAAAGATTATCTAGTTGCAGCATTCTGGCATGAACAGGGACACCTTCCACTATCCCAGATTGCTCAAGGCTCCATCCAACCTGGCCTTGAACATTTCCAAGACGCAACATCCGCCACTTCTCTGGGCAACCTGTGCCAGTGTTGCACCAATCTCACAGTAAAGAATATCTCCTTTAATCTAAATCTACTCTCTTTCAGCTTAAAGCCATCACCCATTGTCCTATCACTAAAGACCTCAGTAAAAAATCATGTTATTTCTTACAAGCCCCCTTTACATATTGGGAAATTGTTCTATAAAACATAGTAAGCTGTATGTAGTCTCCCCACTTGAATTTTTTGACCTTGAGTGGAGGACAAAGTGACTTATGATATTGTGGTTAAACTGAACTGCCTGTCTTCCAATTTTCATAATTTCACAACAAATCATATCATAATGGATATTTCATTGATTTGGCTTCCTCAACCACTCATTTTTCATCTCCATTTACAAAGAACACAAGCTTACAGCCTTGAACGGAAGCCCTTGGTTGTATCATCTGTTTGTTAGTAAACTGCTCTTTGGAGCACTTCTCCCCTATACAAATAAACCTCTATTTTTCATCCTCAAACTCTCAACAGGCTGAGAAGCCCTATTTAATCATCAAGAGGTGCCTCTGCAAAAGGGACCACATCTCACCATTTAGGAAATAAACTCCAAGAGTGCTGAACATCCTACCTTTACCACTTACTGTACTAAGAAACACACTAAGGGTCCTTTAATTTTAAGGCTGCGTTTCAATTTTTCCTTTAAAAAGCCAAACTGCTCCACAGCTAGACAGCTGCTACTGGAAAACTGCCCCAGAAAGATTTACTGACACCAGATCTATAATTGAACCACTAATATTAAACAGAAATTTAGTTGCATATGCTGGGGAAACTCAGAAGAGGAAAAAGCTAATGTTATTTGTCAACACAAATAGTGTTTTACAGTTGTCTGCCAAACAGCCTGAAATACAACATCCAGCAAAACCACTGCATTAATACAAATTTTAATTTCATGGAAGAGTTCATTCTTAAATTCACCTAAGTCATGATGTACCCAAAATGTAAAAAAGCACTAGCAATACTGAAAACACAGCTCACTGTAATAGGAAACTGAGGATGTATGAAGAAGGGGAACATAGTTTCTAAAAAAGAAAAAAAAAAAATTGCTGCTTCTCTGGATGAAACGGTTATACAGGAATAATGGCCATTTATAGTCATTACACATAAGAGGGGATAATTCCTATTGGTGTGCTGTTTCCCACAGACATGACAACATGGACGCTTTAGATGACTTTTAAGAGAATAAACTGACATTTATAGATCTTTGCTAACCTGAAAACCAGTGCTGCTTAATGAACCAGCTATCCAAATACTGTAAAACTTCATAAATAATGAAGACAGGTTTATTAAGTTTTCAAAGCTATTTTCTCAGTCATAAATAATCATGCAAGAAATTAGTGGCTAATACTAATTTTCAACAGAGTAGTTTCCCATAAATTCACTGCTCATTAAAATTGTAAGACGATACAGCTGCTTAAAAGATTTTATAGCACAGACACACCTTTTAAAGTCTGTCTTTCCAACACTTACAAATTAGAAAATAAAATCATTCTTTTGCTTGTCCTTGGCAATATGCATCAACCTTTCATAAAAGAACACTGAAGAAGAGGAAACAGTAATGAAAACTTTCTCTGCTTACATATACCTTCATTTTAGAGTTTTTTAACCCCTTAAGACATTACAAAACAATTGCAAAAAAAACCTAATTTTAACTGAATAGATCCTAATGCTCAAATTAAGGAAGATGCCAGTGTTCATCCTTGGTGCTTATAAAAATTGAGGTTAAACCTGCTGTGACAACACTAAGAACTAACAAGATAGTTGCAGGGAAGGTGAGAAAAAGAAAGAGTGTGCTGGAAATTTTCATGAAAATTAAGTGGAAAGATTACTTTTTCTTTTTTAAATTACATCCCTCCTACACTCAAAACAACGGGCCAATAACTCAGGCAAACACTCTTCCCTGCCTTCTCCCACTATTGGACTGTTTCCCACAGAGATCACCACCATCTGCTAGACTTCAAATGGAGACCACCAAGAGGCATACAAATATACAATGAGGCCCCAAGTCCTGGAAGAGCTACTGGAGATTCCCAGTGGCCAAAAAGGCAAGAGAAATGTTGGCACAGGAAGACTGCAAGATTTTAAGGAGTAGACAGTAAATCACAGAATACCCTGCCAAGGCCTGCTCCAACATCTAATTCTCAGCTCAGACTAAGCATGGGCATTAAAACTACAAACAAAAAGATACTGGTTGGAGGGTAGTTACAGGATTGAGAAGGCAAAACCAGATGCAGAAAGTGATGTCCTGACAACTACAGTCTTATTAGCATTTACTGAACGCTGTGCTTTCTCAAAGCTCTGGATAACACAAGCTGGTGACACATTCTGACTCACAGCATTCATGCAAATAGAGCATTTTTAGACTTAAGGATCATTGAGAAAACTTTGAAACTAACAAAATGAAAATGAATACTCTAAATCAAATAATCTAAAAAAAAAAACCACTCTCCACCGTGTATTACTATTTTTAAAAAATTTTTCTCTTTTTAAGTTATTTATGATTTTAGGATTCACTATTTAGCATTTTATACACACAGCTGCTTGCTAAAGGTCTTGTAAAATTGTTCTTTCAAATCATGAAGAGGATTTTTTTTCTTAAATACATGGAGAAATTGATTTGTTAATTTCATCTTTCCATCTAACTATGCAGTAGCTTTCTTTGCATTACTGGAACTTTTACGCAAATAATTTTGTAGGATACTGAAAGCAACCACCTATTTGTACTGTAAAGTATGTGTTTCTTGTATATTTTAAGTAAATTTTTTGCACTACCTCATTTGATTACATATTCTGTTGAAACCACAGATATACTTGCCTCTTCAACAGCTGAATTTTTGTCTCTTAAAACTCTTTGGCAAAGTGATTTTAGAACATGAAGCTGTAAATTAAAATGCTTTTTTTTTACTTACATACATATTTTCATATGACTGAAGTACTCCAGAACATTTCTGCATGACCTGAAGTCAGGAGACATTATCAGTCTCTTTAAAAACTGAAGGAAGTAGGACCCAAACCACAAACTACCATAGATTTGATACTGACAGCTGAGAACAATTAATGAAATTCAATGTGAAGACATATTCAATTATATCACCTCTGTCTGGGTTGGTAACTGACATGTCTGAAGCTTCTACTAAATCTAGATGATCTACACACTTGAGGCAATATGAAATAACAAGGATAATTTTTACCACAGATTCTTGTCTTCTTGAAAAGACTTCCAAAACAAAAATCCCTCTTATCTCACTGTCTAATTGCTGCAGGTGAGACAGCAGTTACATTACAGGAAAGGTAATTTACAGGCATCAGGGTGAAGCAAACTAGTTCTCACTAATAAAAGTTTCAAATTTACTAGTTTATTATTTTGAAAAGTCTCATATGATCGATCTCTTGTCTACTCCTCTTCCTAGTCCCTCTATTCCACAGAAAAAAAAAGAGACAGAAGTTAAAGAAAGAAATGGCTGTTATTTGTATTCTGATTTATAAGACAAACATGCGGATTTTGAACCTAAAATGACCACTGGAGTACTAAAAACTACAAGCACATAAACCAGCATTTATCTTACCTTTTAGCTGACAGACCATGAACTCATATATTACAGAAGCTACATATCATGCAACATGTATCACTTAAATCAGCAACTGATGCTTAATCACTTTGTTCATACTCCACAAGACTATCACTGAGGATGGTTTTAAACTTATTTCTAAATGTAAAGGAAATTCAGATTTGAAAATATTATTTATAAAACTATATAACTATATATGCTATAAAACATTATGTGGTGTCTTCAAGGGGAAAAAACAAATAAAACCAAAAAATAACCAAAAAAATCCCCAAAGAAGCAAAACACCACATGGGAAAAAAAACAAACAAACCAAAAAAAAAAAAAAAAAAAAAACAAAACAAAACAAAAAAAAAAAACAACAAAACAAAAACAAAAAAAAAAAAAAAAAAAAAAAAAAAAAAAAAAAAAAAAACCACAACAAACAACAAAACCCGCAAACAAACCTGCATTAGAAAACAAAATACCATGGCTCAGTGCTTGGAGGGTGAAGCCACATTGCTTAGAAATACTTTTCAGGTCTGAATGTAGAAATTTAATTCACGGTTGGAAAAGTGAAATTTATTTTTAGATTTTTTACAACCCTGTTTCCATTTGAGGAAGACATGGAGACATGGAGGAAAATCTAGGGAGATGGATAAAGCAGTATCCTTTCAGTGGTTACCAAAAGAAAATCTGTCCAATTTTTCCCCTGCAGATCTCTATAGAAAATTTATCTACTGAAAGTAGAACCCAAGAGATATCTCTTGTTGCTCTGTTTCAGACTCTTCTGGCAACTCATTTTGACCCTGGTGGAACCTTGTTTATCAATTAGAAACCTGAGATTTGGAACTGTGTAACTTTCAAGGACATAAATGGGGGAAAACAACCAAATCAAAAACAAACTAAAAAAAAGCACAAACAAACACCACTCACGGGATGTTCCTATTCTGCTATCACTGTTGAAAAGTTGTGTTTGACTACTGTTGCATACAACCTACAACCATCAAGAAAGGAAAGATCTAACTTGTAGATTTTTCCTAGGGATTTATCAGAACTTTGATAATTAAAATTGAAACCATCTTTTATTTTCTTTTTTTTTTTTTTAATGATGATTCCCTGATTTTCATTCTCTCACTTTCTGCCAAGTCCAGATTGTTTTCTACTAACTCTGCACTTTAATTTCTCCAATCTATAGTTGTGCCTTATATTTTATTCTATCTGTATCTCCACATCAGGGAACATTTCAAGATGCTTTGTTTGTTTTCGAGGTTTTTAATCAGCTCAGAGTTAGTCATGTAGAACCAGTACCTTCTAAATAATCCAACTCATCTTGAATATTCTTCTGAACAGTTCTTTGCAGTTGTACATGAGGAAAAAAAGTCTGAACGTGTAAGATGAAATTTGAATAACCCATACTTACTTAGAGAAGGTCCATGGAGAATTGCACAGTTGGGACAATGGTATAGATCAATGTCAACAGCATGGTGCTCCTCTACCCCAACGCAGCTGGAATAATATTTTTTACATGTTAATGAGAATGCACATAGGGTTTACTTTTCAAGCTAAAAAATAATTAAATCTTAGGGTTTTATTAAAACATGCTTACTCTACAAAATTATAATGAGATAGCAGATTATCTCCACTACTGGGCTGCCACATAAATTTTGATTAATCATTTATCACTGAACACAGAATGCCATTAAAAAAATCATAAACAGGAAACAAGAATCAAATTCCTTTAAAAATGAGCAAATCCACAATATATACACCATTACCCTCAAAAATCTTGATCCTAATTACAGGAAACAGTTTATACAAAATCATTCGAGCAATTTTCCTCACAGAAGCTATGAGTTTAAAAAAAATCTGAGGTTTATGTGCTGTAATTTATAGAAGATATATTGGATATTCTCCTTGTATTTCTTTTTCTTTCTGCAAAAATCACGTAACTGACTCCTACCCCCCAAGACAAATTAATTAAGAATACTTTCATGTTATTCTTGAAATCTTTACAATAGAACTGGCTTTGTAAACTGCACAAGTGGCCATACAAGTAACTTAGCAGAACTCATTTTGGTTTAAAATAGCAGCAAGTATTTTGAAGAGTGCTTGAGAGATGTAATGTTTTCTCAGTGCATATTTTTTTTCCAGATAAAACAGTCAAAATGTGATAAAAAGCTACATCTTTACAACAGTCATACAAGGCATCTACTCTGCTGACACCTAAACAATAAAATTTTTATGTCAATTGACTACATTTTCTTAGAAGCTGAAACACTTGAGGTTAATTGGAGAACCTGTGCTTTTGCAGGAAGTTCTTAAGGAAAAAAAAAACAAGTAATCCCTGCTTGCTGGTCTGAATCCTGGCAGTTCTTCATTCTCTGAAAAGTTCACTGACACAAAACTGCTGACTTTACAGTTAATAGGGAAAAACAGAGTACAATCTTGAACATTTACACCAAAATTAGGTATGTACACTCAATGCACTCTAGTAACACAAGAACTGGAACAGTACCCCAGTCACGTAACCCATTTCATATCAAGTGTAATGAGTGCTTATACACTGAAGCTTTGAAATGATCCAGCTACACAAAGTCTTTTCCTCAGCAGCCTTGTGCCAAGACTGCTGACACGCTCCAGCAAGTGTCAGTACATGCTGCCAAAACAATACAAGAAACAGTCTAGCACTGAAAGCACAATGAGCAAATCCCAATCTGAAACTGAAGAGCATCTCCCATGTAACTATCAACGGGAAGTGCATTCTGAGTTCCCTCTAAACTTTCAGCTAGTTCTACTTCCCCATTCCCTACATACCACATGAAATCCAGAAATTACTGAGCTTTTTTTATATGCATACTATTTTAAAATCTAAATACAAAACTCAGCTGCCATAGTTCATTGCAATTCTTGCAACATTTAGCAACTGCTTTAAGACCACAGCTATAAGAATCATTGTTACATGAAAATCCAGCTGATGCATAAACAAAAAGGAAGGCAGAAGCAGTCTTTAAAAATGCATGTCCCATTTCCTTCTGCTTGTGTTCTCTCTCTTTTTATAGAATAGATGAATGACTCATAATCCTATGCATTATAAGAAAATTGTTTTAAAATGTACATTCTAAAAGCCCCAAATCAGAAGGCTGGTTTTATACATCTTTAGGAATCTCATTATTTTAGTTAAATTTCTAATTACTGAATAGCTAAATATATTTATGTTGAACTGTATCTTGATCAAGTTTGCACTTCATTTATTCCTTTCCTTTTTTCTTGGTGTTTATCAGATACATTCATCATCATTCCAATCAGATTATCTTGCTAACAGTAAGAAATTTGCATAAAAATATAGTAAAAATAGCTTTGACAACTATTTGTCCTGTTCTGTTTAAGAATCTTAATTCTACTGTCTCTTATCGAATGCTACAGATAACAGAATTTCTGCTTTATTTTCAGGTTTAGTAGTAACAATTAACTCCATAACCTTTCATGAAGGCACATGGGATTTTGAGTACAGGGACTGGAATGGTATTATAATGGCTGGAATAGCCATTCAATAAGGGAAGCAAACATTTTTCAGCCTACTATATATCCTGTAAACTCAGCACTGGAAACACAAAACACTAACTGGAGATCATGGAAGCAAATCCAGCAGCAGATGCTGACTGAAGCAAAGGGTAAACAAGGTGCCAGCACCTGCAAGAACAAGCATTGCCAAGGATGCCAGAGCACATCAATCACACACAGCACCATTACAAGTCACTTCCCTGCATCCCTTTCTCCAACATACACAGATGTATCTGACATTAATCACTATGGCTACTAGCAAGCAATCAATTACTGTGGTAAATGCAACTTCAGACCTCACGCATCAAAACAAGGTCACCAAGAGGTAGCAGAGAGCCTGGAAAACATTAACATACTCAAACACTGCAACACTCCCAATCTACTGATGTTTTCCTGTATGAAATATTATTACCCTTCACCTTGCAATCAACCCAACCCATTTGGGTTGAAATGTCTTGAGTATATATTACCTAGTTTCTGAATTGCTCATCTCCTACAGGGAGGTCACAGACTAATCCTCAGGAACAGCAGAAAGCTTACAGTATTAAACAATAAAGCATAATAATAGTAATTTAAAAAAAAAGCGCAACATACAAGACTATGCAAAAATACACCTTTAATTCTGTTCATGAAAGTGAAAAGGCTAACCAGGCCCAATTTCACTTGCAATGCTCTAGAAGGAATAGCAACTTAGAAAAAAGTTAGCTAAAAATAGATTCCATTACATCAGTCTTGGAGTGGTCAGACACTCCAAACTTCCCACAGTATCTAGCATCAAGGAAAGGTCAACAAGAGGTAGCAGAAGATTTGGGAAGTCTAAAGTTTTTCACACACAAGAACATGCCCATCCCTGGCATCTGAAGAAACCCTCTGCTACTGTAAGTCTGAGGAACCCATTCTCCCAACTCTCACCAGAAGTTGCATGTGCATGCTTTTGATTCAGTCTCAGCTTCCCATTTGATCATTACATTTGTAGCTATGTAACAGCAGAAAGTGTAAATCAAAAACAATCAGAAAGAGGACTCCAACATCTGACAAGTACCAGTAGACCCCTGCTTTTCAGTAAAGGGCAAATAAGGCTTCTTTCACGGTGCAGGGCGAAGCCCAGCAGAGACTGTTCTCTTCTTCAGTATCGTTATTAATTTAAATTTTAAGAGATGGATACCGATAACTCAGAATGACAGATAAAACAACTATTTCACAATTACACTGGAATGTATAAGGAGTATGCAGGTGTAAGGAGTTTGCAGAAGTCCAGGACACTTACAGTAAGTTTTATCCCTGGAGACTGCATGGCTGTACATTGTAAACCACCCAAGGCACCTGGCACGTCTCTCCTACAGCAGCACAGTGTGAATAAATATTGGATCCGTGTCAGTCAACACACAGGCTGCTGCACCTTCCCTGCTTGCTCTCAACCCAGCCTGGCTTTTCTCTTCCCTGCTTCTGATATCAAACACAACCAAAATATTTTTAGAGATTGCTTAACTGCTTTCGCTGGTATGACTGAAAGAATCATGATTTAAGAAAAAAATCCAAAGCACTCTTGATCAAAAGCTTTAATTTCAGTGTTCTTAAGGATATATGACTACTTTAAAAACTAATTTATTTATTAAAACAAGTAGTATACATACTCTACCATTATAAAAAATTCCCAATGTAAAAGGGAATGCTTACATAAAAAAGCACTACAAAGTCAAGAAATTAGCAAAGTGTAGATGCCCATTTTCCCAGTTTAATTCCTAGACTAATCCAGGAAGATATTCCTACTAGGAACATTCCAAGATTTCCTGTATATGAGGCATACTAAGAATAAAATCTTGAAAATTGAGAGACATAAGCAATTCTCAACAAAAGGACAGCAGAAAACAGATTAATCACCTTCAACAGAAAAAGAGCTAATTTGTCAAGAAGCTGGGTTGTACATGAGATATAATCCTCTTGGATTCCCTCTTCTGCTCCTTCCCCCTACTGCTTCATTTCCATAAGGTCCTTTTCCACCTCTTTCAGCAGCATGTGCAAAACAGGCTCATCCTTCTAGATGCACTTGGACTTTTTAGGAAGTCTCCCACAACAGCTTCCACTCCTCTCCACACCAGCACCATACTTGGCACCTATTGAGCTTCACCTAGCAGATGAAGAAACAGGGCAGGCCATCACAGGCATGTCTACTATTTCTTCAATAGATATTGTTGGATAGATATTATTTTACAATTAGATGTTGATTTACAGCTCAAAACTAAGCCAGTTTTTTAAAGTTTCTTATTTATTATTGGAACAAATTAAGATCAGGCCCCAAGATCTCTTTGTTTTCAGTGTCTGACCTGAACAATCTGACTTTTTTTGTGGTCACTGTGCAGCAAAAAATGCAGGTATGGGGCTCTTGCTAGTATCATTAGTTAAGCATAAACCCTTGCATCTTTTCCAAGCTATAAAATTACTAAAAATTACATTTTGCAAGATCCTCTTATATTTTCCCTGAAAAAACAGTGTGGACAACGTTCTTCTCTCTGTACCATCCTTTCTCATTCTGAGCAAGAACTCAGCACATCCTCTTGTCCACCCTTACATCAGCACCTACAACCTTTCCTTGACGTGCCTCAGTGGGCACTCCAGGCTTTGTCCGTAAAAGGAGGGGAAAAGCACGTGTCTTAACATCCAGTAGGAAAAAAAGAAATTAACAAAAAAGAAGAGTGGAAAGAAAAATACTAGGGGTATTAAAGCATGTTCCCTGTTACCAAGAACACAGGGCTATAGACAATTACTAGAGGTACAGGCATGTTTCCTATTATCTGACAGAGTAGATCACCAAAATCCTTTTTCAGTTTCCAATCATCCACAGAGCAGCCAAGATACATAGAAGTGAGTCTCTGATGGGTCTTAACAGTGATGAGGACAGCAACAAGGCAATGCTGGAGGTAGCAAAGATTCATTAGTAACAGGACATCCTTAATTGTCCTAAAACTGAAGTCACTACCGCAGAGTAGAGTTTCTCATAGCATTAAACTGAACATAGCTATTGCTGCTGAAAAAGAGATCCCACCCTCCTCCCTCCAAACTTCCATTGTTTCTCTCACGAGATCTAAACCATCAGGCAGCCACATGACAAGTCAGATCAATAAGCTGATCCAAAATAAAAAAACTGCCACTCAATCACCTTTTCAGCTAATTTTTAGAAACCTTGATTCCATAAATAAAAAATTCCATATTTTTTTAAATAAATTCCATAAATAAAAAAGTAAGATTCCATAAATAAAAAATAAAATTATACTCATTTCACTTATATGCAGTTACTTAACAAATATGTAACAACATTATTTTCAAGAAGACATATGAAAGAAACTATTCTGTTACTTCATCTTTGTCTTCCTAAAAATGATTGCTAAACAATATGGAGATGACTGTTTAGCAGTCTTATGCTGATAATATACGTTTTACTATCAAGCCTGAATATTGAATTTCAAATCACCAAGATAAGAGCTATTTCTATTAATATTCCACACAAAGCATTTAGCAAACTTTTCATTTTACCTGTAACAAGGTCTGCAGTTGCTACTTTCAGTCCTAATCTGTTTGAGCATAACAAACAAACAAAAAAAAAACCTATTGTAATTATTGCCAAAATTCATTAGTGAGCTTGCAAGTTATGCAAACATTAGCTTCTCCTACTCCATTCCAAGAATGCAAATAAAAGTATAGGGTAGGAAGTCTGTCTGGCAGATTTTAAGGAATTCTGGTTAGTCATTTAATTTAAGCCCATGCTTTCCAAGCAGGAAAAGGATGCCAAGGCAATATTTGCAGGTTAAAACAACGGAAGTACTAAAGATGTCACTGCCACAACCAGGCACATCTGCCACTTGTTACGGGACAATATCAAGATACTTAATTAGGAATAGAAAGACAAAGTCAGTGTGACAATACTATGGACAGACTCCATACCGTCCCATAGCACCAGAACAGATGAACAAGTGAAGTTTATTTGAAGAAGAGTTTAAAACTTAAAATAAATGTTGTGAGCTTTTAAAACCTGGACTTTAAGCTAGATAAATTTCCCCTCCAGCCCCACTCTTCAAAGTGCATGCATTTACGCCAAAGAAAACAAAACAGACCAAAAGAAACCACAAAGCACCATGAGAAATGTGGTGTTTCCTTCCACTATATCTCACCATGATAAGCATGATTACAGTTTTGGAATCACAATAAACTTACAAGGATTTACTTCAGAAATGAAATAATTTTTGAAAAGTAACAAACTTCTTTACACTAGATACTGAATTACTGTCTTAAATTAAAAAAAATACTGAGCATAAAAATATTTCAAGTTTTGCTTTTGCCATAATCATTTTGCAAAACAAAATACTTTTTAAAAGGAAGCAACTGATATAAACACAACCCAAAGAACATGCATAATTGCACTTTAAAATTATTTTAAAATAGCAGTTATTCTGTTTTTCTATCTGTAGCAAACTTTCCCCTCTCTCAGTTACCAATATTCTCAAAAAAAGAAAACAAAACCAAAAACCAAATAAAAGAAAATAAAAACCCCAACCAAGCAACCAAAAAAACCACAATGTTTTCAAGATATGTATAGAATGTATGCATGTTGGCCCAACAGCTTACCTAGTTTTATTCACTCACACACATTCCACCAAGTTCTGAAGGATAGAACAATGACAGTAAGGCGAACTCTCAAAATACCTGAAAATATACTAACTTATTAAATATTACATCATCCTTCAACACAGATAAGAATCCCAAGAACAATAATGCTGCATGCCATAATATACAAAAAAATGACCTTTGATTGCTCAGACACATCTGTTCTGATACTTCCAAAGCCCTAAGAGGCCTTGGTCTACTTATGATTAACCATCAAATTGCACATTAAAAATGTTAATGTTCATTACATAGGTTTAGACTTCCATAATGTAATTCAACCCCACTGCTACATAATATTTCTCTGAAATGAGGTATTGCAGTAACACAAACATGCAGACAAGTATATGATGTACTTTGAATTCCAAAGGACCTTCCAAAGGTTCAGACTTCCTGTACCTTCTGAAATAAAACTTAAAAGTTTGATAGTGATGCTAGTGTTGTCCTTTCAGAAAACACTTTTAATGGCAATACTCTTGCACATTTTTCCATTGAGAAAGAAAATCAGTGTACATAATTTCTCTCTCAAGTAACTGTGCTTATCACTCCCTCAAAGCACAGAGGTTAAAATAAATAAAATCAGTACATGACATCTTGTCAACGAAAGCTTAATTCTAAAGAATAGATTCTGAAAGGTAGAAACCTAATAGGAAAATTATGGTCAATGGAACAAAGCTATCAAGTTACATAATGAAATAGATTCAGTTACAAATACAACAAACCTTCTATCTGCATTGAGAAAGTAGCCACATAGTCTATATAATCATCATGTTACCTCAAATCTCAGGGAAAAAACAGGGACATACATTATTTGTAAACTGACTCTTCCATTCCACAATTCCAGTCCAGTCTGAAAACAAACTGGTATGGTTTTGAAACTCAAGACTTTTTTTTCCCCAAGATCTGTTTTTTTAAGTACAGTAAGTTCAATTTATTGAAATTGCTAGAATGAAGGCAAGAGAGAGTCATTACTTTTAGAAAATACTTTGACAACTAAATATTTGGCATAATCAACATGTTCTCATTTCTAATAATTGGTGAAAAGATTGTGTGGAAAACTGATTTTCCACACAAGCATTTCATGTAACGATTAGGAATTTAAGCAAAATGAAGTCAAATGACTGTTCAAACTGAAGTCAAATAATTGCATTCTCAGACAATCCAAACAGTTTTATGTGCAAAAATATACATTGACGTCAAACAACTTTTCACTACAATGTACAACCCCTAGGAAGAGACACAGAGTTCAGGTTAATCCATAATGGCAGTCACCATCATGTATTAAGTGTAGCAGCTTTATGAGAAGTTACTTTTCCTAATGACAATTTCCTGATTGAGCCAAGTTAATATTACTGAAGTACTTTTTATGTACTCCTTCTGTTTAGTATTGTCTATTAAGCATATAGCAAATTCTTCATCCTTCCTATACCAAATGAGATTTCTACTTATTCTTCCCAATCAGACTGATTGCATCAAGCTGCTTTAAAACAGCATTTACAATTAATTCTGTTCAGGTCCTTTTAAAAGCATTGTTTTACAGAAATGAAGGTCTGAAGGAACCTGAATCTTCTAGTGGAGATTATGGCAAAATAAGCTGCCTCAAGACAATCAAAGAAATAACATTTAAGAAAACTACAGCAGGCTTCAAAACTAAACAACTTGTCAGAGAGCAGAGGAAAAAAAGAGATCTTTTAAAAGCAGCTGTGATAGCTGAAGGCCTTATTTCAGTGTAAAACTATTGAGAGAAAGATGATACCAGCAAGTGAATCATGACACAAGATTCGTCTGAAAGTAAGAAAAAATATACATTGACCTGACATGAAGAAATTCTTTTTAGCACTTTAAAACCAGTAATCTGTGTAACCCTACACATATGAAGCAATGCACACTGCTCAGGAATTCAGAAAGATTCTCTACAGCAGTTCAGACTCCTCTTTCTCCATTCATTTTCCCAGCGTGGCCAGACTGAC
Source organism: Vidua chalybeata (assembly GCF_026979565.1). NCBI lineage: Eukaryota > Metazoa > Chordata > Aves > Passeriformes > Viduidae > Vidua > Vidua chalybeata. The sequence goes on along the minus strand of NC_071534.1, from coordinate 28,330,488 downwards.
ACACCAAAGAGAAGAAGAACAATAGTCCAATCTGACTTCAGGCACAATGTTTTAGTGAAGTTGCAGCTGCTTGAAATAAAAGAGAACTATCCTGTCCTTCCCACAACTGATGCAGGAAAAAGAATTAACATTGGATTTTAATTAATTCTAGGAACACTGGAGTCCAAATTTATCTGACCACAGCCAGCATGAATTTCAGTTCTGGTTATAATGCACAGTCTGTAACAGCAGTATTAGATACTATGGGCCCTAAACACAGAGAAGAAAACACATATTAGTTATTTGGGTTAGAGAGAGAGGGCATTGACAGGGAGAAACAAAAAGAGAGAATAACTGCTTCTGTATACACTAATGAAAGGTTTTCCAGGTGATTAAGGAAGTTCTTCAATGATGTATTTTTACCTCCTCCTCAAGACTCCAAGTCAACAGTTAACCTCCTCCCCACTAAGATAAAACAACCTAGTAAACCACCCTGACACATAACTACATCTTATTTAGGTTATTTGTCTTATTTCAATTCCCAGACAGGGTTATTCTAACTGTACTTATTTTAAAAAATATCCTGAACTCGCAATAAGCAAAAATTAGGTACTTGAAAATAATACCTTCAAATCAGAGGGTTTAAAGGCAGAACTAACACTCTTGTCTGAAATCAAGAAAACAAAAAACCAACCACAGTACAAATCTTCAACCACTTAAAGCAGCCTCCATATCCATCTTGAAAGAGACATCTTAACTGAGCACCTCTGTGTGATTGTATTCTACCAAAGAACAAATTACTACCCAAAATTGCTACTGTTATTTCCCCAGTAAAAACAAGGAAGAAATATCCTAAGCTCTATAGAGGGAAATCAGTATACAAGTTAATTAAATGTTCACTTATTCAGGAATGAACCAACTATGGCAACTTTAACACAGCAAATTAAAGTGCTTATTATATGTCCCTAATTATATATGTGTGTATATATATAACGGAATCACTGTCTCTTACAATCCACTTCAAAAAACATGTGGATGTGGCACTTGGGGACATGGATTAGTGGGGAACATGACATTTAATGGTTAGACTCAAATGATCTTACGTGGTCTTTTCTGACCTTAACAATTCCATGATACACAGTCTACACTTGTTTGCCTGCCTCAACTTTTAGATTATTAGTTTATTATCCTAATCTTCCTCAGCTCCAACTTGTGCAGACTCCTGTCAATTCTCACTAGCCATCTCAATTGAATACTGCATACTATAAGGTTTTAACATCTACTAGCACCCAACCAAGTCTTTTGACTTAATAAACAGGAATTTCAGTTCCACTTCCAGTGCAGTTTCCTATCAGGTAGAGCAAGGGCCTTTTTGTACTTGTCTCAAAGAAAGAGGGCATGGGAAGGGAAAGAAAGTAGGCAGAAATTAACAGAATTATAAAAACACACCCTATGAAGAGAAACTGAGGTTCAATCCAAAATGGCAAACAAATCTTTGGAAGCAATTACATGACATAGCTTGCACTGATTCAATGGCTTGCAGCTGCTGGAACAGGCAGGTTACCCACTCCCTTCCAAGCAAGCACTTCCACTCCCCTTCCCTGCAATGACTCTGACACTTGCCTGGTTACAAGGCAACCTGGTTTTATTCACTAATCTGACAGAAACTAACCTAGCCAGTATTTTGCCCGTTTATCAAGTCACAGTTGGTAACTGTCAGAGGCAATCCATGAGAGAGGGAAGAAGACTATATAACCCGGAGAGAAGGATATAGGAAGTAGGACTGCTCCTCCCAGCAGTGGAAGTCTCTAGACCTGGCCAGGCCTACTGTTGGGACTTCATTATTCACTAAGACTCAGAACTACTGTGGTCTAACAGATACATTGCCAATAGCTTACCAATAAGCTTGCAGGGAACATCCCTGCCTACACCTGAAAAACCTCCTCAACTTTAACCATACACCCTGCACAACATCAAGAGAGGCATTATCGAATCCAAGAGACACATGCACTGGCACTAGATGCCATATGTGAACCAAGGTTTTCTTAGCACAGCATTAAGATGGTCTTAGTCTGGCTTCTTTCAGGCATCCCACTCCTCTGATGAAGTGTCTGATCTGTTCCTTGAGACCAGTTATCTGTAGCTCCAGCTACAGGAGTAGCTAAGGCAAGTACCCAGCAGGTGTATGATATTATACCACGATCAATAAATTATTTGCCTACAAAACACTCTTTCCAGCAATGCACTGAAGTACAACAGGAACTATGGAACAAGTAATCCAAACAGTTTGGAAGCTACATTTCTAAACCACATCAAACACGGTTTTCTGCAAAGTAGCAGAGGATCAAAAGCACAAACCTTCAGCTAAATTCCCACCTTCTAGTTTGAGAGACATGAGGACCACTCTGAAGTGGGAAGATACTTGTGTTTTTTAGAGACTGATCAAAACAAAATCTCTCTAATGGTTCTTGCATACTCACTGACTTGCATACTCTCAGCAGTTTCTAAATTCCATAATTACCTACATCAAAGTCTCACAAAAAAACTCATTTATTATATCATTTTTATGTAACAAGTGTCTCTAATATTAGTTCAACCACCTCTTTCAGACAATCTGCACTCTAAGCATTTTTTAATCCATTTGGGAATTTTTGGGATGTCTTGAGCAGCTCCATCTCCTTCTCAACAGCTGTAAGTGTTGACTGTGCCTCATCTACAAAGTGCACGGACTGCAGACTCCTACAGAGAGAGTACAAGCTGGTTGCCTAATAAAGATGAGCTGTTTAAAAAGATTGTGAAGCCTGACAAGTACTATCAGCACTGGTATTTTATGCCATACACAGTCTGCAAAGCTTACGACATCCTGAGTAAGACTGGCAGTAGACAACATCAGATCAGTCTTGTTCTCAAGTATCTCAAGTGATAAAAAAAGATTTGGAAGTGAACAACAAACCCACAATGACTTCCTGGCCTGAGGGGATTGATTAGGACACTAATGATTGTTTTTAAATTGTGCCACTTCAACTGAAAAATTATGTCAGGAATGATTTGAAAATAGGACTTTTTGCTAACATTTGGAGGTACATACTTCTGTCTCCCACATTCTAGCACCAGTAACCAGTATTAGCACAGCCTTAAAACTCCATTGGTGCAAATCCCTTATTCTTGAGTTACTTTGGGTCTGTTTGCTTCCTTTACAGACTGCAGCAACAGCAAACTTGACTTCAGCCTGCTTTACACACCTTTAAATTGGCTCCTTACACCAAAAACTCTTTACCACCTAAATGGGTTAAAAAATTTCTTACCCAGATTGGTTTTAAAGACCTCCTAGAGCCCTCTATTAAGTAACTGAACATTCATAGCAGCATTGAGAGACTCTACAGCTGTATCTGAAATAAAGTTTCTTTTGCCTTCAAAATTCAACTCCTTAAATACTTCTCCTTTAATAAAAATAAAAATGAAAAATAAAAATCAAGGACATTTTTCAACTCATCTTCTCAACTGAATAATTCTTCCTCCAGCCTGCAATATGTTTTCAGATATTGCTAGAAACGTTTTAACACACTTTTTATTAAGCTGAATGATTTCTGCATCTTCTAATCACAACAAAAAATTGCAGGACGGCTCCTATGGCTTTGAAATACCTTACTTATATAAGGCAAATAGATTTGCAGTCAATAGCAAGTAGAGACAGATGCTTCATTTCTGAAGAAATCTGAGAGCAAACTGGCTCATCTCTAGCTCACCATGCTCGTTTCAAAAGCAGATGGAGTATCTGATTACATTAACTTCTATTTAAGCTATGATACAAGCAAACTGTTTCAGATACCCAGATAATGAGTCTAAATATCAGATGTTACACTGGCTGGCTGGCAGAGCAGTAAGCAGAAAAAGCTCCTTCAATCAACTAGATAATGCCTGTAATTTAGAGATCTTTATTGGATTCTCAGATGCTTACAGAGGTCCAGAGGGGCATGCTGGTCAAAACTGCACCCATGCAGTCCATAACATATCAAGAAGTTACTTTTACACATTATTCTAGCTACAGAAATATAACTGTTCAATCCTCTTCAGATGGAATTAATGAAGCACAGTAATTTCCAGACCATGTGGAAACTTCAAATAGTGAAGAACAAAGCTAAAAAGAGTTTGGGGGTTGAGTTACATCAGCACTGAATTTTATCTGCATCCATTATTTTTATTCTGGATATAATTGGACATACTGATTTTAATCTAAAATTCTTATGAGTTCAGATCCAGGTTACCAAAACCATTTTTGCTCTATCATATGCTATTTAGAGTAATCTGAAGTATTTATAAAAGCACAAATCCACATGTTTTAATCTAAATTTGACACGCACACTTTTAGAGGTAACCTTGACTTCACAGTCTGTGCTACTCAGCTTCAGTGCTTTTTTATGGGAAAAAAAGAAGATTATTTTATCCATATATCAGTGTATGTGTAGTGTGCATATATGTATCTCTTAAAATACCTTTTCTTCATAGTAGGCAAAATTCCCATGACTTCAACAAGAATGTTCAAAGAAATGCACAGGAAAAATATGAAGCATGAAGCAGAGGGCCTATTGCAAAAGGTTCCCTGGAGATGAATACTGATTTACCATTCCTGTAAAAATTACAGGAGACATTATGGCTCACTTATTGTGAAAAACACACAATTAATTCTTTGGGAGAAAATGTCTGACCTTACCAATATGTGTAAATATCAATGTGTGAAAATTGCCCTGATGGAAGGGGAAAGGTAACAGACAGGGCAAATGCCAATGGCCACAGATGAAAGCATATGAAATCCATCTAAACAGCAGGGAAAAAAAAAAAGAAATTGCAAGAACACGGAAGAAATCATTCATCTATATATGGCCATTAGGGCAATATCCAGTTCAAGATGCTGGTCCCTAAAGCCTACTTAAATTCAGAAGAAAGCTAACCTCAGAAGTACCTACACTCAGCTAGCACCTCACCACTTCACCCAAAAATTCCAAAAGCTGCCCCTGTTGTGCTCACCCTGTGCTCCCACCCAGCATGTGCCACGCTCCCTGGTGTCTAAGCCAAACTACCGAAGTGCTGGGCACTAAAAAGTTGTTATGAAGGGAGAAGTTACTTTGGTTTTCCAACAGAGATGTGTTTATTCAGGTTATTAAGAGTTCAAGCCCACACAGCTCAGGGGAATGTTCACCTCCAGCTCACATTTTATGTAAAGATACTCTTTATCTCCTCCACTTAGGACCTCTTACTCTTCTGAAAAGTATCCAAGAATTATGGGCCATTAACAGAATGTAACATGACCCAAGCACAAGGGTCTGGTTAAAACCCTCAGACACTGACAAGAGTATCTTAAGTTCTGGTCCCTGCTCCTGACATTAGTGAATAAATAGATAAAGTGAGCATGAATTGCAGCACAACCTTTTCCAAGTCTTAAGACCTAGTAATACTTTCTTTTAGTCTTCAGATTTGATAGTGCTTCCTATAGAAATATAGTAGTCTATCCCTTGGACTACGAATGCACCTGTTTTCCTTTTAAAAAAGGCAGAACTGTCAATTTCTCCAAATATTTCAGAAACTGGCAAGGACTTGAAATTTGCCAAAGACATGCCACATACATGCCAAGCTTTTTGGAGTATAAATAATACTTATGTCAACAGGTGTTGCTTTTCTGGCTTCAAAGTGATAATGCTGTTTTACTTTTCTTTACAACCTCCAATAACATAGTCTGAAAGTGCCAAAGAGGTTCTTCTTTGATAATTCGCAATAAGTAGTAAATACTTGACAGAAGAATAATCTTTTACCAGAAGTGTTTCCTAGAAAAAGATTTAGAGGTCAATGATCTCTAAAGAGCCTTTAACGAGTTTGACATATCGCTGAGTGAACTATTAAGCTATTTTCTTACAATTCAATTACAGAAGAAAAGTTTATCATCAGTTTGTTTATATTACATAGCACTGGCTATGAAACTAATTCAAACTAAAAATATAAAAAAAAAAAAAATTCCCCAACCTTACAATGTAATTTGTAGTACATCAATTTAAATACACCCAGAGTCTGCTTTCTTTAAAAAGACGTCTTTTCTCCTTTAGCAATCGAAGACATACAGTTACATAAGACAACCTCCAACTATGTATTTATCTTCAGAAAATGCAGTAATTAAAACTGGACTTGGTGCAGCTGATTCAGGCCAGATTCCATTGAGAGACAGATACTGAAAGTTACATTTTAAATTTGAATTAATGTTGATCATCACTCCTCATGTTCTGCACACCATAAAGTAGCTTCCATCCAATCAAAAACTCAACCATGCATTTGTATCAGCAAGTTTCACCAAACCCACTGGCTGCTTTAGAACTTGGATCTTCCTCACATCACTTCAGAGTGACTGATCACTGCAGCAGACATTTTAGCACAGAAGCTTTTTTCAGTCACAAATTAATGTTCAAATTTAAAACTTCACACTCTTGCAGTACAAGTCAATATTCTCCATGTATTCTTTGTTTTGAAAAGCTTCCTTCACATTGTCTTTACTCTCCTGATCTCTCTCTATCCAACTTTTCACCTACAAGACTCCTCTATACAAGGCTGCTTACTCCCTTTGTAGATACCCCATGTGAACCAAAAAATCTTCTGATCTCAGTTCCAATTTTTCAGACACCTGAAAACCATAAGTTACATTCAATTATTTTGTGTCTGGTACAGTTTTGAAACGGAAGTATCTACTTTACTCCCATCCTCTTGGCACATAGTCAGTTATGTTTCTAACAATGATAATTCAGAGATTTACAGTTTTTCTTCTAAACACATGGCAAGCATATTAAGGGATAGAACACATTTCCTAACAAAAACTTGTTCCAAAATATTGTGGTGCACAAGCTTCATAGAAAGCTGTTGGATTTCTCATGGGCTCAGAGCAATGCATATGTTCACACTAGAAAGATGCTTGTCCAGCTTCCTCAGGTTGGCATAACAAACATAATTTTATTTTACTAGGTTAAGCAACACATTTATATAAAACATTTATCTGCTACTTCTATCTCCAAATTCCCTATCAGAGATACAAAAAAAAAAAGAAAAAGGAAAGAAAACCACCACCCCCAAAATAATAGAATATTCAAAGTATTTAATAATGCATCATGAAAATCATATCAGAGTTTACTATTGTTGCCCTGGAATGGACTGGAAAACTGCAAACAGAGGCTTTACTGCTCTGTGGTCCGCTAGCAACACCCTGGGTTGCTAGTGTTCCATGTAGCTTGCATTGAGAACTGCCATCACATACTGCAGGGATGCATTCACTCCCCATTCTCCCTTCTGATACATCTCAGCACAGATGTATCAAAAGCAGTAAGGAATGCACTGCAGCTCACTCTTAATCACATGGTGTAAATGTACCCCTGCCTGTTTCATGTGAGCTTAGTCCAGACAAACAAAATGTCTGCTCAACATCATTTCACTGATCACAATGAAAAGCTAAAGCTTTTTTTTTTTATGTTTTACCACTTGTTCATGATATTAGCTCATTTCCTTGTCCCAGTCCCCACGTCACATCACTGTTTCAGACATCAAAGAAAAAAAGGAGAATTGGACACAGAGCAACCCTATGAAAAACAAAGATCCAGCCAAACTAGACACAAGCACTGACATTTATATGCTGGGGGGACTAAAAAAGCCACAACAACACTGATGTGCAATAAGCAAACAGGGTTGTAGAGAAATGTCAGGTCTTTTCTCTAATGTAAGGAACTACCTGCAGGAAAAGACCACTTGTATCCAAGGCATCTTCATAGGAAGCAAGTAATAGCACCTGACATTGAGAGGCTGAACACTGGTACCAGTGATATTTTCCTTTCACTAATATACACAAGATTTTGTTTCCTCTTACACTGATAGATCTATTAGTATCAAAACCAACCAGGAGTAAAAAGGTTTATTCTTTTCTAAAGTGAACATGTGTGTTTTTTTTCATTAGACAATAACTTTATTTCCACAGTCAAATAAGGACCAGGAAATAGAATGCTCAGTATATTCTCAGTGGTGATGCTAGTTGAGCTATCAATTCCAAAAACTGAAGAGAAATTAGAATCTGCCCTTACTGGTAAAATATAAAAGTCAGGAGGTAACATTTGCGGAAGGTCTTCAGAGCTGCACCTTTGCTTCAGCAATTTCTGATCTACTCGTAACCCTAGTTCATACTTAAATCCTTCAGTTTCATGATGCTTCAAGCACAAGGCAGCTGACCATGCTGGAAGTGTAAGGTACAGCCAAGGCATCTGCTTTCACTCAGTTCTAAAGTGCTAAATAAGCACTTCTCAGCAAGGACATCAGGCCAATCACTCAATACTACAGCTGTCCCACTCGTTCTCAGCGAGAATAAGAACAGCATTCTGAACTACCTCTGTGATACTCATTCCATCAGGGAGGCACATTTTACTGCAGTGTTAGGAGAAGCAAAGGGATGCCCCGAGATGATCTAGCTGTTCACACAGGAGAGCACAGCATCAGAGGCAGCAAGTTGCTGCTCACCTTTGCCTCACACTGATGTGTCCTCTGGGCAAATACTGTAGTCAGAATGTAGCTTGAGATTTAAGAGACTACATGTGCACATCAGTTTTCTTGACATGATTTTGGTCCTCTGTTAGATAAGGAATAGAAGCACAGAGCAATACCTAGAACAGAGCAGGCTTGAGGCTGTGATATGCCAACACAGCACACTTGCCTGAAATAAGGGATAACTCTACACTGACAGGGCAGACTGTTAATACTTTCCTGAGCACAGTGCCCCATTAGCACAGCTACCTTGCTTTTGGTACTGTTCCTAGGCTGCTCCGTGCAGCACTCTGCACCTCAGAGATGTGCCCAGCAGTACTCCAAAAGCCCTGCCTTGACTTGCAACACCTCATTTCTCTTGTTCTGCTTGTTCTTAACACCAAGTTTTGCAAGTCAACAGCATGATGTAATCCTTTAGTGAAAAGATCCAAATATTCCTGTTATTGAAACAAAAAGAAAAATCTGTATGTCGAACAAAACAACCAGACATTTTACAAGTACTGCTGGGTAGTAAGACACAGCAATTTCTTTGGCTGTTCTTCATTTATCTGATCTGAACTTCATTTATTGGCAAACATCAATATTCCAAAAGAAAAATGTCACTCTCTTTAGAAAATACTGCCTGATAAGTGGCAAGAATGACAGAACAGAGCAATCACATTATCTTCAATATCAAAGATTCCATTTCTCAGAGAGTCACCTCTCTTTGCACTCATTTTCGTGAAGAGTGCTTCAAGAGCCTTTAAGCGAATAAAGTATTAATGTAAATGGAACAAACACAAATTTACGAAATTAATTTTCCAGCCTAGCTACAATGTCAACTGACAGTTTCAGATGCAAATAAATAGACTTCAGACCACAATATATTAAAAATCTAGAACAATCACACTTACTCCAATTGGCTTTTAAAACAGAATAATGTGGGAGGACTTAAAAAAAAAGCTTTCTTGCTTTTGTGGCGAACATCAGCATTTATGCCTGCCTGCAACAATGAACTCAGTATTTTCAAAAAGAAACACCAGTTTTGAAGTCTACTTTAGTTAATGCTGAAGTAATGGAGAAAAAGTATTAAATATTAATTCCATTCAAAAGCAGAATTGACCTGAGGAGGGTTACCAGCCACATAAATCCATATTACCACCACACAGCAGACATCTCAAGACGATTCATACTCCATAGATTGTTAGTTCTGTGTATTCATGAGCTAATGTTGTAATACATTAGAAAGGACTGACAAAATGAAAAATAGCTTAGCTTTTTAAAAGCTATATATTTCACTAAAATACCTCTCATATGTTGATAATAAAGCAATAGCAATGCTGTTAATTGAATTTTCATACTTGAGCAATGAGACAAAGGTAAAATTTGAGCATGTTTATGGTTTTAAGTATGTGCATTGCACCTATGGAAATCTTTACTGATTACTCAGAGTTGTTTTGAGACAATGGTATTTTATTTTACAGTGATGTAGGGAAAGTACAAATAGTTACATGAATAGTATTAGTTCATCTTCAACTTGTGCAAGCTGTCACGTGAATGGAATGGAGACACTCTTCTTACATGACCTTTCACAAGACGCAAAAAGTGCACAGAAACTGCACTGATCATTTAAAAAAATCTGCTAATGAATACGAAAACTATCCCCAAACCACAAATGAAGAATGAAAACAAAATTAATGTGATTTTGCCCACTGGCAGTTAACAGAGTGATACTCCACTGTAAGGCTTAAGTCAGTTTACTGCAAATGTGCTGCTCTAAGAGAACTCATCATTATCAACAGATTAAGATAAGTTTAAAATAAAAAGAATATATTTCACATTCTGCACTGTAGCACCTAATAGGTATATAGAGAAATTAGGTGTACCAAGTAGCAGTTCGCCAACCAGACTCCTCTCACCTCTCTAGTTTTTAGATATGGAAGTCACAAAACTGAGCCTTCTGAAAACATCTGAATTCCTCAAATCATTTATGTATTAAACATAAAGGGAAAGGAAGATACTGAAGTGCTTCATGAGCATCAACAAATAACATTTTGGAATATCAAATCATCATAAATTAACTAGCTAATAAAAAATTCACTGTTAAATTACACATATACTTACAGTGCCTTCATTTGCACAGTCAAGACCAAAACAAAACAATTATACTAAAAACACAGGTAAACTATAATATTACAGAAAATTAGAGGTAGTGTTTAAATAACTAAATCTGAAGCTCTATCTTTTAACTAACACTGAAAAGGTAATAATTAATTTGTAGTTTAGAAATTAGAACTATTACCATTAAGTAACTGCTTAGAAACTCACTAGACTCTTGTTGGACTCTAGTTTGAAAAGCTGAATTGTGTACCGTTCAGTTCTCTTACAGATTTTTATTGGACAATATGTTTTCTTCTTATCCTAGTTACTTTATCAGAAGGCATAAGCTAAACCATCTACTATGTTTTATTCCAGAACAAATGAAAAAAATTACAAAATTACAGATCTCAAGGAAAGGAGTGTTAACTTTCAAAGTACGCCTACTTTCAATAAAGCCAGTTCTTCAAGAAAACCATAAAGAGAAAAACTTGCACACAGTTCTACATGTTATTACACAGTTTCAAAAACTGAAGCAATTTGAATACTTGCAACTCTTCAGTGCTTATTATGGTAGAACACATCTAACTTTAATATGTATTAATAAGTCTTCCCACTTCACAGATGGGAACCAAGAGGAAAAAAATGGTTTGTTCAAACGAAGAATATAAATGATTGGAAACAGACATCCAGTTACACAAGTGCTTGTCTAGCATCCTCATTATAACAAGTTTCTTTTCAGTTTAACCAAAACTGTTTCAGCTTTTGTATTGTTAGAAGAGCTTGAAGTCACTTCAAGTTACTTAATTCTTTGGCAGAGGGTACACAGCTCATTGGACTGAAGTTGAGACCTCCATTTTAGCTCTGAGGAAATATGGTCAAGCCAAGACAAAGTAAGATTAAACACATTAGCTTTCCCTTGTGGTCTAAAACACTTCCCTAAGATCCCCCAAATTGCCACATGAGAGATTTAAGGCTTATACATCACAAGAGCCAGAAAGTCAGCTTGAAAGTCCTCTGGTGCCTGACCAAAGTTCTGTTGACTGGACAAGGATTTGTTGATTCTGTTCAGGTCCCTGAATGTTTCTAACTACAAGGCCTTAATTTTCTGCAGAGAGAAGGTCTGAACCAGGTGCTCAGGCACCCACGTTATGCTCTTTTGTTCACAAGGGGTAATTACACCAGACCATGGCTGGATGTAAGCAGTCTCTTTGCAACTTCCACATTCCCTGACATGAGCATCACCATGTTTTGTCCTCCAAATCCACGACAGACACAAGAGCTTTGCCTACCCCTGCAAACAGATGATGTTCTGGGGTTGCGCTCCTGCAGCTCCACTGGAAATGTCTTGATTCCCTTGGACCCCACTGGATGAGCAACTGGGCCCGCGCAGAATCACACATGGTGACTGAGACACAAAAACAAGGCTCTACAAAACTGGGTGAGCTATCAATCCCAAAGTGGGCAGTGAAGTAAAAAAATTAGCAATTCTTCTGTCTTTTCCCACCAGTATCATCTCCAATAACACATTCCTTCAAGTGTTTTGCAACACTCTGGGACTCATCCTCGCCTTTGACAAGCCAAATCAACTCAGTAACCCAACAAAAAGCTAACCCAGCAAGAGAATGGGTTCTGTCAGTTTTCTGAGCAGAGTTGATTTACCAATCAGGCAAGCACTGAACCAGCAAAAGAGAAATTATAGTAGCACGCAACCAGGAGCGGGACAGCCTCTTTCAGTAGCAAGAGCTGGCAAAGCCCATCATGCAGAACCTCATGTAAAAAGCTCCAAAACAAAGAACCAATTCAGGAAAAGTAGTCACTATAGCACATGCATTTCCTTTTTTTCTTAAGGAGAAAGCCTGCTTTCAGAGTATAAATCAGTGCGTTCAGACAGACCTGTACCATGGAACCTAAGAGCTGTAAAAGGGAAACCTCAATTTTACATCAAGATCATATTAAGGTGTGGATGAGAAGTTTTGTGTGTCTTCAGAGACCAAACAAAGACACGTTCAAATCCATACGATATCAGAAAAAATATGTTCTACCTGAACCTCGCTCAGATGTGACTTTAGCACCAAATTTTTCCTCCATGTGAGGAAAAAAGGCCTCAAGGCATCTGCAGTTTAAATTATAATCTTCAAACAGTACACAAATCACCTTTCTTTTCAAATTATGTTATTAAATGTTTTCTAATAACGACAAAGCTGTAAAAAATATCAAATACCTAATGGCAAAATACCACCAATGAACTGCTGTAGGAAAGAGCAAAGTTAATTCTTTCAAGAATATACAAAATAAAAAATTAATCCTGAGAGCAAGAGCTATCAACTTAAAAACAATTCCATATAAATTTAATCAATTCAATTTGCTTTGTAATAGAAGCATGTACATATGTACACTACATACAGATCAGTGCTGTACTTCCCTGATTGCCCTCTAAGCTGCTCAAATTAAATATTTATTTCTGTAAACATAAAAAAAAATTTCTCTTTGAGGGGAAGACACCAAAGTTGACACCATTATGAAACTTTCAGGTAAACTGCTAATTTTGAACAACAACAAAAAAAGGATACTTTCCCTTTCTTATACCCCATTGCTCTAACTTTGAAGAGTAAAACATTTACTTTGTTTAATTTAAAAAACCAAACACCTTTTTGTAATTTAAAAATACATTAGAAAGGTTGCAGGCATTTCAAAAGGCAGAGATCTGTAACTGACACGCACATAATAATAATTTCTTAACCTATTCATCATTGAGACATGTTAGAAGTTCACTGTATATTTGTTGAGAAACAAAACATCCCTGGAAAAGTGCAACACACAAGACTTCATAGGGGCACCTGCATTTTTAATTCTCAGTTTACCTGACTTACTTCTCCACACTACTTCAAACTAGTACAGTACCAGTGCAGCTTTACAAAGCCAACCTCCTTAAAAGGCCAATTCGACAGTACTTTACTTCCGAAATATCACAGACAAAATTACACTGTGCAGACAAAAACTGAATTATATGCTTAAACTTCAGTTTGTTCTGATCTGGGGTCCAGTCTACAGGAATAAGTCACATCTATGCAACACATATAAATCTAGTTGAGTACATGTAACATGGACAGAAAAACGGACAAAAAGTTCAATAGTATTTCTGCAAACTTCACAAACATACTTCAAGAGCAGAGCTGACTGCAAGATCAGTTTTAAAAAAGATATATAACTTAGGCACACATATCACAGCAAAAAAAAAAAACACAAACAAGATGACAGCATGTCATTAACCTAATAACTGAGGCAAAGCATCAAAAAATGAAGGAAGGCAGAGACAGCACAAGAAGTATCACAGAATGATACATATAATTTGAAGATAAAACCAAGAAATTAAAGAGGTTTCAAGAGCTACGGAACAGATCCAAGAGAAAGTTGAACCTACAGAGCAGCATAAAGGACTTTGTATGCTTCATTCTAGCTAGAGTATATTCTAGACAAGTTAGAAAGCTGGAATCAGCTTAATGTGACATTTTCATTTAAAGCAGATAAAATGATGGGGAAAACACAAAAATTGTCTAAAATATACATGGATTTGCCCATCTGAAAGCTTTGACAGTCTGTCACATCTAAAGCTCTGTAGTCTCTGCACACTTGGCAAGCCATTCAGGAAGGCGACGAATCCTCAAACAGCGCTCAGGCACCCGCGTTACACTCTTTTGTTCACAAGGGGTAATTACTCCAGACTATGGCTCGATGTTAGGCCCACTCAGAGAGTAACTGAAACCCACAAAGCAGGTTCACAGCCTTGCCAGGCATAACAAAACATTTGCTTTAACACAAATATTTGACAAAAGCAATAAAACTCTTATTCATAACAGTAATACATTGATAACAGGAAACCAAAGTACAAATCATTTGAAGACAGTGAGTGCAAGAAGGACACAGAAAAAAAAATCACATAAAAATTTAAAGGGACTAAGTAACAATCTGCCAGAGTAGACTTTGTACAGCCTTCACTGTACTGTTCAGGCACTCTCTTAACTATACACAGGAAGGCAGCAAAGAGTCCCTAATCCAGTAATATGCACTAGGTATCATGCTAGCACACCACAGCCTGGGTTTGTATGTTTCTTAAGACAGAACACACATTAGTCTCATTCCACAGGCCAGGGGGAAAAAAAGAAAAAAAAAATCAAGAAAGCATGAAACTATGAAGTTCACCAGAAACTTAAAGATTTGAGAGTGTGTGTTTTCTTTTACAAGCTATATAACAGTCTTCAGACACTCTTAAAGCAAGGGGAAAGGCACTCCCACAGCTGGTAGGGAGCAACACATCTCCCAAAAACCTACCCTTTAGTCATGAGACCGGGTGAGCATGCAGCTAAATCCCAAAGCAGCCTGGCTGCTGCCAGCTCTTGCTGGCCTGTTTGCTTATTTTCCACTCTTAGGGTTTAAGACTATCAAGGCAGTTTAGTGCTAGCACGACAGAGCTCAATCACAGGAACCTGTGTGGAGCTTTTTACACCTCAAGATCCAAGAAAGCTACCAAGTGGTCTGTCCCACCTTTGGATCAGGCAATGCTTTCCTCCTCATAACAATTTCAGAAATTTAGTTCACCCATACCCCAGCAATACTGACGCACAGGGATGGCATTTAAGTTGAGCCTGCATGGAACCTGAGCAATTGCCAGGACATTCTGAAAGAGCAACTAGACAAATGCAGAAGACTTGGAAGAGAAAGAACCTGTAACCACACAAACACTTCAGGCAATGCCTACACCTTTATTGCAGGCAGCAACCGAGCTCTGACAAACTTCTATTAAGCTGCTGTAACCCAGAAGAGCTGTTGTGCGTCTCACTCTAAACAACAGTACTGGCAAGAGTAGTAGCAGTCTAGTTAAAAATATCAATGAGAGGTTGTTTTTAAGGTACAACAAGCCTGCTCTGCCAGTTTTTATGGTTTACAAAGCCCCTTTCACTCTTTCTATTATACTGCAGTTCGAGCCGGGAGAAGCTCATGTATAAAGAACAAATCAAACAAGTAAACATCTGAAATGCTGCGAGTCTTCCTTTCGTCCTAAAACGCGGCAACAAAACACCCGTGTATAACAGTTACTGTTAAGTAACACCTTAACACGCAACCTACTTTTAGTCGGCGTTTGTCTTTTGCCGTTTGAGGGGAAGAAACGGGAAAATAAATAAAGGGAAAACAAACCCAAACAACTACGACCCCGCACACGGCCCCCGCTGCTGCGTTGCGAGCGCCGGGCCCGGCGGGCAGGGTCGGGGGCCGGCGGTGCGGGCCCTGGCCGGCAGGGGGCGCGGCGCGGGCGGCCGGCGCTGTTGTTGTTGCCGCTCGGGGTATTTAAACGCCGGGCTGTCAATCACGGGCGCCGCGCGCTCCCCGGCGCTCCCCGCACGGCGGGGGCGGCACCGAACGGCCCCGCAGCCCCGGCCCGGCCGAGCCGCCGCCGCCAACGCCGCGGGCCCCGAACTTGCTCCTTTGTTTAACTGCCCGTGAATCCCCTCCGCCGCCGCTTCCTCCCGCTCGCAGCGGCTGCCGACGGGCCTTTTATTATTCACATGCTCGGCTCGCAAAACACACGCGCGGCGGCGGCCGCTCGGGACCGGGCTGGAAACGTCAAAGCGGCGAGAGGCGCGGGGGTGACCCTCTTTCTCCTCCTCGGCCGCCCCCCGAACAAAACGGACGGGCAGCCCGGAGCTCGCACCCGGCCGGGGACAGCCCCGGTGTCCGCACTTCTCCGCCGGGAGACCGCCCTGTCCCGGGAGAGACCCCCCGGGGGCGCGGGGGGACACGCGACGCCTCTGCAGAGTCGGCACAACTTCGGGGTGGCCCCGGCCCTGCCAGCCCCGCATCTGTTGCTCTTTCGTAACCAGCCCCCCCGGCCTGGCCCGGCCCGTCCGCCCCCTCAGAGCCGCGGACCCATGTGCCCGGGGACGGCCGCCGGCACCGTCCCCGCCGCGGTGGGGGGGAGTGGAGGAAGCCGGACCGAGCGAGCGCCCGCCGCTCCCCCCGTGCTGCCGCCGCGCAGCCATTGTCCCCCCCCAGCGGGAGGGGGGAAGGCGACTGCCACTGCCTGTGCCCGGTGCCGCCCGGCAGCTGCCCCGCCGCGCCGCCCGGCCCCGGCGCCGCTCCCGGCGCCTTACCTGCCGTGGAACCAGTCCTTGCAGATGTCGCACTCGATCATGAAGCGGCTCACGTCGTAGGGTTCGCGGCACACGCAGTACACGGGGGTCGCGGCGGCGGCCGTCGCTCCGGCCATCTTTAAAGAACTCCCTGACTGAGCCGCCCGCCCCGCTCCGCTCCTCCCCGTCCCGTCCCTTTCCCCCCCCCCCCCCCCCCCCCGGCTCGCTCCCTCCGCCGCGGCCGCGGCGGCGCCGCCAATAACAACAGCGCGCGTGCCGGCCGCGCGCGCCCCCCGCCGCCGGCTGGCACGCGCACGGGGAGGACGGCACGGGAGCGAGCGGACAACAGCGCGCAGGGGCGCGCGCACGTGCGTCACCCGGCCCCCGTGGAGGCGGGAGGAGGAGGAGGATCGGGATGGCGATGGGAGGGGGGCGGGGGAAAGCACCGCCCCGCCCGCCCCGCCCGGCGACCGTCCCCGCCGCGCCTGCGCCCCGCGGAACGGTCCGAAGCGGCGGGGACTGAGCGTGCGCGGGCGGGCCGGGAGGGGAAAGGGCGATTTTCCCCGTTGAGCGCGCGGGGCGGGGCGGGGCGCGCACGTGCCGCCCCTCGCGGGAGGCGGGCCTCGGGGAGGCACGCGCTGGGACCCGCCCTCGCGGTGTCACGCGGGGAGGGGCGGGGCGGGGGTGCCGCGAGGACACGGGAGGAGGCGGGCGCGGGAGGCGGCGCGCGCCGGCCCCCCCCCGCCATGCCCCCGTTATGTAACGAGCGCGGCGGCGGCGCCCGGAGCGGCCTGGGCTGCCCTGCCCTGCCGTGCTGTGTGCGGGGCCGGCCCGTCCGGACACCCCTCTGAGCAGCCAGTGCCTCCATGCTGCCCAGCTGGGGCTTGCAATGGTTTATCTCTCGTCAAGCGCTCTGCATCATGTTCCGTTCCGTGCCGTCACCCTTTCTTTCAGGACACAAAAGTAACACTGATGCTTTCATTATGTGTCATCGAGAACAAAAAAGTAGATTTTAAAACAGAGTTGTTTTTTTTTTCTTGCAGCCTTTCAAGGACCTATGGCGATTGTCTTGTATGAGGGAATGGAGAGCCATGTCCTCCACACTGAATGCACCAATTTAAAAGCAAAACAATAAATATGTCAAAGTGCATGTTACAGTGATCATAACTGCAATAGACACTGCCTACAGCATTACAATTTTACAACCCGTGGCCTTAACCACTAGTAGCCACAAAAAAGCAAACGCTGTAGGTTTGTTTGGCAGAGGGAAGCTCAGAAGTAAATGTTTCCTTTCCAGACTGTTATTGTGAAGCTTGCTAATGTTAACATTTATATAAGACAAGCAGCACGAGATGATGATTTGGCAGCAAAATGGACAGCAAAGAAATGTAAAACAAATAAATCCAGCACACAGACTCTGTGACTGAATGGAGAATGAGACAGAGAAATAAAGGGGTATCTTCAAGAAATACCAGATTCTTGAACCAAGCCCTGACCTATTTAGAAAGTGCACAAAATTCTGACCTGCAGGAGATTTTTTATGGATGTTTCAATACTCTTTAGTTTTCCAACACACCTCAGTATTTCAGCAACTCAAAATGGGGCCGTAGACACTCAGTCTTCTAAAAAGCTGATGTAAAATTTATTAGGAGCAAGAAACACCAGTAAGGCAACAAATGACAATTTCAGAATTTCAGGAAATAATGCAAACCAAGAGGCTCTCTCATTAAAAATATTTTTCCCTTTATTAATCTGATTCGAAGACGCACACAAGAAGTTGCTTTCTAATGGTAGGGCCTACAAACTCTTGCAGAATCAATTACAGATAACATAATGACTACCAAGAGAACTGTTCTAGTTAGAGTTGTTGTTCTGTGTTTGTGCAACAAAGTGTTGGCCTATGTAGCCACTCTGGAGCCTGAAAATGGACAATTCCTTGCTCCTTAGTTGGGTGTTTCTTACATTGTCACGGGGTCAGTCTTATCTGGAAGCTGCAGTTACCAGCTGGAGTGATGTCTTTCTCCAAATCGGCCATAAAAATGCAGACGTGCTGTGTATCAGGAAGTGTCTGCAAAGGACAAACCCGCTGAACCCTCCCTTGGGAAGGCATACAGGAATAGGGTGGGTATTCCTGGGAGCCATGGGCTGAGGCTGCCTGACGTGGGGAGGAGACCCAGCTGTGCTCAGGGCAAGTCCAGTGCTGCCGGGTTGGGTGAGGAAATTTTCACTGAAAAAGGCAACCCATTAGTGAGAGTGCAAAGAATGAGGAAGCGGGCTGGACTCAGCGCCCTCTGGGGTCCTGCCCTTCACTGGCCTTGATTATGGAAAAAAAAAGTTAGTTAGTTAGTTAGTTAGTTAGTTAGTTAGTTAGTTTGTTTGTTTGTTTAAAGAGAGTACTTGTGATCTTAAGCTTGCAAAGTAACGCTTGCTGTTTAATAAGCACTTTGCCTACTGCCACAAGCAATGTCGTTTTGCCACTGGTGTATTTCAGAACAAAGTGTGTTAGTGATTCATTCTGCTGCACCTTAATCAGGTGGGGAATACCAACTTCATCTGTTGCAAAAAAAGTGGCTCCACCTCCCTCAGTCTGACCTGCTGTCAGCTTTTCTCTTTCTAAGCTTTCTTTCAAACAACACTAGGCTATTCTTGAATCTAACACAGCAAAAGTTCAGGAAAGCTGAGGGCCACACAGCATAACAATTACAAAACCCGTTTTAATAAGTATTCTTTCCAGAAAGTTGGAGAGCTTTTCCATGACAATCTTACTAAACACAGTTCAGAAACAAAAAAATGCAATACCTACCTGCAATGTAAATAATTAAATGAAGCAAGTTTAAAGGCCAATCCCAAAAAAACTTCAGAAGCAAGCTCAATAGTCACAGCTACACGACGATATCTGAAGACACCTGAGGCCATAGCACTCTCCATTCTTGTCTCCCAACCAGCAAGATACACCAATGTGAAATATAGTGTGCAGATCACCTTCTAGTAGGCAACACAGAGTTCATATGCTTGGCCTCTGGCTGAGCTCTGACTGCCAAAAACAGGCAAGGCAGCAATGACAGAAAGCTGGGGAGGGCTGAAGAACCAGCTCTAGAGCAGCTGGTAGCTCTGGAAATCCAAAGGCTGGAGGAAAAAGGCTGGAGATATTGATGAAGAACCAGTGGAAAGGCAATGAGAATTAAGAAGATGGGAACAGTGAAGCTTGTTTTTGGAAAGGAGAGTGATCAGTGCCACAGACCACGACTGCCTGCTCGCTCACTGATGTACAGATACTGTCACACTGCCCCATGCCCCATCTTGTATCCAGCCTACCATCCTCTCAGCAGCTGAGCAAGCCAGTTAGTCCTTCAAGCTGTGTCCAAACTTAATCTTTCTACCCTAAAATCCATTAAAACATGTAATCTTTCCACGCTAAAATCCATTAAAACATGCTCTGCCCCATCAAGCCCCAGCTCTGAAAAACACAATTTACAGCTCGTACACCAAGCAAGTCCCAGCGGCTGCCTCCATCTCCGTGCCTGGATTCCAGCAAATCCAGAAACTAACTGTGTTAGAAACACAGTCATGTGGACTGGGGCTGGCAGGGGTGAGTGGCTCTGGCACTCAGAGGTACAGGACTGTAGGTAACAAGCACTGGATCTTTAGACACGAGAGTCAGGGTTAGAGACTGGGGCACCAAGGACTAAAGAGCACCACTTTTGCCTGCTCTTCAGGGCAAGCCTGAGTGCTGGTGCTCAGTAAGGCACAATGCTTCTGCTTGTGATTCAAGGAATGCTGGCTGATAGTTTATCCTTAAGGCTGGAATCAGGCTGTGGGGTAAAAAGGGCTTTAAGTGTAGGATTTTTCCTGAATAATGTGAGGATTGTGCAGAAATTATAAGGCCTGCTACCTGTTTCTTATTATTATAAAATAAACCTGCAAAGGCACTTGAGTTAACCACGTCAAGTGGCTTCCAATTAGGTCTGTAGGGATGATGGATGTGCTCAGGCTTAAGTCTGGGGAGAAATATTGCCATGGGTGGACAGTGGAAGGTAAAGAAAATGCCAGGACTAGGAGGAAAATCTTATGACTGAGGAACTAGAATGATAGGAAGATGATACAGTTGCCTACTACTGTAATGCATGCCTGTGAATAAATGGGTCAGGTACAGCTCACTGTTGTATGGGCTAGTGTGGAGTCAGGATCATAGTGGGGTTTGGGTCATGGTGCTAAGTACATGGTGCTAGGGATTGAGTGTGGGAATTCTTCTGTAGTTGAAACTAGCAATCAAATAAGCAGAGTGTATGGAATTCATTCACTCTGCACACTCTACAGAATGAATCTACAGGCACATCATCTTCACAGAGAACCTTTGCTGTGCAACATACTTCATCCACTAGTGTGTTATTCTCTAGCCATTCACAGACCTTCAGTAAGGTGCACAGGGCTGAGGGCAGCTATCAGCAGGGAAAGGTGGTTTATTGGTAGCTCTAGAATGCTGACTTCTGACTACAGGTGAGGGTCTTAGCGAGAAACCTGTTCTTATCAAAGACATAACCCCCAGCACACTAGTAGAGAAGAGGGTATGGAAGAAGAGGGCACTGATTGTTGCACAATAAAAGCATCCAAAGCCCATGCCTGGCTTTGTGTATCTCCCAGAGCACATGCCATACATTGTACATGGCATAAAGGGAGGATAAAGTAGGAGACCAGGGCAGGGAGGTTACCAGAAGGGAGAAGGGGGAGTTTTCTGGTACTTCTGGCTGAACCACATACAGATACCCACAAATATGCCTATTTGTCTCTTGGCAGGAGGGGAGAACTCACAACCATCAGTCACATGATGGTGGCTGTCACCCAGCAGGACATGGACGGCCAAATAAACACCAGAGATGGTATCCAGCAGACAGCGAGATGGCCCAGCAGCAACTCAGGCCAGGGAGAATCAGAAAGAAAAATCAGACATTGATAGCCATGAAAAAAATTAGATAAACTGTTGGAAAAACATGGGTGTAGAGGGACTTTCCCCATGTTTGGTCATTTCTTCAGTGTATTTATGTACATTTTGGCAAAACACTCATTTTTAAAATCACTTATTTCCACATCAATAGGCTTCAGGCTGATGAAAAACAAAGCTCTGGACTGAAAAACTGTTCCAGTGCTCCACAGGAAACTGTCTGAAATATACCCAGAATTGGCAGTATGATCTTTGCATCGGCAGAGAAAATACTGAGTCATGTTGTCAGCCCACACACATTTAACAAAAATAAAAGCAGACCAACGATTCAAAATTCTCCCACTCATCATTTAAAGAAAACAGAAGTCATTCGGTCATGCCTCATGCTTCAGAGACCTTTAGAAAACACCCAGTGCAGGGAACATTCGCCCACGTCTTGCCCACGCACCGTTTCAAACCCACTATGTCATTTGCAACTTGTTCACTCACAGGTCTGGGCACTGTTTGCTTCAGCATCCTCAGAGGAAGTCGCTGAGACTTAAAAGGTTTCTGCTGAAAATGTGACACAATAGCTGGAGCCTCAGCCCTCCTGTGAGCAATGCTGAAATGATGTAACACAGCATGCCTGGCTTGAATCCCTGGAGGAGGCAGGAAAGGGCTGTGCACTTCACTGCAACACAAACTTAAGCTGTAGTTTGAATAAGAGGCTACTGTGCTCTTCCTTCAGGGGTTAATCTTGTACTGAAACATTGGCTCTCCTGTGTTGAGCTCCCCAGTCATTCATTCAAAAGGGAGGTATTTGCACAAACATTGAGACTGAGGGAATTACCTAGGAAGTCCTCCTCCTTTTAACCCTTCCCACAGAGTCCTCTGGCAAGGAAAAGCTGGTTTCTGCATTTTGCCCAGCTGCTGGCAACATCTCTTCCTCCTTCAGTTCTAAAAGCTGCTTGAAGTATTAGCAGCTGAACCTGGACGAGTGGCAGCCAGCCCAGCTCATGATGGAGGGGGAGACGTCACCACACCGAGCACACACAGATGGAGTTACACAATCTCTGTGGTGTTGAAAGCCATGCTGGAAACTTGTCAGGAGCCCAAAGGCCAGAGCTAATTTGTATTTCCTATTGCACAGCATGATTTTAATCAGAGCGAAAAGCGCCCAGTTGTGTTTTATGTACCAAGTGTTATAAGCAGAGACAAGTTAACAGAGCAACTAGGGGCAGGACATGCTCTGAGGACAGCATAGAGGAACATTAGATGGAGAATATACACAGTTTATCAGCATTTCATGGCCATGGGCTATGAAGCAAGAGAATAAGAGGCAATTTTCATCAAAATTCTGTGATTGCCCAATTCTCTTTACAAGAAAAAAAAAAAGTAAAAACGGCACCTACAAAAACCTTAAAGGCAAGTTTATTTTAAAAACCTCTTTCCAAAAGTTCTAGATGTGTCACCAAGTAAAATATGGCATTCAGGAAACCCATCTTACTTGCAACCAGTATTTTACAGCAGTCAAATCTAGGTGATTTCTAACAGAAGCTGCTTTGGCTTCAGCTGCAGGTAAGTGTGTGCGAGTTCCTTGTTACAATTAAATTTCTGCCTCGTTTAGAGCAGACAGCACAAAGACTGGCACAGCCCCCAAGCACTACTGTTCCCAGAACAGGCTCACCTCCAGCACCCCTTTTCCATGCTGTGATGGCTGGAGAGCAGGAGCTGGGAGCCATTTGGTCACCATGCCCCAGCTGGGCTCACAGCCATGCTCCCTCCCCAGCACGTAGCACTGGGACGCACCTTTGTGTGCCGCCAGCGTGTGCCAGAGAAGGAATGGGGCAGCAGGTTAATAGGACAGTAAATACGCCTTGACGTTTCCGGATTGGTTTGCTTTGTACTCCCAATAGATTTACTGGAAACTCAGAGGTGGGGTTTGCTGCTCAGGGAGTGCTATCATTGGAGAAAATCCTTCATTTCAGCCTTTCTCTCTTTGCCCACTGGGAATAAATGCTCCTTTCCCCCTCAGTTCAGCTTTATTCCTTGACAGCTGAGAAAAAAAAAAGAAAGAAAGGGGGGAAAAAGAGATCAGACCTTGGACCTTTATTTTGCTCTGGAGAGGCAATGCCTGGTTCAGAGTGGGATAAACTGCATGTCAGGGATATAAAAGGAAGCCTGTCAGACAAGCATATCTGTAGCTGCTATATTCAGTCCGATAAACCCTATGCCTGGAGCATTTTCCCCACCAGCTAGGCCCTTTCTATTGCAGCCCCTGAAATCAGCATCCTCTCTCCACATGTTCCTTTACCCCCCTCCCCCATACCCATTTGTCCCCCCAACTCAAACAGCTCCCCGAGGAGGTCAGGCACCACCTATGTTCAGGGATGGCGAAAAGAGAAGAGCGAGTCAGCTGAATATGCAAACAATCCTATTTGCACCCCAGCATATACAATTCAGGTCTTTGTCAGCATGATGGAGTGCACTCTGTCCAGTTTGTTTTCCTCTCTGGGATTATCATCCACACCCTTCCCACATGAGCATAATCAAATGCTGTACCTGAATCAGCCTTTTCAAGACAGCCTGACTGCTGCCTGGTTAATACCTGTCCACAAGCTGCCTATTTGCTTTGTTTAAAAATTATAGCCAGTCATGAAATGCAATGTGACATCTACAGCAGCCATTTAAAAAAAAAAAAAAAAAAAAAAAAGCGCCAGCCTCCAAAAGCATTTTCCCGGTGTCACTAAGGCACTGGTTGGAAGTGGTTTTAGTTGCAGAAGCCCTTCTTGGACGCAGCCCTGCCTGGACACAGCCCACCTTGCACTCCGAGGTGTTTGGGGAGCTGCCTGCTGCCCACCTGCCTTCTCCGCAGCTCAGCTCCACGCCGCAGGGACACGCGTGGGGGTACCGGACAGTCCCACCGCGCACCGGCCTGGACAGACCGACACGCCGGCCGGGAAGGACGGCGGGGTGAAGGTGCGAAGTGCTTCTGGGACTGTGGCAGCGCCGGAGCAGCACCGGCAGGGCCGCGGGCCTGGCAGACAATAGCTGTCTCCCTGCTCGCTCTCCCTGCCGGCCGCATCCGACGGCGGAGCCTCATGAATCAAGCCGAACATCCCGCGACAGGCTGGAGAAATCCATTAATATGCGGCCGCCGCCGCACGCCGCCAGCCCCCTGCCTGGCGCGGCGCTCACCTGCCTGTCTCACCCCTGGCAGGCAGCGAGGGAACAAAGGAGCGGCGCAGGGCGGACGGCAGCGCCTGCCCCCACCACGAAGGGAGGCAGCGGCTGCAGACAAAGCCCGTTTGCCTGCCGCCATGGGTGTGAGGAATGCTCCCGCTCGCCCTATTGTCTGGGCTCCTTTGTGCTCCCCCGGCCCCCCGGTCCCCAACCGCACAGGCAGGAATAGTGGGAGCAGGACAGACACGGCTTTGTTGGAGGGAGCCCTCGAATGCGGAAAGCTCCCTGGGCTGGCCCTGCCGTACGTGCCCGTCTGGCATACGGGCCCACACTGCTCCTGCCCCACCGGGCAGGTAGGGAGCAGTGCAGATGGACGGGGCACTCGGCAGCCCCTTCTTGAGCACCTTTTTCTCCCTCCAGAGAGTGACCCTGTGATGCCTTTGGGAGGTGGGGAATGGTCACCAGGTCCTGCAGAAGTGACGGTGAGGGCTGCCCAACTCTCCATCACTGCAAGGACTGGTGCTGCTGGGTAGAGGGGGCAGTGAGGGAGCAGATCTGGGAGCACGGACCACCCATCACGCCACCCGTATCCCTCCCAGCCTTAGGAGCAGCACAGACTCCTCTGCCAAACCACTGCTTTGTCAAGCAGTAGCTGTGGCTCCCCCTGTGCAAGCCACTTCTGTGGCTGCAGCATTGCAACCCCTCAAGTCTTGCAGGGCTGGTGGCAGGATCCAGACTGCCTTGTGTCAAGGCAGAGCTGTAATTGCCAAGCGCTCCCGAGGGGTCAGTCCCCAGCTGCAGCACACTGTTAGCTCTCCTCCCACTGCCACTGCACACTGGCATTGGAATGGCCAGCACAGGGAGCAGTGTCCCCGTGGTGCCCATGCCACTGCCCAAAGGACAAAGCACTCCCTGGTCCCACATCAGCTGTAGCATGGGGATCAGCTCCAGCGAGAGAGCCCCAAAGAGGTATGGATTCAGCACTCTGGCTTGAGCGGTCCCTGCCCTGGCCACCCTCAGCTGTCTCGCTCCTCTCCACTGGCACTGCTCACACAACCAATTTTAGCCACGCACAGAAAAACCTGCAATGATCTGTGTGTCACTAGAACAATATGGCCAATGGAGTATAAGGAAAGAAAGAGAGGAAAGATCCAAACCTGAAGGATGGTGCCTAGGACCACAAAGGAGCCCCAGCACACTCCTGCTCCACTGTTGGGACAGCAGTGCTGAGAGCTCTGGCACATAGGACAACAGGGTCCAGGAACAAAAACCAAGACATTTACTGCAGGGGTGCTGCTAGTGGAGCCTGAGGGTGTCCACAAGCATCAGGGATGCTGAGGAGGCAACATAAAATTAAAAAGCCCATTTCTCAGTCTTGTTCTGGGGAAAGAGTTTCTGACATTTTCTGGTTCTAAGGAGTGCCATTAAATAGGAAGGCTCTACCCAAAGTGCAGTTTCTCTTCCTACTTTTTCATTATATTTGGTATATTTTAAATAAATTCTTCCAAAAACTTCTATGGCCACCAACAGGGAGGTCTCCAGACAAGCTTTGTTCAGGAATACATTTTTCCTAAAGAAAACTCTAAAATTCCTACTGCAAAATAAAGGTAGAAACCTTGAATCTAAACAGCATCACTTCCTTTGAGTTTTCCTGCTTCATAGTGAAGCCTCAGCAGATCTTGTATATTTGCACTTTATAAGCAAGAATCATCCTGGGTTTGATGCACAAGAGATTCTCAGCAACATCTAAGTTGCAGAAGCAAGACAGTTGTTCCTAAAGCCATCAAATAAGAGAAGACTGTGAGAGCAGATAAAGCAAAAAGCCAGGTAGAAGCAAAAGGCCTTCATCTTCAAAAAGTCAGCAAAAGGGGAAAGACTGGGGGAAAGGGGAAATAGCTGGGAAAGAAAGGAGAAAGACCTGCTGGGCAGCAGGTTGGTGGCAGAGCTCCCGGCCTCTCTCCATGATCCTTCCCTGCCTCCCCAGGCAAAAAGGGACACAGCAGCTCTCTTCCTCCAATCCAGCACCAAGCTGCAGAGTGGCATTTCAGCAGCTGGAGAACTGGCTGCATCAGCCCGGAGCTGAACAAATACAAGAGCCATTTTGAAATCCAAGCTTGGAGGGGCTGCCTGAGTTAAAGAAGCTGATTGGGATTGGGATAAGGTATAACAAGGTGCCTCTTACTGAAAAGCAGAGAACTTCCCCCAGGCTACCTTTGGCTCCTGCAAAGCATTCAGGTCAGTTTGTAACTTATTAACACCAACACTCACAGGGTCAAAGTTCAGCACGTGTTTAGTTGCTCTTCTGGAACAGCAGACTTGAAAAGCATATTGCACAGGTTTCCTAGGAATAAAAGAGACATGCAGAGAAAGCATCCACTGCCCATCTGCTCAGAGACAGCCACTGCACTTGGGGTCATGAGACAGGATTCCTTCACCACCTCCTCGTGTCTGAGGAGTTAGCTCTGCTCAACTACTGCACCCCTCTCCATCAAGGTCCTTCCTCCTCTTGTGACAAAACAGCTTTGCACCCAAGTGACGCCCAAAAGGGTCCCCAGGTTTAGGAGGAAATTCTCCATCAAGAAGGAAGATTACACTGCACATTTTAAGTGTCTCCCCTGCAGCTGGAATTGTACCTTAATCTAATTACACCTCCAGTGCTCCAACTTAAAGTGTTCAATGTATGATGTCACTTGAAAAATTAATAATTTGCCAGTGGACAAGCAGAGATGGGTAGTGGAGTCAGCGTGGTAGTGCAGAGTCAGATGAGAGCAACGGGGCTGTATCTCTCAGCACTGGGAATTGTGTGCAGGGGGACTGCTATGGTTCCCACAACCAGCCTCTTGTCAGGTCATTAAGCCCACACAAGCCAGCTCACCTCCAAAAAAAAATGCAGAGTTCTCAGGGTTGGTTTTCTGTCTGCTGCTCCTGAGAGGCCTTTCCTTTGGAGGGAAGAGTGACCCTGGCAGATGTGGAGGATGGTCACCCCACTGGATGCAGTGAGGGTACACACAGAGGACCTGCAAGAAGGACACAATGGAAAGGAAGGTGAGAGCTCATTGCTGATCAAACCTGGGAGAGAAGCGCTGATGGATGGAGCTGAGCACAGTCTTTCAAAGGTGTCACTGGGCAGGATGGCACCAAAACCAAAATCAAATCGAGTTTCTGAGCAGATGGCATGCTTTGAACCCTGCCTGGCCTGGGATCACCACTACTACTTACCCTGGCGTATGTCTGTTGCAGTCATCAAGTTACCCAGCGAGAAGAGGTTACTCAGCAATTACAAGTCCCTCCCCACCAGCAGAGCAGCCAAAGATCCTCTGCTACTCTCAGTTTCCCTGCAGGCTTACAAGTAAGAGAGCCAGACAGGTTTCATTTGCTGTGCAGCTGCTGCCCAACCAGCGTGGGTAACAGCATGGGGCTTGATTGCTAACAGACAAGGCTACATGGAATTGCAAGATAATGCACAGGTGTGCTTGCTTGCTCATCCAAACCTGCAGATGTCCAGAGAGCATATAGTTCTGTTGTTTAAAGGGGGTTTATGTCCATACTTTATAATGAATAGTACCATTGGATTATATTATTATTATATTACATTATTATGCCCTGTGAAGGTCAGAGTTAAAAACACCCAAATAAAGTTCCTGGAAGCATTCTTCATTTTTAAGCATTTTGTTGAAGCAATCAGTGATTTATCAACCACTTCTGGCACCAATTGAGAACACTCTGCTACTGCTTGCTGTGATCTATAAGGGGCCACTATTCCAGCCCTATTAGAAGCGAGATGTTCATTGCTGTTTGCATGGTACCAGTGCCTAGTGCCAAACCTGCGCAGACACATCACCTGTCATCTCTAATCAAAGGCAGGGTCTGATGGGAAGGAAGTTCAGAGGTGATTCCTTTCTGTGTGCTATTACAAGGCATCAGTAAACACTCCCCACACTTACAAATGGAGTTTTTGTCTGGTGGGAGAAATCATCCCTTCTCCCTCATGTTTGCAGAAGCAAATACAATTGGAGAAAGGAACAAAGTTCCACTTCTGCAGCCACTTACCAGAGGAAATGATGCATTTTGATCATCAGGATCATCTGTTTTCCCTGCAAAGACCTATTAACAAGGTCCTTGCTTCTCAGTGACTAAGGAGGAGGGAAGAGGAACTCAGTCTCTGGGAAACAGGCAAAGAGAATGCTGTTAAACATTTCAGGAAACACTAGGGAAAAGATGGCGGCAGCCAGAAGTTTTGATTTCCCCAAGAAAATAAACTGCCTATTCTAACTAGAGGAGAAATTATTTGTGAGCCCTCTCTCCTGGAGAAGTTTCTCCTATGGTACTCAATACTGTAAAGGGCTGCAGAGGAGGGAACACTCTTTTCAGGATTAATTTACAAGGTAAAAGTGACTCTTTTTTTCCCCAAGGAGAGTTAAACTAGACTCATGCCCTTGATGAAGAGTGTTTGAAACCCTCCTGCTTGCACGAGGAGCACAGGAGCTTTTGCCACTGGAGCACAGGCATTGCTTAGCCCAGGACCACCCCAGAACTGCCTGAGTGGCATCTTCATGGGGGAAGTTAAATACTTCAGATTCCCTTTTCAAGCAGGCTACTTATGCTTTGGATCTGTTTTTGTTAAAGCCTTCTTATTTTAATTAAGAAAGTACTTGTTGAAAAGCAGTACCCTGCCCCTTTGGTTACCATTAACATGTGTCTGCTGAGACCGCCAGCAAGCCTTTGAGATGCAGCAAGGCTGAACTCAGTAGTTCTCAAGGAGTTATAAAAACCTTTTAAATGTAGCCTGGGACAATGACCATACTCTCAGTAAACTGAGGATACAAAACCATCCTGAGAAATTCAGCTTTTGGGTCAACAGCAGCCTCACGATGCACAGGAACAGGAGTGCAAAGCTCTGCCCTTGGGAGGAGTAACAACAGGCATCCACAGGGGCTGGGAACAGACTGGCCAAGTAATTGCCCAGTGAAAAAGGCGCTGGGAGTCACAAACTTGCCAAGCAGTGTATGACATAGCAGTGTGCTCTCACTGCAAACCCAAACTGCACAGCAGGCAGCGTCAGGGGCAGCCTGGCCAGCAGGCCTTGGGGAGAGCATAATTCAGCACTGCTAAGGCTGCATCTGGAACAGAGCTGGAATAGCAGGCTTCATGAATGTTATGACATTCATGAATTGTCATATGAAAATGCTATGAATTCTTTTTCCCAGAAAAGAATTCATAGAACTCCTAGAATAGATTATAATTTTTATTATTAGAGAAAAAAAAAACCTAAGGAAAAACCCCTAAGTTACTATTTCCTCACAGTTCCCATGTCTTTATAAGTGGCCCTACATCACCAAGTTTAGGATGCGTATCTGAGAAAGAAAGGTTTCCTCTCAAACGAGAGTTTCTGATAGGAAGAAGAGTTGAGAAAGGCTACTAAGCTCTGTGTTGTCCAGGACACAAGACAGTGCTGCCAGCAGCCTTCCTGCCAGCAGAACAAAAGGCAAGGACAGAAGGAAAAAAAGAAAAACCATAGTTGACAACCTCCCTGCCCTCCTGCAACCCTGCCAGCATCATAGCAAGATTCTTGTGAGACAGCAGTGTACTAATAGGTGGTTTTGACAGGGTAAGGTGGAGAAGATCAGATATGAGAAGACAGTCTGCACAGAAATGGCCGTGCTCTCCTTGATCTCCTTTGAAGACATGCATTGCTTTTAACCACCAGGTGCCTGTCCCCAGTGCAAGCCCAGTAGGTAAACAGACACAGACAGTGTTTGTACCAGAAGCCAAATCAGAAAGGAATTGTATCCACCCAGAACAGGCCCCTGCCTGGGGCAGCTGGGAGACCTCTCTAGCAGTCAAACATTGACACCAGTGAAGGTCTCACCTGCTCACATACCTACTGCTTCTCTGCTCTTACTGGCAGAGGGCTGGTTTTCACCTCTGGAAACCAAGACATCTATCTGCATTGACCAAAAATCAGTGTTCAACAACAATTATTAAAGGCAACTGCTGCCCAAGCAGCACCAACAAGCATTTGGCTGGCCATGCTGACAATAGTACAGATAATGCAGATGAGCCCCTCTGCTCAGTCCAAGGGGAACAGCCCTCAACTCACCACTTGGGCACTTGCACACAGCCTATAAATCTCAGCTGTTGGACTGCTGCTCATAGATTATTATTCTCCCTTCCCTTCTTGCCTCTCATCCCTCCATGAGCCCACTGTCCTTCCAACACAGGACAGATTTTTTTTGGAGAACATCAGCACTTCTCCACAAGACCTCCCAGGCACCAGAGGTGATGGACAGCAAGACAGCAGAGCCTAATCCCCATATGTTATGTGTTTTTTTTCATCCCATTGCCTTCCTTTTACAGCCTAAGTGTGAGAGACTCAGGCCAGACCTCAGCCTCCATCTGCAGCCTGAGATTATGATCTGAAGCATAATATTTCTTTATGAGCAAATTATCACCAAGACTTCAATGCGCTGCTGGCCTTTTAAAAAACTAAGTGTTTAGTATTTTTATTTCTTTCTGCTCTGCAGTTTATGGCTCCCATAAATCAGATGGCAGGCTGTGGCACAGAGGGCTGATCTGATCTGTGGGAACAGGGAAGAAGGCAGGGGGAGGGAGCACTGACAGAGCTGTTAACCAGGGGGGACCTCTGCACCCTGCTGTAAGCATCCCCATGGGGAAGGCAGGATGCTGCCCACCTGGGGCAATGCTCACAACCATGCCAACTCCTTCTTCTCTGACACAGAGTTTAAAATCCTTCTTTCTTCTATGCCACACCACCTCCTTGTAAAAATTGAAAACCCAGTTCTCTCTCACACAGGAGCAGTGATAGATCCACTACGATTCACAAACTGTTCAATCACTACAAACATTAGAGCTACAGGGTGTTGGAACACACACAAGCAAAGTGCTGACCCAATACACTGATACATCAACCCACACATCTGAAACAAACAAATCTGAGCCAGTGTATTGCTGATCTAGAAGCCTTACCTTGTAGCAAACTAAGGATGCTGCTATGGTTAAAAGTCAGTTTCAGAGTTGGAATGTTGGTGCTGAAGTCCCAGGTCTCACAAGTAAAAGACCAAATACCTAAGCACATTTATTCACTCAGAGATGCACCAAAGGTCATGCTATGAAGCATTCCAGCAAGCAGCATTCAGGGAATCAATCCTCCTCCCCACATACCCATGCTTCCAAATATTGTTAAAATATGAACTATAGTCAGCCTATGCCCTCTCAGGGAAATGACACACATTCCCACAGCCCTTCCCTTCTCCTGCCCCAATGACTTGGACTCTACTTCAGGACTGACACTTTCCTACATGCACATACATGCATGCCTAACACCGCTGAGCAGGCCATCATCTTTACAAAGACCTCACAAGACAAATAATATATAATATTGCAAGGACTTGGTTGGATTTGGGCTTGCAGGGTTCTTCAGTGAGCCTGGGTTTATTGCTAACTGTACTGCTTTTTTCACTGATAAGAACGGGTCTTTCTTCCTCCATACTCAATGCTGCTTTGCTAGCACAGACTTTGGTACAGGTACTTTAGCCTCTTGGCATGCTAGGTTTATGGTTGCACTTGATGATCTTAAAGGTCTTTTCCAACCCAAACAATTCTGTGATACTAGAGGAAGGAAGCACAGGCAGCTTAATGCTCTTTCAAGTGAAGGTCTGAGGCAGGCAAGAGGACTTCTGCAAGGACAAGCCATTCCTCTGGCTCACATAAGACCAGAAGGTGATGTAACTTCATGTGGCAATACTCCCTTGAACACTCCCAAAATGCCAATCCTTACTTGGGTATTTCCAAAGCAGTAGAAACCTTCACCAGGAATTTGAAGTTCCAAGGATGTTTTGCCTACTGAAGCAAAAAATGGTGCTCATCATTGCCCTGCCTGCAATCCAGTCTCTACCACCATTGTGCCCTGGACCAGTAAGATTTTACCTGCTATAAAAGGCTGGATAAGAGGCAGGTATTTCTGCCATCCTCAGCAGGGAGCCACCCTCTCAATGAGTGCTGGCAGCTCTGGGCTATGCATCCATCCATCCATCCATCCATCCATCCATCCGTCCATCCGTCCGTCCCGCTGTCTGGATGCCCTCAGTCATCCATACAGCACTCAGTGTGACAACTGGAGCCAGGATGTGACAATAAGAACTCCCAGTCAGAGGGCACAGGCAAGTCAGGGCCCTGCCAGTGGCTCACCCCCATTACCAGAGAGAAGAGAAAGCTTCCAGGCTAGGAAGAAATAGACAAAGTGAATAAGGAGTTCAGGCCATGCTTTTAAGCAAGTTTTGAGCATTAAAGAGTCTTTTCAATAATAATGAGACTCGAGTATTTTTTAAAAAGGGGGCAAAAAGAGTAGCAAGAACCTGCTCTCTCCTAGAAAACCATATTGCTGCACAGAGCAATTCCCAAACACAGACACCAGTCTGGTCCTCCCAAAACCCGGTTGTAAAGCTAACAACTGCTGGGCTATTAAAGTGCCACATAAGCCAGGCAACAGCACCAGCCAGACTCCTGGAGCTTCACTACATTCTGGGATCACTCGGACACACCAGCTTTTATCCTGAAAGTATCGGAATCTAGGAGTGTTAAAACCAGGGTAAACATTATCAGTTGCTGTTCTGCCCTCCCACAGTGACTACAGCTGATCTGTTTGGACAGAAGGGCTGGCAGGAATAAAAACAGCACCAATTTCAGAAAGCTACCTATTCTGTCCCTGAAAGAACGTTGGGGAAATGTAAAAATCACTGTGTGCCTCTGAAAGTCAAGCAAATGCTTTCAGTGGTGAAAATGTGCATCTTGTTTCCAATGCAATGCTTTCTCCATTTCACTCTCCAGTCGTCATGTTGTGTCATGGCTGCTCCTCCATGGTGCTGGACATCTTGGCTCCAGGTGGGTGCTGGCAGCCTGGAGCCCCTCACCACCCCAGACCACCTCCCCTTGCCACGGAGTAGAGGGGCACATTAGGACAGGGGGAAAAAAAAACAAAGAAGAAGTGAACTAAAGCTAATTAAAAGCACAGGAAAAATACAGGGAGGCAGGTTGTCATTACCAGAGCTGGAATGTGGCCTGGGTGCCATGGAGATGAAACCTGGCAGATGGTTAAGGTGTACACGGGAAGCACACGTGCAGCACCTGACTATAGATTTATGACCAATTAATACAACAAAAGAGAAATCTTGACAAGGAAGCCAGAGACCTACAAAATGAGTAAGTGAACCATGAAAAGGGGAGGCTCTCACATCCAAAAAACAAAAAAAAAAAAAAGAGAAAAAAAAAAGAAGAAAAAAAAAGCAGCTGAGTGTACAATACCTACAGAGCCGTGAATAAACTGAAGTTGGAACAGATGGAGAGAGAAACAAACCGCCGTGTGTATTAGTTGGCTCCCAAGTAAAAAAGCCAGCATGGGGAAAGAGCTTCCCCACAATTCAAGGAGAGAACAATAGGCTCTGGTTCTGCAGCAGCCCCTTCCCCAGGTGCTCAGTGTCCTTCCTACAGCTTAATTTAAGGCTGACAAGCTGCAGCACTCTCAGATACTAGATCCTATCAAACAACTAGCAAAGAATATTCTTTTAAATAATGAACCATGTGTCTCTAATTAAAAGAGCCCAGGCACAAGGCAGCAGAGACAGGAGCCTTCTCTGGCAACCCATCACACAGAGACAGACCCCCCCCAACTACATGGCCTTACCTCAGACTGCATCTGAAGCGGGATCAGGGATAACAAATAAGGGCTTTCCCATGTATGGTGACTGCCCTGAAGTGGCCGTGGTTGCAGTCTGATGGGCAAACACTTGGTAAACCCCAGCACTGTTTGGAGGCACAGAAGTGACCTTTGTCTTTGCAGACGAGAGCAGCTTTGCACTCCAACATTTCCATTAAATTTTGTCTTTCACCTGTAAACTAAAGCCCTGGCCAAGTCAGAGATGAGAAAACAAGCAAGGAGGAGATGAGCCAACCCACTCTGGGAATGGGAATAGGGAGAGGTTAGTGTGGTGCAATTAAGCACAAGGAGAGCAGCCTCTCCCTACAAGGCTATTTATAATCCCAGCCATGAAGAAAAAGAGGGACGTGTTCTGTGGTTCTGTGGAGCACCAGGCACTGCTGCCCCACAGACACCCTCGCCCGGCCCGAGGGCAGCAGCAGGCACTGGGAGAAGGCTGAGCCCAGGCAGCAGCCCCCTCCTCGGGATGAGCGCTCAGCTTTCCCTCCAGCTCTGCAAACACTGGGCTGTCCCGCCACCGTATCTAGGATGTAAATGCCAAAGATAACAAGGCAACTCTCCAGACAACATTTATCACCCACTTTAAAGACAGGCGGCTTGGGACTAAGCCCTTGAGGGGCACTCCCATCCATGGCAAACTCAGCCTGGAAGAAACAAATTTCAAATCCTGCCTTGAAGGTGGTGGGCCGAAACTTAACTGGCTTCACAGTGAGAGGGCTTTTGCAGAGCCATGTGCTCCCTAGAATCCCTGTCCCCCAAATCCCCTCTTTTTGCCCATGCTGCTCACAGACCCTGGATAGCTCGTGCATCAGCTGGTTCACTTCTTGTGGTGCTAAGGGGATGCCAGCATATTTCCCCCTGACTACAGCTGAGCTTATACAAGAACACTGTCTGAGAGGTAGCACCTGTAATGAGCCCAAGCACAGGCACAAGCTATTAAAACCTCCCCCAATCTCTACCCCCACCTGATTCCCTCTGTGGCTTTAAGCAAATCGCATAACTTTTCCTCTTTCGTTTCTGCACCTGGGAGAGAGTAATATTTACCTATCCCAGAAGGGTGTTGAGGGGATTAGTTTAATGTTTGCCCAGCATTTTAAAGGATAAAATATTCTGTATTAATTCCTGGCTGATGAAAAGAACTGACATGTGCGACTCTCATTAGCTCCAATGGAAGATTTTTACTCAAGTTGGCCATTACCATTTCAGAAAAGTAGAAGCAAGATGATGTGACATTAACATCTCAGAGAGCACCTGCAGCCCAGGCTGTAAAACCCCCTTCTCTTTTGACTGCCACCAGCCTCCTGCTGCACTGCCTGTTCTGCACAGGTCCACCTGTGCCTGTTAAACATTAAAGCACTCACAACCCATCACAGGGCCTGGGCTGTGCCAGCAGCACCGGCCCCCCCCCCCAAGTGGGGATCCCTTTGCAGGCTCCCACAGCAGGGAGCTGCCCTCACCTGCAAGGTGGCCTCATGGATTACACACAGCCACTGCACCGGCACTGCCCTTCTGCTCAGATTTGTCAGTGTTGCTCAGCTCTTTTTTGGAAGCCAGGTTTGCTTGCCGTGACAGCTGCAAGCTGCAGGTGGGATCGTGCAGCACCACACCTGTTGGTGGGTGTGCCAGGGAACACGCCAGGTGGGTGGGCATCCCCTCTGCTGCTGTGCCACTGCTCTGGTTGTGTCCCCTGCCACCTGGTACTGGGCAGAAAGAGAAAGCATGAGATAAGAACTGGGCTCCAGCAGCACCCAGCTGCCTCAGCTGGCTTTACAACCCAGGACACTCATAGTGCATGGGAAAATACAGCACTGCACATCCCTCAAATCAGACCACCCATTGCTCAGGCTCTTTACATTCCCCATGTGGCACCAGCAGTACCACAACATTGTTGTTCCCTCCCTGAGCACTGGACACCACAATTTTTCAGGCTGAGGACAATGAGCTGCCACTCTGGGTTCATTTTCCTCATTTGTTTCTCCCAGCACTTCTCCTCAGTGCTGGTATCCCATATGTGATGGGTCCACATGGGGTCTCCACTCACATGGACAGCAAGTGGAAATGCCAGCAGCCTTCATGTGCTCCTGAGATGGAGCAAGGGGAGGAAAAAGGCTGGCTTTGTCCCTTGGTGTCTGCAGTGCTCTGGGGTAAACAGGGCTCTGGGCACAGCAGCCAGCAAGAACCCACCTCCAGCAAGCCCTGAGGCTGTGTGGATGCACCTCTGTAGGCCTGTCTTCAAAAGCAGCACAGCAGGGCTGAGCCCCAGGCAGTGGAGAGGGGGGACAGGGGTCTCAGGGCACCCTCCGGAAAGGGATCTGGGTTTAACTGCTGGTTTACTGCCTGCCAGCAGAAGTATATGGTTGTACAATAAGGAATTGCTAGAGGAAGGTGTTTGAAAACCAAGCTAACCCACTTTAGACTCATGAAAGAACAACACTACCAAAGCAGCCCCTCACTGGCTCCATAGTTTCACTGAGACTGTTTTGAAACCTGAGAACAATGGAGCAACCTTCCCTTCCTTTCTTCTGGCAAAGGTAAAAGATCTTGTGGAGGTATCCACACTGGGGAAGGCACTGAACAGGAAGCCCCATGCCAATAAAGCATCCTCTTGTGCCTTCAAACACCACATCCATGCACTTTCCAACCTCCATCATTGCTGTCTGCTGGCAGCACCAGGAATTCTTACCCCTTGCTGTGCAAACCCCTGACCAGAGGCAATGGCATGGCCATGCTGGCATGGAGGGCCATTTGCCAGTGCTGGTCTGTGCACTCCTCACGAGTGGTGGGGCAGATCAGAGGGCTTAGTTTTCCTTTCCAGAGGCCTGCCTTTGTCCCCATCACTCCCTACCTCTCCTGTCTTACCCAATGTCAAGGACAGGAGGCAGAGACCAAGGCACTGCAGACAACTGCTGAGCAAAATCAAAAGCACAGACTGAAACATGACTAATTTCTAACACATCACAGCCTACGAGTCATTCTGTTTCTGAGCCTAAACTGCTCTCTGCTGTTTTCATACCAGCTCGTTTCAAGGGTGAGTAAGCAGACAGTGGCAGACATGACTTTTATTATTCCCAGAGCTTTGAAGCTGTACCATTTCTCCTTGGTTATCTGGCTGCATCAGCTGTCTGTAGTGCCACATTTTGAAGAACTCAGCAATGAGACACAGGTAGCCAGACCAAGCCAAGCTGGAGCTCAGCAAGCTCCATTGGCAATATTTCATGGTGACTCAGGAGTTGCCCACCCTCTATTATGCATTGTTTTTATCCTATTTCAATATTCTTGACTACTTCCAAGAAAGCCCTTTCACAAGCAGAGGTCAAAGGCAACAAAAACAGCTTCAAGTTGTAAGTGAAGCCCATTTCTGTTA
Source organism: Vidua chalybeata (assembly GCF_026979565.1). Taxonomy (NCBI): domain Eukaryota; kingdom Metazoa; phylum Chordata; class Aves; order Passeriformes; family Viduidae; genus Vidua; species Vidua chalybeata. The sequence continues at coordinate 28,292,551 of NC_071534.1, read as the reverse complement.
AAGTGAATTTTAGGATGAATATCCTCAGAGAGTAAGCAACACCATATGAAGAGACAAAAATACAGAAAAACTGAGTTACAACAGTGTGAGCATTTCATGCATTTATACATGTGTATATACTCATACATATGCAAAAGAATAAATACAGAAACACAAATGTCTTAGACTAGAAAGTGAAACTTCCTGCATTTTTTAACTACCCCCTTAAGCCAGCTTATTACACAGGTATTTTTTATATATATATTTAAAAATTTAGCACTTGCACACACTTCAGGGAAAACGGTAAGTTTCCTTTCCATCCCAGGTTAAACTCCTATGGTATTTTCCTGCTGCTCTAGTACTTCCACAGTTCTTATCTATATACGTTTAGCCACTTCTAGTTTGAATGGCTGAACATTAAAAAGTATCTTTGCATAGCACGAAGCAGCACAAACATCAAAGTCCAAGCAAAAGCACCAGATTGTGATTGTGGGTTTTTTTGCACAGACTAGTTCAAATTCTACTTTTAATTCCACTGCCAAAAGCTTAGAGCTTGAGATAAATCACTCCTTCCCCTTGAAAGGGGCTGATTGTATTTATGGCTCATTTCAGAGTCCAAGGGCCCAGGCTGAGATGAAAGGCTGGGGGCAGAGCAGGGTGATGCCCCACATCCACTGCCACATAACAAGAGGGTGAGGGCTCTGGTAACAGTGGGAGGAACTTCCAGATGTAGTTCCCAGCAGTGCTCAGCCCCTTTGGGTAACCTCAGATGTGTCATTTAGCCTGACTCAGTTCCTCAGTACTGGGGAAATAACACCACCACTGTATTACGTAGGAGTTTTGGGCAGATAGACACCTTTTGAATGAGTACTGGAATCCACACTAGAACTGTAACTAAAATAGAGATCAGTTGCAATTCTAAAGAAACAACACAAGCGTGGGCTAGGAGGAAGGGATGAGATGTATGGTACAAACACAGGGAGCTCCCTACCCCACTCAAAAGGGCTTGATCACGAACTGAAGCACAGAAGAGATGCAGATCCTGGTTTAGGAACCCAGCTGAGGTCCTGCTTTGTGGCAAATCTTTGGGTCCCCTCAGTGGCTCAGCAGTGCCTTCACCTCCTGGTTGTGAAAGAAGCATCAGCTGCACGGCTCCCACGTCCCTGCTGGGGCTACTCAGTCACCCAGGAAGGGAAACAAAACACAGTAGCTTTCCTACAAATCTGATACACCTCTGTCCATACCCTACAACTCCCTCAAAGGCAGGTGGCCCCACCTGAGTTCCCATGTTTGAACCTCTGGGCCATGCCAGGCTTTTGAACCAATGTCATGTTTTGGCATGTCAGACATGACCCAGATTCTCCTACCTAACCATGGAGCAGATGCAAGGGCAGGTCCTAAGCCTGTTACTCTGGCAAGGTCTGATAGCATCTGACACCCAGGGCTGGTGGAGCAGAGCCACCTGGGCCGGTGTGCCTCTCTTTGTGCTCTGCATCACCACCCCACAGCACAGCTCAGCAGCTGCCACAGAGGGAGGGACCTGCACGGCTGGGTGAGAGTTTAAACAAAGTGACCTCACAGCCTGTCCCCAGCACTGAGGTTTTCTCCTGGCACTCTGTGGCTGACCACAACCCCCCTCTCATCCTCAGCACATTTCAGTGGGCAAGCCAGCGGAGGTAACAATAATCCGCTTTTTTTCACAGAAGACAAAGCTGCGGAAGACACTGATTCCCATGGCAACAAAGGCAAAGAAGTGTCCCAAGATGTGATTTGCTGTCACTGTACCCACCTCGCGGCAGATAAGGACAAGTGATAGCTCTGAAAGGAACTGTTTCCATGGGACCCTTCCCAGCGAGCCCCCGCAATGACAACCAACCATCAGCCACAGCTTTGGGCATCAGACAGGTCTGACTGGAAGGGAGCAACGCTGCTTCCTGCAGCAAGCGCTGCCTGCATCTTGTCCTCTTGTGAGGGACAGGGCTCTGCTGGCTCCCCCACAGCCTGTCTAACCCCCAACAGGCCACACTGCTGCTCACTAATCCACTTACCCAGGCAATTACACTGGGAGAGCAGCCTGCGGGGAGCTGTGCTCAACTTCTCAGCTAAACATCCTCCTGGGTTTTTTAACCCACTGAGTGGTATCTTAGGCAATGGCAAGAGCTCCTCACAGAGCACACATTTGTTCTTAAGCAGCCTATCTAAGTGCATTTCCTTCCCACACTTTCATTTATCATAGTTCTTCCCTCCCAGTCCTGCCCTTTCAGTTCCCTGGGGAAAGCCAGTGAATTTAAGAAGGAACAAAGTCACCTTGAGCCTTAATCCACACTCTAGCAGAAGGAATACATCTGTCGGCAATCACATCCACCCACTCTGCAACAGCATTACAACAACGCTAACTTTGTTAGCACAGAAAATACTGTCTCCTTCTCTGGTCCTGGAGACAAGCTACCACAAAGGCTGGAGCAAAGAAAAGACTGGGGACAAAGAAAATGGCCCTGTACATCTGAGGTCAAACAGGTAAACTGAGGTGGAACAGTGGAATTAGGAAGAGAAGAGCAAAGAAAAGACTCAACAAACCTATGATAAACCCTCCAAAACAACTCCTGCTCCCTTTCTGCATAAGAAGTGAAGGCAGTTAAGAAAACTGTGCTCAATAAAGGAGAAGACAGGCAGAGATCCTCATTCAGCTGAGAGTAAAGCAGCAACCAAAGCAAGTGACAAAGTACTGTGGAACCAGGTGCATAAGGCAGTTGGGAATTTACTGTCTGGGAGGAAAGGACAGATTCCCTCATAACCAGGCTGGCACCCAGCTTGCTGGACCCATGACTCTGTGTTCCCCTTTCTCCTTCCCTCAGGGCCTTGATGCCACCTGAGCACATAGGACCAAAACAGGGCTCTAAAATGGGCCTAGGAGCTTAAGAGATACACACAGAGACAAAGCTCTCTCCAGCAGAGGCTGTCCCAGCCCTGCACAGGCAGTGCCCGGACGTTTTGGGGGTGTGGGCTGATTCCCAAGTCCCTGATGCTGCCATAGGGCTGCTCTCCCAGGCAGGGCTCCCACCTTTGCTCCCATCCCCTCGGAACAGCTCCTTTGCATTCAACAGGAACAAGCACAGATGCTTGTTGCCATCTGCCCTACTTATTGCCATGACTTGATTATCAGTCCTGGGATGAATCTGCTACTGACTGGAAGAACTGAAACTTTACTATTCCCAGAAGGATACAGGAGTTACAGCAGAGAGGTGAGGAGGTAAATGGACAGTTGAGCCAGTCCCAATGAAACTGCTGCCTCTCCAACACTCCCATCCTGCCGGCTGGATGGTGCAGTGGGCTGAAATCCAATTGCTTTGTCATCTTTGGCACTTGCTGCAGGCAAGCACCAGCTTTTGTCAGCCCAACATCCTTTTCTCTGCCATGCACCCCAGAGCAGATGAGTGAATTTCTAGAAACGGGTCCCACCTGACAAAAAAAAACCTGAAAAAGAGTGAGGACATAGGTGTCTTAGTGCAAGAGCCGAGAGAAATCAACCCATCCTAAATCCCCAATACTTTGCTAACTGCATTATAAAGAAGATTTAATTAGCACATATAAGCAATCTCCTCCTTAGCAGTGTCATTCCACTGGTACACTCTGAATTCTATTGCTACTTACGTGGCCCTCAAGGACAAGAGGTGGTGTTGTATGGATTTCCTTTGCTTCACAACAGGGGAAGAAGACCAAAACTACAGGGACTTCACCAACTCATCTAGAAGTCCTCCAGCTGCCATCAGCCACTTCAAAATGTATTCCCAAACAAAACAGATTGTCCCCAAATAGCTTACCTGTAATCCTCTATTCTCAGCAGCAGTCTTTCTTCTCCTGGCAGCACTCTTAAAGTTTACAAGAGAGTAACAACACTTGCCCTCTGCTCCAGGAGTAGATTCCAGCTTGCCTATTGTACCTGCATGCTGTCACATCCCTGGTCAAAGGAGAACTTCCAAGAAAACCTCCTGGGATCCAAATGTACAGAAATATCATCACCAGTGCAGGAGAACCAAAAGAAATGTTCCCAGTATTTGCCTAAATTCATCTTTGTACTAAATACTCTAAGCAACTCTCAGAGAGACTTTATTGGAATCACAGAATGGTTTGAGTTAGAAAGGACCTTAATGCTCATTTAGTTTCAACTCCCCCTTCTATAAGCAGGGACACTTTGACTAGACCAGGTTGCTCAGAGCCCATCCAAGCTGGGTTTTAACACTTCCAGGGATGGGGGATGCTTTCATGGGTGTGTACATAGCACAGGGAGCCCTAGTCCAGCCTCACACAGACTCCTAAGAGCTTGTATTTACAGGCTCCTGCGAGCGGGAGGCTGTTTACTAACAGGATTAGATAAGGCTTGACAAAGATGCAGGAAGGCGGGCATGCTGTGCCTTAGAAAACTTCTGCAATACAGAACCCAAAACATCCCTGTAGGCAATTCCAGTTAGAAAAGAACCTAGTAAAGAAGAAAGGGGGAGAAATTTCAAACAGGTTTGGCAGAGCACTTTGGCCATAACTGGATAGAGAGTTAAATGACAGGAGAGTAACCAAAGAGCAGTGTGTCCAAGCCATCCCCAAGCAGCCATTGCTTGTCCTGGAGAGGTCTGTGGGACTATCTCAAAATACTTTCTCCCTCTGTCTCTGAGAGACAACAACCCCTAAAGCATGCTACTTCTCCTCCCACTCTCCTGCAGAAGGGAAAGCTGCTCTCCTGGGTTTGGTGAGGACAAGCAGCTCACATGCTCTGTAAGGCTGCCCAGCACTTGGAGCAGAAGCTCAATTCTCCCTGCTTCAGTGGTACCTACTAGGCAGACATCCATACCTTTTGGGTTCCAGACTTTCAAGGAAACCAGGACACAGCAGCATTGCTTGTAGGACATCTGTTGCAAGGCCCTTCCTTGACACAGACAAGTGTCATGGGGCTGAAGCACACTTTTTCTTTCAGCATCAGTTTGGTCAGTCTGCCATATCCTGGCATTCAGTCTGGAACAGAGATCAGTTCCTTATGCATTTCCTTTGCACTTCTGAAGTTAAGCAATTCCTACTCTTTTGCTTGCCCACACATTATGCTCTGGAGATCACAGTCACGGCGGTGGTGATGGGGTTTGCTACTGTCAGCATTTTCGGATACTCAAGCAAAGCTCTACTCCTTCCTCAGAGTACTTCCAGAGTAGGCTGGGAAGTTCCTGATGAGCAGATGGGGAAAAAAGTGACAGAAAAGGGGTAAAAACATGAACTGCAAATTTCCTTGAGGAATAGCATGATAGCACCACCAAACTACTTGGGGTTGAGAGACCAGAACATGCAGGCACAGGAGTTTCTCCAGTGGCCTGGTATTGTGCTTGATTCGGAATTTATTATAAAACACAATTACCAAGTTCCCCACTGTGTCCATTTAAACACAGCTAAGCAAAGACGTGGATTCATGTTTAATGGAATGAGCCACAGGAGAGAAGGCACAGCAGGGCCTGCAGCCACATGGTACATTAAATTCCAAGGGAAGAACACCTGACTTCTACACGCAGATAAACAAAGAAATAAATTAATAAAACCAAGTATATGGTCTGGTACCTTTAGGACCATTAATTACACCATCTCTGTTAGGAGACTCTCACAAAACTTCCTGTGAGCCTGATCAGGAAGAGTGCCAAACTGCAGCCCTGGGAACACTTTTAGGTCTCCTTTTAGGCTAGGATGAGGGTTTGGTTTCAGCAGTAGTCAAGGCTCACGTCTTCACAGCAGCTGAGTGAAAAGCGGCTGCTAGAGCCAGACCTGTGAGGAGGAGGAAGGGAGGAAGAGGAGGATTCTCAGCAGAACCGCACCAGGGAGAGTGGAATAAAGCACACGGCAGAACAAGCCCAGATCAAGTCAAAGTCTGTTTATTCATGTGAGGTCAGTTCAGACAGGACCAGATTGAAAACCTTTCTCCCTCAGAGCACCCTGGAGAAATGCACAGAACTGAAAACCCAGGACAACAAGGATGGCAGCAATCCCAGGGCCTTAGGCACACCTCACTAATTGGGGGTGGCCCCAAAGCACTGCGCGCTCGGATGCAGCGGCTGGGCGGCCTGGGCTTGGCGCTCCATCACTTCTGACACTTCTCAAGAGGGGACAGAACTGTTTACAGGAAGCCATTTGTTACAGGGGCTGGCCTCTCCTCCCCCCCGACCCCAGCAACGTCCCTTTCTCATCCCACCTTTCATCAGAAGCTTATCTGCTGCCCAGAGAGGCAGCCAAAAAGTTCATCCAAGTTGGAATTTGAAACCAGAGATTTTCAGGCGCTGTGGCTGGGGCAAATGCTGCCACCACCGATTTTAGAACTAAATTTCAGGGAGTTTTCATTCTGTTTGTACAGGGGCTAATGAGTAGCTTGGGATGTGAACACTAACCCCAGGGCATAATTCTGAGAACAGGATGATAGATTCTCAGTCTCCTGCTCTAATTATACAGGCAAAAATTGGAATGGGAATGAGAAGTCAAGAACAGGACACAGGCCCCATATCGGCTTAATGAGGCATCATTTTCCCAAGCACTGAAATACTTTGAGGGTTAACAAAAAGATGCAACAATCACCTCCACCCAGAGAAAAAGACTCAAAAAAGGTATAAAATGGGGCAACTGAGTTCCACATTAAGCAAAGCTGTGCACGGAGACGTAACTACAGAAGCAGTGATCACCAAGCAACTGTTCAAAACTGTAAAACCGTAAGGCACTAATATGTTCTACTCATTACAATCAACACATGACTAAAAATTGACATTCATCAATTAAAAAATAAAATAAAATCAATGTACATTTTGAAAAGGCAACTGTTCCCATTTTAAAAGTTTCAAATTCTCAGCTGCAACTTTTGCTGCTCCCCATCTCCATCCAGGCACTGACTAGTTAGACAGAGTATTTGCTCACAAGTTCTGCAGGTTAACACGGACCTATTACAATGAAACATCTCAAGGCATAAACACAACTTTTTTTTTGAGAAATTACTCAGTGATCCCATTAAGATCACCAACAAATGTTACAAGTGTCAGTTGATCACCTCACTTACCGCAGTACTGCAAAGCACTCAAACACCACCACACCAAGCACAGCCACTTGTGTTTTTAGTGCTTGCAGGCAGACTTGCATCTACTTTTCCCTTCAAGGTACAACTCAAGCTTCCAAACCCTGGAGCTTGAGGTCCCCTACACAGCCATAGCTGCATGAGGAGCATGAGGGGGAAAGCAGCAGCTGCTCATTAATGCTACTTCACGAGAACACTTCAGCCCATGTCTGAGAGCAGCCAGGTCCCTTAAATTCCTTTAATTCCATTCTGATCCTGCTTGCTGAGATGAGCAATTGCCCAAGGAGTATGAAGTCAGTGACACCAGTTTCCTTCAGAAGGTCACCTCACATCCATTTTGGTCAGTATTGGTCAGGTTCAATAAACAAAGTAGTCAAAGTATTTGTGTCCCATTACTGATCCCTGAAGCCATTCAAGGATCCTTTAGACACAAAGGACCTATTAAGGCTTATTTCAGAGATTACATAAAGTATTGCACACTATTTGTCTGCTTCAATAGTTAAAAAAAATGAAATCTCACTTCTCAGAGATTAGTAACATTATTAAAAATGTTAAAAACAAATACAGAGGTAACTTCTTCATGTGACTCTACTGGAATATGTAACAGCTAATAGGGGATAGCAGAGGTCCATCTGTGCAGAGATTTAGCAACAGCAGTTTTTAAACAACTGGACAGCGTAAATCCCAAATAATTATTATTGCCCTTACTAAAAGCTAAGGTGATCTGAAATTTAGGACTATCGATGAACTGCACTGTATGATTTCACCAGCACAAAAGAGCATCAAGATTCATTGCAAGACAGCCTCCCAAAAACCATCAGTTTCAAAGAGCTGGCTTTGGTCAGCACATCCAGAAATAAATAAGAAAAATGTATAGGAATGAGACACCCAACAGAAGACCCTGGTGTGACTGCTGGAAGGTTCTGGGAGGCTGGGGGAATCCATCAATCCCATGGATTGTCTGCCTTAGGTCAGCAGCTTCGTGACACAGGTGGTTTCAGGACAGGTATTTGGTGCTTCATGACCAAGCTCACCAAAGGCGAGTCAATCAAGTCTTGTGGAGTCGTTTTGAATCAGTCCAAACCCGGAGGATGTAACAAACAAGTCTCCCAGAGTTCTGATGAGTGTCCCAGCTGTCAGTTCCACACAGCAGTCCTGGCAGAGGGGAGCAGAAGTCACTCTGCCAGCATTCGCAGGCGCTGCTCATGCAGCAGCAGCCTGATCTCCCTCACTATCAACGGTGAAATGAACAGGATTGTTGAACTCGTCTGTGGAAAGAAGCAAATCCAGGACAATGAGCACAGAGCAACCAGAGCTGCAGCCAGACCTGCTCCAATGTGCATCCAAGACCATCCCAGGAAGACACAGGCTTAGAGAAGCAATGACAGAGTGGCACAACAGAGGAAGGGCTGAGCTTGCAGGAAAGCTCATACAATTTCAGCTGTCATGATCACCTTTTCATAAAGATGAGCTCTCCAGCTCCTCAGTGACCTTCCTCCTTGCCACCTCTGCTGGTTACCAAAGTGGCCTTCTCCCTTGTCAGCACAGATGCAAAGACATCTCCTGGCACTTCCAGCAGGGAAGACCAAGTAAATTGTGCAGCGTTCACCACTGTGGTGATGCTGAGGACATCAAGGCTTCAACAGCTCTCTGCCCCAGCAGCAAAACAGGGCCAAGGCATTTTCAGTTTAGTTTCAATACCCTCACCACTCTTTCCACTAATCTTCAAGACCTAACAAACAAGCAGCTTAACTAAGGCACTCTGAAAATATTAGAAACTACATATCACAGAGATGAAGGAGGGAGAAGCCCTGCCTTGGAAGTCAGATGCTATGAGCTTTAGGAAATGCATACAGGTATTTTTGGGCAAGTACTTTTGTGTCTCTGCTACAATCTCAGTTCCTTTGGGCAATGTGACTTTAAAGGATCCAAAATGAACTCATTTCATGACTTGGACAACCTGAGGCAAAGCCACACCACAGGCCACTTTGAGACTGGTATCAGAAGTCACAGTTCTCAGGTTCCCACAAAAACATCCTATGGCAAATTAAGCTTTGACAAAGAATTTTTAAAAAAGGTGATTTCTTACCATTAGAATGAAGAAATAGAAAACCCACATCCATCCCAGGTTCTCCTGGATCAAAGACACTAGATACTAAACAGAAAGGAAAAAAATATTGTTCAAACTGGGAAGATAAGCATAACTTTCAGGCATGACATTTTCATTTACTAGACTTTGTGGGCTGTTAGCATTCCACACAGAGCTGATCACAAAATCCTCCAACTGATCTTTTCCTGTCAGAAGGGATGACTCAGGACAGCAGCCTTTTTCTGTACGAAACCCACAGTTTCAGCAAAGCAGAGACACCACCCTGAAGCTTTACAGTAACTCAGAACAGCACAAAGACAGAACTGAACTACAGTTTCAAAGGGTGACAAATTGACTCTGCTGAATACGAGGCTTTTGCACGGAACACTGGGACATAAGTGGATGTAAGTACTCTCAGAAGAACTAAAAGCTCTAGAATGGCTTATAAATTACGCAGGACACATTTTCAAGAGCTCTGCTTCGAGTAACTACTTAACCCTTCAGCTAGACAAGACACTTGAGACTACACTTTGTTCTGAGCTGCACCCTGGCTCAATTGGGCAGCCCAGGCCACACAATAAAACATATCTCTTATTAGCAGATTTATACTCAGATGCTGCACAAGGGCCTCCCTTCTTCACCGCTGGGTATATCAGAACAGGATATGAATTTCCAACATGCTCATTGTGCATTTGCTGTCATTCACACACCCCCGGAATGACGTCGTGGTTGCCTCTGCTGGAATAAATGCAGTGCTGGAAGGGGAGGTAGGTGGAATCTCTCAGAACCAAAGACCCACTTTTTATGATGATGTGAGTTTGGATGGTATGTGTGTGGGAAGACAAAAACACTGAGACCATGCCAGAAGAACACTGAGTGTAACAGTGCACTGATATTTGTCCTCAAAGCACTTGTAACTTTCCACGTTCAGAGGAGATAAGCAGCATCTATCCTACAAAACAGTGACTGAATGATTGTATTTATCAGGCAATCAATGGCAAGCACAAACCCAAAGCTCTTTCTAGAAAAGAAACTCGCATGCCTTTCCTGCATCCTTGGTATTTTACCACCACTGGAGGATGCCTGGAGTAGAACTGGCTCCAATCTCTCTACTAAATCCTCCCCAAAGCACCACTGTGTTCTTTCACGTAGCTAACTTGTATTTGAGAAGAAAACATCCCCAGTGGGCACACTGTCAGCTTCCTCCTCTGCAACACTCTACTCCTCAGACCTCTGGCAGCATACTGTAAGGACTACTGAAGCAAGTGGGGCTGGATTTACAAGGTGTAAAAGACATCCACAGATAAAAAGAGAAAGCACAAATAAGAGCAAATTTTAAATCACTTCATAAACACTGTAACATTCATAATAGGTATTCCAATTTTATTCAGTTACAGAGATACACTTTTCTGTAAAAGAAGGCTTGCCTATCACCTGAAAACAAAAAAGTCTCAAATGTCAAAATATTTTTTTGCACTCTTTGCAAAGCTTTTTGAAGTTCAGGATATGAAAGTCTGTAAAATTCACTTGAATTACCAAAGTGCCTTAACATTAGCACTGTGAATACTTAGTCTAGTTCTTAATTGCTTGTTTCTACTGGAAACTTTGTTAAAAGAGACAGGTTTCTTTGGTTGATTCTTAAGTAATTATTTAAAAAAAAAACCCAACCCTCTCTTTCTCCCCCCCCACAACTTTGGATTGAGGAATGCACTAACATCTGTAACCACAAGAGACACTTTTCCTCCTTCCCCGACCTCTCTTTCCCTCTGGCAGCCTCACCTGGCCCACAGCAGCACCAATACTGCCTGTTCCATCCACAATTCCTGTGACTGTCGCCAGAGCCTCGCTGCTGCCTTTCACCAGATCCTGACGGCCCAGGTCAGCAGAAATTGCAGAACTGATCATGTTAGAAGGGCCTCCGACAAAAAAGCCTGAAAGTGACAAGAAAACAGCCTTGGTGCAAAACAAATACTCAGATTCTCAACAAAACATCTTCAAAACATGGATTTTCTACCATGAAAGCTCAGGACAAGAATTAAGTCTAGGGACAGTGCTCAGAGACTAACTGCAGGTAGAGGGGTACCTGAAACACACAGTCATGAAACACCCTGAATATCTGTAGTAGAAACAGCTAACAAGAACATTTTAATTAGCATCGACACTCATGCTACAGCCTCAGTCTCCAGGGGTTCATGGAAGAGATGGAAGGAAAAAAAAAAAAAGAAAAAAAAAAGACCCACAACAACAGGACAGAGAGTTCTGAAATAAGAGTGTTTGGAAAGAAAGGCTCTATTCATGCAGGCCTAATTCCATAACACAGGACAGTATGTGTGGTAGCACAAAAAGCTTGTGACCTCTCACAGCACACAGAGTATTTTGGATTCTGACAAACACCCTCAAGTTTGAGCTGCAGCTCATGACTTTGCCATATACCCACTTCCTCAGATACCAGATCACTGCCAGGTATTTTGGCATAAATCCACCTCCATCATACTGAGCCAAGACAGATCCCCTCAGCTCCAGGCCATTATTCTATACAGTGTATACCTCTACATTCTATACCTCTCTCTGTAAGGCAGTTTTCCTATAGCTGTTTTCCAAAGGTAAGAGAAACTGGGGCCCAGTTTTCACTCTTTCTGCAAAACCAGCAGAGATGGCAGCACACACAAACACCTTACCACCACCTGGATGGTGCTACTGATTGTTCTGCAATGAATTTAGATGTCTACCGGCATAACAGTGGATTTTGAGAAGTTACCTGTAATTGCCATGATCACAGCATTGATAGGTTTGCTGTTTGGGGAACCTGCAAAAGAAAGACCAGGTGAGTGTAAATAAAACTAGAATAGTAAAAGAATCCTGCTGGAGAATCTCTCTGGGGAAGTCAGACTCAGCTCAAACTCTCTCATCACAAAGTATTCAGCACTTGAATCAGCCCTTTCACTCTTCCTACATTTTCCAAAACACTAATTCCTCCTTACAAAGCCATGTCTGAACACCTACAGGTTCCCCTTGCCTCTCCAGCAGCATGTGTACACGCAGCTAGTTTTCCATTACAGCCCCTCAGTGCCTTTCAGACAGTTTTCCCTGGTATCTCACTTTCAGGCATCACCTGAATTCCTCAATCCCTTTCACTAAGGGCCCACACACAGCGAGTTACTGCACAAGGCAAGGTGCACCCTTTTCCCATATTCTCAGGCCATTATCACTCTTATGTGCAACACACTATGGGTGTAATAAGGTTTCCTGTTTTGGCTGATGGAAGCTGAATTATCATACTGCAGGAACTTTGGATCACCGGAGTCTTCTGTATCTGCCTGGACAATAGCACATTTTGAGCTAAGCACAAAGCACCTGGGGCTCTGGCTGTTACCTAGTCACAAACTTCAAACCTCACCAGCAATAATTTCATGTTTACTGCCAATTCACTTTTTAAAGCAATGAGTTAGCACAAGAGCCTACAAAAACTCCACCAAACCCAATCCTTCCTATTCAGTGATAGTAACTTATTGACCTTACTTGGAGACCATCTGAGTAAGCCTGCATGCTTCCAAAAGCCACACTGTTCATTTCCAGATCCGGCAGAAATTTCTGCCCACAGATCTCAAAGTGTGGAGGAACACGCAGAGAAGTGAAATGGCATCCCAGTGAGTTAAATCAGTCTGTAGCACAGGACATTGTCTGAAAACGAACCTGTCACCCCTAGAAGTGCTTCATAGATGTTTCACAGAAATTACATCTTCCTGTCTCCTTACACTGTGTTTTCCTGAGACTCCTTTCAAAAGCTGGACACCAAGAACTGTATCTATCATAGAAGAGGTAGATACTCTCCAATTTCACCATTTTCAGAAGTCTAAGTAATAAAGTCTAAGAGCTTCTCCTGCCCCTGAGTAGTGTATATATACTCCAGCACAGATCTGTCCATAGATTCTTTTTCCTCGGGAAACACCCGAGATTTCTTGCTGTGCCAATTATGGTGTTGACACAATGACAATGCCAAAAATCTCACTGACACTGGAGAAGGATCAGTACCAGAAGGATCAGTACCATAACTCATCACTACAGGGAAATCAGAGAATTCATTTCCACCCAATTAACCAGAGAACAGATTTCTTTCTGTGCAGTGCCACACCTCAGCAAAATAGACCAAAAGGCACCATTCTGACCCAGAAGCAGTTTGAAGACCAGAAAACATAATGAGAACAGGCTGTGCTCTGGTTCTCTTCTCTAAAAGGTACTGAATGAGCCTCTTATCCCTGCAGAGCATAAGAGTACTCACGGCTGTATCCAAAGAGAGAGCCCACAGCAAAGAGCAGGCTCACTGCTAGCACAGGGGCTCTCTTCTGCAGCACATCAGAAATCAAGCCCTGGATAGTCCCACCTGTTAAAAAAGAAACCTCACTGTCAGGCTCAGGATGCTGATACTTTGAACAAAGCTTTTTTCCCTAAGTGCAGTGGCCTCCTCATCAATACACATTCCCTCTAAAATCCCGAGAGCAAAGCCTCCTGCCCTTACTGCCCCAGGCACAGAGACAACAGTAAATTTAAGTCTCAGATAAAGCAGAGAAAACTACTTATACTGCTTTACTGGGAATTTAATGCTTCTTTTTTTTCTGGCATGCCACTAACCAATGCTCCTACTTTCCTTTCTCTTCCCCTACAGGACCACCACAGCTCTATGACCAGCACAACCCTGGATTAAGCAAGCTGAACGCTGTGGCTGGCTCCTTTAACTGAAAGTGCAAGAAAAGGCAGCTCTTTCTCACAGGGAAAACATTAACACACAGGGGCCTCACATTCCCTGCTGTCTCACCTACTTAGGGCAGGTGCAACTGAATGGAACAAATGCCAAAGGCCAATAAAAATCACCTTATGTACTATTGATACCTCTGCAGGAACTGCTCTGCTGGTAAAAGCCAGAATGTTGAGAAAACCTAATGCAGACCCTGAATGGTCCCAAACAAGGATGTCTACTATAGGAAAGCTAACTGGACAAGGGAATAAAGCTAGAACCTGAGCACAGGAGAGTGTAAGTCTAAACACATATACAGAAAATACTCTTGATTCTGAAAGAATTGGGTCAGGTTTTGCAGCCAGCAGAAATAAAAGCAATTACATTTAATTTCTGAATATAACACAGTTGGTACCTGCTCTCCCGAGATCTGCAATAAGTTTGTCCTTAGAAACACAGGACAGACAGGACAGTACAGAACACACCAAGTCCAGATCTAAATCTTCCCCAAGGGTAGCTATCAGAAAGGAAGTAGCAAGCAGGGGCCCCATTTTGTACACAAAACTTATCAACAAGTCCTAGTCAGTGAAGAAAAATGCCAGCTGGTGGTAATTTCCAAGAGTAGGACAGTGCTCTTCAGTTATATGTTAACTCCTTAGGGGGTCATATACTTTGTGTTTAAGGAAAAAAAGATAAGCCAAGCAGCCGCATACAAACCTAGACTTTTCCCACATTAGGGGAACAGCTAGATCCCACTGAACACAACTTCTCTGGCTGCATTCACTGTCTTTCATTCTCAAACACTAGGGAGGCAGCTGCAAGAAGGTGTCACTCCCCTGCTCACTCACCTATGATTCCTCCCACATCATACCAGATTGAGAGCTGGTCAGCTTCTGCTTCTTTCCATCCAAAGTTGCTGCTGAGGTAGAAGGGCAGCCAGAAGAAGAATGAGTAATTCACCAGCTTCAAGCAGGCATAGGCCAAGGAGTACTGGAACAAAGAGAGGGCCAGCAAGCAGTTAGCACTTGGGAAATGCAAACAGCATTTCTGCTTATTTCCATAAAGCTCTGGATCCAGCTAAAGCTTTCAGGGGAAAGCACTTCCAAATTTCATGTAAGAAGGCAGCATCATAAAAGTTTAATGCTGAACATCAAAGGGAACCCAGGAATACAAAAATCACTGGCAAGAAGGTTATTTTTTTATCACTGAATGCAATGGGTTAAAACACTTTCAGTGTAATTTTGAGAGGAAATGCCAGGCTTCAAAAAATGAAGAAAATTTAATTCCCCTTCTGAAGAGAAGGGAGCCAGCCACGTGACACAAAAAAGCTTGAGATTTAGTCATCTGTGCATCATGCTGAGAAAAGTTATGTGAAGTGGTTCCTCTGTGCTATCTTGTGCTGCTCAGAAGGCTCATCTGCTTACAGCATCAAAAGAGAAAGTTTCCCTCCTAATCCCCAGGCAGGTATTCTAGGACATGGGATGAAAGGTTGGCCAAAGCTGAGCACAGGCTTCCAAACCCAACAGCTGAGACAACCTTCTTTTGGCTGCTGGGCTCAATTTGTCCTTAACTGGCAGATCTCCTCCTTCAGAGCTTTCATATGTGTGGCAAAGATTAGTTCTCAGGGACTGCTGGCCCAGCATGCAAAGGGACAGATCACCCTAATTCAGTAAAGACAGCAGTCCGAGGAACCCATTGGAAAAGGCAAACAAGGATGAAGATGTTAAAGCACGGCCTTTGAGGCTCTGTGCATACAGACACTTGACTTTGAATTTCAGAAAGCAGATCTTTTTATATATTAAATACCACAAAATCATCTCTTCTGAATTTATATTATTTTAATAGATACAGACTTGTTAGCTCTATTATTAATGCTTTTTCACTCTTACAGGACACCAACTAATTCCCACCATACACAGAAGACATGGGGATGTTTGGTAGGGTTCTCCTGCCTCTGGGTGTGAAAAGTGCACTGTACAAAGTGATATTTATTACAACACACTAAGAAACTGTCTACCAGATTGTCTGAGTGATTAAACATTGAATTCCTAGAGGCTCAGGGGAAAGCTGTCTGTACTAAAACTCTTCCACTGTATCACTCAGCAGGAGATGAGAGGAGCTACAGAAAAAATATGTCAAATAAATTCTTTGTAGAATCTTGACAAGGCTTTGGAGATTCTCTCAGTATTTGGTCTCTCACCAATCTGACATGGTACCCCTGTTTGGCTGGGCACTAAGTCGACATCAGATAAAACTCTGACTCAGAGGTGCTCAGGTTGCTGGATTAGGGCGTGGAATGTGTCCCCAAAACCCAAAGTTTAAAGCAAGCAACCTCAGTTGCTCTCATCTCCTTTTGCTCAGGCCAGTGAAAAAAGTCACACATCAGCTGAGGCAGACACCATCACTAACATTTTGTGTGAGGCATTTAGCCAGAGTAGGAAAGAACTCAAGATGGGTTTGCTTTCTTTTGCCATCCCTCAGCTATGGCCTTAACAACAGGACTGTGGTTGTCCTGCACTTGACACACTGACAACGCACCCATTCCTCCTAGATTTTCTGTTGCCTCAATCACAACAGCCAACTGCTTTGCTCATTAAGGGTACCTGAACACTGCCCATTCAGTAGTTCTGCTCCGCGGCAAATCCAGGCAGTTCCCACTGCTCTGCTGAGCAGCCACTCTCCCCCTTTCTTGCAGTGGTTCTAGTATTCAGGGGGCACACAGAATGTGTGTCCTGATGCAGAAGGTTAACATTGTTTTTTAATGACATGTTACTTTTTCAGAAGAACATGAATTGGGCAATACTGCTGATACAGAAGCACAAGTTTTCAAGGGACAGGACAAGGATATGTAGAAACTGCATCACCAGGCCTTGTTTCCTGTTGCTCATAAAACACCCTGCACACTTTGCCAGATGTTACATCATGCTGATTCAGGCTTTTCAGGCCAGCTTTCTGCTTTAAGATAACTAAAAATCTCCAAATCTCAGTATCAGTAACATAGAGCTCTGTATGATGCTCAGTTAGGACTGAGAACCCGACTCCTCAGGGCAGGCATCTACCTTACCAAGGAAGCATCCTACAGCCACCTTTGGCCACAGCCTCCCTTGCAAATTCACAGCAGGAAGGGCAGGATCTCTGCCCTTCACCAGCTCACTACATGCACTCCATGCATGTAATCTTCCCAGGAGGGAAGAGCAACACACACCCAGACAGCATCATCCGTGCACACAAGGACAGCAGGCCCAACCCCAACATTTTCACAGCATGGGATGTCAGATGCCAACCACTACAACATATGGTCAACATATTAACAATGATGTGTACAAATCCTGACAATACAAAAAGCCAGCTTTATGTTCAACAGATAAGTCAGCTCTTACTTAAGAATCTGTGTCCTCACCAGTACTACACCAGGAAGGCAACAAGCCTGGAAAAAGCCAATGGCCTTGGGCTGGTTGTCATTGTCACTTGCTTGAATGGAGTAATTCTGGTCATCATCATCTACATCATCATTGCCCATTAGGGGTCTGTTGGCATCTTCTTCCACAATGGCTTCATCTTCATCTGCTCCAAGCTCAGGGAGGCCTAAGTTTTACAAGGAATAAGCAACAGGAAAAACAGACCACAGCCTGTTCACCCTCTCCCCACTCTAAAGCTATACTCGCTCCTTTTAAGCAATTCTATCTTCTAGCAGTTCCCTTGCTCTCCCATACCTCCACATCCTCCTTTGGCTTAGAAACTCTTCTAGGTGGTGTTCTGCAGTGCCGCCACTTTCTACCCTTTGTCTTCTAGGGCTCTTGAAAGTATTGTGTGATCCTGGCGTCGGCTTTGTCTGTTCTGAGTGTCTGGCCATTAGTTGGAAGACACAACAAATTAGTGCATTTCCCCCCTTATTGAGGGGTTGGGATCCTTAGCCCTGGCCCTGGGTGCCACCTCCCTTGAGCATGGAGGTTGAGAGTAGCAGCAGGGACTCAGACACCTGCTGCCTGTTAACGCCTCTGCTGCAATGGAAGACCTGGGAACTGCATTGTGCTTCCTGGGATGCAGAGCACTCTTATGAGCACACTTTATGGCAGCTTTAGAGTTCCCAACTTTACAGCCTTTGCAGGCACCTGGGAAACCTCCTCCATGACCCTGTCAAAGCCCCAAAGTTCTTTTGTTTCCCTGTTGCACTCTGACTTGCCTACCACCTTCTCAGAGAAGAAACATGTCCAACCAAGAGTTATTTATCCAGCTGTGGGAGACCTGCAGACCAAAACTACTTTCCCTTCCCATTGCACACTTAAGGCTTGCCACAGTTTTCTCCTACAATAGCCAGTTATCAGTTTGCCTGTGTTTCTTTAACGAATGAAACAAACTGATGTTTCAGGTGAAGAAAACCTGATAATTAGGCATATCCTAGTGGAGATGTCAGAGCCACGCTGCTTTATTTTGCTTTAAAAAAACATCCAGACCCTATTCACATGACACATGGTAGCATTTAGCATGATCTTGGCAAGTAAAGCATTTGCTCCATTAAATGCACTAAAGTGCAGCACCATTTGATAAGAGCCCTGAGGATAAATGCTGTCAGAATGAGTAGTACTACATGGAAAGCTGCAGATCTGCTCTCCATGAAGGGACTGAAATAGCACAGTTCTTCCACTCACCCACTTCCTTTGGCGATGTCAGGAGCCCGAAGAACACAATGACTCCTCCAGCAAACTGTACTGAGGCCGTCACCAAGAAAGCATACTGAGGAGAAATAAAGAAAACATTCTTTTTTAAAGCACCTTCAGTCACATACACCTCTCTCTCTAATGAGGGTTTATTTACACTCCAACCTCATGAGAGAGCAAACATTGCTACAACAACCCAGACTGCATCCATGACACCTGGAAACAAGTGCATCTGCATCTCCTGAACAGACTTGGTCCTATCTAGGCTTATCTGTGCTGAGGTGACAGCAGTGAGGAAGGAGCTGAGCCAACACAACCAGAGATCCAGCTCTATTGGAAGGGACTGCTCACAGAAGAGTCAAGCACCAAATTTAGACAAGGCTGCTCAGAGCTTTGGTCAATTAGATTATTGAAATCCTCCAAAGACAGATCCTCCAGGTCCTGTCCCCTTGTTCCATTGCTTAACATACATAATAGGAAAATGGTTTTCCAAACATCCAAATGGAACCATCCCTGCTTCACTTTACATCCACTGCTTTTTTGCTCTCTCAAAGTGCGGTCCTGGAAAGAGTCTGGCTCTGATTTCTCAGCAATCTTCTCCCAAGCTTTGGAAGGCTGCTCTTGGTGCTCTAAGCCCTCGCATGTCCAGAGTGACCAGCTCAGCTCTGCCAGCCTGTCTTCAGAGGCCCCATGCTATGGATGTGCTGGGTCACTCCCATTCCCTGTCCTCAGTTGTCCACCGCCACACAACAGCCTGGCCTCTTCCCAGTCACAGCAGCTATGCCTCTGTGCCCTTCCAGCTCCAGGGACTCCAGTCAACTCAGAACCTGTGATGGATGACTCTGAAGAGCACTTGAAGCCACCCAAATAAGCAGAAGGTATAATGTGACACTAGAGCTCCTTAATATCATCAGTCCCATTTACAGAGGAGTCTCAGGCTCATTTCTCCCAGCTTGGAAGAGGCAGGAAAGGAACAGCCTTTCTATTCTGCCTCCATAGAATTCAGGAAGATGAAATTGGACACATGAGGCTGTTATCTCTCAAAGAAAGGATAAAAAAACAGTGTCTCATAACCCATTCAGACATGCAGGTGTAGCTAGAAGCCAGGCAGCAATACTGACCTCATAGCCATACTTGAGAACGCAGGAGGCAAGGAATGCCCCAAGGATATTTCCCACAGATGCACAGGCACTCCAGAGTCCAAACACAAAACCTCTCCTGCAGAAGGGGAAAAAGATTTGAAGCAGACAATGTGAGGACAGATGACATTAAGAACAAGACAAGAACAAAACATTCAAGTGAACTTTAACTGATGAATAAAGTTACACCATTTTCCCTGACCACTTCAAAGAGGCTCAAATTTCATTTAAAACAAAACACATAATAACTTGGAGATGCCAAATAGATAAGGCAGGAACCCTGAAACATCTGTGTTAAAGGAGAGTGAGCTGGCAACAAGGTTACAAACTATGACTGGAGCTCATATGCAATATCCCAAAGTGAGAGCAGAGCCTAGGATGACTCAGTTATCATTAGCTCTCTTTATTGCTAAGTAGACAGAAACAGGTTTTTCAGTGATATGAAAATTAAAATTCAGTCACTCTACACTATGGGATTTTTGAAGTTTGAACCTATGCTTTTATCACACACAGTTGTGTTCACACCAGGCTGTTCTGTGGCTCCAGAAAAAAGTGAAAGAGAGAATGTAATTAGTAAGGCATATTTCATCCTACCTAATTTTAATTATGATTTAACAGTTGGCCTTTTTGGTTTGAAAATTTCAGCTCAATCTGTTACTCATCACTTCAGATAAGTGAGTCACGGAAGAAAACTCAACTTACCCAGCTTTTCCAAACCAATTTCCCATGACAGCAACCACACAGGGCCAGCCAGTGGACTGAAGCAAGCCATTCACAACCCAGAGACAGCAGTAGAACCACTTGTTGTAGAAATGCAACCATTCTGTGAGAGTGCCAAAGGAGAACACCTGGAGGAGAGCAGGGGGAAAACAGAGAAGGCTACTGCTGAAAGACAGGCAGGAGTGAGGACCCATAAAAAGGAATGAGCTTTCAGAGAGCTGTGCAGGGGCCAGGGCAGAGGCCAGGCTGGTGTTGTTTGAGACACAGCACAGGGCTCACAGCACCCTCTGCTGAGCCAGCACTGCTCTGACTCCAAACACAAACGTGTTGTCATGGCACTTCCTCTCCAAGACTTCTGTCTCCCCAAACAGCACAGTTACAACAGAAGAGAAGGAAGATACAAATAGTTTCAATGAGAACACTAAAAATACAGTAGCCTCTTGATCTGTTGTTGTACTGACATGCTAATCTGTGAGGCTCTCTGCAAACACAGAACCCTCACAGGTCATGTATCTTCACCAAATTTAACACAAATACTACAGCCAGGTCTCAAATTACTAAGTGCTCTAACCCAAAATAAACACACATTGTGGCATAGGGTGCTTGGTGCACACTTGTAGTCATGTGTCTGCAGAGCCCAACAGGCCACAGTGGGGTTTGTAGCCACCAGCAAAATAAACACACTCCACAGATTTTACCACTACTTTAATAACCAGAAAACCACAAGATAAAACTGATTTACACTTATCTGAAGTGGCTTGAACTTGAACACAAAACACCTTTTGTTTTAAGCAGACATTCTTTTTTCACACATACCCTCTTGGCAGTTATATAAAACAAGTAAATGAGTGCCTGGTATTATCAGGATGTCCTTTAAAGAACAGAGCAAAGATTGTATTTGGAAGCAAAAGCCTCGATAACAGCATGCATGGTCGAAGAGATTTAATTATACTACGAAACAGTCCCCAAAAGCCCAAATACACTAATCTTGAACAAAAGCTCTTCATCAAGTCTCTAGACAGTGTCTCAAACGTAATAATTTCCTTCTGACACAGTGTCCAGAGCTCAACATTTCAGGAAGGGAAGAGTCTTCTATGCTCCATGCTTCATGAATCTAGAACCAAGTTATACCTGCAGGCTTTGAGACCACTGAGGTACAGCTACAGCTCATGAGCAGATTCACACAGAAACAGAGCTTCTTCTCCCCTACAGCAAAACCCTACCCAGAAACTAAGGCAAATTTTTAAAACCCACTACTATGTTCCAACTTACCACCAGAGCAGAGGAACACATGCCAAAAGACAAAACCCAGCGTAAATTCAGGCGGTCCCCAACTATGCCGCTGACAAAGAGACCCTGAGAACAAAACACAGCATTAAACCAAGCCAGAGGAGTCTCACCTTACAGCTGTAAGAATTAAAGCTACATAGAAAGGCCATACTAATCCAAACACTGCTGTTACACCAACTTACAGTTTGATTCTAACCACTTCTCCTGCCACTAAAGAAAACTTGCTTGTAGCTGCTCATTACATTTTTTGTTTCAAAGAATTCAGCTGAGAACTCTTGGAGAGACAGAACTAGTCCTCCCCGGTGACAGGGGTGTAAGAAATTCTGAAGTGATAGTATTTCCCTTGTGTTTGTTAACAAGCATCTTCACATGGGTGACAGGCATGGGCAGATCTAACAGAAACTGTAAGAGAAGGTTTGCCTGTGAACTAAGCTATTTATTATGGGTGTGATCTTCCCAGTAAAAGTCAACCAAAGCTGAGCAGCTTGGGGTTAGTTTTACTCACCACAGCATAGGAAAACAAAAAGATGGTGTCCAAAGTCCCCAGGAAGAGAGTTGCTTCTTCTGCATTTGCAAATAAATGGCTGCTGTTCCAGAGCTACAGAGGGAAATTTTTGACAGGTAAACAGGGAGAGGCATAGCTCATTCTACTCTTTTTCAATGGAAACCCCAGCTCCAAAGCAGAACAGCACCTGGCCCAAGCAAGCTCCCATTTCTCTAACACATTAGATATCAAATCAAGAACAATTCTGGCATAATCTTCTGACAAAAAATGTCCACTGACCCTTTGCTTCCCTTCTAAAATGCAAGCTAACAAGCCAGAAGCAAGAAATGCACCTGGATCAAGACAAATGAGTGGCAAAACAAACCCTACTTCTAACAAGCATGTAACTATTAGACAGCTTCTTACTCTGAAACACTGATGAGCATTTTAATGAATAATACAATAAAGGCATAATCTGTTTTATGTGTAGCATCTCTTCTGTACTTCTCTTGCTGTCTTCACTAAATAAATAACTCCCTTAAAGTATTTGTGGCAGCAGCCAAAATAAGAAATGACAGAAAATAAACAGAAAAGAAAGAGCACAAAAGGAACAAGGGGAAGAAATAGACTGGTTGGAAACTATTTACAATATACTCCAGTCATCACTAATGTTGTTGGGTTTTGTGCTTACCCTGAGTTTCACTTTAGTTTCAATATGCTCAAAAAAAAGGGAAAAAGTCTCACCTGTCCCCAAAGAAAGATTAGTGACATCAGGTAAAAAAAAAAAAAAAAAAGCAATCTTTGAGGATAATTTGAAGAATTAATGAAGTTAATCAGAAAAAAATTTTCTTCCCTTCCCACCATGCCTCCATTAGAAAACAAACAAACCCAACCCAAGCCTGACCTGCAGATGTGCCTAACTCAAATATCATCAGTTGCAGCTTGATTCTACCTCTCCAGGAGAACACCCTGTACAGACAACACTTATCATACACCTGTTTAACAGATGTAACCTGAATTGATACCTAAAGGACCAGTTTGACCACTTTTATTGATCAGACACATGCATCTCAACATCCAGCAAATACCAAATCATCTATATATTAAAAAGATCAAAACAGCTTCCAGAATGTACTAGTTGTTTGAATGTTAGTTAAAGAACTAAATATAAACACCTTGCATTTCATTTTAGCATCCCTGAGATGCTTAACTCCTTTCGGCCATACTATAAAATCCTGAACACATTACAAGCCAAATGTACTGTTTTCACTTATCACAACAAGTCAGCATTTATCATCCTTCTATTCCTTCTGTCAAACACTCAAATAACCAATGATTTCTAATGTAGGCAATGCCTCAGCAGCTGACTTGGAACTCCCAGCCCTAATAGATCTCATGGCCTGTGACCAAGCTTTTGATGTGAGATTTCTTCCACTTCTCAAAAGCATCAGGACAAAGCATTACAAAAAACAAGCCCTAAAACCCCCATGGTGGGAGCCACGAGATAGTTCTTGCCTTCCCATTTGTGAGAACCAAGCAGTTTAAAACTTCCTTTCCTGCCAGCAAGCACTGCCAAAACTCCCACTGCTTTAACTGAAACCAGGATTTTTACAGTCAAGGGGTACTGGATGTTCAGCATGGAAATCAGGCCTTTCAGATGCAAGATAAAATGTCATTTTTCACCATCAATTTAGGATAAACAGCTAGCACAGTCAGACAGCTGTTTACTCTCCTAATTTGGATATCCTTTTGAGAGGGTGGCAGCAGCACCACTGCCACAGAGAAAGCACAGCCAGGATTTTCACAGAACCCTCTGTAAGCCCATTAACTGCTTTGGTTTATTGCTTCCAACACTTCAGAGGAAGAGTCCCTCTTCCCCCTCCTCCATGCTACTGCCTATTGCAGACTCTTCTGGGGCCCCCCTTTCCACTGGAACATTGTAGCTTCTTGAGAAGTTTCTATCTGGGCACTACTAGGGAAGTTTTCAGCATCGCCAGGTGATCCATGAAACTACAATGCCAACACCTGAAGTTTCCACTCACATTCTGAGAAGTGAGAAACACCTAAAGGGGCCTCTTCAGCCCCACAAGCTCAGCCCACTGGCAGCTGCCCACCTTTCCTATCACCTACTTCTCCCTTGTGTCCTTACCTCATATGGCCGGAGGTTGGGGGCCGTGCTATTTAGGCAGGAGGGAGTCCATTGGCTGGAAATGCTGACTTTGACATTACTGAATGTCTTTCTGGAGGCATGGAGCAGGGAATAACTGCCAGGAAACACACAGACACAGGTTGGCCCAATCTCCTCTGGAGGTCAAGGGCGGAAATACAAATCTCTGAGCAGACATACACTCAACCTACCTGAAGAAGGTCAGCAGGAACACAACAATATGATGGTGGGTGCAGTGGGACACAAGGCCTCTGTTGGCAGGCTGCCTCCGTAAGCTTCCAGGCACAGCCATGTTCCTGGCAGCCCTACCCCTGCTCCTGCCTTGGCCACAAGGGCTGGATGGTGATTAAGTCATTCTTCTGCTCCCTTAAACAGAAGAAGATGGGGAAAGGAGGAGAAGAGAAAACCAATTTGAATTAAAACATGTATATGAAGTACAGCTCTGTTCCCCAAACAGCTCAAATCCAGATGGAAGAACACCATGCCATGCCTTTCCAACTTGTTTCACACCACCACCCATTCATCACTTGTACATTCCTCAGTAACTTCTATGGCTTAAGGTATCTTGTTATTCCCATTATCCCAGTACCCTCATGGCACTTCTTTTTTGGTTCTCTCCTAGAAGGTGCCTCTTCAGTGCCCAGGACCAAAGGAGTACCCCCTGGATCTACCAATTTCCAGCAATCTCCCATTAAAGACCATTGTGCACCATTTACACACATGGTACACTAGGGAGTGACCACAAATAAGAGCTTTCTGCTGCTACCTGGCTGAACACAGACAGGTGATGAAGCCACAAGAGAAGAATTTGGCTATGGCTGGAGAAGGGTTTGAGATCTGACTGCCTCGTTAAGATGTTGTTGAAGGAATATACCCAAGAGTGGACTTGCTTAGATGGAAAAAGGGAAGTAGCTGTGAGGACAGTGCTGAAATCCAACAGCTGGAATCCTTTCCTGTTTATTCTCAAGCCTGACATTACAGCTCCATCAGTCCCCAACTCATTAGTACAGCACACAACAAGTCACACCTTCCTGTCCCTACCTGTAGGGCATGGGTGACACCTGCCTCAACCTCGAGACAACCAGAAACTATCAGCACTGAGGGAAGGCCATCACAGACACACAGTTTCCTCATGCTGCTCCATGCCACACCATTCCAATGCCCCAGCTGAGCTAGCATGGCCAAGGGATAATGTTTGCTAACAGATTTTGGGAAACAGCCCCACTGGGCAGTGAGGGGATGAATCTCTCTCCACACTTTTCAGATGACATGCCAACACTGCAAACATTCTGAGTGCTGAGCAGAGGTAAAATAAAGCACCACCCCTGTTCCCCCAAAGGATCAGCACCGAAATAAGACAGAATATAAAGCCTTTGTGTCCTTTTGCATCCACAGGTGCTGTTTGTAATTATTTGCACATCTGACAGAAGTCTTTTCATCATAACCTCACCTGGAGAAAGTAAAAGTCATTGGACAGACAGTCTCTCACCCAAATTTCTGCTGCTGAAAACTCTTTATTTCACACAGACTTTCTATTCCTCCTTTTAAAGCTTTCATCAAGACACTTTTCACTGCAGGCAGTCTCCCTTCCCTGTTCTCTCAGTGATGACACATGCCTGACCAACAGCAATATCCAGCTACTGCTGGATACAAGAACCATTGTGGAAACTGACATCACATCTGACCTCCAAAAACAGTGTGGCATGGAAATCCTCTGAGTAACAAGTACCCAGCTATGACAGCTTTGAGACACTGGAGTCACATTTATCCTACACCACGCCTGAACACCTCCATTCTCATCCAGGGCAAATGCAGTGAGGCTGTACAAGACCTGACACCATCTGTCTTTATTCAGTCCAGGAACTCTTGAGCCACACTGCCACTGCTCCAGCTGGCACACAGCACCTCCTTGTAGGGACACATGTCTAGACTGCTTGGGTTCACACAGAGGAAAAAAAAGTGCCCACAACTGGAGCTGTGAGAGGGCAAGACTAGCCCCGAAGAGGCAACTTTGCAAGTAGTCTTGATCCTACCTTCACCTGAGGTCCCCGACCACTTCTCAGCACCAGTGAATGAAGACTCAGCACCCACACAAGTAGCATACAGTGCAGCAGTAACCCTACAGCTCAGGGCTGTCCCCCATGCCAGCTGCACTGACAAAGGAAGCCAAGGCACTCCACTTTCCCAGCTCCACGGCCCTTACAGGCCTGTGAGCCACACGGTCTGCTGGTCAAACACAAGAGATTCCTTGGCTCTCCCTCCCCTCTCACCAGGCAGATAACAGAGCTGTCCCATGGAAAGCAAAACACTGCCAGTTGTGCAACACTGTGGGGAAAAGTTCCTTCCTTGGGTAATCAGTTTGCAGCCCAAAGCACAAGATTTACTACTTGCTTCATGTCAATGTATGCAAATACAGATCTTATTTGTCCAAGACACTGAGTCCTTTTAAAGCTAAGACCTGGTTTGACCTTAAAGTCACCTGTTTCTTTCTTTTTTTTTTTTTTTTAACAGCATTTACTATTGAAATAATCTGTTCCCCAGAGCTTCCCAATCTCAGGTCTTCTTTCTAGAACACTTTCTGACACAGGACACTTTCACAGTGTAGAGATAACTACAAAAGATTTTGTTTCCCCTCTATCTTCATCCTGTCCTTTCTATATTCGAAACTGGAATTCTTCCTAGGCTAGAAAAGTCTGCAACCAGTTTCTTCTTTAAAGTTAGTCTTCTAATTATTGTGAGAACACCACAGTAATTTTGTGGTGGAGGAGGAGCAAAAGCTGGACAGCAGGATGGCCCACAGAACTAAAGACATGAAGCACGTGCCTTTACAAAAGGAAGAGGAGTACTTTTAGAGTGTTAGACTGCCTCATCTAACTATTTAGCACTATTTACCTACAGCCAGCCAGTACTCTGAGTAAGCTTTTGATAGGCTTTCACCCTTATTTGTTAAGCTCTCCTCGGTGTTCTACCTTATCCTTTCACTTAAAGGCAAAATAAGACACCTTAAGTTCAAAATAAACACCCTTAATGCTATCCTACTGCCCTCCAAAGCCGGCAGGAAAGCGCAGCCTTAACATTCCAAAGTGCAAAACAAACGAAAGGATTATTTCTTCAAAATAATAATAATTTTAAAAAACCAAATAAACCCCCATCAAACCCCAAACCAACAACCCCCCAGACTCCTATGCCATTTTTCCAAACTGACAGAACAGCGGCACAACCGCAAACCCACCCAGGGCCCTCGGCAGCCAGCACAAGCACACCGTCTGTCACCGCGGATACCCCGCCGGATGCTGGTCGGGAAGAAGGACAAGGGGCGGCCCCGAGCACCCTAATGCTCCGGGAACGATCCGGGCTGCCGGGAAGGCCCGGGCCGCGCTCCCGCCCCGGCCACGGCCGCCCAGCCCAGCGCAGCCCAGCCCGAGGAGGGGGCGAGGAGGCGGACGCGGCTCCCTCCGGGCGCTGGGGCCACGTCCCCGGCGGGGCGGGGCGGGGCGGGGAGCCGAGCGGGCAGCGCAGCGCAGGGCAGGGCAGGGCAGGGCACGGCCCGGCTCCGCCACCGTCACTGCCGCTCCACGCCCCGGGGAGCCGCCCGGCCCCGCGTACCCTGCGCGGCGCCCAGCGCTGCCGGAGGAAGTCGGCGGCAGGAGGCGGCTCTTCCAGGCGGTCCCGCGGAGCGGCGGGAACTGTAGTCCGGCCGCGGCCGCCGCCGTGGCCCTGCCCGCCCCCTGCGCGGGGCGGGAGCGAGCGGCCCGGCCCCTGTGCGGCCCGGCTGAGCCTGGGGCGGGGCGACGGAGAAGGGAAGGGAGGGGAGAGAGGGGACTACAGCTCCCGCCAACCCCGCGGCAGGGCGGCACAGAGCGGCGCTACCTGCCCCGGCAGGGCAGCGCCGGCAGGTGAGCGCCTGGGACGGGGCTCCTTCCTCGGGCCTGCGGCTCCTCCTCCCCCGCTGGCCGCAGGCCCGCTCTGCAGCCGCGATGCCGTTCCCCATCACCGTCGCGGACGATGCCTTCGACTACCTCTTCAAGATCATCCTGATCGGCGACTCCAACGTGGGGAAGACGTGCGTGGTGCACCGCTTCAAGACAGGGCAGTACAACGAGAAGCAGCAGAACACCATCGGCGTCGACTTCACCGTGCGCTCGATGGACATCGACGGCAAGAAAGTAAAGGTCGGTGGCGGGAGCGAGCCCGAACCTCCTGGCGAGCAGCACCTTGGCCGTGCCATCGTTCCCGTGCAGGTGCCAGGAAGCGGCGGGACGCACAGCAACTCCTGCTCGGCCCTGCCGAAGGCAGCTTGGCAAAAGCTGGCTGCCTTTCTAACCAGGGGTGCTTCCCAGTGGAGCTTTCTCTCAGGAAGATATCCTGGGGGAAGCAGTCACCCTAATTTGGGTACATACTTGCTCTCGTGACTTCTCTGCATCTACCTGAGGAGAGGGCTTGTGCTTTGCCTGCAGGGAGTTCTTTGGAAGCCGGCTATAGTTTGGATGGGATGTCTCTTCCCTCCAGAGATGTGGGGGTTTGAGCTGGGACACCAAGAAGGGAAAACCCCCAAAGTTTGCAAAGGCTCCACTTTGATGTGTGCTTAATTTGAGGGAAGAAGACTTCCAAGACAAACACCAGAAGAAATTGTCAGCTAGAACTTCCTTCTGTGTGCAGATGGAAGTTAGGATGCCTGGCTTTTACATATAGATTTGCTCTGCCCAGACCTGTATTAGGGCTCTTTACTCTTCTTCTTTTGCTATTAAAAGGCTGTAATGTTCTGTATCTCTTACTACAGTTGTTGAAAATGGGTTTCTTGGCCTCTTTGCAAAGCTGGGTTCACCCTTGGAGCTTTCTATTTGGACTGTGTAGATTGACTCTTCAGGCTTGTAAATGGCTTTTCCGATCTAGGGAGCGCAAAGCCACGCTGGTCTGGTAGAGTGAGCTGGGACAGGTCTGGCTGCCTTCTGGACATGGGGCTTCAAATGCTGAGGGCAAGCACCTAGGAAAGTGGTGTTCACTGGTCTTTACAATTTCTGTCCTTTCTCTTACAGATCCAAGTGTGGGACACAGCCGGTCAAGAGCGCTTCCGGACAATAACCCAGTCTTATTACAGGAGTGCCCACGGGGCCATCCTTGCCTATGACCTTACTAGGAGGTCCACATTTGAATCCATTCCTCACTGGATTCATGAAATTGAAAAGTATGGTGCTGCAAACTTGGTCATGATGTTAATTGGTAGGATTTTAGTTTTAAATATTGTGTTATGTAGATTTTTAATACGGACATAAAGCCTCCCTCGTTTTCCTACCACCACTTGAAGCATCTATACACTATGCATTAAGGAAGAATTCAGTTCTAATTAAAATAGATCACCAAATGTGTCAATTCAACCTAGGTTTAAAAAAATGAGGAAAGTCATAGCCTGGTCCTGACAGGACCGAACCCATTGCAGACAGCAAAACCCTTTTTCAGTTGTTCCTTTCCTGCTGGAATAACACAACAAGCTTTGCTGCCAGGCTGAAGGCAGGGACCACCTTGTTGAGTTAGAACTGCAGTAAGCCTGACCCTGTAAGCTGCTGCACAGGAATGTAGCAGCTCAATAATTCAAGGTGAAGGGGGATGCACAGACTCCTGTGGTTCTCATCTTTCCTCTCTGCTCTCTTGATATGCATGCGCATTGCTCTGTAATGGGATTCCGAGCAGGTAAGACAATAGATGGGGAGATGGCTTTTGCAGAGCCTGGAGTAGCCTGCTTGCATTCCACTAACGCTCAGGAAAGTGCCTCTTTGAGGAAAGCAGTGGCTGGGAATTGCCGGGAATGGAGCTGGTAGGAAGCCGTGGTTCCTTTCCCTTGGGTTTCATGGTTATTATTGCTCTTCCTTCCCCCAAGGAAGAAGCTGCAAACGAGAGCACTGGTGTGGTGAAACACACCAGTGTTTTTCTTTCTTGCCTTTATTTCCATTGGCGTGGCTAAGCCTGTTGCAGTGTGCTGAGAGCAGCTCAGCAGCCATGGCTGGGGCAGCACTGAGCCCCTGGCAGGGCCCCTGAGCTGCTGCCTCTGCTCCCAGCACCCTCCGTGCTTGTGCTATGGAGATTTCCTCTGGAAGAAGCAAACGATAAATTCTGACCTGCTTCTAATGCAGTGCTTGGAACTGGGGGCAGGGGAGGTGTAAATCACTGCACTTTGGCTGTTTTTTTTCTAATTTCTGTCATGAGTCTAAAGTAAGAGACTTATCTGTGTGTGGTGGGGGATGGTGGTGGTTGTTGGGTTTTTTTTAGAGAGAGAAGTTCGGAAATCAGTAAAAAGTGAAGCTTTTGTTAAGGATCCAGCTAGGTGCTTTCTTCCAAAGCTGGTGCTGTTTGCTTTACTTACACTGGCAGAAGCCGTTGTACATTTAATTACGCTTAGTCATGTTATACACCTTTCCAGCAGGAGGTTAAGGTTAGGAAACCTAACTTTCCTATCTGGAACTGAAGGAGGAAAAGGTGGATGGGTTCCTTTTAAGGAGGCAAATAACCTTAAAGCTGGGGTGTTTTTTTTGCTGTTTTTTTTTTTTTTGTTTTTTGGTTTTTTTGGGTTTTTTTGTGGCTTTTTTGTGGTTTGTTCAAGTTTGTTTTTTTTTTTTTTTTTTAGAAATACTAAAAGGGACTTTATGGGAGGGTAGTTAGTTTATATATATTCAAGATATGAATTTGATGAAGGGTTGTCTTGAAACTACAAACGTAGACTTCAGCCAGCTACTAGAACTGATAAATCCACATGTGCTGCAAAACTGCCTAAATATACAAAGGTATTTTATCTGAGGTGTTTCATGATAGATTTTGACTAAAGTGCTGCAAGTAAAAAGTTTAATCTATACATGCAGAAACAAGCATATATTTTAGGCATTAAGGTAGCTGATCTGAATTCTTGTCTTTCTTTTTACATCACCCTAAAAGATTGTTTTTTAAAAACTATTCAACTTAAAGGCTACTTAACATTTAAAATCACTAGGGAACAGGACCAACAGGTGCTTCCAAATAATCTTTCACCTACACTAAGTAATTAGATGAACATGGGTTTTTAGTTTTCTCTTGGATTTCATCTCTTTTGCTATCATATTATTTGCTGCAGTTTTAAGCCAGTCTATATTTGTGGCTCTGATGTACTCACATCTTGTTCTATCCAGTAACTCTTACTGCTAACAGAAATCTATTGTTGAACAAAATTGAATTCCTGCATCACATTTAAAAATAAATTTTTTAAAGACTAAGTGGCTGAAGTATCTCTTTGCCTTCTTTTAGGGAACAAATCGGATTCGCTGGACAAGCGTCAAGTGCTGTTTGAAGATGCCTGCACCCTGGCAGAGAAGCATGGGCTCTTAGCTGTGCTGGAAACATCAGCAAAAGAAGCTCAAAACATAGAAGAGGTGTTCACATTAATGGCTAAGGAGCTGATAGCCCGAAATACCTTACAGCTTCATGGGGAGAACCCTCCAAACAGCTTCAGTCTTGACTCCAGGCCAGTGATTGCCAGTCCAAGTGTGGAGAAGACCCAGTGTTCCTGTTGAAGAGAGACTTCAGGGAGAACTTGGAAACTGCCATTCTTATGAGGCTGTTTGATTCAATTTTGTTCAGTTGATGAAAGTGTTTTATGTGGCCTCAAGCCATCTCTCTTGATATTTCTACCTTGCAGTTTGGCTTGTGAGTATTTTCAGAGATCATTGTTGCTGTTGGTAGCACAGGTTGCTTTGAACATAGCAATGTGAACTTCTGACATGAGAGGACTCAGGAAGCTGACAGCCCTTGCCCTAACCAAAGATAACTATAAAAGTTATTGCCTTTAATTATTTCCTTACATGTCTTTCTGGCTGTGTCAGAAGATAAATTTGCACCAGAGTTCTGCACTGACCCTTCTAAGCTGTGTTGCTGGTTTTAAGCACTTTCCTCTCTGCCAGTAGCTGTAAAAAGTCAGACGTGTGCTTGAACAGCACTAACCCGCTCCTGCCTAAACTTTCATTTAGGAGCTTTCCTGAAGTCAGGCAGGTAGCCACCCATCCCAAGGAGCTTAATAACATTTGTGAAAGAGTAGAGGATTTCACATCTGCCCTGAGTTCCTCACCAGACAAACCTGGAGACATCTTTGGGGTGGTGGAACAGGCAGAATATGATACACTTCTTCCTGGGGTGAGAAAAGTTGCCTTTCACTTTGCTTTGTAATAGTCAGGATTGTTTCCAGTACTGATCTCCATCCTGCTACATGGACTTGCTGGGAGCAGAAAAGCTTCCAGTGAAAGAACCTTTTTTTCATTCCTCCCTGCTAACCTCATCTAGCTTTTGATGTGCTGATTTTAACCAAAAGCCTTCTGTAGCTTGTGTGATGGGCCAATGGCAGCTTGAGAGTATCCCTGTAGATTTTCAAGGGAGTATTAAGGATGGATGCAAGCTCCTGTAAAACTCAGCAAGGGGTGAGATGGTTTAAATTAGGTAAAAAAAAAAAAAAATTAATTGTGTTAGAGTGGTAAGGCGATGGTATGGGGTGCACTAGAGAGCTGCCCTAGGTGAGTATATATGCTACTGCTGTGGAGACTGAATGTGGTGGTAGCACTGAACAATGGAAGGTCTTAGACTGCTCCTCCCAGATGCAATCTCTGCTACTTGGGGCTCACTTTTCTGTATACCTGAACTGAATGGAGGGTTTAGGCTGGGTTTTTTTTTTTGGTGAGGGTTTTGGTTTTTTTTTTTTTTTCCTGTTGTTTGCAAGTTTCTTTCCCAGTAGATGAAAACAGGGAAGGAGGAGGAGGAAAGAAATATCAGAGGAAGTTTTTTTGACTGCAGTCCACATATACCAAAGTGTGTCACTTAGTTACTGTTAAGCTATGAACTGCAACTCCAACTCTGTAATGATAAAACACAGTTTGTGTTACATGCAAAGCAGCCTTGGGAAGGCTAGGGTGTTGCCAGCTTACCCAATGGCTGGCTGCCCCTGTTTCCCAAGTCCTTGAAAAATAGGGAAAAACATGTAGCAAGTATGGCTGGAAAATCTTGGCTAGAAGCACAAAAAAAAATAAAGGAGAATGAATCATTAAGTAATAGTCTTGGTAATACATCTAATATTCTTAATGCTTTCTCCGGCCAGGTTCTTTGCTATTACATGCAAAGAGCAGGGGTTAATTCAGCTCTGTATAAGCTGAGGGAGGACTCTTCCATGCTACCCTCTTGCTATAGCCTGCTGTGGAGAAAGCTTCACCTTCAGGCATCCTCCTTCTCATGTTTACTTTTACAATCTTTACTCCTTCATTTTTACTAGCCTAGTAGTTGCATTTTGGTTTGCACATTTAAGCAACATTAAATACCACAGCCTTTCAAAGTGGCAAGCCAGCTTCCAAACACTGAGTTTCTACAGAGCAGTCAAATGTAAGCTTAATATTTCTATTCCTGGTAGTAGATTGTAATCCATCATTTTTACTTTTTTTTTTTTTTTTGTAGTTCCAGAAGACTGCAATAGAAAAAGTATTCCTTTCAGCTCCAGTTACAATCTTTTATTGGTCAAGAATTAGAGGAAGGATGGTACCAGGAGAGTGTTAACTTTGCATGGTTCATTGGGTTTGCCATCTTAATTAGCCACTGCTGTATGAAGTTATTTTGCTTACCCTCAGTATGGAGACTTCTGCAGGCTGATGTGATCCTGAGTGCCCAGCACTGCCAGGTTTCAGGACTCTTGCTGTTCTCTTCCCACACACATGGAGCTACTGGCAAAGCAAGACCTTGGCAGAAAGCTGTGCAACACAGGATCAGGGAGAACAGGCTTGTGACTGTTCCCTTTCCTTTAACAGGTCTAACAGGCTTCCTACTCCTCCAAGAAACTTAGTCTTAGACACCTACCCACTGTACAGCTAAACCACGAGTGTGACCTCTTTTGGTTGGTTCTGTTTGGTGTTTTCCATGAGGCCTTTGTGCAGTTACACTGAGTGGTTTCCACAGAGCTGCTTTTCCAGCTGTCCTCACTTGAGTGAAGAGCAGCACTTGCTAACAAGGTTCTTTGGAGTACATTGGTAATGCTGTTACTTGTGAGGTAATACAGGAAGCTATGAACTTTTTAAAAATCCCCATTATTCTAGACTGTGAGAACCACTAGATTAAAATACAAGCTCAGCACAATCTCTGTAGTTCTGCCTTTCCCCATCAGAGAGCAGATGGAAACACCCAGCTGTGACAAGGCAAAGTAGCACTAACTCCTATGGAGCCTTCTGTTAATGGTTTGTTCCCCAGAACCATATGCAAATTCCAAGTGCTTCTTGACAGCATCATTAATACATTCATACAAAGGGTTATAAGGTTGTTTATAACACTATTTCAAAAACTACTGCTGCCCACAGGTTTCAGTTTCAAGAGCTGCACATTCAGCTTGAAGATGAGCTCATTTGTTATGTTCTTATCTACTGGGAAGAAGTATTTGAATCTTTGCTGTGGCACATTACTTGCCCTGGTGTCACAGCCAGGCCAGATGAGAAGAAGCATTACCTATTGGTGGAACAGGGTAATAAAATAATTAGAAATATTTTAGAATGTACCAAACTGACACCTCCCAGAAACTGACTAGTTAAAAGCCAACACAACCCAGCAGCCCAGTGATGTGGAAGGCACACAGCACTGCATATGTGGTCCAGCTTTGCTTTATATGCAGGAGACAGGCTCTCAGTTACAAAAGCTGAGGTTCTTATCTAATCATTCCATTAATATTTAAAAATAGTTGGAAGGGAGACAATTTTCAGATGCTGGACAGAGGTGGAGCACTCTATCCTGGAGCCTTCTTTCAGGAAGAAGATGCATGCCTGTGGTTTTGAACAAGGAACTGGAAGTGAAGCTTCCCCCAGCCAGGTGAGTGCTCCAACGGCAGCGCTGTTACAGGTGCCCTTTCCCCAACACGCATTTGTGTGTGAGGGGCCCAAACAGTCATTGCTCAGCAAACTGGTTCCTGAAATAATTTTCAAGCACCACTCTTATGCAACTGTGTTAAGATCTGGAACTACACCAACAGGCAATGCTGGGATATCACATTCTTTTGAAAATAGTTCTAGACAGGCCAAGAGCCTGTCCTAAGAGTACTCCACTTTGAAATAGGAATTCTGCTTCAGATGGGCAGGGCTTTCAAAAATCTTTTAAAGCACTTTTTCTAATGCTGCTGTTATATATCAACCTTTAACAGCTGCCTACACAACTTTGTCAATGCAGTCACATCAAGCTGTTGTCAAGCAGGGGCTGACTGGCTTGACAGCGTGTGACAAAAAGCACACCCATGGATAACCAGAGTTCAGCATATCTGCAATTCTGCATTTCCTTGCTATAGCTGTGTCCAGGAACATTACTTCTTACAGTTTTCACTCCTAAATCTAGTTTTGCTAACCTGAAATGAGGTTCACCACAACTACAGTTTAATGCCTTTCTATTGCTAGCAATTAAACTGATTTTGTAGCTACTTGATCCGTGCAGCACAGTCCTGTATTGTAGTTCAGTCCTAAAGGATTACATGTGGATTCCCTCATTTTAAATTGCTGCAGCATTAATAATTTCACCTACACAAGTTTTGTTCCCGAGACACCCATAGCTCATGGTACCCTCCAAATACAAATCTCTGTACCTGCAGTAGCAAGAGTTACTTTGTATTTCATTAAAAGAACCAGGTATTTCCTCAAAGATTACAATCCACCTTGAGCCACAAAGGCTGGCTGTGCTACCACCATTTGGACTAAAGCAGCAGAAGTTGTAACAAGGGCTCTTACCTTGTATGATCACATTCAGCGCAGGGAGAACAGGTAGCACACTTACTCTGCACTTTCCACAAGAGGCAAAGGTCTGTATCAAACAAAATGTATATATTCTGGCCTAGGGAGTAAAGTCAAGGCACCTCAAGGGACAGCATCCATCTTTTTCTAAAGATTTTTGATTTGAAATTAATATTCTGTTGGTGGAAGTTTATGGAGACTTCATACCCTTTCCACTTTGACACTACTCTCATTGGCCTCTTCTGTTTAAGTATATCCTTGAAGAGAATGTAGCACAGCCAAAGTTGCCACCCTCCATCTCCTTACATTATAAGCTTAATTCTACTGAATTTTTTCCTATTCTCACAGAGGAAGAACATAGCAGCCTACTAACATGCTTATTTTAAAGACCCTACTATTTTCAGCTGTCCCAGTCTGGGGTTGGTGGGGGTGGGAATCCCAATGCTCCAGCCAGCTTAGAAACAAGGCTCAGACAGCACGGTTTGGACAGGAAGTGGCACCCAGCAGCGCTGGCTTGGGGACAAATACAGGCAGTTCTTGAACCTGCACAACAGGAACCACAGCACAGCTCAAAGCAACAGGAGCTATTTGTCATGCTGCCCATGAACACATCAGTGGCCATGCAGCTCCACCCACTAGCCTCCACCAAAGCACATCACTCATCTGGCTATTTTCAGCCTCCTCTGTAATGCATACAGGAGGACACTTCAGAAGCACCAGCAGCCACCACTGTGCCACATGTACACCCAGGCAGGGAGTAAAGCATACCACTCCTGACCCCTTTTGAAAACAAGCTCACACATGTGTTCTGGCTGGTAAGTTCGTTGCCTTTTTCCATCTTATCAGAACACAGCTTTGTTACAAACTCACATTTGAATTAAGCTTTCCAATAGGATGTAACAACTTATGTTCACCATGTAGGGCAAGGAGGCTTTAACTTTTTTCTCTTTTCTCCCTTTTATCAGTTTAAAGTGTCATTTGCTCAAATTACATTCCTTTCCTCCCTCTTCTACTTGGACCCTGGGGGAAAAAAACAAAAACAAACTGAACAAACTAAAAATGGCTTTACTCTCTTCACTTAAACTTTTTTTTAAATCATGTCCCCAGCATCTTAATATGCTTCTAGCACTTTACTTCCAACTTTGTGTATTTCTGCAGAAAAATGTTTCTATCTGAACCCACACAGGATGCAAGCATGTGGAGTCTCAGGAAGTTGCCTGTAGCAGTGCTTGGACTTGCTGCCCAAGCAGCATTACGAGAGGAAAAGTATAGATAAGACTATGGCCTGCAGCTGGCTTTGTCCAAGGCAAATAAAATTAACACAACAGTGGAGGACTGACTTCTGAGAAAGCAAGACACATCACTTCTTACTAATGACCCCAGATATTCCTTCAACGCATCAGATGTCCCAATTGTCTGTTTGGAATGTATCTCTTGCATTACAGGCTCTTTGCTGGAAAAGCTCTAACAATGCTGGAATGCTGTAGTAAGCATAACAGTTCTGCAGGAGTTAAGATTAAGTGACATAAATGCCTTTGTATTTACAGAAACACACAGAAAAATAAGTCAAAAACCAGAACGTTCGAACTTAAAAGAACAGACTGACTTCTTGATTAATTTTTTTTTTACTTTTTTTATTTGGGAAAAGTGCTTCTTACAAAAGGCAGCTGCAAAACAATACGTTATAGACCTCAGAACAATTTCTCATTCCATTTAAAAGTGAAAGGAGAGGCAGTCTAGG
Source organism: Vidua chalybeata (assembly GCF_026979565.1). NCBI lineage: Eukaryota > Metazoa > Chordata > Aves > Passeriformes > Viduidae > Vidua > Vidua chalybeata. Next base: position 28,254,721 of record NC_071534.1, on the reverse strand, counting down.
GGACAAGAGCAGCAGGAGAACAGATCACGGGGAATCCACAAGTCAATAAAAAACAGCAATAATGTAATGCAAGGTTAAAATTCCTGTGCTGGGGCTTTGGTGGCAAAGTAATTTCTCAATGCAAATTACAGCCAGAAACTGCACAACTGCCTTTGTAAGCAGTAACTCACATAAACTGAACAGCTTTACCAGGCAACCTGCCCAACTCGGCTGCAGAGAGGCACAAGTACCTCAAAGCAGCTGGGAGGCACAGCGAGTTTCTAGCAAAGCTCACGGCTTAAGTGTTTACATGAAGTTCTAAAACTTACAGAGCGATAAAGCTAAAGGGTCCTCTCTGGTGTTCCTCTGACCCCACCTTGGCTAACCAGATTTCTGCTCCTAGACAACCCTAATCATACACATGAAAGAGAGCTGGTGTATTAGGGAGTGCCATCTATCAAGTTAACCATAGTCAGGATCGTTTCCCAGTCTGGGCTAAGACCACTAGACCAGTTTCACATCCAATTGGAGACAAGACTTCATGCACCAAGAGGGGGTGAAAGATGGTTTTGTTATTTTTAACTTACAGAGTCTCCCCATCCTTGAGGTCCAACTCTACATTTATCTGTATATACACATAGAGAGTTCTCCTTTCACAAAGACATTTTCCTTTCATGCTAAACACAGTAAAAATCCAGAACGTTCACACCTGGTTCTGGTTACACAGTAGTAATAGTAATGTGCAAGTAAACAGAGACCAAAAGTCACAAATGAAGACGTGTACATGAGGGGGCTGGAACGGAGCTGATTCCAGAAAGAATATTTGTATCTGGCCTGAAATCAGAAATATTGGTACAAAGACAGAATAAAGGCCATCAGCCAATTTACATCCCCACTGCATGGCCACTGCTCATTTTTGTATCTGGGCTCTTCAAAATGAGTGTGGAAGTCCTGTAAACACTTTAACCCTGGAACTGGGTGAACTCTGTTGGGTACACAGATGAAGCAACAAACCTAAGCTAACTGTTTGACAGTTAAATTTATTTTTACAAAAACTAACATTTTAAAGATTTATTTATTGTTATTTGTTGAAACAGAGGAAAAACAACACTCCTGGGGTGGGAAAGGAGGGGAAGGGAAGAGACAGACCCTGGGTAAAAGTTATTACAACAGCACCTGGAATTGATCGGCCTGCCTAGGAGAAACACAGGCACTGCCACAACACCACAGGTAATAGCTACTGCCTGAAGCCAAGACAACAGTCCACACTCCACTGACAGGTGCTATAGATCCAAATCATAATAATCTTCCAGCTCATCATGAAATAAGTCCCACTCATCCTCAGAATCCGTTAGCTCATCATCACCTCCGGCTGCCAACAGCATAAGCAACATCTCACCAAGCTCGAAGGTCACCACCTCATCCTCGTCGGTTTCAAAGGGATCACCATTCTCTCGCTCCTCGATGAAATCCCAGAACCGATTCCTCCGCTGGGCCTGCAAATGGAACACAAGGATTTCCCCAGGTGACCCAGTGGTACAAAGCAGGAGCCTTTCCAGAGGCTGACATGCCCCTGGTGTACTTTCTGACATGCAAGAAATCACATTTCTCTTTCAGGGAGATACTGACCTCCAGCTAAATTAACCCTTACACACACCCCTATTACTGCTACCCAACATTTTTACGTCAGTATGTTGTAAGAAAGTTTTTTAAATTTAGTCTTTGCATCTTGGCCTCCAGCATTCACACCTTTAGAGCACTGCTTCCTTCAAATTCACCATTACAGAGGTCTATCAGAAGTGGAAAAAAGAAAAGTCAGTATTTCCCTATCCGCTTTCCAAGGCAGAAGACATAATGCACACCCCTCATGTGCTCTCTGTCTATTGAAAGGACAATTAATCACCAGCACTAACCCGGTATCTACTTGAGGTTCCTACTTTGGGTCTTTGTGGCTCCTCTTGGCGGCCATCAGGATATTCATGCTTGTAAAAACAGTTCCCTCCAAATGGACAGCTCCCACGGCCTTCATCAAAATACCTGCATGGCTTGTTGCTGGAAAGGAAAATATCGCAACCTTTACTGACAGCACACCCCAATCGGACTTCAGAACTGCATTTACATCAGTCCACAGGGATCTCAGGTACCAGGAGCAGAAGGCATTTTGTGAGTAAAAGGCCTACATGTAGAAATGATTTATTACACTATGTGTGGACTGATGCATGCAGAGGGACACCAATGGTGTGCAGTGCACAAGTTTGGACTGCCTTATGACTACACCACCAGTGTTTTGTGTAGAGAAGGGAAAGACTGGGGTGAAAGAACACAGGAATAGCTTCGGGACTGTGTGCATGCATCTGTGGGCAGATAGGCAGAGATGTGCTTCACACATGATGGTGGAAAGGAGGTATGAAAAGGGGCTTTACATTAACACCCTTCTTCTCCATGTGTGTTTTTATCTCTGCAGTCTCAATTTGATAAAAGGCTGCATTGCTCATACCTCATTGCCTCCTTGTATTTCTGAATGAGTTTCTGCTTCTCTTCCTTCTCCTCCACCCAGTACTCACTTGGAATGACAAAGTTAGATGTGATCCGACATTCTGGGCAGGACCTGAGAAATGAACAGACTGTGCTGCAAAATTCCACGTTACAGGGAGCTCTCTCTCCTAAATAACAAGGCATGGCATATATCCATCTTTAAAGAGGTACTGTACTCATATACCTGCTGTACAACCTTTTCAATCTAGACTCTCTTATAAGTGAAGATAACCTAAACTCTCTTCTTCAAGAACTCAATGGCAATGGCAGCTGGTCAGCTTGTCTCAGAAAAGCTTGAAAAAACACTTCACACAGACTCCTTTTTCTTTAGAATTAAATAAATTTATTTTGGTATTTTTCCTATATTTATTTGATTGGAATTTTGCATTTTCTAGAACAGCCTTAAATGGAGAAATGTTTTTCCAACTGAGTAATGCTCTAAGGCAGTAATGAATTAAGCAGCATACATTCTGAACTGGTTAATCTGTTTAACCCAGATTCCTGCCTGAGTGTCCAAGACATAAACAGTAACCACTGGACAACATGCTACTAAATAAACAACAGTTATTTACTACCACTGAGTTTTGCAAACTTAACCCGGTATTAACCAAATCAGAGTGTAAATGTTATGCCTAACAATTATTTCACTCCTAAACTAAAAGTTAGTATGCATTAAATGCAGTCTCTGTGCAGTCTGCATCTGGAAGTCTGTTGCAAGTTGTCACAAGTTACTAAGTTCTTCCACAGTAACAAAGCACAATCGAAATGGGAAAGTGCCTCACTTTATAATCTTGCTCTCAAATTGTTTAGCACTCCTCCACTTGCGGATGCACTTGAGACAGTAAGTGTGGCTGCAGTTGGACAGGATCCCAAAGCGGCGCTCGCTAGGATTAGCTTTCTCATACACCACCTCCATGCAGATCCCGCACACCATGTCTTTACTACGCTGGACGGCAAAGGAAAGCTCCATGTCCTTCTCATGAGCTTCAATGCAAGACTGAAAAGGACACAAAGAAAACAACTACAGAGACGACTGGTCACCTGGTGAGGTCTAAGCAGGTTTTTAAACTCAGTTTGCTGTTTTGCATAATGCCTGAAGTGTGATTAAGCTGAAAAAGTCTTCATCCTCAAAAAAATAATTGTTCAAGTACTGGGGAACAATCAATTCAGAGTTCAAATTCCTTCCTTCAGACACTGCTTTTAAACATGAAAAGGCAATCTAAAAAACCATCCACTTTGACTAGGCAAAGAACAAAGCTCCAGTATCTTTAAGTAGACTGCTCTCCCAACAGAGATAAGGAAATCCAGCTGCATTTGAGTATGGCCCTGGCAGGAAACAGTCTAGTTTACAACCGGAATTTCATTCACTGCCTGACCTGCACACACCTTCAAATAAAAGGGAATTAGTAACAAGTGATTGAGGGGAGCAAGGAAGCAATAACTCACAGCTGTTAAACAGCAGACAGTTGTTTGCTTACCTTTATGTGCTGAGATCTCTGTGCAGCATCAATGGGATGCAAGACCTGCAGGCCACACATATCACACACGTCCCCATGGATATACACGCAGTTTTCTCCATAACGACATTCTCCTAATGCAGCGTAGGGGCACAGCTCCTTCTTCATCTCCACATCTGCCTGCTGCTTCTCGTATTCTTCTTCAATCACCATTTCCTGCAAGGGTGCTTCAGCACAGAAAGGAGCAGCTGGGAACAGAATTAAGAACAGTAAGCAGCACATTCAGATTTTGAGCACCAGGATTAAGAATACTCAGAGTTACCCAAACAGAATAATAGAAACAACCTAGGTTCATTTCAGTCCAAGTTCACACACCCTCAATCTGAACGAAATTATTTTCCCCACTCAATTAATTTAAAGACCAATTTTTTCATCCTTCAACCCAGACAAGATTAAAGCTATCAAAGTTTCAGTAGTCAGGAAAGATCCATTTACAGGTTAAGTCCACCTATAAAAATTGCACTAGTCATCAGCAGCTTAATACAGACTCTGGTTCAGCAACCATTAAATAAGGCTACAAATCTCTCACTGCTTTTAGAATCAATTTCACTTTACCTAAAATTTTCACATCAGCTGAAGTTAACAGGTGTTTTCCCAGAAATTACACAGCTGAAATAATAGAAGTGTATCCAGCATAACATAATGCTAGTAGGGCAATACCACATCAGCAATTCCTTATGTGCAGGCTAATTAGCACACTGTTCTTTAGCCTGAACAAACTTTCATTTCTGGACTCTTATGAATCTCTAGGATTGATAGAAAAGTGGTGTCCATGTCTCTCAAACTAACTCCATTCTACATATTTGCCAAAAAACCTGTCCTAAACAGATATCTGGTCAATTAGCCAGACACATGAAACTGAAATTCAGGCTTTATCACTGCATTCTAAGTTGGCTATCAGTTTTGAATAATCCTAAGTAATTTCCCTCCCTAAACTTAAACTGAACTGAAATCTGTATCTTTTCTCTTCCCCCTTGAGACAGTTACTGCTGAACCCTCCTCTCTGTACCTCAAACACATGCTTGTCTGCCTCACCACAAGTCAGCATTCTGAGATTGTTACATAAGTAGGATCATGACAAAAGCAGTCAGTGAGAAACTAAAGGTGTAATAAACATAAAGCATTTCTATATTCAGAATAAACACCAGGAAGAACAGCAGTTGGAGTTCATTTGCATAAACATAAGCTGTTACAAGAGTAGCAAGGCATCTATGCTGTAAGAAAGTGAAACTTTTAGAAGTTGTTCAAGCACTAGATTTGGAGAAGCAAGCAAAAACTACCAAAGGCATACTTGGATCAGTTAGAGTGAAGGACAGACTCCTCAAAATTAATCAGAGGCTGCACACTCGCAATTTTCATCCCCATGGAACAAAGACATAACAACAGGCATGTATCAGTCTGTTAGTTTTAGGACAAATAAAAATAAAATGCAGGTCCCTGTGACTTAAAATTTTGAGGAATAAGCAAATATTGAAGATGAATGTAGAAAAATATTAGCTCTCAAGATAAGATCAAGTCTGCTTCTTGAACCATCTCAGACTGTAGTGGTCACTCAGTGATCCTGGAGAAGTCTGTTTGTTAGAAACATATTTTTCAAGGCAAGCGAGTAACTGAGTAACAAGTCACCTGGCAACCTGTGCATTTTCAGTCTGAGATTCCCAAACAAATGTTCATTAGCTCTTCTTCCCCATGAGTTTTGGTGAACCGGCACCAAGAAAAGTGACAAGAAACCATGTACTAGGCTCTACATTCTCTCCTGAGTAGCTCAGCAGAACATGAAAATATGTACTTATTGAAATCCCACTTGCCCTCCCATTTGAAATCCATGGTCTCCACTTCCATAAGAAATAACAAAAATCACAACTGCCACTCAGTTTTTAGTCCCTCAACTGTTGCATTTGCCAGTGTTTGCTCAAGTTAATGTTGTCAAAGATTTTTTTACCTAGTTGAGGACCATGAAGATGGTTAGAGGGATGGAACACCTCCCCTATGAGGAAAGGCTCAGAGAGCTGGGGTTGTTCGGCCTGGAGAAGAGAAGGCTCCGGGGTGACCTTACTGCAACCTTCCAGGACCTGAAGGGGGCCTACAAGAAAGATGAAGAGGGACTTTTTACAAAGGCATGTAGTAATAAGACAAGGGGTAACCGTTTCAAACTAAAATTCAACCTGAAAAAGGGTGGGTTTAGACTAGATATTAAGAAGAAACTCTTCACTGTGAGGTTGGAACAGTACCTATATTTTCTGTATCTACTGCAATGTAGCAGCTACAGTTTTACTTCCTCTTTGAAACCACAATTAGAAAAATTCATAAGACTTCACTGCCTCAGCAGTTACAAATCTAACATCCCTCAGAGTAGCATTTGTTCACTATGATTGTTTCCTGTTTTCCAAATCTCTGCTCACCAGTAGGTGGACTCAATCCCCAACTTCTCATTGCCCATTTCCCATTAAACAGGGTTAAATTCATACCAGTGGAAAAACTGGTTTGTTAACTTTGATCCACACACCACCTGCTTGCACTTTAGGACACACTTCCTAGCATTAAACACATTAATCTTTCAGTAACAGGAAACAGACACCCAATTTATTATTTCTTGTATTTCTGCCTTTCTACTCTTCCTCAACTGCAGAAGAAGTACGGAAATGTGGCACATCTCTACAACTAACAAGTGAATACCTGAAGAATCATCACTATTTTCTGTGCTAGTTCCTGAAGTCATCTTCAAGATACCAGGTTTAGTCCCAAATCAGAAATGTGGTAAAAGGTGAGCATTATAGTCCCAGCTATGCATGGTTAAACTGCCAGCCTTGAATCTTTAGCATTTTAAAGAAAATTTTAAACACACAGGCTTCTAGGGAACCTTGAGAAATAGGTTTGATTTTGAAGTTTCCAAGTATCTGTACATTTCTCCAGCAATCTGAGAAGAATAATCTGCTTTAAGGCATACACTACAGAACATACTGCACACATTTTTATTTCTGTAGCTTAATAAATACAGTTGCTTCAGAAAAGTGAAATTTTTTAAAAATCACCATGGGAATTAGCATCATGTAGCACTGTTCAGAACAGAAACAGATGAGTACGTTTACATCAAGTTTCAAAAACTATAAAACAGACATGCAACAAGATTCACAGAAGAGAATGCTATTTAACTTAATCTCGCACAAGTTTGCATGAAAATTACACCTAACCCCTAGAAAAAAAATTGCTTTAGTAAAACTAAGTTAACAGTGTAGTGACTTAGACTTCAGGAGGAAGCACCAGCTCTGCTGTAAGGACTGTGTGTATTTAAAAGATCTCTGGCTGTTCAAACTAGCAATGAATCGATTCCAGTGAAGGGCCAGTCAGTCGTTAATAGGGCTGACTCCCAAGGAAAGAGACTGACTCCTCTCAGATGTGCAAATGACAAGAGACAGAAGGCAAGCTGAGGAAAAAATCCAATTACATACTAGGAAAGAGGCTTTCTTTGTGAAAGAAGTCAAACACCACAAAGGATACCCAGAGGTTATGGCCCTTTGAACATCTCTGAGGATAGAGATTCAACTAAACAAAGCCCCTGGCAACCTTTAAGCAGGAAATGAACTAGATGAAATCCAGAGGTTCCTTCCAATCTCAGTATTATATTCTGATGAAAATATTTTAAAAAATCTTTTGTCTCAACAAGCACAGAAGCTCTATCTTTCACGACAGTAAGGTTGTTGCATCCAAAAGCCGCATAAGGTGGCACATTCACAGGTAGAGGTCAAGTTTTCACTCCTTTGGGATATACTCAAGTTCACAGATCTATTATGCAATTCCATAACCAAACTTCTCAACATTATCAAACTGTTTGTGTCACTTGACCATTCCTCTTCATCCTCCTATAATTGGATGGGAGGAGGCTCCAACCAGCACCCTGTAACACTGAGAAGGTCATTCTCTTTCCAAATCTGACCAGTGCAGTGGAGATGAAGCAGTATAATCTGAGTACTCTACAAGATCTTCAAATTCTCCTGGATGCAAGGCATCCATTTTGAATTCAAACATTTATTTAAGTACTCCTCCTCATGCTTTAGAGAGACAAATATTAGAAATTATGTTAAAGTGAACACCCTCAGCCAACTTTTCACTTTAATTTAAAGACTGTTATATTTTGGCAGGAAAAACAGATGAGGAGTATGCTACTCAAACAGTGTGGTCCTATTGGATGAGCTTCTTCAGTCTCATTCTCATTGTGAGCTGCCACAGTATTAGAAAGTTGAGTTCCAGAAAGCTAACTTGAATAAATAATTTTCAGCCTCTGGCCATGGGATTCACTAAAGTAACCATTAGGCTTCAATTCCTTCTACAGGAATCTGCATGTCCACTGAAAAACCTTTCAAAGACTGCAAAACCAACCCAAACCAAATCAACCAACCCAAAACACAAAGGCAGCAGATTCTCTCTCCAGAGTAGCAATAGTATCACAGGTGATTTCCTCTCCCATCCCATATGCAAACTAAACTTCAAAGGAGATTCTCAAGTAATTCAGGAACATAGCAAGAGAAAGCCAGTCATGCAGAGACTGACCTGAAATATACCTGGTTTCTGAATGAAACAGTCAGTCTGACTACTCTTGTTGGAAAACCCAAGCTCACTTGAACTGATCAATAAATATGAATAGCTGTACTCAAATGCATTAAAATAAATGTACTACATAGAAACTGTTGAGCCATGATGGAAATTCACTGTTATCCCAGGATCAGCTTACCACGTCCACAGTATGGCTGCCCAGGGACAAACTCCACTGCATTCACCCAGTCTTCAGCCCCTACTCCTGTCGCTGCCAGATCTGTATTTTCATCTTCTATCTCAGCAATAAATTCTTCAACTGTTTCAGGGAGCGATGCGAACTCTGAGGACACTGATGGATAGATTTCTGCCTCTGGGTTAACATCAGTCACTTCTTCCTGTATTAGTGGCTTGGTATGTTCATATCTAAAAAGTTAAAACACATCATGTCAACTTTCCGTAAAAAATACCTCCAGACAGCAGCCCCATGTATGGAAAATAAACTAATGAAGATGTGAACATGCTGTTTGGAAGGAGGACCCAGAAATGGCTAGGATGAGAAAGTCACTGATGACCCTTTATAGAGAAATGCTTCCACTTGTGCAGTTTGTCAGCACTGTTAAAGAAACACAAGATACCCCGAGATTTTGGAGAAAAAAGAGCACAATTCTTACACATAGAACAATCTCCAAATATGTCCCAAACCAGTCAGTTATCTATTATACATGTGCAGTACTGCTGAATGAGAAAAATGAGTTCGTCCAGTCTTTTTAAAGAGAAGACTCAGGACAGACACTGCTGTCTCCAACTACCTCACGGGAAGCCACAGGAAAGATCAGCCAGAGTCTTCTAAGAGGTGCAGTGATAGGATGACAGTGAGTAGACACCAGTCCAAAATGGGAAATTAGTTATGAATATTAGGAAAGAAATTTGCTCTAAGAGTAGTTAAACACTAGAATGGGTGCACAATCTTCATGCTTGTAGATATTCAAAGCTGCACAATGCCTTGGGCAACCTGGCCTCAGCTGGCACAGATTCAGAGATCCCCACCAATATAAATGATTCTCTTCCTCTGTCCCAGCATCTTGCCTCATGTAGATTTTATTCTGAATTCAAGTACTTATTCCTAATGCCCCTTTCAGCTTATTGTGGAAAATGAAAATCAGAACACTTTTAGCCCTATCATCCACAATAAACAGGAAGGCACCATTTCCCTCAAATCTGTCTTCCAGCAACTAGGAGACTACATGGGGAAAATAAATGACAAATATACTACTGTAGTCTTAGATATTTGCTGACTAATTTCAAGGACAACAGGAGGGAATTCTTTGAGATCATACCGAAATTTGAAGTGACTGTGATTCATTTCGCTTGTGTCAGATTAAGAACAAAGAAGTGTCACAATTCTCGCATATTAAAGAGGTGCTCCTAACCAAATGTCAGCTTGGAAATCCTACTCCTACAAAGCACAAATTTAAAATTCTAGCCTTCAGATATCTACATCTGTGGCCTCCAAAGCATGTGTACCATACGAGGTGCCCAAGGCAACCCAATGGGGCAAAAAGTTCTTATGCAGGAAGAAAATACTAGAACTTAGTGGTTTTTTCCCCTTAAAAATACAATAAATTACTAATATTACTATTAAGATACATGTTGATGGCAGTGCTCTCACAGTCCATATGTCAGAGAGCCCATGTGTGGTACGTGTGAGGTACCCTGAAGGAGGAGGTGTTCCACCACCCAGTGGGTTGACTGTGGCACCCCCCTGTCTGCTCACTTTCAGCACATTGTGACACACTGCACTTTGCTAGTGCCCACTTAATGGATCAACAGATTATCTGATCTTGTTTTACCTAAACTAACCCTGACAAAGTGAACAAGTGGCTTGAAAAGATGCCTGCAACTGTGGGCTGAGGACAGCACTGATAATGCAAGCAAAAGCCAACAAGAAAATGTCAGAGCTAACAGCTCTGCTCCTACTACGAGCTCCTCATCAGCCACACTATGAAGCAAAACAATGCCAACCTAATCAGCTCTTGAACTCGGGGGGAAAGGAACTACAGAAGAGATCAAGATTACCAAGAAGGCAATCTGAAATATGGATTTACATTCACTATTATTAATGAAGAGCCGTGCCGTCGGTGTATGCTGTACCTTGAGATACGAGCTACTGAAAGGATGAAGCCATCTCAATTAGCAAGGCATTGAAAATCAAAACATCTGGAACACAAAGACAAACCTCCACATTTTTTTCCAAGATGTTTCAAGCCATGTGCTACTCAATCCAGTACTTTGCAGAACTTCACAGTAAGGGTTTAGAAACCTCTTTTGAGGCTTGTTACACAACAATGAAAGACAAAAAGCCACATGCCACCAGACCACTTTTTCTTCCTGCTGTGGTAAAAATGACTGAAATAACTCATGGAAAACAATATGGTGACAAAGTAAAACACATTCCTTTGTCAGCAAATACTGTTGGGAAACGCATAGAAAACACTTCTAGAGTTTGAAGAAACAAGCAGTAGAACAAATCGTGCAAAGTGGGAAGTTTGCTGTATGGCAGAAGGAAAAGTACAGATGTTTTTCACATCTCAGCTTATGATACTTGCTAGATTCTGTTTCAATGTGAACTACTTTTTGTGAGGCACCAAAGAAAAGATGTACCAGTAGAGAAACATTCTCAACAAGTTACTTCTTTAACAAAGACAAAAAGATTCACTGGAGGAGATATCTTCTCAAAAGTATACAATTACTTTAATAAAAACAATGCTTTATGGAAAAACTGTGCAAGTAAAACCACTGAAGCAGCAGCTGCTCTGACTACAGTAAGAGATTGCAGGGTGAGGGTACAGGGGTAGCACCCCACCAGAAATTCATCACTGCATCATTCACAGGCAACATATTGTAGCAAAGATGGATCCAGAAGCAGCCAAGTGACACTAGAAAATGTCATCAACATAGACCTTTAAACAGTCAAATGTTCACTGCAGTTATGAGGTGGAGGGCTACTGTGAAAATCTTCTGTACCACACAGATGTTTGCCGATTATCTCATGGCAAAGCACTTAAAAATTGTCACGTATGAGTTATGTGTGTTTATTTCACAAAGACCAGTGCTGCAAATTTGCTGCCCTTTTCTGCGATGGCAAATCAGTGTCAGCAGTATGCTGCTGAGCATGTATTATAAAAAAAAAACAACACACCCAAACCAACCAAACCCAACCACATTCAAACTGCTTCTCCAAGATAAAGTCATTCTACGAACAGATAACTGCTTTTTGAAGGAAATTTGTGGTATGGAGACAACATTTTGAAAATGAAGTATTTCCACCATTATGTGATTTTATAGCCAAAACCTAACCAAGTTTGTCAACCACAAAAAAACTTTCATTATCTTGCACACTTAAATTTGGAAAGTGCTTTCTCTAACATGTTTAAAAATCTTTCAAAATCAGAATTCCAGTGTATATTGGACCCATTTGCTAAAAATATAAAAATGCAACACCTTCCAGTTAATCTGCACTAACAGCTGATTGACATCAGGGAAGGTGGAAACTTAACAGATAAATTTATCACACATTAGTACATGCAGCCAACAATACACTCACTTCCTTTTGAATCTGCATGTTTTTGTGAAAGATCTTTTTCAGCTACGACCACCGTTAAAACCAAGGACTGAAATAAACTCAACTTCAAATGAGACCTTTAAATAACTGCATCAAAAAATGTTACACTGAGATTTTAAATAATAAAAAAGCCCATTGAATCAACATTACTGTCAGTAAAAAACATATTATTACTAGTAAGGCTTTTTGTGACAGTAAAAATTGCTTTGGACTGTTTATAAAATACTTATTGAATATTTTTCCTTTCACCTTTAATACACCCTTTTTAAAATTCTGGTTTTGGGTTATCTTTTATAATGCACATAACATTAGTACAGCAGTAGATGTAGATATACACATATAAACTATAAATAAATGTGTATGTTGCTGGGAGTTCAAAAATATTGTACTGGTGGGTGCATGATCCAAAGTTGGAAGACCACTAATCTACATGATCAAAAAACAACACTGGCAGATAGAAGACTACAGAGGGGTTTTGTTTCTTACATATAGTAACCCTTTATGAAACACGAAAGCAAAGTTAACTGTGAGCTACCATATAAAATAATGATGCAAATGTTTAATCACTAATTACAGCTGCAATAAGACAGAATGTTAAAATTTCCAGTAAGTTTTAATAAAATTAATGATGAAACATCCCTAAGCCCTTGTAAAGCTTTGCTCCACTAGGAAAGTATCTGTTTTTCTTCTTCACAATTTCTTTTTTATTGTAATTTCAGCGGTACAGATCAATTTATAGTATGTTTTCATAAAGCTAAGCTATTTTGTACAGGCAACATCTTAAAACTTTTATGACAAAATGCAGTTATTTTCCCAAAATGGTAGTTCCAGTGTCAGAGTCCAATTCCTCAAGAAACAACACAAAGAAAATAAATTCTTACCTGTTCAGGCTTTTATGATCACTTAAAATAGTGTAACTCAGTTTCATCCATTCAGCTAGTCTGAATGTAATCTCAGATTTCAATTAATCTACTCATGTTATTAATAAAAAATAAGAAAACCCCCCATGCTGACAACTATCTCTTTTATGAAGACCAGTTATCATCTTGTCTTTGCTCAATTTTTGCATAGCAAACACTGGTATTTAGCAAGACAGGAGAGTCGGTGAAGAGCTATTTTTATAAATATCTGAAGTTACAGTGGAAAAGGAAAGCACTAAGATTTACTGTCTTTCCCTGAGCTCTCTACTCAGGGATTCAGAGTGCCAAGCTTCTTGCAGGATGGCCAGGGGCATTTCTTTACCTGCAATGATCTCCATAAGCACAGCATCCTCGCTGGTAATACCTGCACACCATGGCAGACTGACTGGTGGAGAGGTCATGGGAGTAGCGGCAGTTGTCTCCTTCCTTGCAGACTCCATGCATGAAGTATCTATAAGAGAAGATAATGGTGAGTTAAGAAGCACTGAAGCTGCAAAAGTATTTGGATGATCCGGTTATTCTATAAATCAAGGTATGCTGCATTAAGAACAGCACTAAAGACTCATGGGGCCCTGCCCCACTATAACCATAAAAATAAGAACATTTGAGGAAAGATGAAGCTTCAGCTACTCCAATGAACTGTGCTGCACATTTAGGGACTTGCTCTTACATAAGCCTGGGGAAAAAAACACAAACCTGTAAAAGCAAAGTTATCCTGGGCTGTGACACTAAGAGGAAAGAGTCTTGGATCAAGCAGATTGGCACTAAGTTTTACTTGTAGCCCCTGTGTCCTGACACAAGCAAAAACCTTACAAAAACCCAACAATGGATACAAGAATCAAATCCAGACACATCCTAAATCACCCAAGGTTTTAAATCTATTCTGGATTCATAAATAAGTCAAATGTGATTTCTTTCCCAAGAATGAAAAACACGTTTGTGGTGGATAATTACATCTGACAAAACACACATATTAGTTCCTGCGATAGGAACCAAATAAATCAAAGCACCCTGCTCCAATACTGTGCTGCTTGTCTTGGAAAACCTGGACAGTTTCAAAGCTTTTGAGGACAGTTTGATCAATTTTAGCATGTCAAGTAGCACAAGTTTAATTTAGCATCTACAATTCAGTTATTCAAAGAGAACTGAAGAGTGGTTTTCAAGATTTTTTTAAATTTTAACCTAGAAGAACAAGCTTCAAGAAATGCACTGTAACTGTTCAGATTCAGTATGTTCAAAGCTACAACTGAAAAGTTCAAGTACACCTTTCCCAATCCACATAAAAGTATTAGCCAAGAAAAACAAGGAAAAATGAAAAAAACCTGTGTAAAAACTGAATCCATAAATGTTTACCAACACTTCACTTTAGAAAGAAGCCGCACTGCCTCCAGATAACAAGCTGCAAACTCTGAACTCATTGGGAATAGGAAGAGGTAGTAAACAAGAAAATTTGTGAGGATTCAGGTCTCATACAAAACACTACTGGAGAGAAGGCTGAGAAGCAGATTATACCCATCTAAGCCCACATTGCTGCTGAATGGGGCAGTCCCGCCCTCCTCCTGTTCCACGCTTCCAGCACTTTGCAGAGCCAGCAGAACCAGGCCCTCTGAGCAGCTGAGTGAAGCCTCACAGTCAGCACAAGAGACAGGGAGCACCTTTCAGCAGCCACAACTAAGATCAGGAAACAAAAACAGTACCTTCAAGTTGATATTCCTGGCCAGGAAATGTGATAAGATGTTGAACTGCATGCACTTCTACACAGCTATTTATTCTACTCTATTTTTAAGAAATCAGATAAAGCCAGTGAACAATGCACTAAATGACATAAGTAGAGATACATCTGCAATCCAGTTTCAGGGAAATATTAAAATCTGAGGTTCAGTGTTTAGAGAGCTGATAACCCACTACGTGCAATACCACGTATTGCACTGGTGTATTCAACATACCAAGAATAAAAAAAATCTCAACTAGCGTTACTGAACACAAGCTGACACTTGCCATCAGGCTGCAATTCACACTCCAAATCTCCTATCTGTACTCCGTAGACAAATTAACCAGGTAAGAAATGTGATCCTACATAGAAAACAAGCAGTACAAGACCCAGATGAGTCTCTGCAGGGTCAGATGGAGGCACAAACAGCTATGCCAGCAGGAACAGTGTGTTGCAAAAACAGAACAAGACTCGTCTCTGATAAACAACAGGCACTCTCCACCATGAACAAAAAACACACAAAACCCTCTAGAAGTCACACCCACCCACCCAACAGCATAAACCACCTACGATGACCCATGTGATAAGGAAAAAAACCCAAACCAACACCCAACCAAAAAAAATCACCCATACTTAACCTCCTTCTTCCCCAAACAAACCAAAAAAGCCCCCCAAACAAAATCAAAACCAAGTCTAACCAGCCATGAAGTCATGGAACTAGAATATAACTGGAATTTCTAGCTTGATTGCTCTTAAGAAATGGGAGTCCCACCGATAGGGTAAAAAAAAGATTTCAGATTGCTTAACGTTTGTTCTTTAACCAGTGTTATCTCCACCCCTTTGCTTATTTCCACACAGCATCGCTTCCCCCAAGTGCTGGGGCAGCAACTTCACAGCCACCGGTTGGCACAGACCAGGAAATGGCTGCAATGGAACCTGACATTCCTTCTGCTGTCCCCATGGTTATTTTTAATCTGGATTATATATATACTGCCCAACCACTCTGCACGGCCACACCACTACAGCTGAAATAACTGACTGGCAGAAAGGCTCCTGCCTGAAGTGAGAACATCTGATAGAAACTATTTGGCCAACATGATGTATGATAAGTACCTAAGCCCCAAAATTAGATTGGTCCCACTGTGTGATAGGGTAAATGAAGCTCCAAACACCTTTCCTTCCTTCCCAGTTTACATCAGAAAATCCTCTGCAAATGCAGATTCTGTGTAATTGTGAAAGTTGTCACAAATTTATTATATTGAAATGGTAGGCTATAAAGGGCAAAAAATAAACATAAAACACTCCAGGCTCTAATTCACACATCACTCTTTAAGGCCTTCAATCCTATGAAGCAAACTCAGCATTATTTGAACAAGAAGGCTGGAGTGGGAAGGGAAAACATGTATTTCTCTTAGGATTACACCCCAACTTCTTCCACAACCCTCCCCCTCACCAAGAGGTAAGATTTTTTACTTTAAGGTCACAAAGAATGTAACACTTTATATATCAAATTACAGTGTTTGGCTAAAACACTTTGGCCAAGTCAAAAAAATAAACAGAGTGCATTATTTTTGGGTAAGATAATGAAATTTATTTTGGAGAGCATCTTTACTCACAGAGAGTATTCAATTTAACCCTACTCAACAGAGATACCAGCCTCTTCATTCTGGTTATAGGAAAAAAGCATCCTTAAAACTGAGAAATATATGAGTTATCCATCTTACATACTGACATGTAGAAGGATATCTGAAATTTGCATTTGGTCAAGTAGTCAGAGAAGACATGTAATTTCATCTGAAAAGATAAAACTAGATCAAGACAAGTATATAATTGGATTTTCTCTGAGCCTCTGTGATGCTGTCATCTAAAAAAGCACTTATTGGGGGCAGTGCTCTCTGTCCTTCCAATTATAATATACAAGTGTAATTTGGTTAAGCTGCTTGGGGAGCCAACCTAGAGAAGTCATCAGGGTCCAAGACCAGATAATTTCCCCAGTTCAGTTCACTGCTTGATTGTAAAAAACATGAGTGACACCAACACATGGAACAACCATACAAAATTAATAATTGCCTACACTGGCATTTTATCACTGAAAATGGTTCAACACATGTCTAGTTATGAATGCCTTGATCAAAAGAGCATATCCTGATTTTCATGGGTATTCCTCAACAGGCAAAGCTTCCTTCTATAGCTTTGGAACCTTGCAATGTATTTCCTTATTCAGATGTATTCTGTTCTTTACTTCAGGTTTCTGCTTTCAGGTAATGCTAATTTGTTTCATCAAACTACTGGTTCAGCTAAATTAGAATGTTACAGCCAACAGCAAACCTCCTTCAAAACCCAAGACATTGCCATGACTGGCAGATGGGGAAGCTCAGGATAACATCCACCTGCAGCCATTAGCTTCTTCAGGTGCATACAGAGACTGAGAATTCCTGGGAAGAAGGCAGCAGGAAATAGGCTAAGCACGCTGCTCTAGCACAGCTCTTGGGTGCTCAGCCACATTACTTGCCAATGAAATTCGGCTGGAGTTAGTAAAAGGGAAAAAAAAAAAGAGTTGATCTTTACAGCATTTAGCTCATTATCCCTTCTCCATAACCTCCTTCAGAAGTTACCAGGGGATGCAGACAAGAGCAGCCATGAAAGGGGAATTCAGGCAGGCTGTCACTAGGTTTGTGCCCTGCACCTCATCCCTGGTGCTGCATGGAATTAAAGAGGCCTGACTTTACATCACAGATGCACACTCTTCACGTGAAAAGAAAATAATACCAGACCCAGGTTTTCAGGAAGAACAGCTATGGTACAAACACGTAGACAGCTCTCAAAGTACACCACTTAGTTGCTATGGGTTTTATTTACATTCAGTTCTAAAACAAACAAGTGAAATGCAATTTGTTTACATCAACTTGATGACTTTTAATATCACATGACATCTGGAAAACACAAGCACGGAACAAACAGTGTCAAGCCTTTGGAAAAAAAAGATTGGCTATAGCACTGCTCAATAAAACCACGTAGCCATCTGAACTGGAAGGACTGAGGAACCAGGTAAGGACAACCATTCTTTTTTTTTTTAATTCAAACATATCAATAACAAGAAGATCATAATAATAAACAAGTTCTGAATTAGCTTTGTTTCCCTGCTATTTATTAGAGATTAAAATACTATAAATTTTTACAAAAGACAAGCCTTGAAAACTGCTAAACCATAGAAGTAAAAAAAAAAACCACAACCTTTTTCATCTTCTCTTAGGGAACATAATTTCCCGTATTTCACCCTGAGACTTCTAAACTTTAGCTGCAAGAAAAACAGAAGGGTAACGTCAGCAAAATTGTATGTGTAGGAGAAAACAAAGTCCTTCTTAGTCATTGTGTCTCTCACTCTGAGATATTAATCATCCATCCTGAGGATATCACACTGGTATATTAAAACTCATTAACCAACCTATTTATCACATCAGATATTCAACGGAGCAGCAAGAACTTATGGTACCAATTTTAAGGCTTCCAGTTTCCATAAACCAGCAGTATTTCTGCACCAGCCATCACATGCTAGCTCCTTATACTGAAGGGACTGTCTCCCAGAAGTTTTTCAGGCAGCATTTACTGTCACCCCTATGATGATTCAACTAAAAAAAGCCTGTGAACAAAAAAAATTGTGCAGTGTTACTCAAACAGAAACTGCTCTACCTCCTACACTAAAAACCTGCATTTTGAAATTTAACTTCTTCATCTCACTGTTAAATCCTCCAGTTCATTTATAAAGGTACACCAAAATTTAATAGTAAGAAACATATCTTCCTAAATGTTAATATATCCTATCGAAACCAAACATAGAAATCCAAAATTTTTATCACAAGTTCTTAGAAGGGCAAGTCAAAATTGCTAATTTCACTTTAAAGCCTGAGTAAAGCTGTTCTCCCTCCAACTTGAATGGTCCCATAAAAATTAATAAAGCAAGCAATGGGATAACTAGCAGGATTAGGCAAAGAGAACAAAGAATGGAGATGTTCATTAGATACAAGGCCAAGATCCCATTGTTTAATCTCAAATTAAAGCACATTAACCATTACAAAAGAGTAGCTTTAGCTTCTCACTCGGCCTGAGCGTTTGCAAACAAATATATTCCCTCAACACTCTGCACTGCAGGACACTGATGTACTTGACTGCTTCTGTACTATGGCACTCGCTGTCTCCAATAAATCGATCCTGCATCTATACCTATTCCACTGCTGTCTCACAAATCCAATTAGCCTAATTGAGCCTATCGATCTTCAGAAATTAGGAGGTAAACTTAAATAGAGGGAGCACTGACCTTGCGTCTCACTTAAAGCTGAGCTAAGCACGGTTCCCAGTCACCGGCATCAAACATTAACCCGGGGATTCGCAGGCAAAACGCTCGGCCCACAGCAGCACCCCAAGAGCGCTGCTGAACAGGGCTGCCCGAAGGGAAGCACTCAGCTGGGCATTAGCCAGAATTGACGTGCAGCAACAGCGAGCAGGGATGCTTTAAACAACCGCGGGGCACGCGAAACAGACACAGCCAGCGAGCTCCCTGCGAAAGCCAAGCAACGGCTCCTCATGCTGCTCCTGCAATCTGCCAGTGAAACATATAGGGAAAAAAGCAAGCAGAGGAGATCTAGAGCCTCTTCCTTCCTAACCAAGGGATGTTCCTTTTTGCTTCCCAGTGACTTGGAATTTATTTACCCACAAACACGTTAAATGTAATTTAATTTATTAAACAAATAAATCTAAAAAAATCAGGAGACGCTCGTCGATGTTAATCTTGGATTATCACTTGTTTTTATATAACTAATATATGTGTACGTCCACAAAACTGTTTTAAATTCCTTTCTCCCTGCCAACCGACCAGCATTGTAGGTTTAAAAATAGTCCATCTGGCAAGCTTTAAAACACGCAGTACGGCTTGCATAACCCCAGAAAGAAGATTTATCAGAAATACAGTTTAAAGGAAAACACGGATAGGAAATGACGCAGCACACAGAACCTCTATGTGACACAGGCAAGGCCACTTCGCACATTCTGCAACATGTCACGACCTATTCCTATTTTCCGGTTTAATAAATAGTTTTCGCTGTATCAATCACGAGTTAATTCCCAGTTTTAAATTTCGATTGAAACACACAACAATTTAAATTACGTCGCGTTTCCTGCTTTGTCGCGCTCTGCGGAACGAGGCTGCAGGACTTCCTTTAACACGGCGTCCTTCGCGCCGAGCACTGCGGGCCTGTTCCTGCACAATACCGAGCGGCCCTCGGCTCCCGGTGAGGCGGCGGGAACGCTCCCGGCGCCCCGGCCCTGCGCGGCAGCCGCAGGCGCTAGGCCGCAGGGAACACCCTCTCACGAGGCCGCGGCTGGAGAAAGGCCGCGGGCCGCACCGCCCCCACCGGCTGGACTGGCTAGCGGCGCCGCGGCCGCGCCACCTCCGCCGGTAGCCCCGCCCGGGGCCGGTCCCGCCCGGGGCCGGGGCCGTTCGCCGCCCCCGGGGACGCGCGCGGGGCGGGGCCGGGGCGCGCCGCGGGCGGGCGCGCGCGGCGCGTACGTGACCATGGGGGGAGGGGCGGGGGGGGCGGCGGCGGTGAGGGAAAAGGCCCCGGGGCCGAGGTGGGGGGGGGGGGCAGTGCGGGAAGAAGGGACGGGAAAGGAAAAGAAGGACAGAGAAGGGCGGCCGCGCCCGCCCGCTTCCCTCCCCCTCCCCACCCGCCGCGGACGGCGCGTACCTGCAAGTGACCTGCTTGGTCCAACCGCCTCCCCCGGGCCCCGCGGATGGCGGCGGCACGGCCGCAAAGTCGAAGGCTACGGCCGCTGCTCCCGCGGCCGCCGCGGGTGACCCCAGGGCCGCGGCCGCCGCGCCCGCCGTTGTCTCCAGCGCCGCCACCGCCTCCGCCATTACTGTTTATCCCGCAAAGCGGCGGCAGCGCCGGAATTTCCGGGAGCGGATCCTTCCGGCCGCGCGGGGCGGGGCGCGGCCGTGGCGCCGCCCCTCCGGCCGAGCGGCGGCTCCCGTTGGCCGAGCGGGACGGGCGCGCGCGACCGCGCCGGGGGCGGGGCCGCGGCAGTGCTGCCCTCGCGCGGCCGCAAGCCGCGCGCGGCCCGTGCGCGCCCCCGTGGCGCCGCCGGGAGCGCGCCCGGCGCGGCCCCGCGCCCGGGCACGGGGCTCGGCTCGCCCCGCCGGGATCAGCCGGCGGCGGGAAAGGGCCTTTTCCAGGAGGGAACGACACGGAACGGCAACGTGGCGCCGGCGGGGGGCGGAGGGCAGAACGGGACAGTGGCGCCGCAAAGGCCCAGCCCGAAAGTTGGCGCTGAGTCACCCGGTACTGCGCAAATGGGATGAAAAACATCGCGTCCTTTTGCTGTAGGATGTCGCTCACTGCAGATACTCCAGAACCCTCTGGACGCAATCCGCGTCAGAGGATTGTCAGGCACACTGTGTCGTGTGCCCTAGGACGACCCTGCTCGCGGAGGGAGGTTGGGCCAGATGATGATCCCACCGAGCCGACCTATTCTGTGATTCTGTAATGGATCCTGGTTGTGAAACTAGTGTTTGCCTGATCCACATGGTGCCCTTGGCTTCTTACTGCCAAGAACCTTAAGCCAAGTACTAAACACATTCCAAAAAGATAGTGACAAGCTGGGGCACAGGGGCAAGGTGAAGGGAGAAGGCTGTCAGTGCAGTGTTACTGATATTTTGCCTCTCTCCTTGAAAATATATTAATAAATCAAACGTATCCAGGCCATCAATCAGTCCAGAAAATACTGAAATTAAGCCTTTGCTCTAAACATAGGCACTAGGACAGTGCCCTAAGATGCTGGACTTTAGGAAGAGCACTAGACAGGAGAGAAGAGGTAAATCCGTTCTCAGGTTTCCTTGAAACCATGACTTTACTGCCCTCCAACTACCTCAGGAATGAGACAATGGGAATGCTCGTTGGCATTTTCTGGAATATGCAGAATTCAGACCTGGGCGAACAGAGCTCTGAATTAAAAGGAGGTGAAATAAACATATCGATTTTAACAGGCTTCAAAACAAGGTACAGGTATGCATAAAACACAAAAAAAGGCTAGTTTTTGGAGTGAATTTTGAACTCCAACAATCTTGGAATGGACAACTTCTTTGAATGATTGTATAAGGCCAACCTTCATCCAGGACAAGGAGCACCCAAATAAAGACCTTGATCCAGGCTCTCTATGTAGCAGACTCCCTCCTGATATTATCAGCACAGTGATCAATGCCAATCAATCAATGCCAAATTCAGTTCAACAAACCCCTGTTAAGAGAAAGCCTGGATGTTCAATGGAAAACTGTCCCATGAGAATTGGGAATACCTTTTTAGTATCTAAAAGAAGAAACTTATTTTCTGCACCTGATTCCATCATAGAGCATTTTTCATGCAATGTTCAGCACTGAAATACTAAGTTCAAAAACTGCACCAGGTGTGTATGTTCAGTCTTGCATTCTGTTAGAAACAGCTGGAGGAAAAAATACTTCACATTAGGAAAAAAAAATCAAATACTTTTAAGCCATTAAGATAATCTGGGAAGTTATTTTGGATCCATTAGAATGATCATGAAAATCTGCTGATGAAAGTGGAAGGATGTCAAGACAGTTAAAGAGGTTAAGTCACTAAAGAGTGATTTTGTCATACCTTCGTATTGGTTAGATTGTTGCCCTGACAAGACAGACAGTTCCAGGCACCACAGTTCTCACTAAGGTAAAATAAGTGAATGGTTAAATGTCTTCTGTATGATTCTGCATGTCCCTAGGAGGTCTCCTGGGTATTAGCAGCTTAAAAACAAGCTTCAAAAACAGAGAAACACCAATGAGCAAATCCCAGCCTAACAATTGTAAATAGACTCTTAGAAATCAGGTGCACAGGGAAAGGAAAATAGTGTCCCATGGTGGACATGAGAAAGTGACAAAAGTAATGTGGAGTTTCCCATTTCCTTAATGCCTCTGGCAGTGACACCCCTGAGAGAGGAAAGGTTTCAGGGGAGATAAACTCTAGGAATCACTCAGAAAGAAAAATGCCAGGGTGGCTGTAGGGCCCAGCTCCCAGGGAGCAGTAGGAATTTGCCATGGCAATTTCTTTGTTCCCAGCCGCTCCCATTTTACTCAGGAACCTGTTTAATATTAACTTCTACTTCTGAGGCCCAGAGGGGGAAGTAGCAGCAGCAAGCTCTGGGTCAGGGACAGGCAGACGGGACTGCAAAGGCAGCTAACGCTGCAGCAGGCAGGGGAGTGAGTTATACAGTGCCCTGCACTTACACACAGATCTGTCTCCAGCTCTTCTCCAGGGCCTTCTCTCCTGCCAGTCCCCTATGGCTGCTTCCAAACTCCATCATCGCTATTGTCAGCCATATATCACACTGCAGAAGCCTGCTGGGATATGCACAAGACTGCAGTAGTACCCTCAGAGACCTGTTTGATCTGCCCCATTTTGTCTCAGAGACCTACAGGTTCATGTTCGAAAGCTGAGTTAAAAATCCAACAGGCTGATTTTCTCCTGGATTTAAGGAAAAAAATTACAAATGAAGCAAAATATCCTTACCCCTGACTTACCTAATATGACAGGCTGGACTTGGGTGCCCACTGCATAAGCTCACCTTGAGATGATGTTGAGAACTGGAAACCGAGTGACCTTGGTTACTAAGCCATCTTGCCTGAGAGTATGTCAAAAACATGATGGTCCAGATAGAATCCTACAATACTGCAGTCTTTCCAAATAGATGTAATAGAAAATAGATGTAATAGAAAATAAAATTATGTCATTATAATTTGTGTGTATTCTTAAAAAATGTTATTTTACCTACACATTTTCTTTCTAATACATCTGGCTACCCATCCTCCCAGGAAAAAGATACTGTTCATAAAATCTTCATCATCCATTTGTGGTATCTGAGGATGCAATCTACCATTCTTGCAATTAAATTCCCTCCAGACTGGGTAGTAGAAGTCAGAGGCAGATTGTCTTTGTAGCTCAGCAAGCTTTGTTTGAAGTTTCCTTGGATGTGTTTAGTTGAAGAGACTAGAAGGATGTAGAAAGTAAGACACGATTTGTTACTGCTGGGTTAAACGGAAGTTGAAAGAAATTTCTTTTGAAAGGGACAAGTGTAAAGTGCGAATACTGCTTTAACAGCCTATGTTTTACAATTTCCTGATTAATGGATTGCAGTAAAGTCAGTTCCCTGACACTGATTACTTTAGCGATGCATTAGTAATTACTTCAGCTAGTTTTATGTTGTGCATGGAAGCTGCACAGAAGCATGTCTGTCTTTTAACCTGTAAATCAGTTCTTTCATGGCTGTCTAAATCTCAGCTCTGGTATTTTCTGAAGCATGTACAATAGCTATGCATTAGATATCAAAGTATCGTGGTTTTTTTTAGGAGGGGACAAATATTAGTTTCACAGTCATTGCTCAAAGCTGCCCTTGAACTGCTAGAATGGATTGTCTTTATAGGAGGAGACTACAATAGTTTTTGCTGTGAGCTCGACTTGTGTTCCGGGTGTAGCCAGATATCTGCATTGTAAAAAATGAGGCCACAACTGTCTTTAGACCTACAGCTTTCCTTGCTGGAGAGGCCAAGAGCTGGGTAGAGCTCTCACCCTGGGAAGAAAGAGATTTAACAGCTGCATTTAGCAAAGTTGCGGGGGGAGGCACGAATGTGATTCCTCTGCTTTTTAGGAATAAGCACAAAGGGGCTCAGTCTGCAAAGGCATTGTTTTAGCAAGCAAGGAATTCACCGATTTAAAAAAAAATGTAATAGGAAAGGAATCTGAAAAATGAGAAAAGTCTTTTAAAGAGCAAGGGGAAAATCTGGCTCTGTGTGAACAAAAATAATCACAGAAGCTTTCCTGGCCCTGCTGTACAGTGGCCCCCTGCACCCTGGACAGGGAGCAGTTGTGGAGCTCAGCTGTGCCTGTGGTTAATAATAAATAGATTCTCTTGGCTAGGAGTTCTGGCCAGCACACCCCCTCCTCTGCCTCCTCCCAGGGCTGCCCAGGCACCGCTCCAGTAGCACCCAACCTCCCTCCATGAGACAGACACCTAAGGTAAGAGACACCAGGCCATTGCTCCATGAGGTCGGATACGCAGTGTGGGTCACAGGGGAGGCGGGAGGAGAGCAGGTCCGTGCTCCAGCTGCCTGAAACGTACACTAGGAATGTGCAAAGTTTGGTTACAAAGCAAAAGGTCGTATGGGTCTTGCAGCAAAACTTACCAAGCTTCAAAAATCTTTGAGCCAGTTCAAGCTGGATGTTGGCCAAGCTTCCTGTGAAGGAAGGCTCAGCCCTGTTGGGTTTCAGGTGGTGACCAGCTGGTTTTTATCCACTGGCCAGTACAGCTTGGGCACTCCTTGGTGTAGTGCTTCTGAGTTTGCGGAGTTGTTAAAATTCAGAGCACAACTCGAGCAGCTCAACCGATGCCTGGCGTAACCCTGTTGGCTTAATGAATTTATTCCAAAGCTGACTTTGCCCCAGAGAGTGAGGGGTCTGTAGGCACACACACAGCCATACCAGAACATTTGCATGAACCCATGAACAGCTCAAGCTGCCGAGCTTAGCAGGAAAAGGATTTGGAAGGTGGAAAATCTTAGTGTTTCAGTCAGGTGTGTATTGTGTCTAATTGATCCAGTCCCACATTTCTTAAATAGCACAACCCAAGCTGTCCTGTATAATTGAAGTCTTCAGATTTGGGCAAATACACTCTCCCTGGGTGTAAGAATTTTCTGTATAGCTGAAGTGCCACACACTGTACTGAGAGCAGAGCCATGTTCTGCCAACTGTAACATGAACACAGTACTGTTTTTTAATTAATTTGCCATCTGAGTTAACAATAGGCACAAAGAACTGAAGAAGGGGATCCTTTCCTCCTAGTGAAGGGGTGAGGAGCAGGGAGACTGGAGGGATATGGCCAAAAGCCCAGGGAAAGTATGTGAAGCAGCCAGGCATTGAGTGAAACTGCCCTGAGGCCCAGACCAGACCACTCTCTTAACATTTACAACTCTCTCCCCCTCTTTCTCTGTTTGGGAATGAATTTAATTAGAGTGAAAAGGAGTTGCTAAGAGACAAGAGGAGTTCTGGAGTTTGTTGCTGGGGCTGAATTGCCAGTCTGCTTCCAAGGCACAGTGCTAAAAAGGATGATGTAACATGAGCCTGCATAAAGCACTCCCAGCTCTAGGGAAAGCTGCTCTCTCCTCCTTGCAGTTCCAGTCTAGTTTGTCAGTTCTCAGCTCCTTTTTGAGCTTCTTATTTTCTCCTAGACACCGGCAAAAAACAGGTTCCTATCCCTGTAGCATTATTCTGCTTTGTAGATTCCTCCTTGTGACCTTTCGTGTTGGAGGTGGCAGTGGCTGGGCCTGACATCTATCATGAGCAGGTCACTTTGGAATTTAAAAGGTTTTCTGCTTCAGAATTCTCCCTAGTTTGTAACTCCTCATCCTTTCCTCTGCTCCACCAGCATTGACAATGGGTCAAGTGACCCCTTCCAACTCCATTTTTGCAGCTTAACATTTTGTTTTGCCACCCTGGCTCATGCTCCAAACACCAGGAGATTCCAGGCAATCTCTTAGGCAAGGGCTGTCTACCTTCCAAGGTTTAGCTTCTTAGGGTCACATCATTGTTAAATTATATCTTTCCTTTTCACCTGACCTCTGTTATCTCAGGACCATCCATACACACAAGATGATTAGGGAGATAACCTTCAGCCTGGGAAGACATGTGTCCTCCATGGCACGTGGGGCCACCCAGATGAGAAGACTTCTGCATGGTGAGTAGTGCAGTGAGTTCCTTTGGTGTCCTTTGGTGCTTCCACTCTTCTAAAACATATTTCCATCTTTAGGCATGGTTGCAGGGCTCAGTTTGTTCACAATAACGTTCAAGTGGAATAAGAGTAACCATACAACTCCAAAAATGGTGGCAGAGGATCCTTCAGTGATGGTGATGAGGATTATAATTCATATTAACAGTAGAGATATTTTGCACACATTTCACTTACATAAAACACAGCTCTAGTCTTCTTAAAGTTATTTGTAAATTCCCTCCAAAGAACAGCTGAAGAGGGGGATAAATTTGTTGTGATGACGACAATTTGCATTTTATAAAACAGCTCAGTAGTTACTGCAAACACCCACACAAATAACTCACTCTTCTGTGTTTATCCCCAGGTGGTTATGTCAGGATTCATCCCTCTGTACAGGAAGCTCTGGTGGAAGGGAGACCCGTTGTAGCCTTGGAAAGCACCATCATTACACATGGCATGGCGCATCCTCTGAATTTGAGGTGGTGGATTTTGATGTTCCTCATTCAGTGAAGTTGTAAGAATGAAGCATATAACTTACTGGATTGGTATTCGTATTCTTGGTCAAGTCAAAGCTGTTCCAAGAGCAAATGGAAATGTCAGGTTGTTAGGCATGCAGACTGTGAGTTCAAGTGTAAAACAATTGTATTTGGACTTTTAAGGACAAATGCGGAGAGCTTAGTTATCTCCTTGTTCAACAACTTACATTTCTGGCTTCCTTTAAAGTAGAGCAGCAGATAATGTCACCACTTGCTCTAAAAGAGAGCTAACAGCCTTTTCAGCTGCATAGTTTGTATAGACATTGAACACTCTCTGCAGTTTCTTTTCCTGTATCTTTTGTAATGCAAAAAGGATTGAAATACAATAATGAAATCTGTTCCTTAGCCCACTCATAGCAGCTAGTGTGAGAGCTCCTGGTCCCTTCTCACTGTCTTCTGTACCCTGCATGGAACCCCTGACCTCTACTCTTTATTTATCAATTTTCAGTAGACTTGTGTTTCATTGAGTTGCAGTGCCAGAAATCGTTGCACTCTCCCCTCCATCTTAGCTACCAGAAAGCACAGAAAGGTTTTGGTATTGATTTTCCATCTTGCTTTTTACCTGGCCATTATTCTACCTGACATTGTCTCTTGAAATGGAGCTCTAAAAACTTGATTTTTGGGAAGAGGTAGTTTCAGTAGTTAAAGATTGCCAAGCATATGTCCAGATAGCTCAGAAAGGGAGAAGAAGCTGCTCCTAAAAAAGATAGTGTATGAATGATCAAGTACAAAATCTGCTAAACTTAGGCTTAGTCTGCAACCCTGGAGTACCCTAAGGCAGCAGTTGTTACTCTATATCTCACTGACTGTATTTTGAAATATATATCCTGTTGATTTGAGCAGGACTTGGACTACCTGGGGTTTCTGTGAAGGTCTATTATGTCAGAGAAATAACCGGTAAAAGATACAGAAAAGTCCTATTTTGAGAAAATCCCTATTTTCAGTTGTATATTGCATAACCAGATTTGCTTGTAAACCAAATTATTTTTCTCAAAAATGAAGCACAGAGCTTGGACATTGCCATCCTTGAAAATGGGATCTCTTCACTTCTGCAAGTTCAAAGGCAAAGATTTCTGCCATGAGGCAGATACAAGAAGAACAGGATGTAGCTGAAATCACAAGAACTGTAGAACTGTGAATTATGCCCATCAAACATGACAGATTTCTTTCCTGATTGTTTCCATCCATAATTTTGTGATTATTGTTGTGCTTGTCTTACTTCAGCATGGCCAGAGAGGTGGAAGAAATTGTGAGAACAAATGGAGCAGTGCCAGCCACTGTAGGTATTTTAAGGGGCCAAATCCACGTGGGACTCACAGATGAGGAACTCGAGTTCTTGGCAAGCAGTAGAAATGCAGTTAAAGTGTCTCGCAGAGATTTTCCTTTCGTCCTCAGCCAGGTATGGTGTGCAAACTTTTTAGTGTGGTCTTTCCTACTAAAGTATAGCTGCCTTTCTAGCAACAGAATAGTGCTCTCCAGCTTCAGGCCAGGTGGCTTTTAAACGTCTCAAAAATATAATGGGAAGTGGTATCTTATTGGTAAGTGCAAAAGTGGCCCTAACTAGACTCAAAATACAGCAGAGTAAGGGAATGACATACATGAAATAGGGCTCCTGAAAAGTCATTCTGGTTGTGCTGGCAAGCCATGGGCGCTTGGCTAAGAATATTCTTATTGGCATGATAGGACATTCTCTCATTGCATGTAAACTATGTGACACTTAGGCCATCCCAGGCTTAAAGTGACAGCTGAAGGTGCCACTAGCTGCCTGTGGAACACCTGGACAACAAAGACCTCTGCTATCAGGGCAACAACAGTTTATATAACAGGGATGACAGATGATTCACAGAATCACAGAATATTCTGAGTTGGAAGGGACCCACAGGGATTATAGAGTCTAGCTCTTAAGTGAATTCCTCTGCCTTTTTGGCTAAAAGAGTATTTGTGTTAGAATTTCCCTGCTCAGCTGCTCACACTGCTGTGTGGCAGACCACAGCTGTAGCTGCTTCTCCATGTCACCCTGGGTGCTGACTGTGACTGGTGGTTCCCCAACAGGGCTTGTCCGGTGGCACTACTGTGTCTGGAACAATGATCGCGGCACACAAAGCAGGAATTCCTGTGTTTGTGACAGGTGGCATAGGAGGTGTCCATCGGGATGGGGAGAACAGTAAGAACATCAATGCATTCTACTTTTCACTCTGTTGCTACAGTTTCATTCAATTCCTGCTTTTTCCTTTTTCCCAGCCTGTCCTACAGTAACTGTCTGTTCAGAATAATAAAATTAACATTCTTCTTGATCAAACTAGGGTTGCTTTCTCCCTGACGTCCCCTTTCCAGAAGCTTCCAAATATTCCTCTTGAGCCCTGGACAGTTGTTAAGGGGGTGGAAGTTTCTCTTTAACCTTTGCCTACACGGGGTTATATTGATATTGTTTGGTGCAACAGGAGCTGACTGCACCTCTGCCTCTTTGTAACAGCTGCATAACCTGATACTGGCTGCCAAGCACAGTGTTGTTATCAGCTCTCTCAGCTGAGGAGAAGAAGAGCCTTGCCACAAAAGAGTGCGCTCTGTGTTAGAGGTGTGTACTCCTCTCTGAAAGATGGCCCAGTCTTGGCTGTACGGTTTGTGGGTTTTAAGTGCATTCTCTCTTCTCAGCCATATATATTTCCAGCACAGCCCAAGTGCAGTGCCCTGTTGTATGCCATTTCTTTCAGATGTGGTGTAAATTCCAGAGACCAGGGAGTTTCCTGAGGTCAGCTCCTGTGGTACTTTCTTTTTTTTGCAAGCATTATCAGTTGCAAACCCAAATCTACTTCAATGATATTGCATCTCCTTGAACCTCATCCTTGCTGTACAACACCTTTTTCTTTCTTTTCTACCAAATTTTTGCATGTTCTTTGTCAGTGTGATCAAAGAGCCAAGAGATAGAGTACAAGGCTGCACCTCTGCTCTTAGCCATGTGACTTCTTTTTGTCAATACCTCTTTCAATCTCAACACCTAAAGGCATGATCTAAACCTTTAATATTTGCTTGTGGATCTAAACAGTTTTAAAGTCAGGCAGTGGCACCCTGGGCATATGTGGCTTTTTAGGAGGTCAGAGCTCATCATCTTGGATTACAACAGAGTCACCAACTCAGTGCTGCTTGTCCCTTGGCAGCTCTGGATGTGAGTGCTGACTTGACAGAGCTGGGACGAACGCCGGTGGCTGTTGTATCTGCAGGAGCCAAGTCTATCCTTGATATTGGCAGGACACTGGAATATCTGGTAGGTAGCATGGGCTGTGGTGTCAAAGCAGATAAGGTTCTTTGTGCACAGGGTGCCCAGTGGCACTGGGGTGGGTCCTAAGCCAAAGATTTTCAGAAATTGATACTGAGAGGATGTGAAGCCATACTTACAGTTCTGTAGTCCTGGGGCTGTACAACAACTTGGCTGCTCCCTAACATGTCCAAGGGGCTGTTCCAGCAGCTGCTCCAACTGAGGTCAAAGGTAGTGCTATCCATGTCCTTTCTCTTTGGCATTAGATTTGCTTTTCCAGGATGATGCTCCCAGAAAATGATAGATCAGGAAAGCTAGAGCCGTCAAACACTAAAATAAAATCAGAATTTAAAAGGGAATCAGACGATTTGCAGCAGTCACCTTTTAAGGTTTGGCATGTTGGAAACCACAAGGGCCAGCACTTTAGATGACAGCCAACATTGATATTTCTCAATCACAAGCAGAACTCGTTTATATCCTGTCAGTTCATGACATGTCTTCAGCTCCCGGGTGTTATCTTGGACTCAGGATGGTGCCAATGATAGCTGCATGGCTTTGGATCAGCCCCAAGCACATACAAAGGATGCACATGCCTCCTCTGCCTCAGTGAGCCAGATCTGATCTAGCCACTTAACATGTCTGGCTCTTGGTGAGAGGATAGAATAGAATAGGTTGTACAAAAATAACTACGATCTGTGCCAAAGAAAGGCAGCTTCTTTCTGGATAGGAGGAAAAAGGTCACATTCTTTAGTTGCCCTCCACTGATCACCTGCTTGTCTCACTTCCACTGCTGCAGGAGACTCAGGGTGTGTGTGTGGCTGCCTTTGGAGAATCAAGAGAGTTCCCAGCCTTCTTCTCACGCCAGAGTGGCTTCCAAGCACCATACCATGTCCGAGATGAAGAGGAGGCAGCTAAACTCATTGGTGTGTTTCAGATGGCAAAGGCCCATGTAAGGTCCTGGAAAGGAGGGACACAAGAATTACCCTGGATGAGGCACTTTCTTTATGTCTGCAGAAGGATTTGCCCTGAAAAACTGTGCCATCCCACCTCCCCCATTCCTGCATCAAAAGTGCTTTGAAAATACAGCAGCAGAGAAGTCCAGTCTTTACAGCAAGTAAAACTGCAAGCCAGCTACAGCCAGCTTGGCATGCTCACTCATGTTTTATTCCACCTGGTGAAGTGGAGGCAGCATGTAATAATATGTGGACAAAAACAGCTTCTGGGCCTTTAGAAGGGGAATCAGTTTAAAAACAAAAAAAAAAGCCTTTTAGTGTGCAGATAGACTCAAAAGAAATAGGCAGATGTGAATTGGTTGGGTAGCTGGAAAAGATCCTGATCTTGAGTCAGCTAAAACCTGGAACTTGAGCTCTGAGGCTTCCTACACCTCATGCCCACTCTCCTCTGTCCTTTTCCTTCAGCACCTGACTTCTCCAAGGAGTGCCACTAACAATATTCCCATCCTCTCCCAGACAGTGCTCTGGGGCTGGGCCTGAGCAGCGGGGTGCTGATAGCAGTGCCCTGTCCCCGGGTGCGAGCTGCCGAGGGCCAGGCCATCGAAGAGGCCATCCAGCAAGCTCTCAGCCAAGCCAGGTGAGAAGCAACCTAAGTCTTTGCCTTTGCTTAGCCCATGGTCTTGGGGCAGTAAACAAATTCAGGAGCCGTAGCACAGCTTAACCTTGGGCATGGGTGAACCCATAACTTATTTTCAACAGTACCTTTATCTAACCCAAAGCTTGTTTACAGGACTTGTTATGGTATGTGGTTATGGAGATAAAGTATCTGCTGGCAACAGTGCTTCTCCTCTGCTGCCATTTCAGCTCATCTGTGGGCATTTTCTTTATATTTGCAGATCCAAAGGAATCACAGGCAAAGAAGTGACCCCCTTTTTGTTACAGAAGCTCACAGAATTAACTGATGGGAAATCGTTGGACTCTAGTATCCTCTTACTAAATGGGGGGGAAAAAGAAAGTATTCCAGTGTATTTCCTATCTCTTCTGATAACAAGTGGTAGGAAACACCGAGACTTTACTGACGGTCTAGCAAGGAGCAAACACTTCAGTGTCTGCAAACAGATGAGAGTTTAGCACCTGCATCCTGATTTTTCAGGAACATCCTTACTGCCTTCATCCCCTTTTACATTAAAAACTGGAGGGCAGCACAGATGGCAGCTGGTCCAGAGCCCAAAGAAATCCCTCACATCTGACCCTGGAGCTTGTCTGCTCTGTGATGGAATCTCTGGATGCAGTTGTCTGTGCTGGGGTTGCACACTGGAAGGTCCCTGGGCTTCCCAGAGCACCATGCTGTACATCACACTGCCTTATCCAACCTTCCCTGTGGATACAGAGAAAGAGAGACCTGGGGGACAAATGCCCCTGGGTAAGCAGGAATCCAACTGCACAGCCAAGAGAAAGCAGAGATACTGGCTGGGATGCCAGTATAGGATCTGGGAGAGCCAGATGCACATCCAGGCTCTGCAGCCAGCCCTCTAGGAGACCTGACCAATCAGGGCAGAATGGTAAAGGCATTTTTGGGTATAAGAGCTATATGCAGCCACAAAGTAGGGCTCTCAAAGACTCTGATACGCTGCTCCCAGTGCAATTTGCTAAAAGAATTGCTTATAATTGCTTATAGTGACTTGGCAAAATCTCAGTAGGTATCTCTTTCTGGAAAAGCTGACCAAGATCCTCTATTGTTTTTTGGCTCTCTGCTGTAATTTCAGTACTTCACCTTCTCTTTTCTCTGTGAAATCCTTGCTTCTATTCCCCACCTATCAAAGTCAGGCTTCCTCTCTGTAGATGCTGGGGGAGGAAGGTGAATTAAAAAAAAAAAAAAAAAAAAAAAAAAAAGAAAAGAAAAATCTGAGTTTTCATGCAGCATTGTAACCCACTATACTTGTTCCCAAAGGATTATGGTATGGTAGTATGGGGGAATCAAACCTATCAAGTCCCAGCATGTATTCTCTGCTTTCTTCCTCTAAACAGTTCCTACATAATCTTCATAACAGGTCAGACTCGCTGGTATTTTTAATTTTCCTCAAAGAAATGCTCAACAGACCTTGCACTGATCCAGAACAATGCCAGAGTGGGCAGCTGCATTGCAGTGGCCCTCAGCAAGCTACAGAAAGCCAGAAGGAAGGGGAGCCAGCCTGGGCGAAGGGACATGACCACACCTCAACCAGTGAGTCCTCTGCTGGCCTCCATGTGATGCCTCTCTGCTGACAGCACAAGACAAATTTATATCTGTTCCCAAAACTAAAAGATGACTCAGCCAGGGACCAATGATTCTCCTGCTCTCAGACATTCTCCCTTTAGTTTCCCTTGCTATTCTTGAAAGATAAGTGCCTTCTCCTCCTCCCCTTATCCACATTTACAAGGAATAGACACTGACAATGGCCTAATCTCATTAAGTCTTAGACCATAAAGGCCATTAAAACTTTAATCACCTTTTCACCTTTTATTAAGCCCTTATGTACAGCTTCCTCTCTATATAGCTCTTAGTACCAGGGAACTTGTGACTACAGGAATAGACCTGGAAGAGCATGGGGAAAGATATTTTGAGCTGCTGAGCCATAAATATCTCTTTTTGTTGGCCTCCTGCTCATGATTGACAAAATCACAAGAGTTACAGCACATCCCAAACAAGATCTACTATAACCCTAATACTCCTCACTCTCTTGGATTTTGTCTGTGCTGTGTAATTTGCAGGAAATCTATTTTAGGTGGTCTTTAGAGACATGAAAAGTTTTCTAAAACCCATTTGCAATAAGATTTGTCAACATAAAAGGGGGCAGTACTCCAGAGGCAATAACCCAGCATTTGATGAGAAAAAACATATGTATGTCCCCAAATAATCTGGAAACTTCCTGTTTGTGCAGCTAAACTGCTTATTCTGGTTTTGTAGGACAATAAAAGAAGTGACCTGTGTCACTGGGTATGGCAATTTCTCCTGGGAGCTTGCAAGAAATGACTGCATTTTCCTGCCCACTTTTTCCCATTTTCTTTGCTTTTTTACACACTAATGCTTGAATGTTTCTGAGGCCTGTTTTATCACACAGAGAAATCATCAGCATCCCTGTGTGTCCACTGCAACATCCCACCTGCCACACTGGGGCTGGCTGTCAGCAAGCATAATTCAGAAAGCAACAAAGGGAAGAGATTTTGGTTCTTTCTGATTGGGATTGTACAAACCTGCATCTAACTATTCAAAATAAGCACTGGCCCTTACACTGTAAATGAGAGAGCTTTCAAGAGGGTGGGAAAAGTGACTAGGTAAAGCAAAGAAGATTTGGAAACTTTTTTCCTGAAGTACTTACAACCACTTTTTACCTCTTTCTTCCCTCTTAAAGGTGGTGATTGGCGGTATCAACGTTGACTTTATAGCCAAGGCACAGAACGCTGAGATCCTGGTACTGTATCTCTAGCAGTTTTCTCAGCACCAATGTATTTCCAGCTGCTTTCACCGGAGTGCCAAGCCAGAGTGGTTGGGGGGAAGGTGTTATCCATGTATGATACCCACATGTGTGCATGCACACACTTGGGAGTGCTGCATACTTGGTCTGTTGTTTAGATGGATTATGGAGTGATATATACCAACCTACTTTGTCCCCATGGTGAAAATCACCATCCCTGACACTCAAGAGAGGGACAAAGCAATGTATCATTCATACAACCTCTCCATAGGGGGGAAACCACCAGGTAACCCATCTCTGGCTGTCTGAGACTGTCTTAACTATGGGAAGCAGCACAAATAGGAGCAAGAGTCTTTGTGCAGAGTACTCATGAAGGATTTGAGTCTCATACACACACACACACACACACACACACAAAACAGCGAAAAAAGGAAAAAAAAACACCCAAAGATGGCTTTAAAAATAGAACATTTTAAATGTTACCAGACTCCCTTTGTCTCAATTTGGGTTGAACAAGGAGCAAACAAGAAGCTAAAGTGGACCAAAGCTGGGACTCCCCCATGCAAATGACAGCTATTTGCATGGCCTGTACAATTTTTTTTGAGCTGTACAAAGTCCTGCAGATTGAGGTGGTGAAGCTTGCTCAAAAATTGTTTGGTGTCTCAAATTACTCTGTGATGATAGCCAAAGCAGGAAGCTTCTGCCATCAGGTGGGACAGCCTGTGAAGACCTCTCAGTCAGATAGGGAAAATGTGCTGGGGAAGCTGTCTGTAAGGAATTTGGCTATTTAATGATGCAGGGGCCAAACAATGTTATAATGGTCAAAGGTGAAAAATGCTGTGGCATCAGCTTTGAAAGCGTGCAAAAGCAAAAGTTCAGCTGCTTCAGCTGTGATGTAACCAATACCATACACAGCCTACACTCAGCCATCAGGACAAGGAGCTGAGCTGTATCCAAGGAAGGATAGGCACTCCTTGGCATGTCAGACATGAGTGCAGATTTCTGGACTACCTATAGCATGGTGAGGGGGCCAAGGGCCAGTGTAGATCCTGCTGGGAACAGCTGACAAGGGGAAAAGGGGGTTTTTAATGTTGCATTAAAAAGTGAGGTTTTAGCTGCCTTTCTGCCTTCAGCGAGCCCTAGAACTCATGGTGCATCGAGGCTGGCACCTAAGTGCCCAGCCTTGGATTTGGGAACTGCCAGCCAGAAGGCTCCTGCTGACAGCTACTGTGGTTAGGCACAGAGGAAAAGCCCCTCTCAATATCACTGTTTTGGCTTTTTAAAGACAGATTTTTTTTCACAGGGCTTCACACCCAGCAAATCCCACATTTATGCCTGCTGGATTTGTTGCAGAGCACCAGGTACCACTCCCTCCTTGTGCTGTCTCAGCAGGAAAGCAGCTGTATTCTGACCTGGTTGTAATTCCCACATGGCTTTCAAGGCTGCCCAGAAGCTAAATGCTTAATATGTAACTATCTGACCTGCTGAGAAGGATGAACAATTTTGCTCAGAGAAAGTTGCTGGAAAAACTATTATGGTTATCATTCTCTCAGGATACCCAGAAGTTGAGCAGAGTCTCATTTTCACATTAAGAATTCAAATCTTTTAAGACAGGGAAGAAGGTTCCAGAGACTTCCTCAATTATCTGATACTTTGCCAGAAAGCATCAACCCAGCCTCATTTCAGATCACTTTTAGCAAGCCCATTTTCACCTAAATTGTTTAATCTGGGACAGCCCCACACAAACCCAAGAAGAGATATTTGAATACCACTCGGAGTTACAACCGAGTTGGCAAGGTGTGAAGAGAGCCACTCATTTATTTTTCTTTAAAAGCCAGCTGCTGGTTTCTCTCTCACTGTACCCACCTGCTACTTTAAAGAGAGATTTAGCATCTTCATTTTTTTAGGCCCTGTAGGGTTCTATGACAGGAGAGGTCATCCACAGCTGGATCCCTGAGCAGGAGGCTGCTACATCTGCTCTTAGGGCAAGGCTTGGCATAAAAAAGACACCCAGAAGCTCTGCCTCTGGGATATATGGGGAACTAAAAGAGAGGCTCAGCATGCCAGGCAGCAAAAGGAGCTAATGTGTATTTTCACCATTCCTGCAGGCATCAGTTTTAAGACACAGATAATGGAATTACATAAACCACAGTTTGTGCTTATTGCTGTTGGCAGCTTGAACCCTCTTTAAAGACTGAAATAGGGGCCAGTGTGCAAAGCCATGTTGTTTGACTTGCTTAAGAAAGCACCCTTACTTTATATTTTGGGGTGGTGAGGTTTGGTTTTTTTTCCCCTTGGCTGCCTATATTACAGAGAGTGAGCTTCAGAATTAAAATAGCCAAACTCACTTTGCTTTTGAAATCTGCAACTCTCAAAAAGATACAGTTGCAGATGGAAATATCCTCATTCCCAACAGTACCAGTGGCAATTCCCAGGAAGCACAAGCAAGGCAAGGGAGGAGCATTTGACAAGGAGTGACATTTGCATTTGATGAGGAGTGACAAGCAGTGCAAAGATGAAAAAAGGTCATCGGTTGGTTGCTTATGTAGTGGCAGTTCTGCTCAGGTGGCCTGAACAGTTTAGGGCTTGGGGAGCTGCCAGACAGAAAAGCAAAGGTATCAAACATTAGCACCAGATCTTACAGACTACAGAACTGGGGAGAGTCAGAGCTAAGAAAAAGAGCCTGAGGGTCAGATGAGAGAAATAAAAGATCATATTTAGATGGGAGAGCAGCCTCTCACAGGGCTGGATGCAGGAGAAAGCCCTGTGTGCAAAGAACAGATGTGAGCTTCATGCACGGGAAGAAGAATCCTTGGGGACCTTCAGAATGAATGTTGAGAATGCCCAAGCACAGGGATTGTTGGGAGGAGAATATTCCTTACTGTGAGATGGCAAGACATGTTCTTGGTTAGAGTAGATAGAGGTGTTTACAAGCAAGGAAAATTTTATGTTCAAGGCTGTTCTTGTGTACCTGGGCAGAGGGACTGGGCCAGGAGCTTCTGCATACAGGCATTGGGACTGCCAGTGGCAAGCTGTCTTCAGAGATGGAAAATAGTTTTCAGGATTTTGTGAAACAAGAGCTCTAAAACCATTTGATAGTCAGATGAAGCCCAAATTGATCTGAGCACTAACTGATGCTATTTTTCTGGCAGAAGAATTAGAATGAGATGGGTGAGCAACTGCCTGTGTTCTGACAAATTGTCCGTGACAGAAAGGCAGATGGACAGAGGAGTGGAAGGCAGAGGCAAGAGAAAAGAATTTGGTAGCCACACATGTGGAAAAGAAGGGTATTTTTAATGAGGGAGATGTTTGGGAAGCAATGGGTCAGTGAAAAACTCTTCAGTCTCTGAAACAGATCCTTCTGTCAATAAAGTACAGACGCAGTACAGGCAAAGATAACAAATATAATTTTACATTTAAAGAGGGAAATAAATAAATAAATAACTCCCACAAACTGCTTAGGATGGGAGCTAAGTGGCCTGGAAAGCAGAGCTCCAGCAACTTTGGAGTCCCAGGTTGTTGTGGGCAGGTGAATTCAGAGGGCTGCTCACACTGACTGAAACACTCATTAGCCATTCTAGGAGGTCTTAGCAAGTAAGACCAAACTAGCAATTCATGGGGAGATCAAGTGGATCTCCCTCCTTGAGGGAGACCAAACCCTCCTTGAAAGCAGGCCTTTGTCATCAAACAGAAGTCAGTAGATGGCTCTAGAAGTTTGTATTGCCCTCAGCCCATGAGCTGGATGCTCTCTGCTCCCTCTGATTGCTGACCTATGTTTCAGCAGTATCAACTCCAGATGACAATGGAGACGTAGCAACTATGCCAAGCAGCCCTCCCAGTTTTGCCAATTATCTGTTCTTTCTTCCAGGGTGTTGGGCAAACAAATGCTGGAAGAGTGAGACGAACCTTTGGTGGTGTTGGAAGGAACTTGGCAGGTGCCTGGTGCTTGGGTTTGCCTGTGGGTGCATGCCAGCTGTGGTCTGTCCTTTGGTATTCCTTCAACAGCAGGAGAGGGTGAATGTTGACAAGATTTGGGACACATTAGGCAATATACTAGTGGGCAGACTGCCTGGAAAAGGCAGAGCCCTTTCCAAGAAATCAGAGTGGAGGAAGTTGAGATCAGGAAAACAAGGTCCACAAATATGAACTAGCAGATGGTGCAGTAACCCTGAATCAAAGTAAATAAGTGTCAGTATCTCCAATGACTATTGAGCAGCCTCATATATAATTCATTCCAGGATATAGACACAATAGAAGTACGCTTAGAGCAAGAAGTTGAAAGGAATAATCACAGTTCCAAACTGATAAACCATATACCATGGACAAAAGGAACTGGGGTACAGGAGTTGCTGGCGAAGAAGAAAGGCTACAGTCCTGTCCATGGGAAAGGAGCACATCTGTGGCTCCACCACAAGCAGGAGCAGACCAATATTCTTGTACTGAAGTTAACAGTTACAAAATTATTTTAGGATTATTCCACCTTTTAGACATTTCCCAGTCTCCTAACACATATCTACTGTCACTTCAGATCACTAATGAAGAAGCTTAAGTGGAAAGAATCCCCCAAAATACCCATGCCACCCACGGAGGTACAATGTGTGGTAACTTGAAAGGAGAGGAGGAAGGATTTCCCATTAATACATTCAGATCCAGTGGTTCTAGAAAGATATCATGGTGGGAGCAGCAGTGTGGGAGGGCCAACACCAGAAAATGCTGTGCTCAGAAGCAGCGTGGGAAAACCCACATGCCTGTGATGGTAAAGGAGATAATGCCAGAAAAGAGCAAAATTTGCTTCTCCCTCTTTTCCTCCACTCCCAGATGTTCCAGATAA
The DNA here is from genome assembly GCF_026979565.1 of Vidua chalybeata. Taxonomy (NCBI): domain Eukaryota; kingdom Metazoa; phylum Chordata; class Aves; order Passeriformes; family Viduidae; genus Vidua; species Vidua chalybeata. The sequence goes on along the minus strand of NC_071534.1, from coordinate 28,215,056 downwards.
TCCTAAATTTCAGGGTGCTGGTTCAGCTCTCTGTAGGACACCTCACTCAGCCCTAAGCAGTCATTTGCAGCAGCTACAGCTCAATTTCATCTTGAACATCCTTCTAAGCGAGGACTGATGAGCATTAAGTTTTTCAGGAGAGGGCTTTCCTAGAGACACCCATGCTGCACGGGCTGTCACTGTGTTCACAGTACTCTGGTGGATTTGTTAACAGCTTTTGTTTCCATTTGCTTTTTAGACTGCTTAAGCCGTCTTGGACAAGCTCCTCTCCTTTTATCAGCTGTGGGGAAGGATGAGCATTTAGAATCTGTCCTGCACTACTGCCACCACATGGTATGTGTCACAGAAGTAGCACCTCAGAAACTTGGAAGAGATGACACCACACAGAGGGAAAATTCTTCCCAACCCTTGCAGACATCAGGGCCACCTTCCATCAGGCTAAGAGTAGGAATAATTCAATGCTTCTTTAGCTACAGACAATTAGAAGGCAAGGAATCACCTCCAAAACACAGGCTAGGTGTGTTTTGGAGTCTGAACCATGGGCTCTGAATTCAGCTCCAGAAAGTGGTGCTTGGATAAGGTTGAGGTAAATCAGGAGGAGCTGTGTACAATTTTAGTGAAGGCTAAGCATAACGAGAAATATGCAAACCTTGAACTCGAGGACACACAAAGCATTGCCAAAACCAACCTGGTTTAGTTAAAGCCCAAGACAGAAAACGTGAAACTGAAATTGCAGGTTGGACACCTCCCCAGCTCAGAGGACAGGATCCTCTCCAGAGCTGCATACACTACTTACCTGTGCATAGGGGAATACTTGACTTCAGCAGCAGCTTGTCCACAGGTCAGGGAGCTGGAGCAGCAGGAGCTCCCCAGGACAGCAAGGCAGAATATCACCACCCCAGCAGACAGCAAAAAAAAAGCCAGGAGGGCAGCTCTAACCTAGGCCATCAGGCAACTCCATGGAGAAAAGGCAGGACTGAAGGCAAGGCAGGGTGTGAGTGCAGCCCCCAGGTGAGGCTGGTCAGGGTCACTGACTATTATTAGTGCCCTCATGACCCTGGGATCCAAACAGAGCCCATGGGGCCTTGGTTTTGGCTACCAGAGTGACTTGGCAAATGAAGAAATGAGAATATGAACTCTATTTTGGGTTGTAAAGGCTTCACCATAGCTGGTCTATAATCTCTTCTCTACACAGCAGTTTGTGCCATCCAAGTGAGCAGTCTCCCAGGGGAAAGTGGGCTTGCTGGCCAGCCACCAAGCAATCCTTGCCTGTAACAAAATACATTCCCACCAGTGCTGGAGAGGAACCTCTCCCTAAAAACTCCAGCTTCCCTGTCAGCTCCTGAGATAGATACATTTCTCCATCCACATGTTCTTTCCAAGATATGCCCTGCGTTCCCTAAGCAGATCATTCCCAGGAGCCACAAAGGAAGGACACCCCACAGCTCTCTGCCCCACTGCTGTAGAAATGGCTCCAGGGTGTGCTCAGAATCAGGCTGGGCAGTCAGTGAGGCAGCCAGCACAAGACACTGTTGTCTGCAGAGTACCACCAGGAGATGCCATCCCACACAAGCTGTGAGAACGGGTGACTGGAGCAGGCAGGGCTGCAGACCACTCTTCTGTTACAGGAGACACAACCTGTGGAACTGCATGGCAGAGACCTGACACTCATTTACTAAAGGATTGCTTTAACCTGCAGCATCTGTTGCATTGCAAATATTAACAAATAGCCTCGTGCCAGCATTGTCTAGACTGAGATACCCCTGACAGGCTGCTTATCCCAAGGGAGAGCAGTGAGCTCCCAAGGGAGACCAGGTGGGCACAGAAAGAGCTGAGCATGGCAGGGAAGAGGAATGTGCTCAGTGTGTAACTGTCCTCTCTGTTTCAGGACATGAGTGGTGTCCTTCAGCTGGAGGGGAAGAGCACAGCCACTTACTGTGCTGTGGTCACCAGTGCTGGGGAGCTCAGCGTTGGCTTGGGAGACATGGACATCCACCACCAGATAACAGAGCAATATGTATGCACTCACTCAGATTTATGAGCTTTTCTTGTGAGAAAGAGTGTGGGCCTGTGACAAAAGGCCACTGGTGATGTTTGTACCAGGAGGGAATGGGTGTGCAGAGGGCATGGGAGATGCTGAGGTTAACCCTGGACACTGGCCACTGGCACAGCAGCATAACAAGCCACCAGAGCCCTCTATTACTGCTGACCCAGATGGAGTTTCTATCTGTTTCTGGTTTATAAATATCACTACTACCATCATCTATGATATGTAGGCCAGAATCCTCTTAACTTGTCCAAGCTAACTTATAATTTTGCATCTTAAAGCCAGCAAGAAATCAACCTGATTATAAGCCTAACCCATATTTCTTCCTTTAAGGAAAAGCAGAAAAAAAACCAGTGGACAGAACACTGGTTAAAGCAAATTTTCCTGTTCCATCCCCTCCCTTCCATCCCCATTGTTTCTACACGCTGAGTTGTATCAACAGAAACTGTTGCTCAGCACATCCAAACATTCAAAAACATCAGGGAAGCATAATGGCAGCAGTGATTAAAGAGTGATTCAGTGAAAGCCCTATCACTGCACCCTCCTTTCCTACTCAGCCTTTTATTGACAGAACACAAGCTTGTGCTTTCATGACTGACAGCAACATGGAAGTTAAGTGCAATTTACTCACCTGTGGCATCTCCATGAGGTGGAGCCTTCCTAGGGAAAAATCTGGTCTTACTCCCAGTTCCATCCCCACCCTGCCTCCCCAAAGCCTTGGCACAGAAAACCATTACATGAGGGATTAATTCTCCCGAGCTTTAACAAGCAGCTGTGATCAGTGGAAATTCTGAACCAGTCTTCTGCTGCAAAGTGAATTTTGGCAGCTACTCTTCCCACCAGGGCTGGCAGAGACACGGGGAGATGCTGCTCAAGTGCCCACAGCACTGTTCTGGCATCCCAGCAAGTTGTGCAACCTCAGTGAGCCAAAGGAGACAACAGCAGCTCTCTACTCCACTGCTCCACTGTAGCCCATCCCTGTGGGACTCAGGAGTCAAACACTGCTGAACAACCTGTCTTAGGAGAAACTGTGCAGAGAGGACGTCCAAATGGCATGCACAGCGAGCAAAGGTGGAGTCAAGCCAGGCATGGCCCAGGGAATCCTAGAGCAGCATTCAACAGCAGCATTCCATTTCCCTGTAGTGGTCCAGTGAGGACCAGCAATTATCTTCCTCTGCTGGAGGGGCCCTGCCCCTGTTGAGTCCAGCTCTTAATGGCCAGGAGCAGGGGAAGGAGAAGGGGAGGAGATGAGGCAAGTGGAAAAATCCATTTTCCTTAGAGAATCACTCTTTTAGGTTCATCCCTGCACCTAGAGGCTGGAATACAAGTCAGAATCCTACACGAAGTCTGACTAGCAATGATTTTGTCCTTCTGCAATGACTCAGGCTGTCTTTCCTGTGTGTCCTGGATTTTAACTAGGTGTCCCAGTTCAAGGAGAACCTGTGTCAGGCCCCACTTGTTTGCATTGATGGAAATGTGCCTCTCTCCACTATTCAGTACGTCTGCCAACTAGCTAGAGAGCACCAGCTAGCAGGTAAGGAGAACTTGCCCTCACAGCACGTGTGCCAAGACAGTCCAGGCACATCCCTGCTGCTTGCTGGAGGTATCCACTTACTGACATGCCAGGTTATTCAGCACATCTTTCTGTACTCTGCCACTCTGTTTCAGATGTGAAAAACATTTTGGATTTCTCTGCAGTTTTCCTCTTTCTGCAGCTGAACCACATTTTCTGAGGCATAGTTGGTAAAGCCCTTGAGCACTGCCAGAAGGCCAGGGAATGCTGCTCTCTGAGCCTTTTAATCTCAATGTGAGTGGCAATTTGAGCACTTCTGCCAATTTGAGCAGCAATATAGTTTGCTTCTCAGAAAAAGCACTAAAGCATCCTTTGAGAGGAATTCTCTTCTATTCCTATAAAATAAATGCCCCCTTCCACTGGTATGCTGGAGACTTTTCACAAGGCTTCCTAAACCTTTAGAGTTACACCTTCCTTTTTAAAAGCAAATCCCAAAGAAAGACACAGTGATCTAAAAACCTGACAGAGGCTCAAAAACCAGCTAATTGGAGGAACAAAATTGGGGTCTGCTTATATCATCCAGAGCCAGAAGCAGCTGTCTCATTGCTGGACACTGAGAAGGAAACCCTGGGACACCTTGTCCCAGTTTGGGGGAAATAATATTTAAGTTCCTCATAATTTAAAGGTGTAACTCTAGTTGTGCAGATTATGCTAAGTGTTCGACATTGCATCCTGCTCTGACACAGGGATAAACCACTAATTAATTAATTAACTAACCAATTGCATTGTTGTTTTGAAGTGTGCTATGAGCCAACAGATGAGAACAAGGCCTCTAAGCCATTCCTCTCAGACAGCTGGAAAGCACTCACATACATTTCCCCCAACCTGCAAGAGCTGAGAGCAATAAATCGGACCCTTGGGAACCCTCTGCCAGCAGGTATTGAATACTCAGAAGGGTCAGTCAGAGTTTTAGATAACCTAGATCCTGGAGAAGAGCATTTTTTGCTTCAGCCACTAATACAGGCAAATTGGGTTATAACATAGTGGGGATTCATAAATGCTCATGGTATCTTGTACCTTACTGCCATCTCTCTCTGGGCTGTATGGACTGATGACCCATCAGAGACTACAGTAGGCCTGGGATGGCTCCTTGCCCAAAACCAGAGGTCCCATTTGCCTCACTTCATCACCTAAACAGGAGTAATATCTGGTTTGTCAATGTGTCCCTGAAGCATGGTGCTCAGAGGGCACCTGTTCCAGCAGTGCCACCCTTTGCAGAAACGACACACCCCACCAAATGCAGGTGGAAATCCAACAGCACTGAAACAAGGAAGACATGCTTCAAGACAGCTTTTTGATCTCTACAGACACACGCTTAGTCCCTTGAGAATTGGGTTCCTCAGCATAGAAGTACAGTGTGGAAGTCTAACTCTGGAGAATTCCATGTTTCCCATAATATAAAGAAAAAAAAAATTACCAACCACATTTCAGAAGCAGTAGAAGTGTTCATAAATCGGCTGTCAGCCCACAGACAGGCTGGTTGAGGACCTTTACAGTCAGAGCACATTCTTCCCTCCCCTCTCTCTGAAGAGCTGCCGTCCAGGTTGGAGGATGTTGTCCAGGCTGCAGTGGCCCTGGCCTGCCCTTTGCTGGCCCACCTGCACTGCGTGGTGGTGACCCTCGGCGCTCATGGCATCCTCCTGTGCGGCAAGAGTCTGGGAGGGAGCATCTCCCTTTATCCAGGGGCTCATGATCAGGTAAGGGCATGGAAAACTAACTATGAGCTGTCAATTGCTTCTTTCTTGGACCATATGGCACTGTTGCTATTTCTGGTATCATGGCAGCAGTCCTGGGAAACATGGCATCACTGCTGGAAAATGTATGTGTTTGGGGCGGTGGAATACACAGCTCTGAAAGAAAATCAAGTTGTCTGTCCCTGTACTGCTGGCTCCTAGCAGCAGTGTTTAGAGTCAGCTAGAATTAAATGTGCTTATGTGAATATTCATGAGTGCGAGCTTCATTTGCAGGAAGCTTCATTTAAATTATCAAAGCGTGAAAAAAGATTATTGCCTTTTTTTCAGCCTTTTCTTTTTTTGCCATCCCTGCAGATCTGGCATCAGGCACATCAGGCCTTACCAGCTTGGGCAATTCCCACTAACTTCCCTTCCCTCCCCCACAGGCTGCTGCTGCCAGGCTCTGTGCTGCCCACTACCCCGCCATCCCCATCAGCAGGGAGGAGATAGTCAACGTGTCAGGAGCTGGTGACAGGTATATCCTCGCTGCTTTGTCCTCTCCAGCTGCATGTGAAAGGGTCATAATCGGATTCGTTTGAAATTCCACTGGAAAAGCAACTGCTGCTTGAGGGAGAGACACTAAGGATGAGACCAGGGCTGGTTGCAGTGATTCCTTGCAAAGCTTGCTAAAAATGTCCCCCGAAGCCAGGCTTGCCATTATTAGTTTTGCTTTTCTTCAAGATCCAAGCCTTTCCTGGCAATCTAGGAATTCTGAATTACTCTGGGCTGAGCTGCTAAAAGCAAAGTAAACCACCTTACATCAAAGCTGTCTTACTAACTAACTGCCTTACTTCCACACTTCTCCAATGGAAGTGGAACTGCCACTCAAAAGCTAAAATGGCCTTGTAAAAGCATTTCGTCAGGTTCTGCATTTGCCTCTGGCAATTTTGAAGCTCTTGCTTCAAAAGAGTCTGCTGTATAATTGGCCTGGCTGTTCACACGCCATACATAGAAGTGGGAAATGACAGCTATTATTCCTAGCCCCAGTGATCAATTCTCAGTCTGTCAGAGTAATATTTTATTATGCTCCTTGTTAACTTGACAAACTATATGTAGCAGTCAGGCTGTTTTTTTTTCTTCTTGCTTCATATGTTGCAATAATTGATTCTGTCCTTTCATTGCTTTGGGCTAGACCAAAAGTCTGTATGTGACAGATATTTCCTTTTCCCTTTCTACTCTTACCTGGCAATAACTCAACATAGTAACAATTTTTTCTCTGATCAGTGTCCAGAATGAAAAGGTTTTTGTGGTTTGGATTTTTTTTAAATATAGAGAGTCCTCAATATTTTACTTAAAATCAATCAATAACTTCTTGCCAAGCTGGTGAGCCCGCTTAACAACAGGACGTGCTGTTTGTATCCCAGATCACCTCTGAGGTGAGCTGACTCAACTGCAAACTGGTCTTCTCCAAAGAAGAAAAAATGGTTGTTTGGAGCAATAGGTGTAATAACAGCAGAGGAATGGGAGCTGGAGGAGTGTTGTGGGGTCAGCCTGACCTAAGGAAACCTCAGATTGGCTCATTACCTCAGGCAGGTGTCCCCAGCCAGCCCCTCCAGGGACGCAGCCTCCCCTCTGCACCATCTGCTCAAAACACAAGTATTGCTCACTGCAGGAGAAGTTTGGTTTTTTTTCCTAGAGGATAATGTAAATGAAATGTCTTTTTTTAGGGGTTCCTTTCCCATTTTAAAAGTCAAGGGAAGACCGAAGATGAGATAAAATGCACCACTGCCAACCACCTCCACTGAGTTACAGTAGGGAACCTGGAAGCTTGTTTTTCCTTCCAAACCTATCTGAAAGCTTGGGGCCCATTACTACTTCCATTCCTGAAGTAACATTGGTCTGGAAATTCCTCTCCCCAGAGTCCCCAAAGCCACATGGGGGAATTTTCATAGCCCCCTTTTTCATCCAGGGTTTTTCTTCCTAACAGCCCCCTGAACTCTGGAAATCCCTGTTCTAGAGAGTAAGAGTACCAAAACAGACTGGAAATGCCAGGACACTGCAATGACATACAAGCCATCTCCACAGCATATAAACTGGTTACGTGTCCCAAGCCCAGCCTGGTGGCACTTTCAAAGGACTATTGTAGAAACACAAAATGGTTTGGGTTGGAAGGCACCTTTAGTGGTCATCTAGTTTGAAACCTTCTGCAATAAGCAGGGACATCTGCAGGTTGATCAGGTTGCTCAGAGCCCCATCTAACCAGGGATGGGGCATCCAATACCTCTCTGTTCATATTTCACCATTCTCATTGTAAAGCATTTTTTCCTAATATCTAAAATGTAATGCTTTCCCAGCTTAGCCCCCGTGAACCTTCACACTTTAGAAGCACTGGTCAGGGGACAATGCAATCCAGCAACAGTGACCCAGGGCACTTCATGCCTCCCCTCCACCCTATGGCTATTCTGCAGCTCCAGAGATCTACCCATGAGCTGAGCATGTGTGCAGTGTCTGTCTGCTCCTTGCCCCCGGCTGCCATGACAACCTAACACCACATGCCCACACATGGCATTGCTAGGGGATGCTCCCCCAAATATTTACTCTCAACTACTGGAGCTGTTGAGAGATTGAACACTTCGTGGAAGTCATAATCTTCTGTGCCTTTGTTATGGATAAAAAGATGTTGATGTAATTAGGTGGAGTGCAAAATAAGGGCTCCTTTTACCGTCCCCATAGATGTGCTTATTAATCCTCCCTGCCACCACATTTTCCTGTCCTTGCTTCTTCCTCTAAAATGTGATTGTCTTCTCCATTCTTTTTCTCTTCTCCTTTGTCTCTCCTAGCTTCTGAACATTTCTTCAGTAGTTGCTGTGAATGGAGTAGTTGCTCCCAATCTATCCCAAACACTGCAATTACATCACTTTTACTGGGAAATCTCAAATGAAAAACCATAGCAAATATTTCCTAAAAATCTGACTTTCCAATGTAATTTCAGCTTTGGATTTCTTTTTCCAGCTGTGCCTGTTGTCCCTCTCACATAGATACAGAAACTTTATCTCTCACCCCATCCAACCCTTTGGGGAGAGGAGGCACCACTCTAATGAGGACATAATGAGGCACCAACAAAGAGCAGATAAGTGACAAAATAACTAGAGAGCCAGGGAAAATTAGATTCTTCCCTTCTTAGGCTCTTTTCTCCTGCCTCACCTGGAAAACTGGGGAGAATAGAAAACATGGTACAAGGGGAAGTACCTCAACTTCTCAGATGAGAAGAATAAAAAATGCAAATAAATGACACTATTTTGTACTCTAAAATGGATACAGAAAAAGCAAAACCCATTCACTGTAACCTCAGCCTTCCTGTGTGACATATTCTGCTGCTGTAAGTTTTGGTTGGGTCCAAATGAAAGCTCTTACAAATGAACAGCCACATTCCGGTGTTCAAAGCTCTTGTCCCCTTGTTCAAACCCACTTTTCTTTCCCTCCACAGCTTAATGGCAGGAATCCTTGCAGGGATGCTTGCTAAACATGACACAGGCACGTGTGTCCGGATGGGTCTGCTGGCTGCCAGCTTGTCTCTCCGCTCCTATGAGCCCATTTCCTCAGAAATCAGCACTTCCAGTGTCAGCCAGGAGCAAGTCAAGAGCAGGAGCTGGCCAGAGGCAAAGGTATGGAAGATGGACTAGAACACTGTGGCTTTCTCATCTATCACCTCATTGCACTTACAGCAATCCTATTTTCAAGAACTGGACTGTGTTTTGAGTTTTCAGAACATTTATCTGCTTTGGTCCTGAGTAAACCCTCAAGAAAGGAAGTCCCTACCCAGGGAACTTCTGTGGAGTGAAAAGCTGATTTCTAGTATTTCAGACCTCCTGGTTTTCTGACCTCCAGGCCTTCTAGATTTTCTATTGAGGGAATTTTCTCTTCCTCCACCTTGTGTCACTGTTGTCCATTATCACAGTAGCTCCTCTGTCATTGACTTCAGGACCATGTCTCTTCAGCTGGGCCCAGCAGCAACATCTGCTCTTGCTGCTTACTCTTTCCTATCTGAGAGGTCCCATGGATCACAGCCTGTGACAGAGTGCACCTGGCAGGAACATGACACTGTAGGATAACCTCATCCATCTTCCCAAGCTGGCCAGCACACACTGCACCTTCTTGCTCTGAAGTCCAATGCCCCTGGAGAAGTAGGCAAGACAAAGTAAAGAAGAGTGACCAGGGACCAGCTGGTGGCCTTTAAAAGATGATAGCCCCTTGTTCCACATGCCTTCCTCTGAACATGGGGCTTCCTTCCTCCTTCTTAAGTCCTGAGCGTCAAGTCTGAAGCGAAAGAGATCAGAGGGAGCCAAGGCATTTCCCATGGAAGCCATGAGGAAAAGTCACCTTCTCTCTCTAAGCACAGGATGCAACTGCAGGTGCCAACAGATCAGTGAACACTGAAACTCATTAAAACTGATTTCTAGTAGAGTTGGGTCTTGGTGCTGGCTGTTTCCTAAACCTGACTGATAGTAAACCTGGCGTACAGACTTGCCCTCCGTTTCATCCAGAGACTGTGGTCAGACCCCCTTGGCTGAGGAGCAGCTCCCTGGTGTCTGGCACAGCACTGAGATCAACCAAAGCTTGATCAGGGCAGCTCTAACACCACTCTCCTGAGTGGGCTCTGCTGTTTAACCACTGAGCTCCCACTGCAATGGATAGAGGCATTAACTGGGTGCCTTTCTCCCAGCTGAGGCTACTTCCACCAGGCTCATAGCAACTCCTTCCCTCTGAGCCCACACCTTTTCATCAGACACACAACATTTACCATCAGCTTTCCTTTACTAAAATCTTGTTTGCAGCTGTGGTTCAGCTGAAAGATTCTGTGCTCAGATGCCATGCACTCATCCCTATCCAGGGATAGGGTGGCTGTGGCGGAAGGGTGCTCGGATGGTTGGGAACACAAGGGAGAGGGATTGGGGCCCACATGAGCAGCTGGGTTTGCTTGCAAGCTGGGAGGTGGGACACAGCAGGGGCGGGGGAAGAGGGCTGTGCCCCCAAGGTATGTCCCTGCACTATAAAAATTACTTTGGCTGGATCCAGAGTCAGGGGAAAAAAGCAGCTTCCACCTCTGCTACTGACTGCAACAGCCTTGTCCAGGCAGAAGGACCCTGAGCAAAGGCAGGACCTGAGGATGAATGTTCAGGCACTGGCAGTCACCACACTCCTCCTGGTGCTGCTCTGCTCAGCCCCAGCACTATCTGGGACACTGGGGAGCCAGGCCAGCAACCTGGAGAGGCAGGCAGGGGCTGGGTTCCCTGAAGAAGCCCCTTGGCCACCTGGAGATGGAGGGGACAAGCTGCCTGGGCAGGGCTCAGAGAGGAGCCACCCTCTGGCCAGCGCATGGAAAGTGATGAGAGAGGCACACCCGAGCTCCAGGTCCCTCAGCAAGGCCATGGCCAAAGCTCTCCTGGGCAGTGGGGAGCAGGTTGCCCCTGGCAAGCCCTGGAGGCTCCCACTGCAGCCCTCCCGCAGCAGGATGGCAAGGCTGAGCCACCACCTGAAGGACTACGGGAAGTTCAACAGCGACACGGTAAGCACAGCAAGGGAGAGGGTTTGTGCTGGGGGGTTGCAGGGGGAGTGGGGTACCAGTCAGGATCAAACAGGAAAGCAGGAGCAGGATATGCTGAGCATGCCATGATCCTGCAAACACCAGGTAGAAAAGGTGTTTTCGAGGCCATTCCTCTTAAGATGCATGTAAAGGTGCCAGTCACAACATGGCTTCTCAACACAGCACAGGTCTGGGTGCTGAGAAGGGAGTGGGGCAGTGACACCCCCAGATCTCCAGCTGGCACCTGGCAAGGCTTAGAGCAGAGCCGATGGCTGTGAGCAGCTCAGGAGGAGAGTGCAGGTCTGGCTGCAGTTGTCCCCATGTGCTGCCCTCAGAGCTGCCGGGACACTCCTGCCTCAGCCCCAGCCCCTGCAGTGTTCACTCTGTGCAGTGCTAACAAAGCTCTCCAAGCTCTGCCATTGGGATGCCATGCCCTGATGGGCACAGCTCCTCTCAGCACTGCCCTGAGGGAGGCACAACCTTTCTCTGCCCATGGGAAATCTGCTCCACGGGCTCAACACTGCATCCCACAAATAACCAACTTCTCCTTTATCAAACCCAAAACACACTTTGGTGGCACGCTAGTAGACCTTGCCTTAACCACAAAGTGCTGGGTGACGCCGTGCCAGATGCCACTTAGCTGGGGCGGGTGCCACCACAGCAAAAGAGCAGAAGCACTGCAGGGGTGTGTTGTGGCTGTGGGAGCCAGCTTAAGAGTGCTTCCAGCCAAAACCAGTAATGAACTGTCCCTGGCAGCACTTCCTTGGGCCCCAGCTTCTCCAGCTCCTTGCAACGAAGCTGCTGCTCTAGACCCCAGTGAGCTGCTTGTGCTGCTACTGCAGTGACGATGTAGCTGGGACTGGGCTGGTCCCAGCTGCCACAGGCATCGCAGCCACCACTTCCCTTCTCTCTGCAGCACTCCTGCCACAGCATCCAGTCCCGGCCCTGCCAGAAGCCCTCTGACTGTGGTGGCTGCCTGGGGCTCTACACCTGCAAGCTGCCTGCTGGCACCTGCAACCTGAAATCTGTCTCCAGGCAGAGAGGTGAGTTCTGTCTCCTGACAACTGGCAGCAGGGATCTCCACATGCAGCAAAGTGCAAACACACCCCCTTGGTTGCAACACTCCAAGCCCAAATCTGACTGCCCCATGCAGGGCTGGGTGTAGTCTCTTGACTGCCCAGGGCTGTCTGTCCTGCCAGCAGTAGCTACAGAATCAGCAACTGCATGGTGGATGGGACATTCCCAAAACTTTCTGTGAGGGTTGGGATTTCACAGGTGTCCTGAGCTGTCACAGGACACCAACAGCCTGTGCTGGAAAACCAAGGAGGGGGTACAGAGCTTGGGATTTAGCCAGTAGCTTGGGAGTCAGCAAGTGCAGTCCTGTACATCATGGGCCCTGCAGACCTGCTCACACTAGTGTGTGAGAGCTGTTTAATTAGGCAGGAACTGTCAGGGAGCAGAGATCACAGCTTTTAATGTTTAACCAGTGTCCTGATGCTCCAGCACCCTTTGGTAAATCTGTACTGTCCCCAGATTGGCTTCTTGCCCCAGTACATTTGCCCACACCCACGTACGCATGGTCATGAAGCAGAAACTTATCCAAGGCTACTAAACAGAGACCCAGCGCTGGTGCAGGAAACCCCTGGCACATAGAATAGGAAAGTTTAATGTTTGTGTACAGTACAGTGTGTGTGTGTGTGTATAGCATATAGGGCATCCCCAGTGTTTGTGCTCTGTTCATAGTTTCCTCTGGTCACCTTCTGCTGGCAGCCTCCATAGGAGGACACACAGACCCATGGTCACACCCAGCACAGATAGTCTTATGGCTTTTCCTTACAGGTGGCTTCCTCCAAAGCATACAGAGCCGTTAGATGGAGAGTCAAGGGCTTAGATGATGCCCTCATCTCGGAACAGCACAGCTCAAACAAAGCTGAAGAGGTTGTCCTGCAGCTGGAGATCAACACTTCCTGTCCAAGTTTCTTTTTAAATCCTTAATGACTCAGTTGTAAATGTTTCTTTCATTGTACTTCTCTTGCTGCTGCTTTTTAACACCCCCTTTGGATTTTATACATTATATAGGCTTGATTCCCACTTTCCTGAGAGCAGCCAATAAATTTACTGAGTGGTCATGGAGCCCTGTGCTGGCAGAGCCCCTTTGGAGCTCCCCAGTGAGGCAAACAGGGCTATTTCACAAGCCTTTTTATTTGGAGCCATTAGGTTATTGCAGTAAAAGCTGCCAGTATCTCAGTATGCTCACATACCAACTCAAGCTGAGCTAAGCATTGGGCAACCTGGGATCCCTCCCTGCTCCTTACCACAGCTCCTGCCAAGAAAAGCCAAGTCCCACATTACTTAAGGAGAGGAACGTGGAGTCCCCAGAAGCAGGCTTGGCAGTGTGGGACCATGTAGGAGACCTGCTTCTGAAGGCTGGAGCCGAGCCACAGATCAGCTTTATTTAGCATCCCACAGAGCTTTGCAGGCATCCTGGCTACCTTTACACGTGTAGGGGTGACCCCAGCTTTGCAAAACCTCATAATGTTTCCATTAAAAACTCCTTCTAAAACGAGAATCAAAGCACAGCATTTGATTCACCTCGAACCCCACCGCAGTTCCCTTCAATGAGCCACCACCACCTCCTGTGACTCTGAAGTGGCACCGATTTTGTTCAGCATACCCAAGGGGCAGGCCCCCTACCCTCCACCTGGTCACCTCTGAGGCAGCCTGACCCTGGGTGGGGATGGGGAGTAAATGCTGCTGGCTTCTCTGAGCTCCTCTATTGCTGCTTCCTCTGTCTCTGCACAGAAGTTGGGGGGCACAGAGCTGCAGGTGCTGCCTGCCTGCCTCCTGCCTGCTGTGACACCATGGCTGTCCAGCATTTACTGTGCTCACCACAGAACCTCAGAGAGTTTGAGGTGGGAAGGGACCTATGGGGGTCACCTGGGCCATGTCCCTGCTCAAGCAGGGCCACCCAGAGCCATTTGCCCAACTTACCTGGTTGCATGGCTTCAAAAGCTTCACAGAGCAGCACTGGACCCACCGCTCTTGCTCTGGTGTGGAATGCAGGTGAGGTCTCTGAACCCCACTGCTGGTCAGAAAGGTCCCCTCACCTGGCAAGGCCCATGGACCACAAGAGCACAGGGATCATTTTCAAAGGCTCTGGGAGTCCTGTGCCGTCCAGCATAGCACAGCTGCAGCAAAGGTACCCATATGTAGCTTTCACTCTGCAACCCCACAGCAGCTGGGAAAGAGACTGTCCTCTAAAGAGCAGACTCAAGGATGCTCCAGGTGCTCTTACCCTCACAAGCAGTGCAAGTGTAACAGCCTTCACACCAGCTGGAAAAAAGCCCTCACCCTGCCTCAACCTCCACTCAACTCCCCTGACACCTCCTCACTGAAGGAGGTCACCACAGACAGAGGAGAGGGGAGCAGGAGGTCCCACCTCCTGCCGAGGCAGGAGCACAGAAGGCAGGAGCAGACACTCTGCCCTTGCCTGTTCCCTACTCTGCTTCCCAGCAGCAACACTCACGACAGCAGAGGAGAGCCCATCTGACTTTTGGGAAGCAGGTCTCCCAGACAAGATCCTGCAGGTGAGCTCCACCTTGGAGCTGACAGGTGAGGGGTGGAGACCACCTGGCCTCTGAGACTCACAGGGAAGCTGAGGGCCTGGCCAGGTCAAGGGTCCAGCTGCTTGATGTCCTCTCTGGCTCATGCTTGGCGCTAGGTGGGACGGTGGGAAGACAAAGCTCATCCCTTTCCATGAAAACACCATTGATCCATGTGCCTTTTACACAACTCGCTTTTAATTACACTGCATGAGGAAAGGCCTCTCCTCGTGCCAAGACTCCCTGGTACAGCCACCCAGGGAGCTGGCTGGCCCATCAAGTCCTCAGTAGGTTTAGTGGTTCCCCCTCACCCTTTTCCCTTGCTTGGAAGCTCCTCCTGGTCAGTCCACATCATCCCTGCAGCCCTCAGCGTCCTTGCTTTGCAGAGACCTACTTTCATACATCTCTGTTCTTCCCCTCCACGCCCTGTTTGCCTGCTCAGTCCCATGGGAGTCCCGCTTTGGCCTCCTGCAGCACCAGGCAGAGAGAAGGCAGGGCAAGAGTCATCGGTTAATAACTGTTCTAACCTCAATATAAATAGAAAAATACAACCAAATAAAGAATTGACTAGCTAAGAGATCCAATCCACTGGGATGCCTGCAACGTGCTAGTGCAGAGTTCAGAGAGAGTGTTTGGTCCAGTGCTTGCTACTGTAGACAATCAGAAGCCTGTCCCGGCAGCCCCGCAGCCATCCCATCTTCCTGTAGCACCACGGCTGTGTGCAGCGCATCCCGGCCGTGGCCAGCGTGCCCCAGGCTGCTGGCTCCTGGGAGCAGGCTCAATGGGAATGGTTGATGAGTCTGATTTATTGCTGCTAAGTGGTAAAGCCATTCTCTTCTGTGGAATGAGGATGTGCTTCGCTCTTACTTTTTGTGGAGGAATTTCATTTTGCTGCCTGAAGAGACAGAGAAAAGAAAATGGACTCCCCACAGTAACAGGCAGAACAAGTGTCATTTCCCACCACCTCTGTCCTGTGCAGTGTACTGGCCCTGCTGTCACCCCTGGCTCCTTGTCCACAGCCAGCTGCTCTGCAAAGCTGGAAGCAGGGGCCTGCAGAACTCTGCCCTTTCTCTGGGAGCAGTGCTGCAGGCTGGGACCTCGAAAGCTCCCAGGCAAATCCTCCAGAGCCCATTTGTCCAGGGCACACCAGCCCCTCAGGCACTACTGCTCTTAAATGGCCAAGAACACACAAGAGGACCAGGGATATGATCTTAACATCTAATCAAACTCAGCCACAGTGTCCAATGACTTATCAAGGACTTCTAATCTCAGTCTGGAGCTCTTGGCTAGTTCCCCTTACAGTGGAAAATAGATTCAATCTTAGAATACCCCATGGCAGTTCCCACTGCTGATCCCTAAGGGCAAACCTGAAGGCAATGATAACTCCGTCAAGCGTCCCATCAGACCGGCATCCACCATCCCCAAGTCACTGGCTGCTCCACTGCCTCCTCAGACCCACCTGTCTCCTTTAGAAGACACAGATACAGCTCATGGCCCAATCTTTGGTTCTTCACCAGCCTCCAGACAGTGACGGACCAGAGCCAGAGCCAACAGCGTGCCAGCACAGGGATACATGGCCAGGCACTGGATGCCACACATAGTCACTGGCCCTGTCACCCTTGGGCAGCTTCTGTGCTACCCAACCTGAAGGCAACAAGAATCCCAGCCCTCGGGAAGCCAAGGGTTTTGCTGGTTCCTTACCTAGGCCTTTCAGGAACCTATTGACTCCACTCTGCTCCCCACTGGGAAGTGTTTCTAGGTACTCCTGAGCCCGTACCTCAAACAGACCTGCAGAAAGACAAATCAACAGCTTTTATGTTGTGTCTCTATAAATCCAAGTAAGAATGCCCATCTGAAAGTGTACTGTCTCAGCTTACCCACATATTATTGCACAGGAGAGAGAACAACTCACCCCATCTCCTCCATCAGCTGAGGCCAGATTTGGCACAGAAGCTTTGTTCTGCCCCCTCCCTCCCTCCTGCAAGGGTGACTGAGCTGCTGTACCTCACTCAGGGTACAGAATGTACCTCCCTTCATTCTGCTACGAAGGCAGCTAAGCCCAGGGAGTGACATCATCTGAGGAATCATCATGCAGAATTTACTTCTTTTACTCAGCCACCTATTCAAGCATCCCCTGCTTATTAATGCTCATCAGGAAGCTGCTAAGCCAGCACCAGTAGCAGCAGGGATAAAAAATTTCAGCTGCCAGTAGAGCCTTTGGGACTGCAGGATAATAGGAGTGAAACTGCAGTAGCAGCTCTGGGAAGGAGATGAGCATCCAAGCTTTCTACTAGACAGAAGAACCATGACCAATCCAGCCCATTTTTCCTCTAGACACAAGAAGAGGACATGAGGGACTGTGAGAATAAACATCATTCCAGCAGTGGAATTCAAGAGGCACACATGGAGGATACTGCAAGGGTGAAAGATGCCTGCAATCCCAACCCCATCAAGAAACCAGCAGATTCCCTTCTGGTGTTCCTGTGCAGACACTGCAGCCTCCAGCCACAGAACTGGGGATGGAGGTGGTGGCTGGAGAGCATCTCCCTGCTCTCGTAGGAGCAACAGCAGCTTCCAGCACAGCAGAGCCCAGCTGGAGCCCCTCACCTCTGACCCCCTGCTTCCGCAGCTCACGCTCCTGAATGAAGCCCCCAAACATTTGTGTCTCCATGAAGACCTCCAGGAAGCGGCGGAGGCTCTTGGAAGAGACGGATTTGCGGAAAGCCTCACGCTGCAGGGTCCGCTCCTCTCGCTCCGTGGGGGTCAGGAAGAGGGAATAGTGGCCCACAATCTCCACAAAGAAACGGACAAAGGCCTCGGACACCACCTCGTTCAAAGGGCTGGTTTCTAAGGAAAAAATAAAGAGGCAGTGCTCAGGACTTACAGGACTGCTGTAAGAATGTGCTAGGAAAATCTCTGGGTAAAAAGTCCCTGGCTTTTTTCAGATCCAGCCTGAGAAGAAAAAGCTGTTCAAGAGAGAGAGCATCCTAGGAAGTGCTTGTCATGGAAGTAGACCAAATTGCTACTACTTTGAAAGACACCAAGCTTTATTTTGGTGCTCACTTTTTGGGGAAGAGAATCAGAAGAGTAAAAGTGAGAAAACTTATGGGCTAAGATAAAGAGAGTTTAATGGATTAATCTAAAACTGTGCATGCAAGCAAAGCAAAATAATTTATTTATTCAGCAGCTCCCATGGGCAGGCAGGTGTTCAGCCCTTCCCAGGAAAGCAGGGCTCCAGCATGCATGCCTTGGGAAGACAAAATGCCCTATTTCCAAATGTCTCCCCACTTCTTCCTCCTTCCTGCAGCTTTATATGCTGAGCATGAGTCCATGAGGAACATCCCTTTAGTTATTTGGGGTCAGCTGGCTCTGTCCCCTCCCCACTCCTTGTGCACCCTCAGCCCACTCACTGGTGGGGTGGGATGAGAGGCAGAAAGGTGTTGGCTTAGTATGAGCTCTGCTCAGCAACAGCTAAAACATCCCTGTATTATCAACACCACTTCCAGCACAAGTCCAAAACACAGCCCCATACCAGCTATGGAGAAAATTAACTCTGTCCCAGCCAGAGTTAACTCTGTCCCAGCCAAAACCAGCACATTTTCCAGGCTCCTCTGCACCAAGGAGATGCCCATACTGTCCCCCAAGAGTCACCATAAGCTGTGACAGCTGTCCCAGCCCAGTCACCATAAGCCACGTGGCAATCACCAAGTCTGCAGCTCTGCAGGTGCCTGTCCCCTGGAGGAGCCTGCATCACTCATGGCCAACAACAGAGTGGAATGAATGAAACCCCTCTGAAAAGGAGTACAGGGGCTCGCTGCAATTGCAAGGGAAGCATGGCCAGAGCTGGGAGAGATAAGTACTGTTGCTCTTCACACAGAGAACTGTCCCCTGTGCTCTGGAATACTTCATGTAGCTTAACCAAAATCCTGATCTACCTCCAATACCTGTGGTGTTAAATTCAGTACAAGCCTAGTTCTCCTCTAAGAAGTGACAGACAAGAAAGGGGCAGGAAAGGACATGGTTTTAAGCTGAAAGGCACTGTGCTTTACCCTGCTTGCCATTGACAGGGCCCTCCTCCTTGTCGCTTGCCAGCTCATTCCTCTGCTCCAAAATGTGCTCTAGGGCAGCCTGCAGCTTGCGGGGCAGGATGGAGTCCTCATCTTCCATCTGTAAGAAAGAGCCACCTCCTCAGGGACTGGGGCTGTGACAAAAACCTCTCCTACCCTGTCCCCAGCACAGCAGAGGGAGCACTAGAAATGAACCGTGAGAAGAGGGAGAAGGCGTAATTGTAATATGTTTGGCACATTCCCAGCACCACCCAGTGCAGTACTATCAAGAAGCACAAGAGGAAGGAGAAAGGGCGTGTCTTTTCCTAAATATTCCCCTATCCCGGAAGAATTTTACATGTCTGACCCAAGAGGCTACTGGGCAGGGCTCACCCGTGGCCTCAGCATCTGCCCACGAGCACTGGCCCTGCCACAAAGAGGAGGTGTGTGAACAATGCTGGCATGTGGCCAGGTGAGCAGAGCCTCTGCTCAGGCACCAAACCTCTTACACAGGCATAAGGAATTCCCAGGGAGCATTGGAGCCAAGGAACTGCTAGTGACTGTGCAGAGCTGCTACCAGCCCTGGCTGATTCAGCTGAAGTCTTCAGAAGAGAGGTGCAAGGTAAAGCATTACCCCAGAGCTAAGGCAGCTGGCAAGCAAGGACTGTGGGAGGGCTGGGCCTTCGCCCACAGCTGCTCCCTGCAGCAGGAGGAGCACTCATCCCATCTTAGTCACGGGGCTGAGCCCCAGCAGAGACCCATGCTGCCAGCGCTGCTCAGCGTCTGCCAAAGAGCTCTAGGAAAAAAGAGCCTCCTGGGCCAGGAGTATGCTTGCTCATTTATCCTTTTCCCTTCCTTCTCCCCTTCCCACAACAAAGGGAAGTGAAAATCAGCAGGCAATCTTGCCTGCAGAGTGACACACAGGCTCCCATGTACCACCTTCCTGCCTCTGACTCATCCAGTGCAAGGACTGGAGTGAGGAACCACAAGCTCCTGAGGCAGTAAGGATTTAAAAAAACCATCAAGCCTCCCTTCCCACTCAGGGCAGAGTATGTGATGGGAGATGGACTGACAGACACAGGCTGGAAGACCCCACACTGCTCCCCAGCAGACAGTGCTGAGTCAAAGCTTTCCAGCTCTGCCCTCTGCCTTATAGGATGACATTTAAGGACCCATAGTGTCCAAGTGCCACCATTTTTCCCTCTAAAAAAAAAGAGAAATAGGTAATTCCCAATGATTCAGTCCTCAACAGCTGTGGTTTGGGATGCTGATGTTACATATATACACAGCAATCCCTGTAACATTGCTGACTGCAAGCCCTGCCTTGGTTTTTGAGTGGGGATAAAGTGATCCATCCAGCCAGGCAGGTCAGCAAACACAGATAGAGCTAAGTTATGGAGGAGAAAGGGGAGAAAAGGACGTGAATTAGCTCTGCTCACCTGTCTCAGAAACCGATTATTTACAAGGTCAACGACAAGGACCTAAGAATGAAAGAGCAAGAATCAAAAGGGAAAGTAATTATTTCCATCACCAGAGTTTATCTCAATCTGTAACTGCTCTGGAGAAAACACTTCTCTGCTCCTCCTACCCTCCACTGCAGCTGGAGGAGGCACCTAGCATGACCCAAGAGCACAACCCAGGGGATGCCACTGCAAACCACAGCTCAGCTTGGACAGCAGGAGGCTGTGCTCCAGGCCTGGCCCATTGCTCCTTATCACCCAGCAGGGTCAGAGCTTCATTCTTTCTCCCTGTGTGCTGCACTGCTCTCTCCTGGGAGGCAGGGAGGGAAATCCCTCCCTCATCCCGTTCAGCCTTGCTGTGCTCACCCCTGTGCCTCAGGAATCCAATTCTTAATTATTTATTGCTATCATGAGGCACCTGTGTTAACCCAAGGGGCAGCTGTTCTGGCCAGGCTGTAGCAATCACACTTAGGACTGACAGGATTTGCATGCAGCCCCTAGACAGCACCGTGCAGAAACCAGTACAAACTGTAATAAAATCATCTCCTGCCCGCAGCAGCACCACAGTGGGAGATTCCAGCCCCCTGCCTTCCCAAGCTGTGGCCAAGGCAGAGCACAGACCTTTGTCTGCCTGGGGGAACTTCCACCTCTGCCCTTACCCCACACTCACGGTAGCCAGAGGATGAGAGCTCTGCTCGCTGGCGCTGCCAGCTGCCAGAAAACAGCTCAGCCCACAGGGAACAACCTCGAGTACAGCACGGTGTGGGTGCAGGACTCACCTCCTCCACAGGCAGCTCCTTCAGGCGGGGCAGGGAGCTAGAGAGCAGGCCGATGAGGAAGGGGGTGGGCGAGCACACAATGTCGATCATGGATGGTGGCAGCACGGGGATGTAGGTGTGCTGCCAGGTGAAGGGGTACAGGAGGGCCACCGTGGCGTGGCAACACTTGGAGAGAGTGCTGGAAGACAAAACACAACCAAGGGCAATGGCTGGTCAGTCAGGGAATGAGGGGTGCTTCCTAGAAATCAACTGTTCCCAATTGATCTCGCTAATTACTGGGGGCTTTCCCATATTTCTGACCCCATTTTTCAGCTTCAGAAGCAATGACTTCTGAAAGATGATCCCAGCCCACACTCCTATGATGAGAAATGAGTTGCAATGAATCAGAGATCTGCTGCTCCAGTGTCCTGAATGAAAATATCAGACAAACACTGCATCTTCTATGCCACTACCTCTCCTTAGAGAAATGAGTTCATTCTCCCACAACTCTCTGGCAGGAGTCAGGCAGGATAGCCAGTTAGCCACGGCAGAGCTTGCCACAGGGCACCAGTTATTCATCTCTTCTGGGTCTGGAAGCATTTTTACATGTCAAGAGAGGGGGAAGGCTAGCTGCTATAAATCCTGTATATATAACATCATTTGGTTTTACCAGCATCCAGGAAAGGAGAGGACGGAGAGAAAGGAGGCTGGTGCAGCATGGAGGAGTCACATGGATAAAGAAGGATGCCCAGCTGGCTCCCATTAGACTCCAAGGGAAAATTTACATTCGGCAAGCTGGGTTTATTACTGACTTGAGAGGGAAGGGTTTGATGGGTGTGGACTTGAGCTTGCTCTGAAAAGTGAAACCTGCTTTTCCTCCCCTCCCCACTCCAGTTAAGTTTGGTGGATGTGCATCCCTGTGCTGTGCCACTAGGGCACGCTGAGCAGAGCAGTGTGGCTGGGGGACAGCTGGCTGGCTTCCATCACGTAAGCTCAGGTTAGCAGAACAAAATTGTAGTTGCTGGGACATCAGTGTGACAGTACCAAATAATCAGGCACACTTTTTGGAGACGAGGAGATCCCAGGGGAGAGGGTGGAATCTGCTTAACCTGAAAATGTTATTTGAGACTGCAACAGGTAGGAAACTGGCACTTGGGAAAGATGTGTGTTCTGAGAAAGTCTCTTCACAAAATGGGGACAGTTTCCTTTCCCTTCACTCCCAGAAGACTGTCTTTTTTAAGAGGGATACTCTGTAAAAACAGGGGAAGACCCTTCAAAGGCTCTGTTACAGACTGGTAGCTTTAAATAGGAAAACACCTTCAGTTCCACATTGTTTGGGAAGGTGTGAGTGTATCCCCCTCCCTGCATTGACTCCTCCAGGCTGCCTCTCTGTGCTGCTCTCCAGCTGTGCCTGCCATCATCGGCTAGCCCACACCTTGCCATGTCTATCACAAATGCAAGGTAGATAATGAATCTGAGAGAAGCAAAATTAAAATAATGAGAAACACGGAGCTAGCAAGAAACAGAAACATTAAAAAAAAACCCACCCAAAAAAATGTGTGAATGATATCAAAGTAGATGATTTTTGTTGTATCTTTCTTACAAGCTAATCTTGAAAGGAACTGCAACAAAAGTGAATGTGTAATCTTAGAAGTGCACTCCAAACTAATGAAATCCTTTAAAAGCCATCTCCTTCAAAGCTGTGCTACTCATACATTCGAGGTCATGTTAGCAGATACAAAAGCAGGGGATTCTCTTCCTCTCCATTACTGAAGAGCATATTTTCCACTCCTCAATTTCTGACTGATGATAGACCTGGCAATAGCAGCAGCAGCATAGTGAAAGCTGAAAGAACTGCACCTTTCATCACTTGTGCACAGCAGTGGGGCATTATCACCACCCACTGTTCCTCTTCTTTGAGCAGAGGGTGAATGTGGAAGTATTAGAAGCTTTACATTTGTCACCAATCTTCTATTTTGAAGGTGTATCAAAATTTTCTATCTAAACATGGGACCTGAATTTATAGACAGCATGTGAAAACCTATGGAAAACATCTCTGAGTCCAGGTAGCTCCACAGAGGAACAGTGAGCAGCTGAAGTCCGTGGTTATTTATGGCATGGTGAGATATTATGGCAAGCTGTCTCCTACTATATTTATGGTGGCTTGTTCTTCCCTCAGCCCAGCTCTTGAGTCCCAGAGAGTACACATGGTACGTGAGAGATCGAGTGGGAGGAGAGATGGCCGAGCTCCAGCGAGTGGAAGTCAAAGACAGAGCTGTGTTAAGTCTGAAATTGTACACACCAGGCAGTGGGAAGTAAAGATAACTTCCCCTTCCACCCTTCCATCTGTGCATGACTCAATGCCTCCAGGGTGAAACCCAGTGATCTCTGCTCCCAAACATTTCTCACTGTGGAAGACTTTTCCAGGGAACACTACTGGTAGGGTTGAGTCTGTGAGCCTGCTTTGTAGGCAGAGCAGTTCAGGGATGGACACAGAGGAGGTACCTTTTTCACATGTCAGACTTGCTCTGCAGGTAGGCTCAGGGAGCTGCAGGTTGCCAGGAGCCCAGGAGAACTGTGGCCATCTGGAGTGACTCAAGCCTAAGATCTCTCTTTCTCTTGCATTTGGCACTGCAACAAGCACTAAGGGACTGCTGATTCACACCAGGATGGTGAGCCTTGCAAAAGAATCCAGCTTGATAAATCTCTTTTATGCCATCTGTGTGACTCTTCAGCCAGCAGCCACGTGACTGCAGTGTGCTCTGGGAAGTGTCAGGAGCCACCCTCAGGCCACACAGGTTCAGTCCAGCCATTCAAACAGGACACAGACACCACCTTCTAAGGCTTTTGGTTTCATGACTAACCTTTAAAATGCTGCAGGTCGTTGAAGAACACTTTCAAGATGCTGAGCACATTTTCATGGGTTAATTCAGCCTTCTGCAGGGAACACAGTTGAACTGTGTGTTGCTCACAGTTGAGGCTGAGATATCAATAGTACAGAGGCTAAAAAGTACTGAGTACACAAGAACCCTCAGACCCCTCCCTAAAGGACTGATTTGGATAGGGACTGACACACAGATCTCTCTGGGTAAGCATTCCCTTGGTCAGAACAATGATACTGCAACAGCCTGTGACACTTGCTTGAACAACAGGCCTTCCCACCACACAGCACAAACCCACCACACAGCGCCCTGTGAAGCTGCTGCTTCTTGGTGAACACCTTGAACACAGGTGGCCAGTACAGACACTGAAAACAACAGCTGCAACTACATAGAAACCCTTCTTCCTCTCCTGGGAAAACTTACCCCAAGATGAGCTTGACTTGCTCTAAAAGACACCTTGACAAGTTGCAACCGCCTCTACAGAGGGACACTGGCTGTTCAGCCTGGTTGCTTTCCACTCCAAAGGCAATGTGATATGTGATAAAAAGCCTCTAAAGCTGACTCCCTCTTTGGGTTTAGGATACTGCATGATTTCTGAAAAACACCATTGAATCAAACATCCTGCTGTAGTTTAATGCCAGGAAGTCCTGTGGTCCCTGCACTAACCAAACTGCTCAAAATATGCTGGCATTTGGCAATTTAAGACTGTTTGAACATGTATATTTTAGGTTTTATTTATAAGCTCTGCCACAGTAGGATTTGTTTTACAAACACCTTCAGATTTCTGACACTGTGTCATATCTGGAGTTACTTATGATGGATTACAAGTCTGGTTTACAACATTTAGCAGGCACAGGAGCTTCCAAGCATTGTCCCATGACTTCACACAGCATTGCTGGAAATTCTACCAGGAGGATGCCAAGTTCCACCAGCTTTCTGGGGACCCTCACTGACTCCCACCAACCTGGCAGGTTCGTGCAGGTGAAGAAATGACTATTAAGATGATCTGAAGAGTCAACACTAGTATCTGACATCCAAACTTCATCCTTGGTTATCTTCTTCTCCCTAATCACAGGGCAAAAAGGGAGAAACCTGTGAGGCTGATATTCGCAGCCCCAGATTTGTTTTTGTAGCACATGGTAAAGGCTTCTTCCTGATGATTAATTACCTTTTGCTGGGGATGACCACATTTAAAGTGTCTACTCTAACTCTTTCAGATCTGTCTTTGATAACAATGACCACTTTGTGATGTTGATACAGCTGTGGTTTCTGGCAGAGACAGAGGCAATTGCTTGAGTTGGTCAGATCCACAATAAGCTTTTGAGATCTGGAAAAAGGACGCTTTGATTTTAAGCCCGTGCAAGCTTTTCTTTTTAAAAAGCCTTCTGAATCACAAGATCTCCTGCTCAGGCCATTAAAAACTGCCCAGCTTGAGGTACCTTGTGACATCAGGTGATTTTAGCTGAAAGATGCCTTCTAAAAGGTTGTTTGGCAGTGCCTGGAGCTGCATGCCAGGCAACATCCCTTTGAAACAAAAGCAGCTCTCATGTCGCAGTCACTGTCTCCACTGCCCCAGGACTAAAGTTAACATTGCAGGAATGAACAAAAGCTGGGGGAAGACTACACAGACCAACATAGTTTTAACAGTAATTTTCCTGGGTTGCAAGGCAATGTATACTCCAGTATCCATAGTGAGAGAGAAAAAAACCCACCCAAAAACTAATAAACCAAATTCTTTCCTTTTCCGCTGCCAAGTTGTGGATTGACAGGTATTTAAACACTCAATGCTCATTCCAAAGATGGAAAAGACAAAGTATTTCACTTGCTGTACACTTGTTAGATGCATTTTTTTGGCTCAGCTTGAAAACATTTCACAGTTCATGCAGTATTTGGCTGGAGACCTTTCAGCTTTCTTTTCCCACAGACTGATTTTATAGCAATTAAAGGATGTAAATAAATTGTACACACCATTTCTCTGCCACTCACTCCCAGACACACCTTTTCAAACATGGACAGATAGTCATTAATAATACCCACATGAAGAACTGCAAAGATTAATGATAAATGTAATTTATTGTGCAACTTTCACTGTGTCACCTGCACTCTTCCCATTAATCCATCTCAGCTGGATTATTTCTAGCATTCCTAACCTCTGAGCAGTTTCCAACAGCTGCTTTTATAGTTTTTTTTCCTTCTCTTCAGCTATTTCCAAAAAGTGTTTCTTATCTTTCCTCTCAAATTGGCATTTTCACTCCTAGAGTGAATACTACTTTATGCTCATTCAATGTGTTCCTGTCCCAGGAAAAATATAATTTGGACAGAAGATCCTGTATTGACAAACATCACCTTTCAAAACATGGAAGGTACACCTATGAGTAGAAGAGACTGTTCACCTTAGGAAAGGCTCACTAAGCCAGTCCGTTCAAGTCACTGAACTGGATTAAAATATAGCAGTTACTTAATTTTGAGGGACATTTTCTTTGTTTTCTGCATTTCACATCTTTACAGTCCTTTGGGATAATTTCCAAGCTTTTGCTCCACAAAAATAAGCCAGAGAAACTTCATATTTTTTAAGAGGAAAAGAAAAAGACTCTCCTGAAATTGCTAAGAGCAAGGTCTTCTCAGAAATATCAAATATTAAAAGTCTCATAGAGAGCTGGCAAATCTATGGTAAATATTTGAATCTGAGAGCTGTGGTCTAACAGACTCTGGATCTTTTAAACATGACAATTCTTTTTTCACAGAAAAAAAAAAAAGCTGTTTGAGATATTTAGAGATTCTAGAAACTATGATTCTATAGCTCTCTCCCACTCTCTTTACAGGCCTGTACAGCTGGATTCATTCCTAAGGACCCTAGATATCCTGACAAAAGATGCAGGGGTGGGAAAAGAACACCAAAACCCATCAAGGTGCTTTCAAATTAGAGATATCACACCCCATGCTCAGAATACACAGTGTTGTGCTGTCATGTAAAGATGTGATAGGAAAAGATTTGTTAAACAAATGTTCATTCTAAAGTGATTTCTCAACGCCCCACCAAAAAGTTCCCTGCCATTTCCTGATACCACCCAGCTCTCATGTAGAGATTACAATGTCAAACTCTGTCCTTAAAAAATTTTCTCAGAATGTAAAATTTATCCTACAAAAGAAGAGCCAAATATTTGAGAGCCTGTGATCATAGATTATGTCATAAATAATACATGTTACATAGAGATCTAGTGTTTGGATGAATTCTCTCACTTTCAATACAAATCTAAATGCTCTGCATGAAATGTGTGGTTTAAGTATCCAGAATACCAAGTCTCTACACATGTAATGTATCAGTGATGATAAAGAGGCAAATTTTCCCTTTCTGAACCAAGACAGATGCCAAAACCTGCAAGCAGACAGTGCTACAGCTTTCCTCTCCCCAGCCTTTCTATTCCTGGGATGAGACTGCCTGAGCTCTGCCCACAGAGAGCCCAGGATCCATGTAGAATGAATTTTCCCCCTTCATTTTCCTCTAGAAGGGGCCTCCATTCGCTGCCCCAGTGCTCAGTCCCAGAGCTGCAGGCTGCTGCCTGGAAGTTGTGAAAACAGACAGCTTAGGGGCATTGTACACTCCTGAAACCTGAGCGTGCTCCTCAGCGTCATTACTCATCCAGGCAGCTTTTCTTTCCCCAGCCTTGGCGAACTTTCCTCCCTGAATCCTCAAGTGCTTCAAGGGCTGGAGAGCTGCCAGCCACCAGCTGCACAAGATCTTAAAGAAATGCAGACCCATTTTCATAATTTAGGAGAGCAAACAAATACATTTTTAAAAGAGCAAATTGAGCAGATTCAAAATAGAAGGGGGAAGTCCTCTGTCTCATTTCCCCTCCTCATTTCCCCTTCCTCATTTCCCCATTTCGCCGCGTCCTTTACTTTCATCCCCATAAGAAAAAAAGAAGTCTTTAGAAACCAATATGAAAATACAAGCAGAAGAATCAAGAAGATTTTGTGACATCAGGGAAAAACTCAGAAGGGACAGTGATCTCTGCACAAGGCTTGATCCCTGCAAACCCAAGCACAGTTCAGCAGGGAACAGTGCAGCATGATGGAGCAAAAGGAGGGGGTTTGCTTCCTTAGCACCAGAGATCTGCTCTGAAATTATCTGGAGGAAGTGGAATTTGGTTCTCCTTGGGGACGAGAAGCAGCACTTTTTGCAAGCTGCAAAATGAAATTATGGTTCATGGCCTAAGTTCCCAATTCCTGGGAAGAACAGCCCTATTCACGTTGTTGCAAGGCTGAAAAGGGCAGAGAAGAAGGAAAAGAACAAAGCAGAGAGATATGTCACTGCAGCCTTCCCAGCCTCCCTTCCTTGCCAGCATTTTCTTCAGGGAATTGCAAGAGGGTACCTGAGCTTGTCTGCGATAAAGATCACCCTCCTTTCCAGCAGCAAGGAGGCAAAGACTCTGCTCAGGTGCCGCACGCTGAGGGAGGTGAACAAGGACTCGAAATCAACATGCTCCAGCCTGGAGTCGAGGGGCCGCCGCAGCTCGATGACCTGTTGGGGACAAAAAGAGCACAGCTGAGCTCTTGCTGCCCACCCAGAGTGTGCCAAGCAAGGACCCAGCATGTATTTTCACAGCTAGCAGCCCTCGCTGACTGCTGGTGAGCACCCACCGCACAGCAGTAAGTCCTCAAACACAGTTCTTCCAAAGGCCTCCCATAAATCCTTCTTCCAGATGAAGACGATCCAGAGTCCACTCCAATAGGCACAGCATGAGATCAACCACAAGACTGTCCCACTGGACTGAGGACAGGGAGCTCTTCATAAGGAGGAAAACTAGTTTGTGTCCAGCTAGGAGTGGTTTTCAGGCTTTCTGGTATTCAAGCAGCAGAATGTCATGGAGCCTTTCAAATCTACACTCTGACTTCTACAGTTACGATTTATTTCTTTTTTACTGCAAGAATCTGGATGCCTAACCTCCTGACTATAAATTTTTTATATCAGTTACAGACAAGAGCAGCCTGTGGGTATTTTTCTTTGTTCATATCTGCTTAAATAATGCCTGTCACAGCACCTTAGCACTTCATACTCTTTATCTTAGACATATGCTTATCTAAATTGTTTTTGAAAGACTCCAACACCACACATTTCATAAATCCCACAAGAAAATTACTCTAGTTCTGAACTACCCTCACCAACACCAAGCCTGCAGCTGAAACATGTCAGTGGCAAATTACTTCAATTACTTGTTGTCTTACTCTCAGTATACACTGAGAACAACTGGTCACATTCCTCTCTGTAGGAACCTTCTTGTGTATTGAAAGGTTATCACGTGTCTTCCTTTGTCTTTTGTTTTCTATATTAAGTAAACAATTTTCTCAAGCTTTGCCTGTATTTTCTAGACCACGTAGTAAGCAGAACTGCCCTTCTGGGGCCTTCTCCTAGTGGGTGCAAGTTTTGGAAAATTATACTCTAAATAAAATTCCATCAACACTGGAAAGCAGAAAATTTGCTTTCCTTTATTATTTATCCCTTCATTTGCTTTCACAATGAAGGATTTTGCCTAAATGATATCACACTGTTACTTTTGCTCACTTTTGGCCCACAGTACCACCAGATCCTTCTCTGAAGTACCGTTGCCCACTCAATTACTTTCATGTTGAAGTAGACTACTCCTTTCTTCCTCCCAGCATTTTGCTCTTGTCCATATTGATTTTCACACCAGATCTTCCATTTACAGAATCACAGAATCATTTAGACTGGAAAAGATCTCTAAGATCATTGAGTCCAACTGATCACTACCATGACAACTAGACCACAGTGCCACATCCAGTCATTTCTTCAACACTTCAATGTGTTTCTTGAATTTAGGGGAGTGGGGCACTTTTAATCCCTTACTCTCCAAAGTGCCTGCCCCCATCCCAATGCTGTACTGGGTAAATGTGGAGTTTATACCATCAATCAGATATTTAATGAACAGAATCCCAGACACAAACCAGCCACAACATTCTCACAGCACACCACTGGGACTTTGCTCCTCCAGCACACATTTTTAACCAGCTTTGCATGTTCTCTGCAGTAATGTCATTAGTTGGGACTGTTTCCAGGTGGGTTGAGGAGAATGTCATCATGTTGAAAATGTGAATGTCATCATGATCATCATGCTTTCATCTCTGCTGAAAGCCCACAGACACAACTTTATCAACTTGCTTGCTTTCCTCTCTCTCACATTCAAGGCATACCATGCCCTGCAGCAAGTATGGCCAAAATGATGGTCAATTTGTGTCCCTCCATCCCCGCACAGTCCTTCAATGCCACACCCCAAAGCTCTGCACTCTTAAAACCCTCCTGCTGTCCTCGCACCACATCATGTGAGATGCAACACAGATCCTCACCTCCACACTGTGAAAATGCCATTCTCAAAGGCTGCAACATTAGCTTGGTGTGGTTTCAAGGATTTCTT